>NC_090443.1:592561782-593191832 GCF_031143425.1 Pleurodeles waltl
TGGCACTAGCAGTACTCCTCAGCCCTGCTCAGGCCATGCCATTTGTGTAAGGTCACCAGAATGTTCCATGTAATAAGGGCACGTCATACCCAAAGGTATTTACAATATCACTGACACATTAAACACATGGCTTTTACATCCACAGCTAATCACATCATAGCTTGCTGAAACAGCCCACCAACATCTTATCATCAGCTTCTGAACACATCGGTCTCCCAAAGGTACTCATACTACCCAGTAGGTATATTTAAACGATCATCTATTCAATTGCAAACACTCACATTTGCTATACTATTGAATCGCAGACTTTCACCACATGCTCAGTTATGCCACAGATTCACCCATTATAGACAACCAAAACTTGCAATCTACTCATTGGCCCTAACATTCACACTTCACTAAAGAATGCATTCAGTGAGCCACTCACAAAAGCATTCACAGCACTAACAACTGATACATAACTCACCCCAGACATACCATACCACCTAGTTACTTACATAGACATGTACCACCACTTAAGTAACCAGTAACTGAAACCTCACAATATAACTCACCCACTCAGGAATCTCTTTTACCCAAATCTACTCTCCATAGTGAACAGTTAATAAGTAGGGTACTAGCAACACCCCTCAACATACACCTACGTATAACATGAAATATTCACATTACTCAAACCCCTCAGCCACTCTACATTGTACCTACAAAACAAGAACCCTTTGCTGAGACTCTAAACCTTCTCTCTTTACCACCTAACCTCTCAGCTATTCTATACTTCCAGTCACTCACTCTACTGCTCATCCACTTAAATGGCTGGAAACTTTAAATAGCAATCAGCAATCATTACTCACAGTTTAATCCACATTAATCCCATAAATTCACCACCTCACAGCTACAAAAGCAAACATGGCTACAAGGTGCACTACCAGACATCCTTACCACCAATATTCTACCCATAGCCACTCAACACATAAGCACATCAGCAACAGGGAACACCACAATTCACCCATATACTGTCACTACAATAACCACTGACTAACGACCCATTAAACAACCATGTACAACACTTATTGTTCAAACTATTTATTTACAATCACATTTACATACACAAAAAATCATATATTGCCACAATTACATATCTGTACCTGTTTGCTCAGTTTACCACTCACCACACTACTGGGACACTAGTTGTTTACTTCAACTGCTCCACAAAACCACAATAACCACACACCTAGCCTGCAGCCACTGCCATCACTCACCTCAAACATATTACTCAGTCACCATAGTACTCTCCAAAACTCTTACAACTCATTCACTACATCAAAAGGCAAAACCACAAACACTACTCACTAGAAATATTGACCACATTTCACAACACATGATTACAGCTAAAACACAAAACCAGCCTACAACAGCAGTGCACCATAATGCCCATCAACACATGCCAAAGTCACGTACACACACAGTTAAACTCACCAACACTCTGCTTTATCAGCATCACTTGCTCACACCATGTATCTACTTTCTACTATTGAAAGCACCACTTGTCTAAATAAATGCTAACTTCTGCTATAAACCTGCTTACCCCCAGACACAAGCAAAACCGCCCAGCCATACACTTCTATATTCAGTCATTCAATGCCACTTGCTTTTTTCACTATTAATTTACTCCACCATTCACATTGCCAAACTGCACAACTCACTATATAACTTGGCATTGTAATTTGCAGGACCTTTCTGAAAACACTTATCTTACGCTATTTGCAGCATCAGTTACTCCCACCCTAAACAATTTAATTTACATCCTCCTTCATAGCAACACTCATCTACTGTCACTAATCTGAGCGGTTCTGACCTTATTGGTTTATTGTTATAAATTGATAAGGGGATGTGTTCAAAGGGTCGATGGATCCTTGGACTTGTTTAAGATGTTCACACCCCTAAGTCTGTACATATTATTATATATATAATCAAAACAATCAATAAAATTCTTTAGAATCAGTCATTTTCACACCCCATGACCCATTTGGCCATGAATAACCACACATTTAGTATTAGTCAGAAAATGTATTTCCCTAGATTAACAATGCTAGTATCCCATAGATTAGTCTTAAAACCACATGATATAAGTACAAGAACAAAACTGGTTGACCAAATCTTCTAAAGAATCTCAACGTAACCAAAGCATTGACAATTAGTCCTTCTAAAGCCAAAGTACAAATCAACAATAAGAGTAGTTGCGCAATAGAACATACATTTTAATTCAGCAATTGAGTAACATCAATCAGTGATTTAGTTGAATGGAAGTACATCTCTCCAGCATCAGATTAGCATCAGCATGTTTGGGCTTCATGCAAAAGATTTAGTTAACATAAGTTTGGAAAGCATCTAGCTATGGCTCTATCAAAACGCAGCAGTTGGTACCTAGAAACAAGAAGACAACTCAATAGCAAAGCCATTTACAGATTGGTATACATGTTCTTTTATGACTCTGAAAGCGGTGATCAGTCTTCGTCAGGTGGGCATCAGTAATGGAATATGGCAAAAGGGTAATGGTTCAGAATCGGGGACTCTAACCTCTGTGAATCATTTGAAAGGAGTATTTAAGATAGACAGCAAAAGGCACAATGATCTCTAAGCATAGAGGGCAAGAGTAAGCATCCAGTATTTAAGCATAGAGCACAAGAAACAAACAGTGGAGCAATATCGAAGTAAAGTTTTGAAGATGAGCTGTTGAAGAATGACGCATAAGGTGTCGAATAATGACCCCAAACTCCTAGTGCAGTGCAGTTAAGTTAAAGTTGTCCCCTGTTGTCATTGGTCAGAGAATCATTCAGTAGCCATTAGTCCAATAGTATTAATATTTCAAATTATAGATATAACTAAACAGTCTTTCACACGTCGATGATTGTTCTTCTTTTACGCACATTGTTTGACTTGTCATGAAGCAACATTTACATCCTTCCGTCCTTCCGTCAGTACATCCATTGTTAGTTCCTCAAAACATTGCCTTCACACACACTAAACTTTACTTTGTATCTACGTTTTCTATACAATGTTCCAACAAGCAGTTCTCATCAGACAAAGAAAACATTTGCTAGTACATATGATTTGATCTACCGTCAGTTAGAAACAATTACATTCTTTGTTATTCAGCAAGCATGAAATCATATTTTATTCTGACATTGCATTTTTCATATACACAGCAGTGCAATTCTAAGGCCCAGACCTCAGTGACTTTGATGCCTAGAGTTAATTAAGCAAATACATAGCATTTAATCGCAGGTATGACCAACTACTGCATTTTCATTATTAATATAATCCCCAAATAAACACTAATAAACTTTTTATCAAATATGTTCATATTAGGTGACGGCCATTGAAGTGGGCACATTTTCAAGTTACATGTTATTTTCTATGTTAAGTCATTTTCTATGCAGATTAAAAATACAGAATACATAAAATATTTATTAGTAAAACGTAGGCGCTCACACTAACACCACAGCATACTCAACACTTCACAGATTCACTCACAAACATCCTATCACTTACATACATCTACATTGCTTATTTTCAAATCTACAACACCACACTTACAACACAAGTGACTCACTCATGCACACTTAAAAGACTACGACTATTCTCAGTTAAACTATCGTTCATGCCACAGCATGCTCTCAGCTTCGCACACTATTGATTTGCGCACAGACAATCCAAACTGAAAAACCCACCCACCATCACCCACTCACAGATGACCCTCACTTGGCATACCGCTCAGCTGCAATTACTTAGATAGCTCTCTGTTGCAATATTCTAACTGCCCCTCACAATTAGAATGAGCCATGAAAAACACCACTTGTGCACTTGGCACTCAAAGCCACTCAACATCATTGGAAGCCACTTTCCACGTGCCGCTTCTGAAACACATCACCACCTTACTAGTCCTTCATAAACTCTTGAACCCTCAATCATCAAAATGTGCCTCATTTTTTACATCATCCATTAGTTGCACCACACAGAACTCCACTTGCCCTCTCAAAGACCACTTATGCACTCATTTAGAGTACACCCTACTATAGCTTATTGCAAAATGACTGTGTCACAGTCACATCTACCATAACTCACCCCACACCCATTCACTGCTGGTGGACCTACTACCCACAGATAAAATACACCCACTTAAATGTACTCTTAATGTTAGTTATTAATAAGGGTAAAATAGGATAAAAAGAGAGACAAGAGAGGATACCTCAGAAGGGGGAGAATCAGTAAGTGCATAAACAGGGATAAGGAGTGATGGGCCTGTTTCCTCTTTGTGTATTAGCTTTCCAATAATCCAATTGTGTTATATTGTAGAACGATATTGGATGGTAAAGTAGCAATCAGAAATTGTCATGAAGTGGTCATCAGGGAATTATCATCAAGTAACAAACATAGTCTGAAATCCTCATGTAATCATCTTAGAGCAATTCAAGCCAATCATTAAGTCACCTTGGACTATTCCAGGAATAATACAGCCCTATCCTGAAGTCATCTTGAAATCATCGAGTAATAAGGCCCCGTCCTGAATTAAGGGACTTGTCTCCGAGTAATACAACCCAATCCTATATTCATCCTGGTTTCATACAAGAGTACTAAAGGGTCATAACACATTTCCTACCGAAGGAATCTCAAGACAATCTTAGAGTAGCTACTGCAATTACTCCATTACATCTCACTTAAATATTTTGCCTCCTACAAATACTTCAGGAAGGATTAAAATGCCTTAGCAGCTAATTATAGAAATAACTGTTGGATTCATCAGTTGACTTTAAAATGATTACAGGATAATCTTCCAGTAATCCCAAATTCTTGGCTTTGGAGGGCCTGTATGCGCTCCCCAGGGAGGTGGGGGGGCAAGGGGGCAAATTTGTTTTAGGCAGAGACCTCTAGGTGCCAGGGTAAATTTTATTTTTTGTGGGTTTTTTTTTTGTTTTTTTAGAGATGGGGAGTGACCCATTAGGCAAGGGTCGCTCCCCTGGGGGCAAATTGTATTTAGACCATTTCTGCCCCCCTTGTGGGCAGATCGGCTGATTTTTGTTAGGTCAATCTGCCCCCATTGGGGGTAGAAACCACTAGGCGCCGGGGATCTTTTTTTTTGCGCCAATGTCATGCAAGGGGAGCAACCCCTTAGGCAAGGGTCGCTACCCGGGAGGGTGGGGTAGGGGGGCAAATTTATTCTAGCCCATTTCTGCCCCCCGGGCAGAAACCTCTAGGCGCCAGGGCTAATTTTTTTTTTTTTTTTTTTTTAAGAGATGTGGAGCGACCCTATAGGCAAGGGTTGCTCTCCTGGGGGACAAATTGTATTTAGACCATTTCTGCCCTCCTTGGGGGCAGATCGGCCGATTTTTGTTCGATCAATCTGCCCCGAAGGGGGGCAGAAACCACTAGGCGCTGGGGATTGTTATTAGGCTGATCTGCCCCTGGGGGGGGTGGGGGGGGGGGGTGACAGAAACCTCTAGAAGCCAGGGAATTTTTTTTTTTAGGGTTTTTTTGTTTTTTGTTTTTTAGCGATGGGGAGTGACCCCTTAGGCAAGGGTCGCTCCCCAGGAGGGAGGGCAGGGGGCAAATTTATTTTAGGCCATTTCTGCCCCCCGGGGGCAGATCAGCCTATTGTTATTAGGCCGATCTGCCCACGAGGGGGCAGAAAACTGCAGGCACCAGGGCTAATTTTTTTGGTGTGTTTTTTTTGTTTGTTTGTTTTTTTTAGAGATGGGGAGCAACCCATTTGGCAAGGGTTGCACCCCTGGGGGGCAAATTGTATTTAGACCATTCAGATCGGCCGATTTTTGTTAGGTCAATCTGGCAGAAATCACTAGGCACCGGGGATTGTTATTAGGCTGATCTGCCCCTGGGGGGGGGGGGGGGGGGGGGGGGGAAACCTCTAGAAGCCAGGGAATTTTTTTTTTAGGGTTTTTTTCGTTTTTGTTTTTTAGCGATGGGGAGCGACCCCTTAGGCAAGGGTCGCTCCCCTGAAGGGCCATTTTTGTATTTAGACCATTTATGCCCCCCTTGAGGGCAGATTGGCCGATTTTTTTAGGGCAATCTGCCCCCCAGGGGAGCAGAAACCACTTAGGCACCAGGGATTGGTGTGTGTGTATGCGTGTGTTTTCTTTAGGGGGGCAGCCCCTTGGGTTAGGGTTGCTCCCCATGGGGGCACATTACTGTTGGCCATATCTGCCCCACTTGGGGGCAGATGGGCCTATTTTTGGAAGGCCCAAGAAAGCCAACCAGAGGCCAGGGAAGTTTTTTTTTCAAAAATAAAAGAGTGGGGGGGGGGGGGTATGGCCATACCCCACCCCAAATAGATGGGGCCAAAGTTTTTCTGCCCAGCAGTGGGCAGATGGGGCAACTCCCACTGACCCACACACACCCAGGGGCAGAAAGTCTACTTGATGTCAGGGAATTTAAAAAAACAAAAAATATTGGGGTGGTGGCTACCAACCAGTATGGGCCTGGTTATGCCCCCTTCCCAACTGAAGGGGGTAACAGTCTTTCAGCTGTCCCCCGCACTCTAAAACATCTTATCCCACAGCAAGCAAGAAGACATTTGATTATTTTGGGTTTTGGTTTTACATTTGGCCCGTGAGAGCTTGGCCAACTCTCAAAATCGTCCCACTTGGAATGGTGAGGGCTGCACTTTATAGACTTTGGGATGCTGCCATGTAGAAAAATCCACAAGATCGAGACACTTCTGGAAACTAAACATCTGGGTGATTCCAGGGTGGTGTGTTTCACATGTACCCTGCACCATTTTCATACCCACAATGCCCTGCAAACCTCCAACTTGGCTGGAAATCACACATTTTTCCCATGTTTTTGTGATGGAACCTTCCGGAACTGCAGGAATCCACAAAATTCCTACCACTCAGCATTGTCTCATCTATATCGATAAAAATTCTGCTGCAATTGTCAGCCTAAAAATGTTTTTTTGCAAACTGCCCTTTTGGACCCCCTTTGGTTTCCCCTCAATATCGACGTTTTTGGCTCTTCCCTTTCACAAGCACTTGGCCCACCTACACAAATGAGGTATCATTTTTACCGGGAGACTGAGGGGAACGTTGAGTGGTATGAAATTGTCCCAGTGGGGTAATCCCACACAGAAATGTTGGAAATTTTTTATTTTTTAGCTAAATTTGAGGTTTGCTGGGGATTCTGGGTAAGAAAACATTGGGGGATCCACGCAAGTCACACCTCCCTGGACTCCCTCGGGTGTCTAGTTTTCAGAAATGTCTGGGTTTGGTAGGTTTCCCTAGATGGCTGCTGAGCCCAGGACCAAAAATGCAGGTGCCCCCGCAAAAACAGGTAGTTTTGTTTTTGACAATTCTGATGTGTCCAGATAGTGTTTTGGGGCATTTTCTTTCACGGGCAGTAGGCCTACCCACAAAAGTGAGGTACCATTTTTATCGGGAGACTTGGGGGCACGCTGGGTGGGAGGAAATTTGTGGCTCTTCTCTGATTCCAGAACTTTCTGTCACCGAAATGAGAGGAAAAAGTGTTTTGGCCAAATTTTGAGGTTTGCTAAGGATTCTGGGTAACAGAACCTGGTCAGAGCCCCACAAGTCACCCCATCTTGGAGTCCCCTAGGCGTCTAGTTTTCAAAAACGCACTGGTTTGCTAGGTTTTCCCAGGTGCCGGCTGAGCTAGAGGCCAAAATCTACAGGTAGGCACTTTGTGAAAAACACCTCTGTTTTCTGTGGAAAAATGTGATGTGTCCACATTGTGTTTTGGGTCATTTCCTTTCACGGGCGCTAGGCCTACCCACACAAGTGAGGTACAATTTTTATCGGGAGACTTGGGGGAACGCTGGGTGGAAGGAAATGTGTGCCTCCTCTCAGATTCCAGAACTTTCTGTCACCGAAATGAGAGGAAAAAGTGTTTTTTTTTGCCACATTTTGAGGTTTGCAAAGGATTCTGGGTAACAGAACCTGATCAGAGCCCCACAAGTCACCCCATCTTGGATTCCCCTAGGTGTCTAGTTTTGAAAACTGCGCCGGTTTGCTAGGTTTCCCTAGGTGCCGACTGAGCTACAGGCCAAAGTCCACAGCTAGGCACTTTGTAAAAAAACACCTCTGTTTTCTTTGTGAAAATGTGATGTGTCCACGTTGTGTTTTGGGGCATTTCCTTTCGCCGGCGCTAGGCCTACCCACCCAAGTGAGGTATCATTTTTACCGGGAGACATCGGGGAACACAGAATAACAAAATTAAGTGTTAATGCCCCTTGTCTTTCTCCACATTGTTTCCTTCCAGATGTAATACAGTGTGTAAAAAAGACGTCTATTTGAGAAATGCCCTGTAATTCACATGCTAGTATGGGCACCCTAAAATTCAGAGATGTGCAAATAACCACTGCTTCTCAACACCTTATCTTGTGGCCATTTTGGAAATACAAAGGTTTTCTTGCTACCTATTTTTCACTTTTTATATTTCAGCAAATGAATTGCTGTATACCCGGTATAGAATGAAAACCCATTGCAAGGTGCAACTGATTATTGGCTCTAGGTACTTAGGGTTCTTGATGAACACACAAGCCCTATATATTCCCGCAACCAGAAGAGGCCAGCAGACATAACAGTATATTGCTTTCAAAAATCTGACATTGCAGGAAAAAGTTACAGAGTAAAACGTGGAGAACAATAGCAGTTTTTTTCACCTCAATTTCAATATTTGTTTATTTCAACTGGTATTGTCTGTAGGAAACTCTTGTAGGATGTACACAATGATCCCTTGCTGAATTCAGAATCTTGTCTACTTTTCAGAAATGTTTAGCTTTCTGGGATCTAGCATTGGTTTCTCACCCATTTCGGCCACTAACTGGAAGGTGGCTGAAAGCACAAAAAATAGTAAAAATGGGGTATGTCCCAGTAAAATGTCAAAATTGTGTTGAAAAATTGGGTTTTCTAATTCAAGTCTGCCTGTTCCTGAAAGCTGGGAAGATGGTGATCTTACCACCACTAACCCCTTTGTTGATGCCATTTTCAGAAAAAAAAACACGGGCCGTCTTCTGCAGCCCTTTTTTTGCATTTGTTTGAAAAAAAAGAAATTTTCGCTGTATTTTGGCTAATTTTTTAGTCTCCTTCAGGGGAACCCACAAAGTCTGGGTTCCTCTAGTATCCCTAGGATGTTGGAAAAAAAGGACACAAATTTGGCGTGGGTAGCTTATGTGAACAAAAAGTTATGAAGGCCTAAGCGAGAACTGCCCCAAATAGCCAAAGAAAGGCTCGGCACAGGAGGGGAAAAGGCCTGGCAGCGAAGGGGTTAAAGCAATTAGTTCCATTTCTAATGAGTCATAACAACTGAGGAGAGGTGGGAGATCATGATTTAAGGACCATACCAGTGATTTGTGAGTTGAATCTCAAATGTGTTTATTTTTTGTTAAATATTTATGCCACTAGCAAATAGGGCCCGATGTACAAAGCAATTTTGTGGTCTCAAAAGATAAACTTCACCATTTGCAACCACAAAATGTCCTTGTACAATGTACCATCCCTATTTTGCGAGTCGGAATCCTGTTACTGACTCACAAAATAGGGATTGCGACTTTCAATTAGGAAGGAGCGTTCCAAGGGGGTCCTTTTCTTATTGCGACTTGCAGAACGATGTATGATTGTTTTGAGATCGTGAAAATGGTTGCAAAACAATCGCAATGAACACCAATTTCAAACTGATTCTAACCCATTTGCAAATGTTTTGTCAGAGCAGGCAGTGGCCCCATGGACCACAGCCTAGACTGAAGAAATTAAAAGAACACTTTTCATTTATTTTTTTTAAATGCATCCTATTTTCCTTTAAGGAAAATGGGCTGCGTTTTTTTTAAAAACTGCTTCATTGAAAAAGCAGTCCCAGACATGGTGGTCTGCTGATCCCAGCAGGCCACCATCCCTGTGATTAGGGCCATTCCCCAATGGCTGGCAAATTGCGACCTGCTTCATGAATATTAATGAGGCAGGTCATTTGCGACCCATTTTTGGACTTGCTAACAGTCTCTCAGACACTGTTGTGCATTACAGATTGCGACTCGCATTTTGCGACTCGCTAAAAACCGCAAATTGTGAGTCACAATCTATAATGGTCGCATCGGGCCCTAACCTCTCAACACAAAAGACACTACACATGATCAACTCGAAATAACAATGAAATCTCATTTCATACTCCTAGCCAAGTACCGATTCTTGCGCCTTTCTTTGCAGAAATGTTTCATCAGTTATTTTTCTTAGCTGTTTAAACCATGAGAGTTTTTCATGTTTACCAGTTTAGTGTGTATCCTCTTAAAAATTAGCAGCCGTGCTCCTTTAAAGCTGAATGCTAATTAGTGGAAATGTTTGCCTTATGCAGGCATTAAGTTTGTATTCCGAGTATTGTTTCGCTTGCTGAGTTACTTGTAATGTGTAAGAAAAAGTGTCAAACTAATCCCCAGCTCAATTGCTGAACCCCATCAGAAATAATAAGTGTCAACGTGGCACGCCAGGCAATCTGCTGGGAAGCGCACGAAGAAATCTGTCAGGCACATACGTTGCAGCAACCTTCCCTTCGGAAAAAACCTTGATTAGACAAATCAAATCTCTCCATTAACTACACTGAACCCCCGAAGCAGTTTAGGAATTTGTTTTTTTACAGACAATTAATCACATGCAGGCATGCCAGATGAGAACTATCGATTGCCCTTTCCCGGGCTCCTGGCAGTCAGACGGCATTCAGACACATGCCCTGAGCTAAAGGAAGCTGCTGCTTGCCAGGGCCGGGTGCCGCCTTTAATTGTTCCCTGTGAATGTACATGGCAGTTTACTGTTAATCTTCCTCGGTGTGTTTTTTTTAAATTCTCTGATCCAGGCTGTAGGGGGTTTGCATTACCTTGACGCCCACGTCTTTCATAAGCTCCACTTCGAATTCAACAACATCGTATGGCAGGCGAAACTGGGGGATTTCGGAAGTACTGCAAAAAAAAAGTGAGATAATTAGAAAACCGTCCATACGGTCAGAGCAGTAACTGATCGAACTGAGAGGTGGAGTGGACATTGAATTCTCAAGCACCACCATAAAGACTTTGGTGAGCGATATTAGCATTCAATGTGTAGTTAAAACTGAAATCGTTCTTTAGAAAGGTTAATTTGGAAAGCAAATCAGAGTGATTTCAAGTGTGCATAACTATGACGAGTAATATGATCAGCATGATGCAAATTAACATTACAGGCTCCCCTCACCAATATGACAAGGAAGCAGCCTTTCATAGCCAGTATAGCTCGCAACAGAGGGCAAAAAGGCTGCTAGAACATTCCTCCCAAGAAGGTGGACTCTCTTAGAAATAAACAGCCTCCTGTGAGATGCAGGCGTTTAACAACTCCCTGGCCCTCTGAAGCTTTACTTTTTTCCATAGCTCTTGCTGCTTGTGATTAATACTTGCTAATGCCCAAGATCTGTGAAAGTGGGCACCAGTCAGCCTTGGACACTTAGAAATTGTTTTCATTTATTTGGCATTGTTGGGGAAGAAAGAAGCTTATCAGAATTACCCCTCCCTCTTACTGGGGAGGCAGGAGAGACGAAGCCAGAGGGTGTGGATTAGGAGATAGTAAAGTTGATAGCAGCAGTCCTTCAAGTGAGTTTAAAGCCCACTGAGGCTCCATTTCCTTTCAGTGTTCAAAAATAGCCTTTCCACCCTCTGTAGGAGGCTATACCAGCTATAAAAGGCCCACTCCAGTGTTACAGGCCTGAGTCAGGGATTGGGTCTTTAACAGCTGGTATGGCCAGCTTCAACAGGATATAAGCAGCAGGAACATTCTGTCCCATGAAAGGGGAATGTTCTAATAAATAAATCACAAAGGCCTCCTGGGAGGCAAAGGGGTTGGCGAAGCCTTTGTTTCACAGCTCTTTTGGTAATTGTTCAACAATTACGGCATCATGCAGGGCCACGGCTGTGGACCTTTGAACATACACAGTAATAACTGTGAAAGAAGTCTGAAGTCATCCCTTGGTTTTCCCTGGGGTTTGGTCAGACTGCTTTTATTTGTTCAGCTGAGCCTGGGAGTCACAGGAGCCTGATGAGTATTTTCCCCTTCCTCATTCCAAGTTGCCTGTGACACTGTGAGCTATGGGAGGAGGGAAGGAAGAGGCTTATGTGTGCCCTGATCCACAGCCTCTACTTCTTTCCTTCTCCTGCCAAATCTACATATCCTGGAGAGGCAGGGGAAAGAGAGAGGCAGAAGATGTGGATTCAGACATTGTCATTTTTAAAAGAAAGCGGACCATACCAACCTTTATAGGCTGCTGCTCCATTGTCTTCAATGGAGTTCTCAATATTCAAATGTTCTAATTATTACTTTTCACTGTTATGTATAAATTAAAAATAGAGGAGTACTGCCGGACTTCATATTCTAGAACTTATTACAAAAGGCTTGGAGTCATTTCATCTAGCGTGGGCCCAAATCACAAAAGACTAAGGGCCTGATTGAGATATTGGCAGACAAGTTACTCTGTCACAAAGGTGATGGAAATTCCGTCAGCTGAAATTTAAATCCAATTATATCCTATGGGATTTAGATTTTGGCAGACAGGATAGCCATTACTGTTGTGATGGAGTAACTCATCCTCCAATATCTAAATCAGGCCCTTAGTGTTCATGTACTTCTGCCTTCAGCCAGGACTACTGCTAGAGAAGGTCACAGTAAAATCTTAGTAAATTGGGCTTTTTGAACTTTTCCAGTGTCATACTAGAAATTATAAAACATCACTGAAGAGACCCAGGTGTGAGTACAGTCTGGGTGACACTCATCATACAAAATTTCACTAAATAGGTCCCTAGTAGGGATCTTTTTTCAACAGACCTAGTTTTGATTGCAACCGAACTCCTTGCTTTCCTGACCTGGCCTATCCAGTCTCACTGGAGAGTGAGGCATTTCAGTATATAATTATTACACGCAATGGCCAAATGTTCAGCATTAAGACCCTAGGTCAGCTGTCTATCTAAGCAAAAACTCACCAAAAGCACTCTGTAATCTCCATGTCTAAACGACCAATTGTTTGTGGGGTTTTACCTTGCTAGAGTAAATGGATATTACATTTAATATATGTGTAAGGTTTCAGGGACGTGTACTTTGTCTTAATCCTGCCTATGGATAAACTGTGGTCCTGGCAGTAATTTTCAAACCCATAATCCCATCAGTGTTTTCAAGAGCAAAGCTGAGTGCTCCACAAATAGTACTGCCATTAGTCATAGAAGTGCCTTATTCTCAAATAAGCACTGCCAAAAGCACATTTGTCACACTGATCACTACACCATCATTGCACTTTATTTTAAATACATAGGAGGCACATGCTGGATTTCTGATATATATAATAGTGTGTATAAATATATCAATTATATACCTCACATGTTTGGTTTCTGTGAGAAGGAGGATTATTAGTTAATGTAGCTGGTAGTTAATCACAAGTAATAATGTCACTATTCTTGTGAGGTTCATTAAAAGTTTCCGTAATTTAATCCTGAGCTCAACCCCTGGCAGCTGTGGCAGAGAACAGACAGCCCCAACCTAAGAAAATGCATAAAGTTTATTTAGACATTCTAAGGCAGGCAAAAAGTCAAAAACACAGCACAATAAAACAGTTCCACTCCAAGGAATGAAAATAAAGAATGTCTTATTGAACAAAATAACACTATATGACAAAATTTCAATCAGAGAAACCGCAGATAAGAATTTTTAAAGTTTTAAATAACAGGCAAAGCGCTGACTGCAGGTAACTGGTCCTGTTAGACTGGGACAAGGGTAAGTTCTCAGGCTGATTGCGATGGTACGTGGGTCAGATACAGGAACCTCATTCATTCTGGTGGATAATGTTTCCTCCTTGACAGCCTTCTGAGAAAGCAGGTAGTGGACTGGCACTGGCAGAAGGGGGGTTGGCGTAGACGGAATCTGCCATTAAGATGGAACTATGGCTAAACCATTGCTTTATGTGGTAAAGGCTCTGGCAGGACTAGTTCAAGGTTCCAGTTTCCTGGAAGTCTTGGGCATCAATCAGGTCCTCACCGATGACAGTGTCAAGGAAGCTGCAGGATGGAGTTGAAGCAGCCTTAGCTATGACGGATTCCGGTATTGAGTGGAGAACATAGCATGTAAAGTCCGGCCCACCCACGATGGTGGAGAGGCTGGCAGGTTGGTCCCAGTCCCCTGATGATTCTCCAGGCATAATGTTTGCAGAAGATCTCTATGTCCCAACTTTTAGGGTTAGGCAGTATAAGTACACCCTGACACCAGCCAAGGGTTCCAAGTCCTCATGAACAGCAACTGGGGGTCAGGACTCACTCCAACAAAAGTCACCAAAAGGATCCAGGACAGGTCCAGCTGAAACTAATCACCCATCTGGGCTCTTCTAGGAAAGTGGGCTTCTTGCAACTTTAGTGTTCCAATAGCAACATGAGGTCAGCCAACTGATCCTTGGATCCCACTTCTTTGTCCTCAGTACAAGTGGGAGTAAGTTCAGCCCTTAGGGTTCTCCTCACAGGTCTGTGGAACAGAATGCAATAATTCTTCTGTCTTTTATAGACCCAGAAATGTTCTGAAGATGATACACAAGGGTGCCTCATTTATGCCTGGCACTAGCTTGTGGATGGGGTGACTCCTACCTCTCCATACCAATAGAAAAACAAAGTGCCCAAGGGCAGTCTTTCCCAATTTTGGAGCAGTTTGTGGTTTGCTGGCAAAACACAACCCCACATTGCACCTCTCTACCCAAACACAACATTGTAGAACCTTTCCTCCCTTGTGCAGAGCTCCCTGTACAGATCTAGATGTCTCACTATGGAAATAGAGAAACCCTCTGTTGGACTCTGAAGGTTCACCTCCAAACATTTTGCCTTCACCACTCCTGTTTCCTGAACCCGTTTGTTTTAGCTTTTAGGACTCTGTGCAGCTTTGGCCCTGCTAACAAGTAATAAGTGCATGTGATCGCTCCTTTACACGCATACTGTAAATATTCTTGTGAGGTTAATTAAAACGTTCAGTAATTTAATCCTGATATCAATCCCTGGTTTACACCCAGTTGTCACATTTAATTTAGGCAAGGTGTGCTATGTTTAAAAAAGTTGGACATGCACTTTTAAGTTTTACATGTCCTGGCAGGGAAAAACTCCTATATTTTTTTCACTACCTCTCCCATAGGATAACATTGGGTTACCCTATTACATTAAGTAAGTGATCACTTTTTTTGTGGGAGCAGGTAGGCATTTCATGTTTGGCATCTGAAAAATTGTAATTCAGAACCCTCTTTAATGGTGAAGTTGAATTTTAAGTCACAAGTCTAAAAATTCCACTTTTAGAAAGGTGGCAGTTCGTTGTTCTAACCATTTGGAGCCTGCAGCCTGTTCTTTGGTCACATGACCAGGTGCAATTGTCAGTTGGCGTTTGTGTATTCTTCCCAGACAGTATCACAATAGAGGGTCTAACTGTTGGCAAGATGGGCCATCACTGGCAGCTCACACAAAGGAACTTCACACTAGCCTACTGTGTCTCCAGACAGACCAGCACAGGGGTCGGTGGGGGTGGCATGATATTCCCGACACATCCATAAGGGGAAAAGTCTAGAAACTTCTCCCACTTTAAAAGGGAAACTGGATACAAAAATGCATCCCTCTGACCCAGTCTTCATTGCACTCCTGAACCTGTGCATCCTACAAAAGGGCTGCCCAGCTGACCTGCTGCCCTGGACCCGCCTTGACCTGTAACTGAACCTCCCTGAGTCTTGCCCTGCTATCTGAGAAGAGAGACCGGACCTCAACCCTTCATCCTAGGCTGAATTGACTCCAAGGGTCAGCTCAATGACCACTTGTTCTGAGCTAAAGGGACCCAAAAAGCTTTAGAGGCCTTGCTGCACCTGCACAGCAGAACATGCTGAAATGGACCTGCAGCTGGAACTTCCTGAGCCCGGCTGGCCTCTGCTAGAGTGAGTTCCCCATCCTTAAGAGGTGCCTCCCAGTTGCTGGACTCTTGATGTGTCATCAGTAGAGCTCTTCCTGGAAAAAAGGAGAAACCCTTAACATATGGGCTGTTTGCAACCACAAACAGGTCTGTTCATGCCAACCGCCAACAAGTAAACCTAATTCGTAATTCGTCATGGTACAGTGAACGCCAGTGATGACCAGCAATTCAAGAGTTGCGCTTCGTGCTACAGCATCGACAGCCCAGGGTGACCACCAGTGAAAAACTCCAGCAAAAACCATCTGTTATGCCCCACAGGATCTTCATGCTACATCAATGACCAACAGCAACGCCTGGACAGTTCTTTGTGTTACAGCAACAGCCATCAGTGACACTTTCCCTACTCCATGTAGCCTCCTCCACCCCTAACAAAATCCTCTGCACCATACTTTAGAAGGTAACTTTTGCAGTGGGACTAACCTGGTCCCTGTATCCGGCCTGGACTTTATCACGGTCGGACTAAACTTGTGACTGTCACCCAGACTTGCACGACGAGATTACAGTGAGTCGTGCTGCGTACTTTAGGTACTATACTTACCTTAATTCTTTAAAACTTCAAATCTCTGGTTGTACTGATTGTATTTTTGTCATGTTGGTGTTAAATAAATTATAAAAGTTCACTCAATTTTTCTAACTTGGTGTGGGATTATTATTGTATTGTGTTTTACCTTTATTAATGTTTGAGTACCTCATAGCTACTTTACTCATTGTCTCTAAGTTAAGCCTGGTTGCTTTTGTGGCAAGCTATCAGAAGGATAAGCACAGGTATTTTAGTGACTTATTTGGGTCACCCTGAAACGTATTGTGGCTGTTGCTTGAGAATAGCTCACACTGTGGAACACTATCCACTCCGGCTCCCCATCGGACCCATCCCCCATCACATCTTCAACAAAGGCGACGCCATCATCGCCCCCTATCTCCAAAGCATCATCAACAGCTCGTTTGCTTCTGCCACCTTCCCCGAGAACTGGAAACACGCGGAAGTCAACGCTCTTCTGAAAAAAACCACGTCTGACCCCAGCGACCTGAAGAACTTCCCCCTTATCTCTCTTCTCCCCTTCCCAGCCAAGGTCATCGAGAAGGCCGTCAACAAGCAACTGACCAACTTCCTTGAAGACAACAACATGCTCGACCCCTCCCAATCGGGCTTTCGCACCAACCACAGCACGGAAACCGCCCTCATCGCAGCCACCGACGACATCAGAACCCTGATGGACAACGGAGAAACTACCGCCCTCATCCTACTGGACCTCTCGGCTGCATTTGACACTGTATGCCATCGCACCCTAATAACCTGCCTCCGCTCCACTGGAATCCAAGGTCAGGCCCTAAACTGGATCATCTCGTTCCTTTCTGACCGTACCCAAAGAGTCTACCTCCCGCCCTTCCGCTCAGAACCCACCAAGATCATCTGCGGCGTTCCACAAGGCTCTTCGCTCAGCCCTACACTCTTCAATATATACATGAGCCCCCTTGCGAACATCGCTCGCAAACACAACATCAACATCATCTCCTACGCCGACGACACACAGCTGATACTCTCCCTCACCAAAGACCCAGCTACCGCTAAAGCCAACCTCCATGATGGAATGAAAGACGTCGCAGAATGGATGAAGCTCAGCCGCCTGAAGCTGAACTCTGACAAGACGGAGGTCCTCATCCTCGGAAACTCCCCGTCCGCCTGGAACGACTCATGGTGGCCCACGGCTCTGGGCACCGCACCAACCCCCTCTGACCACGCTCGCAACCTTGGATTCATCCTGGATCCCCTCCTCACCATGACCAAGCAAGTCAACGCCGTCTCATCCGCCTGCTTCAACACCCTCCGCATGCTCCGAAAGATCTTCCGCTGGATACCCACCGACACTAGGAAAACCATTACCCACACCCTCGTCACAAGCCGACTGGATTACGGAAACACCCTATACGCAGGAACCACCACCAAGCTACAGAATCGTCTCCAGCGAATACAGAACGCCTCCGCACGCCTCATCCTTGACATACCGCGCCACAGCCATATATCCGCCCACCTGAAGCACCTGCACTGGCTACCCGTCAACAAGAGGATCACCTTCAGGCTCCTCACCCACGCACACAAAGCCCTCCACAATAAGGGCACGAATACCTCAACAGACGCCTCTCGTTCTACACGCCCACCCGCCAGCTCCGCTCCGCCAGCCTCGCTCTTGCCTCCGTCCCTCGCATCCGCAGAACCACCGCTGGAGGCAAATCCTTCTCCTATCTGGCAGCCAAGACATGGAACTCCCTCCCCGTTCATCTGAGAATCACCCAAGACCACCTCGCATTCAGGAGACGCCTAAAGACCTGGCTCTTTGAGCTGCAGTAAAATTCACACACCCCCCCCCTAGCGCCTTGAGACCCTCACGGGTGAGTAGCCCGCTCTATAAATGGATTGATTGATTGATTGATCCTCTCAACAAACAACTCAATTTCTCACCCCCCCTCTTATGTCACTCCACTCCAGTTCTGGGGTTGCTCCACTTCTTACTGGGTTTAGAGCCACCCTGGGTGGGAAAACAAAAGTGAGGTGTGAACTACATCTACCAGTGACAGGTTAGGCATCCTTTTAGGATATGCAAGAGGCTGGGCTCAGCCCCCAAGCCATCTTGTCAAGGAGAGGCACACCTCTTCCCACGCCAAGGCTCATTATCTCTTTTCTGGGAGCAGTTCACACTTCACTACAGGGGAACCATCAACAGTCTGGTGGCAAATTCTTAATAGAAAGGCCTCTAAAGACTTTAGGTAGGGGAAAAGTTGACATACTAACTGCTCCTTCTCTGTGAAATTAGACAACATTTGATTTTGTCATCAAGTCGGATTTAGTTGCACCGAGTCCTTGAAGTATTTTTCTACCTGTTGCCAAACTAACAATAACTTTATTTTATGGACTAAAGTTACCCAGTGCATTCATATGGCACAACTAGCCTTGCTACAGTCGTGAAAATGGGTTTCCGGGCATTTTCACTGTGAGAACATGTGGAACATTTAACTTCTACATGCTGTGTTTTTTAAAAACTATGCACCCTGCCTTAGGTCCAGTAAGGCTTACTTTAGGGGTGACAAATATTTAAAGGGAGCCTGTCAAAGGGATTATTTTAACAGGTCAGAATGGCAGTTTAAAAACTGCATAGCTGGCCCCAGGCAGCCGGAGCCATGTTTTACATTGTTACTGCAGTGGCGGCTCAATGAGTTCTGCAGTCCACCATTGATATCTAACTTACTGGCCCTGGGTACTCTTGGTAATATATACTAGGGTCTTATAGGTAGATTAAATATGCCATTCAGGGATTGAAGCCAATCAACTTGTTTTATGGGTAAGAGCACATACATGTTAGCATAGTCTCTGTGCACAGAGTCAGAACACCAGCATCATCAGCCAGAAAAACAGGGGTGATTATGGAGAAAGGGGAGTTTTCTCACAGGCCTTATTTCTCTTTCATGCTGTTAACAGTGTTTTGACTTTTCTCAAAGGGCAATACTCATGCACTCCTACTACTAAATATTGCTCAAATTAACTCAAAAGAAATAATGCTTTGGTTTTGCGTTGGGTATACGGAAGAGCAAGGAATAAACAACCAGGTTGTTGCCAATGTACAAGCAGGAACTCTTGTGGCTAGCTCTTTGAAACTGAACAGAAATTACATTTGTATGTTTTGCTCACAAACAAGATGTTTAAACAAAACCACAAAACATTTACAACATTAAAATGACTCTGCTAGGTTTCAAAATGTCATAAAATGGAGAGGGTAGATTGCACTCGGACTTCTCTAGAAGGTGCTTTCATGGCTGGAACTGCTAAAAGGTATTTTTATGAATTAGAAGATTTCATATGAACGTTACTATCACAGAAGCAATGGTTCTTGAATAGGGAAATTTATTTTGTGCCGTCCCTCAGTCTGAAGGGGAGGGGAGAGGAGGTTTAGATGTACATTGCCAACTTTATGGCAAAGGTGAAAGAGAAGCATTGCCAAGTAGAGAAGGGTAGGGAATTGAGAAAGCACTAGTAGAAGGGATTTGTTAACTTTCATGGCCAAGTGTTTGACGGCAAGGACAGAGCTGATAATGAATTTTTTTTTTTTGATAACTAGGGGCCAGATGTAGGAAAAAATGTCCGTGGTGCAAACTGCGAAAATAGCAATTTGCGCCATGCAAAATGCTCATTGCGATGCTCATTCACAATTTGCGAGTCGGTACCGACTTGCAAATTGTGAATGCGACTCGCAAATAGGAAGGGGGGTCCCCTTCCTATTTGCGACTCGCAATGCTAAATTGCTTTGTGACCGCGAATGCGGTCGCAAAGCAATTCGCATTACCACCAGTGTCACACTGGTGGTAACCCATTCGCAAAATGGAAGGGGTCCCCTTTGTGAATGTTGTCAAAAAGGTTTTTTCAGAGCAGGCAGTGGTCCAATGGACCTGCTCTGCTCTGAAAAAACAAAACCAAATGGTTTTGTTATTTTTTTTTATTTTGCAACTCGTTTTCCTTTAAGGAAAACGGGCTGCAAAATAAATAAAAAAACTGCTTTATTTAAAAAGCAGTCACAGACATGGAGGTCTGCTGTCTTCAGCAGGCCACCATCCCTGTGAGTGCAGGGACTCGCTTTCGGTCGCAAAATGCGACCCACCTCATTAATATTAATGAGGTGGGTCTTTGCGACCCCATAGCGAATCGCAGACGGTGTCTGAGACACCGTTCTGCATCCGATTTTGCTAATCGGAACTTGCTACATCTGTCCCTAGTGAAGGTTCTGGACCGGTGTTTACAGTGTGTTAGTGCCTTAAACAAATGCCTCAAGGATTGTTGCCTTCTCAGGTATTCAAGAAAATCATCTTTTTAATTATGCTGTTAAGGGTGGCATCTTTGGCTAAGTGAGCTTGTCTTGGCGCCGTACTTATGTACAGCGCAGTCTGTAGCATCTAGCTTAAAATTGCATGAAGGAGAGGATGCAACTAAAACCGAGTCAGTTTCAAGGATTAAGTAAATGGACAATACATTGCGACTTTAGTCCAGTGTTCACTGTGTGATGCCGTATTTCTCGTTTTAAGCATTTTTTGTGGCCCAGTGTCATGAACCAAAAGGTGGGTGCACATCGGGAACATCTACAAGTAAAATATGGCTTAACAGGGTTGAACATACCCATTTTCATTACTAGCTGTTACTGACTTTTTTAAAGGCATAGAAAAAAGGGACATTTGTTCAGGGACGGGAATGACACATATGCAATTTCTATGGTGTGGAAGAGTGGAGCACTCAATTGGTTAGTGGTGAATACATTTCATATTTGGGAAAATCATAGAAGCAGGAAGAGGAGTTTGGCAGTCTAGAAGGTAGCAGAGTTATAGTTCACATGTGTTATGTTTTCAGTTAGGATCGGAGGTGGTCTTTGCTCAGTGAGTCTAACAACCCTATCATTTGGGGTTCACTGACTTTAAAAAACAAAAAAACACATTTTCCATGAGCATTGTGTTACAAGTGCATCACATACAAGTGGTTTTTCTTATAAAGATTAACTAAATGGCGTGAATACACCTGTACACTACACGGATTTATCACATATTGCATGTTCCATGGTATCCAAGTCGCTCATGCTTTATTATATTATTAACAACCTTTTTTCAACAATGCTACAGCCACTTCATCCTGTTTATCTTCTGCTACAGGTATTGACCAGCTGTACCTCTTTCCATTGTACCTAGTTCTTTCTGGTGTTGTATTTAGCATTGAACACATGAAATCAAAGCCTATTTATGGTACATGAGATCCTATATAAGGACACATGCATGGCTGTAGGTTCTCTATTTTGGGCATCCAATCATCTTATGGCACTTGTTTTAAGGTCTGTTCCCACTCCTGCTCTGTCCAGTGTTCCCTCTCATCTGGCTCATTGTGTTAGTAGGTCATAAAATGTCATTAATAAAAATGTTTTGTATAGCCATTAAATTAACCTGTAACCGCTTTGTGTGTATCTCTGCGGGCTTCTGTCCCCATAGCTGTAGCAGCAACCACATTAGAGCAGCATATGTCATAAATTGTGTTTGTAGTAGAGTGCGTTCCTCAACCATGCCATCCATCGAGCGAAGCATTCCCACTCTGTTTCAGTCCCTTAGACTCCTTTCTGTAAAATATCCCCCTCTAGAAGTGGGGAGCCTTACTAGAGGCAAAGCAGATGCATCCAAGCACTGAATGGGTCTTGTTGACTGCTGCTTCCAGCACTGAGCACAATGTTATCAGACAGGCTACCACATCAGTTACAGCAACATTCCCAGATTCAATGCAATCAGCACTCTTTCGCCATGTGGGTCACCTATTTCCCCCATTTCTATTACATTGAGACACACAAGCCATTAAGCTAGCCACTGAAGTTGGGTCAACAAGAGGTACATCTAAAAATCTGGCCATTCCAGGCCTCCCATCTTCAACAGGTGTTTCAGAATATCCTGCAAAACCCAATGCCTACCCTATCCTATTGGGGTTCACCGCCTTAAGTTGTCATTATGATGTTGATTGGGGGTCCTGTAAGCCAGTGTAAACTTCCAGGCGAGAGCTCTAGAGGGACCCCCTCAGTCAATTAAAGATTGTTAAAATGTATAAACTAGGCTTGTTTGATCTCACTAGGTGGGCTGTCACTAAAAGTCATCGGGAAATCATCTCCAACAAGAGGATTACAGCTGGGGCAGCCTTCCGTTTTCTCAAGTAGCACAAACAAAAACAATTCCTGCCACTATTTGAAATCTAATGGAGACATATTTTGGACCTGTCCTTCTAAATCTTGTCTTGCTTACCTATTTCTTTCTGTTAGGATGCTTGCTTTAAAGTACATCGTGCTTCAACATAAAGACTAGTATTAACTTAGTGATAATCTCTTCCATTGTCATTTTGATCTTACTTGTACAAGGTGTGCCTGCTGTAAGACGTTTCGAACTAGAATTTTTACTTAACTCTATTTTAAGCCTAATATTAATTAATTCATGTTTTAATTATTACAGCTTCAGAGCAATGCATTTGGTTTTCTGTGCTTAGAACGTGCACCAGACAGCAAACTATCCCATCATTTTAAGCAGATTCCAAAAACAACAGCTGCTGAACACACTGAGTCAACTCTACATAACTTCAATCTGTTTGCCTTTTGATTGAGCCAAATAATGCAGAATGTCTTTTCCACCGTAGTATATGCATGAAATCAAACACAAATAGCACATTTAAGACAATATATTCCTGTAGATTAACCATCATGTGGCATTGATACAATAGCAACCACAGTAGCCACATCTTCCATAAGCGCCCCTCAATCCTCAGAATGGCACCAACACTTTTTCTCCAGTATTGTTTCTTTAATTGAACTAACACTAATTCCTATATTTTTCACTATCATTCCATGTTTTTTATAATGGTATTTATCATGGGTTTCAAACAGTTACTGATTTCTGAAAATAGTTACAATAAACACTGCTACTTGCCGAGTTTATTTATATATTCATTAATCCAGAGTGTTTTTTAAAAGTGCCACACATCACCTGATGACTCCTTAAGATATTATAGGGGTTCCTAAAACACAGGTAGCTTTGTTTCCGCTCTCAAGCACGAGTTCATGACAGTCAAGACTTGAGGTCTTGTCCACTCAGTGAGTGACTGCTATGCATTGCCCATTTGAACATCAGCTGCTCTGTGAAATGAGTGATTAGTGGTTCCTATTTGGTGTGTTGTGAGAAACCACATTTGAAGGAGCCCACCACATTTGTCTGGTATGCCACCTGCAATGTCCATAGTAGCTTAAAGGTAATTGTTGATTCCACAGTTGAGGGCATTCAAGGCTGGTGTAAGACATTTTACCAAACACGCAGAGACAGCTCAAACACCAAACAATATGAAAGGTAAGAGTTTTGATGCTCCCAACTAGCTGTGGCTCTAGTTATGTTGTCTGCAATGGGAGGCGGGCCTCCTAGGATTTTTTCACTCTCAGGGTAGGTGGGATAGGGTCTAACCCAAGAAAGGGTTAGATGTCAATGTCCAGTAGGTGTTGTACCAAAATATTCCACAGTAAACATTGTTCACTATAATACCACCACATTGGGGATAGTAAACTACACCTGGTAAGACAATTGTTTTGTAAATTATATTTAGGACATGCTATTTATATCAGACAATAATTTTGTCAATGAAACTGTGGCCTAAAACTTGTTCACAAACCATTTAATATTTCAAGCTAAATAAATATATTTACAGTACAAATTGGGAGTAAAAACACTGTATGGTGATTAAGCACTGGAGCCAGGATGATTCTGATACGTTGTTTTTTCACACATGCCCACAATACAGAAACCACCCGAAGGTGCTCACGGTCACACTCTCCCTTTACTGCATTCCCAACTGCACAACCATTCAAACCCAAACATTCGACAGAATGTTAGCTTCACCCTAACCTTCAGAAGACAGCGTCATGAGGAGGTGTAAAGCAAAAACCAGAGCAATCCAGCTCACAGAGAACTCTTGACAGAAATCTGATGGTATATTCCTCCTTTCCTAAGCTCTGTGTTAACACAGCTTCTAAACCTAGATGGCTAGCTTCAACTGTCAAGATACATTTGAGTGAGTGATCATAAGGTTTGAAAGTCTGAACAGTTACTAGTAACTGAGACTTAATCTACTTAAACTCTGGCTCACAGTCCTCATCCCAGCAGCATTCTACATTATGTTTCATCAAATCCGAGTTAGGTCCAACTTTGGACACAACACCTGGGATGACCACGAGTAAAATTCACTGAGTCCTAAGAAAGATTTAAGATCAACTTTGTCTTTGGGAGCTGGTTCATCTATAATGGTGGTGACCAAACCCAGCCTAGGTTGAATACCATTGCTAAAAAAGACATTGCCTAAGTATTCAACTGTTTGCTCTTTTTAAATTGTACTTATCCCTCTTCAACACAACACCCTGCTATTGGAAAATCATGAGAACTTGATTAAGTATAACATCATGTGTCTGGTGATCATAGGCAAAAATCAATACATCATCTTGAAAAATTGCTATTTTACCAATTCCTTTGAGCATGAGAAACATTACATGTTGGAATACAGAAGCAGGCGATGTCCGGCCAAATGGCATGCAGTAGTACAGATATGTATCCCACGGGGAGACGGGGGCAGTTGAGTGTCAGGGGTCTAGATCCAACTCCATCTGGTGGCTTGCCAATGCTAAATCAAGTTTGGTGAAATACTTTGCTCAGCAAAAGAGAAGAAGATCTCATTAATTTCAGACAGATTCAGCCCAAACTCCAAAATAGACGCTACAACATTGTTGATGTTGTGTATGCAGGCTATAAGGCCTGTTCTATCACACCTCACCTGATCAGTCAGTGTGCAGCGTAACAAGCCCACATGTCACTTCAGTGCTGTAAACTCACAATGAATGCTGGTGCTCATGCACGCAGGCATCGTAGCTTGATGTCCCAAAAAAATTATATCCTGATAGGGAGGAAGACAGGACTGTCGTCAGCCTCCTGACCGCCTGTGCTGCAGGACTGAAATGGCAAAGACTGCAGGCACATGCCCAAAGACTCCACCCCTATTTCTCTGTTAAGAGCACGAAGATTGACACAAACTCTCAACCCTCCATTCTTCTTATGAGCAACCAGTAAAGGGGAAAGCCAGAGTGAAGATTCCACAGTCTCAGTGATCCCCTTATTTCACAAAGTTTCCAAATAATTCTCTAAGTCATCTCTCACACTGAAAGGTACCCCTCTCAATTTGTGTTTAACGGGTGTCACCGTTTCTAAATTTGAATGTTACACTTGAACCCCTTTATTTTTCTCAGTTCTCCTAAAGAAACACTTGGGAACAGATTCAGAATTTCTTAATCTATACTGCTGTTTCTGACAACAAGCACCTGCTCCTTTGATTCAGGCCTCAAAGACATGCAGAATAGTCCTTTGATGAAACTATCCAAGTATGTTCAAACCTTTAACCACTACATGGATATTTCCTTGCATGCATCTTCCTTTGAAAATGGAACATCTTCAAAATGACCTAGTAACTCTACTCTGCATCCCTCGTAGGACACTGGTGACCAATCTGGGGGCAACAATGGTCTGTCTTTCCATGTGAGTTAAAACAACTCTTGAGTGATCATGGTGATTCTCACACCAGAATCAACTAATGATTGTAATACTTTGTTCACAATCTGGATAGCTACATAGGAATTTACACACTCAAATGGATCACCGCACTTCACATCAGTATCACCCACAATGAGAACAAAGTTCTGTACCTCATTAATAAGGTCCTCAGCATCACTTTCTTTGTCTTCAGTCACCACAGTCAACTTCACACTGTCGTTGGGCACTTTGGCACACCTTAGCAACATGTCCCATGTTGTTAAATAGGGGCTAATTTACATATTGGCAGATAGGTTACACCATCACAACAATGATAGATATCCTGTCAGTAGAAATTTAAATCCCATAGAATAGAATGGGATTTAGATTTTGGCAGATAGGATATCCATCACCGTTGTGATGGAGTATCCCATCTGCCAATATCTAAATCAGGCCCATAGTCTACAACGTAAATTTTTGGTCAGGCATGGTTCACCACCTTTTGTGTGAGGTTGATTCCCACACCTGAAGCACATGTTAGTGGGTTTAAAAAACAGATTGGGTTGACTGTAGAAATTTGCTTCATGATGTTTTTTCCCTCTCCTACCTTTTTCCTTACAGGGAACTGCATTAACATGTTCACTGTTTCTGTCATCTGACTTCTTTGCAGATGTGAATGAGGTTTCAATACTTTTTGAAAAATTCAAGTAGTATCCAACAGTGATGGGTTCACCAGTGAAAGAAGCTTCCGATGTATGTGTCAGTCAGTGCAATGGAAGATGAATTGATCACATATCAGTTGGTCACTGAAAAGTTCAAATTGGCATTCAGTGCCAAGTTTGCGCAATAATGAGATCTACGTGTCTACATCCTCATGGGGTCCTTGGGTGCACCTAAAAAAACTTATGTCTAGAAACAACCAAACTTATTGGCACATCAAATCTTTTTACTAGTTTCTTGACCACCTCCTGGAATTCATCAAGCTACTCTCCTTCACTAGCACAGCATCAGGTAGGTGCTTTAAAGTGGACCTTCACTAGAAACCAAAAGGGTGAAGTAACAAAAACTTCTTTCATTTCAGTCTGAATCTTGATCCCTCAATTAACTGGTGTATGTTCTACAGGCAAATTGGTGCACATATCACTGTGTTATGGAAACAAGTGTGCACATGACAATGATAATGTGAGGCAGCCAGGTTGAAAATGTAAAATAGAAAACATGTAGAAAGTACCTTCTTATACTTGTGAGCAGCTGTCTGGTATATTCAGAAACAAAATGCTAAGGTACTATGTGGAGATGAACCACTAAATGAACTACTTTTGCACATGTGAACAATAGTGTGCCTATCAAACAAATAGGGTGTAGACCAAGTTGAGTGCTGTATATGTGCCTATCACGTGAAGGCCACAATAGTTCCTGCACCCTGGTGCAGTTTTCCGACTGTGACAGTGGAAAAGAAGTGAGGATAATTTTGCATGTGATTAGGTTGTGTTTGCCACAACGCTGCACAGGATTTAGCCCAATGTCCCAAAAAGGGCAATGAAGTTCTTTTGATGTGGTTGTACTTACGGGCAATAGAGACTGTTAAGTGAAATTGTGCTTGCCATTTCACTGCACAGGATTCAGCCCAATCTCGAAATGGCCGCTATAACGTTGTTGATGCGGTTGTGTATGCAGGCTATAAAGTCTGTTCTATCAAACCTCATCTGATCAGGTTGTGTGCAGCACAGCATGCCAACTCATCGCTCAGTGCTGTAAACTCACAATGAATGCTGGTGCTCATGCACACAGACATTGTAGCTTGATGTCCCAAAAATATGATATCCTGATAGGGAGAAACAAAGGACTGTCATCAGCCTCCTGCCCGCCTGTGCTACAGGACCGAAATGGTGAAGACCGCAGGCACATGTCCGAAGACTTTGTCCACCGTGGTGAGTACAGGTTCGCAATGAGTGCAGGGGTCTCTAGGTCACTCATCATCAAAAATATGTGGTGAATAAACACTGCAGCCAGGACTATACCATTATTTGTTTGTACAGGTCCACATTACAAAAATTACCCTGGGCTGCTCACAGGCACACTCTTCCTATACTGAATCACCAAATGCACAACTATTCAAATCCAAACACACCATAGAATGTTAGCTCCAAGCCAATCTTCAGCAGACAGTGTCACGAAGTGGTGTAGATCAAAAACCAGATTACTACAAAATGGTATAGTAATATTGGAAGTGGTAAAATCAGGGCACTTGGGTTTCAACATTATGTAGTATTCATAAACACCAAATGATCACAAATATAGGCAAAACCAAAAGTGAAACAACACATCACAATATTTAATTTACCAGATTTCTGGAATTATTCAACAGTATTCTCAAACACATACAACGATTTCCCCTAAATATATGACTGCAAAATCTTTGCATGTCTTAGTAATCAACAAATGTGGATTTGGATGTGTCTGTCATTATCGAAATATATATATTTTTCTTTTTTGTTGCCAAAGAAAGCATGCTTCTGTCAAGACTTCTGTCCATGAGTGTTCTTTGTCCATTCCTACAGTTAATGAACTACTTACAGTTAGTTTATTTAGATGTTAGTTTAATGTCAATTAAAACCATGAAATACAATGTAAATGTTCGTTAATGCCCACAAAGTCATGGCTTGGTGGATTCTGACATCATTTACTTAAAGCTACTCCTCAGGCATCCCACTGTGAAAATCCACTTTTTTCCACTATGAGTCAAAACTGCTGAAACATCTGTACATCTTAAGTAGAACTTGCACTCTCATGACTCGCGAGAATGCAAATAAATGGTGATTCTGCCTTTGAGAAGATCACATTCATTGTACCTAGTTCTTTTGTTGTGCATGTCTGACTTAAGCATGGGCACAAGTGTAGAAGTCACACCATCTAAGCTTTCTCAATTATTTTCCTTCAAGATGTTACTATAGAGGCAACATATTTACAAATACTATTGTGTTATTTGATTGCAGAATAAAATACATAAGTCTGTTATAATACTTCTTTAGTTGGACTAGTATAAGAAGAGAGGATATAATACACTCTCCAATAATTATGCGCCCTGACAAAATTATTGGAAACATTCGCGAGTCATGAATTACTTTTTACCATGTGGTGAGTCTCAAGAGAGCATACTATATTGCATTAAAATGCTCAATAGCAGAAACTTTGTTGCCACAAAAAGGATCATATTCAAATAAAAAAAATAAAAAAAAACGACACTAACAAAATACAGCTAGTACTCCAAATGAGGAGGAAGTGATAAATGGAGAAGGATACAGAAAAGCGAGATTGAGAAGGTAAGTTCAAAAAAATGGAAACAGAATGTGAGAAAATGTCTCAGACAGGACAGCACTCTTCTGTAGCTGTTGAAATCAATGTAAGGACTTGGAAAAACATGCCAAAGTAGCAAATCAAATTCCAGGGCATTCAGTGAGGTGAGGTGTCTGATGAAGTCAACAACCATGGTTAAGCTTCTTAATATTTAACAAAATAAGTGATTTAACTCAGTTTGGAGTCATATTTTTATTGTGCCTCAGCATACTTGCCAGCACTTCATACCAAGGATGTATCACATTTGAAATAAGCACCTTTAACTGGTCACCCCAGACCTTTCTGAATGTTAAAGAATTTCAATACGGTACAGGAGACATCGTTTTGTGATGTCCCAAACTTAGGGCCTCATTACGAGTTTGCCGGAGGGGATTACTCTGTCCCAAAAGTGACAGATATCCTGCACGCTATATTACAAATTCCATTATATCCTATGGAACTTGTAAAACGGAGGACGGGATATGTGCCACTTTTTGGAATGGAGTAATCCCCTACACCAAACTCATAATGAGGCCCTTAGAGCTATAACTAGAATCTGTGACAAATACATCATGACACTATGACAATGTTTTTCATCAATGTGGTTTCTACAGTCCTGCCTCAACTCAAATGTGTTTCCACTAAATATTAAAGGGGAATCATTAAAAATGCCTGTTAATCCAAATAATATTCCACCGTTCACGCAAGCTCCATTTTCAGAGACTTTTTTTCTTAGCCCAGTGTTCAAAGGTGAGTGAATTTGCACCATCCTTTATTAAAAGTGTATTTTTTCAATTAGCATATAAGAGCTTATGCTATCCTGCTTACCAGGGATCTCACCAATCATGAGTAAATGTAGTCCTCCTTGGTTCAGTCAAATAATAAATGAAGCTACAAGTAAACTAGAGTTCACACAACCTTGGGAAATGGGTGAAATAATAATTTAGAATTGCAGTTACGTTAGGATGATGACATAAAAAGATGACAAAACAACATTTTACATTTGGCCCTTCAGAGTGTCTGATGTGGCATTCTGTTGAGAGAATGAAAAACATATTTCCAAGTCATGAATGTCTCAATTCATATTCAAACAAAGATGAAAGAAAAGTTCATTGACAGCAGCGAGGGATAAAACTCCTCTAAATGCTTACAAAAATGTTGCAGTGACATAAGAATCACCATTTATGTTGTTGTGGTATTGATTTTTGTGTAACTGCAAACAACCTTCAGACTCCCTTTGCTAATCCCAGATCATATAGTTAATATCCTAAAAAAAACTATTTCATTTCCTTTTCAATTCCATTGTATCAGGAGCATTGTATAAGCACATTTATCCAAATGTGTACAAGGTAATTGCAGCTGAAATTTACTTCAGCACAGGTGCTAGTATAGGGAGAATTCTCAAAAATGAAAAGAGAATTATCTGCATGTATACTGGAAATCTAGCATTCTAGATATCAGACAATGTTCATATATGAAGTGAATAGCTAGAGCATTTAATATTGCAAAAGTGTATTAGGAAAACACATGCTCATCACTGTCTGTTCATGAAGGGCAGCATCTATCAATTATTATTAATATTATGAGAGAAAATGCCCCTTTCTATGTATTGACCCCCATTTTTTGTTCTCTGACCCCTAAAACATTTATAAATGAGATAATCCCTAAAGGGCATATTTAAGTCTCCTAGAAGGCCATATACTGTTTAGAAACTACAACCATGGCATGGGAAATTAAATGTCACATGCGGCCTGCAGCACTTATTGTACCAACCACCAATGTGAAAAGGAAAACATGGCTTCAGGCTTACCACTGTAGTCCGACCGTTGCAATTCAAACCTGCAGTCTGATAGGTCAAAATAAACAATTTTGACCAATCAATCAGATAAATGGAAAGCGCAGCTTATCACCGGGGGAGCTCAAGGTGCTGATGGGGGACGCGGATCAGTCAAAGAGCCAGGTCTTGAGCTCCTTCCTGAACTGAGCCAGCGAGGTGAAGCAGATGTGTGCTCCAGGTCTGCATGGCGAAGTAGAAGGATTTTCATCCAGCTGTGTTCTTCCGGATCCTAGGGGCAGTGGTGAGGGTCATTTGAGCAGAGCGGAGTGGCCAGGGGGTTGTGTAGAAGGAGAGGCGGTGGTTGAGGTAGGCGGTCTGATGTTGTTTAGGGCCTTGTAACCGTGTGTCAGGAGTTTGAAAGTGATGTTTTGGGGAGTCAGTGTAGGTCTCTCAGGTAGGAGGAGATGTGGCTGTGGATGTCCAGGATGAGTCTGGCCATGGCGTTCTGTATTCTCTGGGGTTTTGAAAAGAAAAAATACCTATTCAATATTAGTATGTCACCACGATGTAGGCCTTGCAGCCCACAAGGTAGGGTAAATGAAATTTAAAAGTGGGACATGTAGAAATTTAATGTTGCCATGTCCCAGCAGTGACAGGCCCCATACATGCCATTTTCACTATGCCACTATGCCATGCCTGTCCAATGAGGAAAACGAAGATGCAGTTAAAATGATAATTCTGCTATTTCAGAACTGGGTATGGAGAGTGTGATGCATATCAGTGCATGCACAGCAGCTGGGGAGGTTCCAGGAATTTTATTGACTTGCAAAGTGACAGAGGTGAAGCCTGCCCATTCATAGTTTATTATAAGGGGAGACCCGAGGAAGAGAAAGCCTAGGTGTGCCAGACTCACACTAGCCAAATCTGTATCCAATTCAGTGTGAAAAAGCTACCCCTAGAACCAGTTTAGAGTGGACTTCTAATTTGCCTGGTCACACCTGTGGATGGCACATGAGCTCTGCACAAAGGGGGAAAGGTTTCCCTGCAGTAAGGCAAGCAGGACCTGCTGAGAACGTGTGTAAGATTACCTCTGGGAACCTTTTCATCATTGGTTGGGGTGTGTCCAGGAGTGACCTATACCCAGTGACTCCTGACCTTTACAAAAATGACCATCACCACAAGCTCATTGGAAAACCTTCTGCACCTGGGAAGAACAGAAAAGGGATGGCACCTGCTATTTGTGACCAGAGGGCTGGGCCTGCTCCCACTTGCACACTGGACAAATTAGTGGACAAAGGCCTGAATTCCTGTGTGGCTACCAGTACACAACAAGCTGAAAGATGTCTTTTTCCTATACAGGAGTAATGTCTGACCTCTAAATGATGGCCTTGAGGTCCAGGGGCCCGTTGGTATGTTCAGCCAGACTCCTCCAGCAATCTCTGAAAGGTGACACTTGAGAAAATGTTGGACTTACAGATCTCCAGCGGACCAGGAGTAGCTACCCACCTCAGTGCGGCCAAGCTGTAACTTGGATCTGCAGGAAAATCAGGTTGGTCCCTCTAAGAGAATTTTGAAATTCAAAAAACTTGTTTTAAGGACCCCGGTTGCAAGCCTATCTGACTTTGGCATTACCTGCCCTGTACAGCCTGCATTCTTGGCCCACTGGAGCATTCTGAGATCCAAAAAAGAGACTAAACCTGAACGAAGAAATTGTGACCAGTCAAAAGCAAGAAAAGTAATCAGCTGATGAGAGGACTTCTCTAAGCCTGAAAGTTCAACTGTTCCCACTCTGTGCTTTTCACACAATACCAAAACAATCAGCAGGAGCTGGTCCAATGCCTATCAACATTCAAGACACTTCTTCAGATGCAATCTTCAATCTTGTTTCTCTAGATTTCAAAGACTGGTTAAAAGGTAAAATCATAAAATCGCTTATAGATCCCAGTCACTCACTAACATTGCCTTCCATTGGCGCTTTACTTTTTTGGGGTGCTTTTTCTCTTATATATTTTAAAATTCACATCACTAGTTGCCTTATGTTTTTTTTTGTGGTTTTGGTGTCATTTTGTTTATGTAATTTGCCTCTATTTTTATAAGTTCAAGTAGAGAACCCTAAGGGCTAGTCCTGCTCCTCTTTCTATTAAGGACTAAGAAGTGTTCTCCAAGGGTCAGTTGGCTGGCAGAGCTGAGCTGACTCAACTCAGTACCAACTGAACATACCCTGGCCCGTGACAGTAGGTTCTGCTTGAGTGAGTCCCATTCCTGAGGTCCTGGAACCACTGGCTAGGACTTAGAAACATTTTCAAGACGTTTTGCCTAGAGGACTGGTAAAATGAGGGACCCAACCTGTCAAACCTATCTGCTGATGGTGCTTTGCTTGAGGGCCTGTCTACGCTGTAACTCCAGTTACATTCTTGTCCACAGCAGCGCAGCAAATCAGTTTCAGCGATCCTCGATGCTGACCGACATCCCACCATGTTAAATTTTGGCTACAGTCTGCAGCCTTGCCCCACTGAGTTAACTTGACTTCCCGAAAGAGTTTATGACAAAAGCTCAAAAATCTTTACCCGGCTGATGCAGAGCAGCATCTGATCAATATTGATGGCTGCTTGGGTGCAAATTCAAGACTTTTCAGTTCAGAGCCTTTTTCACCTTTATAAACAGCTTCTCCAGGGCCTAGTCATTCATCAACTCATCATGAATTAGTCCTAATTTGGATCCAAACTGCAGCCTTGCCCCACTGAGGACACTACAGGCTCATAAAATTTCCAGTCCAAAGGCAAACCTTTGACAGGCAGCAACATGATCCTCGTATCTGACCTGCCCTCCATCGCGGTCAGACTTAAACCTTAACTTTGTCCCAGTCTAGCTTGACCAGTTGCTTGTGGCTGTTGCACTTTTTGGCTCTATTTTTACTTTAAACTTTAAAAATTCATATCTGTAGTTCCCCTTATTGGATTTTGTCATTTTGGTGATATAACTTGGAGTGGGATGTTTATTGTGTTGAACTTAAATTGTTCTGGTATTTCTAAGTAGTTAACACATTGTCATTAAGTTAAGCCTGCCTGCTCTGTGCCATAGCTTCCATCACATTTTTAGGGTTGAGTCTGCATTGCATGCGCTCGCGCATGCGTATCGCAGCGAGACGCTTTAGTGTTTAGAAAAGGGCTTGGAGCCCTGTCAACATCACGTCAGTGTTTTTCATTGGTTCGTGGGCTTGCCTAATAAAATCTGCTTGCTTTCATTAGTCGAAGGCATGCATACGTCATGCCTTTTCCGGTGGCTAGCCCTCCTCGAGCGCATCAACCAAGTATAGAAAACATGCGAGGCTCGCTGTTTTCTGTCCGGCTCATGGACTACTTTTTCTATAATTTACTAGCGCTATTTCGCTTGGCAGAAGTCGAGCACTTTACATAGTTAATTGCACTTTTTCGGGTTACTTACATAAATGCACTTTTGCAGATAGGTTAAAAGTCGGGTTAGGAGTTTACAACGCTATCAGCTCTAACATGAGCAAACGCGAGACCCGTTGCATTGCAAATGCTTGTTAATTTTGCCTTCACCTAAACAGGTTAGTGACTTTATTACTTGTGGTGGACTACCATCCACCCCATTTAATAATTCACTTTTTTGCATGTTACATGGGCAAAATGTCTATTAGCATTCAAATTTATAAGCCTTATTGATCCTCAATGATTTAACCAGAAACTAACATCAAATATATTATACAAGGCAATCCTACAGAACACTTTTCCAGGGGACTGAAGCCATTGGAGGTCATTTTTGATGCTAGAAAGCTGAAGCCTGTGTCATTCTGTACAGCTGCCTAAAGTATATTCATGAGGCACAGCATCAACAAAGAGAGAGAGAGAGAAAATGAGGGTAAATAAAAAGAAAGCTGGAGAAAGTGGAGCTAGTTTGGACATTTTACTAGGGCTACTTTTAGTTATTTTAGATATAAAAGGCAATAGAACAGGGAGACCTGCTGAAATATGTGACAATTGTGACTTCTGATAATTTAACTAAAGAGTGAGAGTCCCTGAGCGTATTGGACTGGAAGTCAAATTGTTAAAACAGTGTGAAGAAGCAGAAACAGAGCCCTGTTAATAAGGTTCAATACATATCTTTGAACATGTGAAATGACCTAGAGAGTTATTAAAAGCTGTTAAAGCCATGCAGGCCCTAGTTACCATGGGCTCAAGCGCTAAGACTTTTCGTCTGATTGACTGGTAGGACAATGAATAAAAAAAAAAGTAGGAAAACTCAACACTCTTGTCCAAACTGAAGGGAGCACTGTGTGTGTTTGTTAATATGTGTTAATATTTGTTATGTGTAGAATTTTTAACTAGGGGTGGGCAAAGAATTTTGCTCTGCCAGCGGAATTTGTGGAGTTTTCCCCTAGAGTGCGGCATTCTGAAAAAACTCCGCAAAGTGACGCAGAGTAGAGTTTTTTTCTCTCACTCGCCAAAGTTAAGTTAGCAAGAGAAATCGCACAGTTGGCGGTTGCAAGCAAGATTTCTGAACGCGATGAGAAAGGTGCCACCCGGGTTGAAGAAGCTCCTGCTTGAGTAGAAAATCTACTATAGTGGTAGAAAGAAGTGAGTGGCCTCTGGCACAATGTGTGATGCCGTTCATGCTGACTTTACAGCGCAGGAGAAACTCCCCCACTGAAAATCTGTGAGAACAACACTACTTACCCAAACTCCGCCGCTTGGGGAACTCCCCGTAGTGCAGCTGAGTTTTTGCAACACTTTGCAGAGTTCCACGTAGCAGAACTCCGCAAACTTCGACCAGGCCTAGTTTTAATACAAATATGCCACAAAGAGAAGCAGATAGTTATCTCTACTGTGCAGATGTGAATGTGTTTATAGGTAGGGGAGGGGTATATCTTTGCACATACATTAATGAGCCGTTCAACCAACACAGACACACCCAAACTGCATATTATGCATAAAAGTAGTAAGCATTGGCAAAGCCAATAGGTTTTGGGTCTTAAAAGCAAATCTCTTGGCTTTGGCAATCATATGCATTTGCATGTCAGGACTTGAGCAAATGCATGAATGGCAATTTTAGCAATGAGCTTTCTGTTATAGGACACCCAACTCAAGCTGTCTGCTGGTAAGCACCCATGTATCCTGATGCATCACTCTGCATGCATCATGATGCATTGGAGCTATTTTTAATTTACCATTCAAACCAAGCAGAGGGAAACTGAATGCAAAAAATGCTTCTTTATCATCAGCAGATTGCTGGTAGTAAATGCACAAAAGCATGCAATAACAGTGCTAGAAAATGACATGCCTTTTTTTGTTTTCAAAAAAGCTTAGTTGGGTACAAAAGCAGCAGAAATTTACCTTAGCGCTTCTTTTAATATTACGATCTTAGACCAGCCGCCTTATTTCAGTTTTTTAGGTGACAATGACCGCTGATATTGTACTGATTGCCCAGCAGGTGTATTAGCCTACTGAACTAATGTGCCTTTAAGTGGCACTCAACTGCTGGTTAGAATTCCCTCTTAGTACTTGATTTATTTGTTTAAATGGCCTAATTTCTGTTACAATTTGTATGTCAAATGTATAGTTCTTACCAAAGTGTACCCATTGATAGGTTTTTCAAAAATGTACAGTTTTTGCCTATATTTCTTGTTTTTAGTTAAGGTAAAACAAATATATAATTTTAATAACTTATTTTTTATTTTTTATAATCGGCACAATGAGTTAGCTGGCTACAAATTACACAACATTATATAAATAATTAAAAAATCAACAGTTGCATGTACCAATCCTGGCAATAGTACAATGGTGACAATTTGGGAAGGTGGCTACTGAGTATGTCCTTTGAACCTATGGAGTCATCCATATTTCGCACTGTTAGGGATAAAGTTGTCAGATTTATTGATTTTGACAGGACACCAGGCTTTGTTGAGCATAAGGGTTCATTTAAATAATCAGTGCATTATGGGATTTGGAATTGTTAGAAATGGGGGCCGGGTCCCACAGGAATCTTACTTTGTTTCTGTTGCACCAATTGGACTATTGCACCTGACAGCAACGATTTGTAAAAGAAAATGAATGGAAGCCTCTCAATATGGAGTAGCCTGTAAGACCGAAAGAGCATAGGCCACAGAACTGTAGTTGGATGCAACCAGCCCCTGTCTCCCTCTTAAGACCCCTCCCCCTTCAGTCTGAGGACTAAAACATTTGTAAGATATAGGAGTCACATTGGCACCTACCCACATTCTAGAAGGGGACCCATCATTTTGCATTACACGGCTGCCTCTGGAATGAAATTTTGTATGCTTAATATGGCCCCCATATAGAAAGAAGCACACGCCCACGATATAAGGATATTATATTATTACATGGCAGTTCTACTGGACTCTTAGTACTTATGTGTTGAGCACAATGGGCAAATTTATATATTTCTAACTTACAGAAACTCAAAATTCATGAGGGACACTTTTTGTTTTGATTCAGTAGTCATGACATGCATTTAATCCGCATTGATTGTGTTTCAGCATGAAACCTTGAATAAAGCTATAAAAGCACACAGAAAGCTAAGCCATCTAGGGTTAATTTAACAACTGGAAATTACGTAATATTAAAACATTTAGTGAGGTTGATCTTAGATTCACCTTTTTTTCAGTTTTTGTTGTTATTATATGAACAGCGGAGAGAGAACCTGATAGATAATATAACTAGTGGAACGCTCCCACAACAACATAAGCCATATTTTGTTCTGTAATCTTGGTGTGTAATAGCAAGTGGCCTCTCCTAATATTTATTAAAAAGACTGTGTAATGAAAGAGTTTCCTTACCAGTAAAAGAGGGAACTCATTTACCAGCCCTAGAACTTCTCTGCCTCTCCTCTGACATCTAATCTGTTAATGTTTGGATGTGTTAAAATGATAAGTAGGTTTCAAGGTTGGGGCACACTTATGCTCTAACAGGCAAAGTGTTAACACCAGTTTTCGGCCTAAAATAACTACTCACATTACATATTTATTTGCACCACTCATCAATGGTAGTTAAAATAGAGCTTTCTTTGCTGGCAGTAGAAGTGGGTACGGCAAGCATGTGTTGATATGTTATGATTTCTCAGGTCTATCTAAAAAATATAGATCCCAATAGATTTTGAAGAACAATTAAGCCCTCTCTCTATGATACTTGAAAGTGAGCTGGCAGTCATTGGGGAAAGTAGTAACAATACAACATTACATCAAGTGTTGTCATATATTTGTAAGCAGATGCTCCAGCTCCAAAATGCACCACTTATCCTCATATTAACTCCCCACACTGCTGCTGAAAGGGATCAGCTGGTAAAGTCAATTGAATTTTTCACAGATCCTATGATTATTGAGATGACATTGATGACTAACACTTCCCACTCTTTAAATTCTTCCAGCACCACTGAACGCTTTTGTCAAGATATTCATATTGAATTTGATCAGCGAGATGGACCTATAACTGTAGGAAAACTATGGAACCCTGCTGGGTTTGAAATCAGTTCATGGTGGATTTGTTGCACTCTTAACCGATATACCCCTCTTCTTCAGGTTCCTTGAATTCTGCACTCAGTAGAGGAGCCATTTTATTCACACTGATTCTATAGAGTTCAATATCAAAACCAAACTCCACATAGTAATTTGACATTAATCTTTAATGTGAACATCTTCTTGGTCTGAGTAATTGGAAATTACTATTCTAGGGTTCCACCGGAGTCCGATGAAGAAAATGACAAAGTTAACCCTACCAAATATTTTGTCTCACTGGAAAGTCCAATGTCAGCATCTTGAAGAGGCCAGTCAAGAAGTAACACACTGCAGTAATGTCCAGGGGATGGTTAAGTCGATTCAAAATTGCATATATCAAAACTGCAGTTTCCTTTTGTTTTAGTTGTATTGCCGTCAGGCAGCTCACATTTTCACCCTCCAGAGAAGTGCAATTTTTGAAGTAGAACAATACTTGGTGAGACTTTGGCCAGTTAATTGAGTTTTTTATTCCTCTTTAATCTAGCCACTGAGTCCATTAATATTCAGTGAAAGAAATATTGAGGCGTCTTGGAGTAACCAGAGTGAGTGTGTCATGTTTCAAATTAATTGCTACCACTAAAGGCAGAGTGTTATTATGGATTGAAGCAGTAGCTCAGTAAACTTTGCAAAAAACACCACAAGGTTAAGGGAGATCCCTATGTAGCAACATAAAAAGTCAAGTCAGAATGTCACTTAAGTGTTTCCCACAGGTGGATAAAAGGAGCGAGAAAGGTATGAAGAGGAAAAAGGTTGAGGTAGAGACAAGAATCACCAGACACGTATAGGACAGATCTGAAGGAAGAGCAATTTGCAACTGGGTGTAGATGAGTGGTTCTTAGATCTATTCGTAATCAAATGTGCCATTGACAAAGGGAAGGATGTTTTTTGTTGGGTATAGTACAAATACAAGGTTTACTACTGAGTTCCTAAGAATGATGTGAACACTTCAGAGAGGATCCCCTTCTCACTGTGCCACTGGAACCATGCTACACCCAACTGATGAGCCCCAATCAGGGTGAACCTGGTCTTGGGTTGCTTGTGTTCCCGTTAGGGGAAAACTTGACCTGGTAGTTTGGGCTGGACTGTTCTCATTGTAGCAGGATCATGACTGATTTGCACATTGCTGGGTCCAAAAAGAGATGTCATTGTGGGCAAAGGAACAATTGGTTGGAAAGCAAGCCTAAGTGATTGCCAGTGGCTGAACTTATTGCAAGCATTACTCCCTTCACCTTCTGTAAGTTTGTTACAACTGTATCAGTGGCTAACAATATACAAAGATGTGGGCCCCTGACTCACTGTACCGCTGAAACCAAGTGTCACCTGACTGACTAACACACAATCAAGATGAAACCAGTCTTGGACTTCTTATGTTCTACTTTTGGGAAGACCTGGTCTGGCTTCTCAGGCTCAACTGTTTCTATTGGATCAGGGTCTAAATTGATTTGCATATGGCTGGGTCAAATCTGAGATGCAATTGTGGGCAGCAGAATGATAGGTTGAATTCTAGCCCTATTGCTTATTTGTGGTTAGACTTATTGCAAGTATTCCTCCCATCACCTTTTTTGTGTTGGATGTAATGCCAAGTGTGGTTCTCTTTCTCATTGTGCCATCAAAACCTGGGTTGCTTATGTAACAATTCAGGGAGAACCCTGACTGGTAGTTCCAGCTGGACTCCTTCTATTGAAGTCAGGTCAAGACTGAAGTGCATGTGTGTGGGTCCAACTAAGATGGCATAGCGGGCAAAAGAACAATGCAGTGGAATGTTACCCTGAGTGATTGCCAGTAAGTAGACTTACTGCAAGCATTCCTCGCCTCAACTTTGTGTGTTTTTGTTAGGGAGGTGATGCCAGCCTTCTCCAAAATTTTAACAGGCAATCTATCCAAAAGAGAAGAATCGACAAGCATATGGCATTTACACATTGCATTACAAAATTTGCTATGCAGTCGCAATATGAATGCAAGAGAGTTGATCAATAATGGTGTCAGAAAAAGTTAAGCATGGAAGGGTACATTTATCTGTCAAACTTGACAGTCAGTGTACAGTATTTCCTTAGTGGGAGAATACAGAGGCTGTTTTCTCAAGTACTGATATTGCTGCATCTGCCACCGTTCTAAAATCTTTGCATGGTGATGACTAATAGTGTCCATCATGAGGGGTGAAGCAGCAGGATGCACTCAGCAGGCATTAAATACAGAATAGATGTAAGACACTAACAATGGAAGAGCAGAAGTAAAGGAATGGAGGACCAACTTAACAGCTTGCGGTCCCTGTGCAGCACACTGCCATGAATGGTCCAAGTACAGTACATCTATAGAGAATCTGAAAATGAGCAGTCGGCATACAAATTTAATTGCTCATCCAAATAAGCCAAATGTGTGCGTGGGGAGGGGGTGGATGTGTTGCATCACCATATAAGCATTCCCTCTGAAGTGGGTGCCTGCTACAGATCTCTACATTGGTATTCTCACACCCCATGGTCAGCAGATTTGATGGTTACACTGGGCTTATATCTGTCTTTTGGGGAATCACCTGCATGTCCTTGTTTCTTTTCTGCACATGCCTTTTCACATGTCATTAGTATGCATGGGTAGTCTTCACGGTGTCAGTCTGAAGGTGACATAGACGGCTCAAGAGCCATTTTCATTTAAAAAACCAGGTCCTCTGTGTTATGGAAATTGTTGAAACAGTCATACATGGCCATCACATCATTGCTGGCTCACGTAAGCTAAAATAAATGTCATATTTTCTCAGAGGAGGATATTATACCAGAAATTACTTTCATTTAATGTTAGTGTATAGCAAAAAAGCTACAGATAGATTTGTTTTTTCCCATATAGTGGATTGGGTCATTCATCGTGGCAACATTCTCTATTTTTCAAATAGGGATGGAGTGATAGGCATAGGGACATAATTATTTTATTGTTACATGACTGTACCATGTTTCCTCTCTGAAACTAGATTCAGAGAAACTGCAGCTTCCAAAGCTTCTTGTAGAAAGAGTCAGAAACTGTGCCTCACCCCTATACTATCTCCATCACCCAAACGTTACAAATCTTGTCCACCTACACCAGCCTTCCGGTTCTGTGACCTTTCTCAGGTGGTTTGAAATATGCTGTCCCCAAGCAGAAATAGTTTCAATTAATTGTTCCACTGCATTTAGCCTCTTCTCAGTGGTGTCTAGTGAGTTATGAAATGCTACAGGATAGGAGTGCATTCATTTCATTTTCTTGCCATTTCAGGGCTTGAATTTTCGAGAGCACAGATTGATGTCTCAGTGATCTCCATTGGTAGCACAACAAAAACATTGATTAGAGACACTTGATATTACTGGGAGTTTTGAAGAACATACTTATACCGTTTTTGGCCATACAGAGTCCATCAGGAAAAATGTGCTGTGGAGTAATCGTTCTCCTCACAAAGTTATAATTGAAATTTCTTAAATTAATTTGCTAACTATTCCAACATTCAGACTTCATCAAAGAATAATAGAGCTATACTGGTCATGAAAAATCTTCACACACATATACACAAACATACACAGGCATAGAAGAGGCAATGTCACATGAGAGGCGAGGCTTCAAAAATGCATAATGCCCATCATCTCCCTCAGCAATAATGATAAATACCATACTAATCTCTGTTCACATTCACATATGCTTTTTGCTGGCCATTTTTTCATCTGTGTATATTTTAACAAAATACATTTTTTAAATATTAGGATTTAACCAATAACATTTGTGGTATAGGGTAAAAAAAATATATTGCAGAGGCCTCATGACTACTGGGAAAGTTGTTTAATAAATTTATATTACGTGTGATCAGTGTGGCAATTTTTTTGTGATGAAAATTTTCATCGACGGTGGGAACAAACACATAATGGGGAGCTGTTAGAAATGGGGTTTCTGGTTGGTAGAGGTATGCACCCTTTACGTGCAGGAACCACAATCATAGTCAGGGCAAGTTAGATACACACCATAACGTAACCTGTGCTCACCTTCTGGTAGCTTGGCACAGAGCAGGAAAGCTTGACTTAGGAGGCAACGTGCAAAATATTTTTGCAACACTTAAAACAGTAAAATAGTAGAAACACCATACAAAAAGAATCCACACCAGGTTAGATAAATTGAGCTTAATTTAATTAACAAAACAAGACCAAAATGACAAGTTCCAAAAGTTGAGATATGATTTTTTTTTTTTAAATATCTACAATTAGAGTTCTTAAAAACATAAAGCACCAGCTGGGGTTATCTGGTCGTGCTTGGCTGGGGTAAGTCAAAAGAGTTCCGGCCAACCGCGATGGAGCACTGGCTGCCTGCAGGGACCAACCTTATCCCGCTAAAACAACACCTTGTTGGAAGGTTGCATCGACTTTGAGGGGTAAAATGCGGGGAGTAGATAAGCGATGCGTCGGTTGTGATCCTTCAGAACTCGTAGGAAATGCTTTGTGGTCGAGCTGCGCATTCAGGATGTGTTGTGTATCAAGCAGCCATGGATGTAGGTGATGCGTTGTCATCGAACCTCGAAGCTGGTGATGCATTGCCCTCATCCTCGGCAGCAGTGTTGATCCATCGGTGTTGAGGGGAAATGCTTTGGTTCCGACCAGCGCAATCAGCGATGCAATGATTGTACTCAGCATCAGTGGTGATGCTTCGACGGTGAGGGGATGATACATCGGTTCTGACCAGTGTAATTGGCAATACAAAGGTTCTGGCAGTCACAGCACCACTTGAAGGATGAAAAGAAGTCTTTGAAGTCACTGAGACTTCAGAACAGGAGGCAAGCCAGCACACCCTTGGAGTCACTTTAGTTCTGGGGATGTAGAGATTAAAGTCCAGTCCTTCTCACTTCTAGGCAAGGAGAGCCACAGGATAGGCACAGCAAGAAAGGAGCAGGAGTCCAGCAGAGTCCATAAGAGTGACAATCTCTTTAGCAGGACAGCAGTCCTTCTTCTTGTCCTCAGATCCAGGGATGTACTGATTTGTTGGGGTCAGTAGTCCAGCTCTTATACCCAGTGGTGCCTTTGAAATCGGGGGGACTTCAAAGAGAGTCATTTGATGTGCCCTTCCTGCTTTGGCTCCAGACCAACTATAGGGTGTTATGCAGTCCTTTGTGCGGGATCAGGATACAGAGGTTAACTTGCCAGGTCGACATAGCAGTTTAAAACTGCACACACAGGCTCTTCAATGGCAGGTCTGAGACATGTCTAAAGGTCTTCTGAAGTGGGTGGCACAATCAGTGCTGCAAGCCCCTAGAATCATTTAATTTACAGGCCCTGCACACAGGTAGTGCACTTTACTTTTGACTTGTAAGTAAATTAAGCATGCCAATAGTGTATAAATAATTGTTACCATGTTTTAAGAAGAGAGCACATGCACTTTAGCATTGGTTAGCAGTGGTTAAGTGCTCAGAGTCTTAAACAACAAAAGCAAGGTCAACAAAACAGGAGATCAGCAGGCAAAAAAGTTAGGAGCACCACACCAAGGATGCCATGCCTAACAGGAGCTATGCTATATATTTGACATCATAAAACACAAGGATGAATGTGGCAATACAGGACCAGGTTACATGTTATCCATTATGTAATTATTTTAGATGATTTATGTGTAATTTGGGGTAGCTAGCTTGAAAAAGCCTTTCCTGCTTATGTGGATCTGACAATGGGTATTGATTGGATTTGGAAAATGTAGGTTTTATTTACATTTCATGAAAAAATGCTGATAAACAAGGGAAAATGGTGAGTGCAACTAGATTCCTGTGAGTTTGAAGCTGATGTGTTTAGCTACGATTATCAATTAAATCATTTGCATTGTAACTTTCTATGTAGTTTTCAGATTTCAATCAAGAATTGTTTCTAGCTCAAACAGATGAAAGCATTAATGCATCTGAATATGCTGCATGTTTTGCGTTTGGACAAGAAGCATTTCTCCCATTAATTATTTTCAGCCTGCTAAAGCAAAGCCAGATTTACAGATGCTAAGTTCTCTGAATGGCTGGCTGCAGCACTGAAAAATCAGTTGCTGTGACTTGTACAGGTACCCTGGACAGGGTTTGTAGTCCCCAGCAAAGCCCACTGAACTCTGAGAACCCTTGTAAGGGGGAGCTGAAATCCCAAAGCATGTGCGAGATTCAGTGGTCCATGGATATGGAATTAGGTGTGCAGACCCAGCAGAAGTCCAACATGGGTCTGAGAGACAGTGAGGCCCCAAACCCGATAGGAGGGTCTGAGAACCCTTACAAAAAAAATAACAAAAACAGGACCAGGAAAAAAGGCTGTTTGACTGTCTACAGTGGCTCAGGCAGAGTGCTTACAGCCAACTCCCTCTGTCTACAGACTTTACTCACTTGCAGTCAGGGGTTGTCCATCTTCAGAAGGTTGAGTGGGGGATGGCCAATCCCTGCTTTGTACAGCTGAACAATGCAGGCAGATTATGACAGACAAATCGACACCATGCACAGATAGTACAAATAAACTCAATGGTACTCTTTGAATACAAGTACAAGAATTGATCCTTATTTCCCACAGACAAAAAGATTCAGTTCCATATAAAAGTGTTCCGTGAAATGTCCCAATACAGCTCCTGGACTCTCTCTTTAGTGTCCACCCCCCATCTAGGGTATGTGTCTGGCTTCTATGCAGTATTGCCACCACATCCCAAATTACTCATTAGATCTATCTTCACATGTTTGCTGTGTCCACATGGCAAAACCCAAGACAAGGTGTCTGAAGTATCCCTGCCAATGGCCTACAGGGGATCACGTCAATTGTATGGTGGCCCCCTTTTAGTACAGTAGCTTACTCTCTTTTGTTAATTTTTGCAGTCTGTTGTAACAAGTGCTCTACTCACTTCTCTAATGTTGGCTTTGTATGCTTGCATCCGTGAAGCAGTGAAAGCACCTGCAACGTCTAGATACCAACACCAGCAGCCTCTTTTCTGAGTTCTCTGCCACTTGGCCTTCAAAGCCGAAGTTGTACAGGGGATGTTCAGGTTAAGTGGGGCACACAGGAGTTTTTCCCAGCTGTACACACAGGGACATCCCAGCCAATCGCCCTGGTTCACCTATTACAACCATCCACTAGCAACTTCCATGTGTTTCCAGGTGATCCATCTGTTGCCTTGTCACAAAGTGGGGTCCCATGTTACAGTATGATGATGAGCTGGACCATCAGAGACATAGGAGATGCCACAGCTCAGGGTATCATAGCTATCTTGTATGGGGCAAAACTCTGCCTTACACACTTCCTGTTTGGGTTGACAGTAACACTTTCATAATATCCAATATAGGTATCATGCTATAGTTTCAAGCATTGTGCTGTTTTCAGTGTCATATGTTTAATTTGCCCTTTGACAAACCTTTTCTCCACCAAGCCTTACTTCATCTTAAAATCATACACATATATTACTGATAGTATGTTTGTCCACAACCAAATTAACAGTTGTTTCATCACATCCACGCAAAAAAACTGACCTGTATCTTCTCATTTTCTGTGCAAGCACGTTGCTCATGCTTCCAACTGTAGTATTTGAGACAATTCTCTAACTTCCTAAGGCAAATGAGGCCTATGCTCATAAGCAATCACGTATTTGTATGCTAATGTTACGGACCCATGCAACAACAGTAACCACACAACCACTGGGTCTGGTTGAGGCAACTCATGTCTTAGTCTCCTTCTCCGTTCTCAGCAAACATTCAAGCTTGTTAGATGTAAGAGCCTTTGTCAGCATCTTCTGCAACTTCACCTCCATGTTGTTAACCACTGATGTCCAGCACACTGTGCCCCTCATTATGAGTCTGGTGGTCACTTGACCACCAGACTCGCGGTGGGCGGTCGGCCCACCACCAATGTGGCGGTCCAAGTGCCACATTATGACCACGGCAGTCGTGCCACAGTTGGACTGCCACCACCGCCAGGATTAGTTCTACTGGCAGTCTGGTGGTCGTGTCCGTCCTAATAGTTCTCTGCCAGCAATTTCATGGTGGTAGCATTGCCATGAAAATGCTGGCAGAGATCTGATATAGGGGGCCCCATGGGGGGTCCCTGCACTGCCCATGACCATGGCATGGGCAGTGCAGGCCCCCCATGCCAGCAAAGTCAATGTTCACTGTCTGCTCTGCAGACAGTGAACATTGTAAGGGTGCTTGAGCATCCTGCAACCTGCATCCTACAGCATTGTCGCCGGCTTGATTACGAGCCAGAGACAATGCTGTAGGGTGTTTCCTGCTAGGCCGGTGGGCAGAAACTCACCCATTGGTGATATACCCTTTTTTGATTGATCTAGCAGCTTTGTCCTGGTCTTCTGTAGTATCCTTGAAAATGTTTTTAAATCCTAGGTTTTAGAGTTAGGCAGGAGGAGTACACTTTGATACCATTCAAAGGTTCCAGGGAAGTCAGCTTCTTGCAGCTTTTGTGTCCCTTCAGCTTAACAGGAAGTCAGCCAACAGGCTCTTGGAGTCCACTTCTTTGTCATATATACAAGTAGGAGCAGCAACATCACAAAATAAAAAGATGGACGGAGTGTTGAAACTTTTCAAACAGTCACCCTTAGTCACAGATCTGAGATTAATCCATTGTTTTTTGGCTCGCTACATCACCCCACTTTGGACCCAGCCATAAGCAGATCAGTCTTGGCCCTGCTCCCCAAGGGAAGGGTCCAGCACCAAACTGCCAAGCCAGGTCCTCTGTGGACCGGAAACAAGCATCCTGGGACTGGTTTCGGGATATTACCCCTCATCAGCCAGGCTAGCTTCAATCCAGCGGTGCAACGAGCAAGTGACTCATGTCAGGGCATACTCTAGCAACTTAGGGCGCAAATAGGAACAACACAAAATAAAATGATGCACGGAGTGTTGAACCTTTTCAAACACTCACCCCCAGTGTGGATCGGGGTTTAATCCATTGTTAATTTGCTCGCCATGTCACCACAGTTGGGATCCAGCCATAAGCAAATCGGTCTTGACCCTGCTCTCAATTGGAGCACTCCAGTCCGAACTGCCAAGCCAGGTTCTACCTGGACTCAAAACAAGCATCCTGGAAATGGTTTCGTGGTATCACCCCTCATCAGCCCGGCTAGCTTGAATCCAGTGGTGCAGGAAGCAAAGGACTCATGTCTGGGAATACCCCAGCCACTTGGGGGAAACATAGTAACATCACAAAATAAAATGATGGACGGAGTTTTGAAGCTTTTCAAACACTCACCACCAGTCACAGATCAGCGATTAATTCACTGTTATTTGGCTCATCACAACACCCTAGTTTGGCCTCAGCAATATGCAAATCAATCTTGACCCTGCTCCACATGGGAAGAGTCCAGCCCGAACTTCCAAGCCAGGTCCGCTCTAGACCGGAAACAAGCATTCTGGGACTGGTTTTGGGGTATCATCTCTCATCAGCCAGACTAGCTTGAATCCAGTGGCGCTTGAGCAAGGGACGCACATCTGGGCATACCCCTTGTGTTAGAAATGAGGTATTTGGTTAGCAGTCCGGTTACCCCCTGTCCAGGCAAGGACCCTCACTCTAATCATAGTAAAGGAGAATCACCCTCAGCTAACCCACGCTCACCACTTGGTAGCTTAGCATGAGCAGGCAGGCTTAACTTCAGAGTCTAGGTGTAAAGTATTTGTACCAACACACACACAGTAACTTAATGAAAACACTACAAAATGACAACACAGGTTTAGAAAAATAGGAAATATTTATCTAAACAAAACAATACTATAATCACAAAAATCCACCATAAACAAATCAAGTTATGAATCAAAAAGCAAAAAGAGTCTTAGATGCTTGAGAAAACAGTAATAACACTGCTAGTGTTCAAAAGTACCTGGGTAGCGTGAAAATAACGCCACACGGGCGAATGTGCGACGAAAAAGGGCAGCGATGTTTCGATTTCTCACCCGCAAGCAAGAAGGTGCGTCGTTCCTCCTCCAGTCGGGTCCCGTGCGTCAATTTTCCTCTCCGCAGCAGGTCAATGCTTTGATCTGCCAAAGCATCTCGGGTCCAGGCAGGCTTTGTGTTGTTTTTTTGAGCCCAGCGAGGTTTGTGACGAAAATCCCACCGCACAGTGTCAGCAAAATCGCACTATGTGGGTTGCGACGTTATCAGCCCCCGTCAGCATGTGTTGTGTGTCGTTCCTCCAGCCGCGTGCATCGATCTTCGAGGCGTGATGTAGGTGGAGCATAGATTTCAGCCCGAAAGCCAGCGGCGCATTGTTTTTCAGCCGCGTCTCGGAAGGTGCATCAAAAGTTTCCCCGCACAGCGGTCTGTGTGTATATTTTCAGTCTTGGTCTGCCAGCTTCACCTGTCAAGGCCCCAGGAACTGGATAGGGCACCACTGGGCAGTGCAGGAGTCTCAGCAGAGAGTTCAGGTGCTGGCAGGGGAAGTCTTTGATGGCCCTGAGACTTCAACAACAGGAGGCAAGCTCAGGACAAGACTTGGAGATTTCTTCACAAGCAGGAATGCACAACAACATCCAAACTTTGTCCCCTTGCACAGGCAGAAGCAGCAACTACAGGATAGCTCCACAAAGCACAGTCACAGGCAGGGCAGCACTTCTCCTCAGCTCTTCAGCTCTTCTCCAGGCAGAGGTTCCTCTTAATGTCCAGAAGTGATCTAAACTTTCAGGGGTTTTGGTGCTCTTCTTATAGCCATTTTGGCCTTTGAAGTAGGCCTACTTCAATGGAAAGTCTCTCTTGTTTGTGAAATGCTGCCTTGCCCATGCCAGGCCCCAGAAACCAGGGGGTTGGAGACTGCATTGTGTGAGGGCAGGCACAGCCCTTTCAGGTGTAAGTGACCACTCCTCCCCTCCCTCCTAGCACAGACGGCTCATCAGAATATGTAGGCTACACCCAAGCTCCCTTTGTGTCACTGTCTAGAGAGAGGTGCAAATAGCCCAACTGTCAAACTAACCCAGACAGGGAATCCACAAACAGCTAGAGTCACAGAATGGTTTTAGCAAGAAAATGCCTACTTTCTAAAAGTGGCATTTTCAAACACACAATCTCCAAACCAACTATACTAAAAGATATATTTTAAATTGTGAGCTCAGAGACCCCAAACTCCAAATGTCCATCTGCTCCCAAAGGGAATCTACACTTTAATCATAATTAAAGGTAGCCCCCACGTTAACCTATGAGAGAGATAGGCCTTGCAACAGTGAAATCCGAATTTGGCAGTATTTCACTGTCAGGACATTTAAAACACATTAGTATATGTCCTACCTTAAACATACACTGCACCCTGCCCATGGAGATCACTAGGGCCTATTATAGGGGTGTCTTACATGTAGGAAAAGGGAAGGTTTAGGCCTGGCAAGTGGGCACACTTGCCAAGTCGAATTGGCAGTCTAAACTGCACACACAGACTACTAATGTGGGTGGCACAACCAGTGCTGCAGGCACACTAGTAGCATTTCATTTACAGGACCTGGGCACCTCTAGTGCACTGTACTAGGGACTTATTAGTAAATCAAGTTTGCCAGTCATGGAAATCCAATTACACATACATTTTACATAGGAGCACTTGCACTTTAGCACTGGATAGTAGTGGAAAAGTGCTCAGAGTAACAAAAACAGCAAAAACAGAGTCCAGCACACATCAAAAACCTGGGAAACAGAAGCAAACATTTAGGGGAGACCACACCAAGGATGACAAGTCTAATACCTCCCCATTTAGGGTGCACATAGCAACATCACAAAATAAAGTGATGGGCAGAGTGTTGAAACTTTTCAAAAACTCATCCCAGTCACAGATCTGGGTTTAATCCATTGTTCTTTTGCTTGGCATATCACCCCAGGTTGCTTGTTTCCAGTCCAGGGAAAACTTTGCCTGGCAGTATGGGATGGACTGTTCCCACGAGAAACAAGGTCAAGACTGAAATGCATATGGTTGGGTCCAAACTATGGTGGCAGGGTGAGCAAAAGAATGATGGATTAAACCCAGACCCTTGACTGGGGGTCAGATTTTGAAATGTTTCAGCACTCCATCCATCATCCTTTTGTGTTGCTAAGGTTGCCCAAAGTAGAAAGACCATGCCAAGACGTGGGTCTCATGCTCACTGTGCCACTGGATTCAAGCTAGCCTGGCTGATTAAGGGTGGTACCCTGAAACCAGCCCCATGGTGCTTGTTTCTGTTCCAGGGAGGACCTGGTCTGGCAGTTCTGGATGACTGTTCCCATGAGGAACAGGGTCAAGACTGATTTGCATGTGGCTGGGTCTAAACTGTGGTGGCATGGTGAGCAAAAGAATGATGGATTAAACCTATATCTGTGACTGGGGTGAGTGTTTAAAAAGTGTCAGCACTCCATCCATCAACCTTTTGTGTTGCCCAGGTAGGAGCAGCTCCAGCTCTCAGGATTCTCCTCTCAGGTCTCAACAGCAGGTCCAGTCTTTCTTCTGTCATTCATGTCATGCCACATTTATGCCTTGCATTAGCCTGTCCGAGGGGTAACTCGTGGCCCCTTCAAAACCAATAAGGGGAACGTTCACAGGGGTAACCCTATCCATGTTTGTACCAGATCGTGTGTGGCACACTACAAACAATACCTGAGTGCCCCTCCCTTCCTAAATCCAACAACGGGAGAACTTTTTCTCCCTTGTGCAGAGCTCCTGTGCCCATCTTAAATTTGTGGCCAGGTAAATGTGCAAACCTCACCCATGTGGTTATTCAAAACTGGTTATGGGGTACATCATCTCATACCAGGATTGGTGTCTGGCTGGCTAGAAGGATGATAAATGGGTAAGCCGAGATGTGAGCTACACCTGCCTGTGACAGGACAGCCCCCTTTGAACATAACTAAGTTCCTGGGCACTTCCTATGTGGTCATTCTGTCAAGGGAACAAGACACCTCTCTACACCCAAGACCTTTGGGTAGGCCAATGGAAAGCTGAGGTAAATGGGCTTCTAGAGGCTTTAGACGGGCTAACGGTAAAAGTACCTTTTGTTCAATGTGTATTTCAAATCCAACCTCACTAAATAATTTAATTTGTAATAAATATTTTAAGAGGTCCAAGAATGAACTTTTTATATGGTTCCTAGGTGGTGATAACCTTATTAACTTTAATAAAGTAACCCAGTGCTTTCCTAAGGTACAGCTACCTTTGCCATTGTAAAAATAGCTTTCTAGAAACTTTCATTGTAAGGACATTTTTAACATTAATCTTTTAGATGCCCTACATTTCAATACCATGCACCCTGCCTCATGGGCAATGTAATGCTTAACTAGGGATGATATTAATATTTAAAAGGAGGATCTGTCAAAAAGGGTAACTGTTGTATTGGAGGGAGAATTAGAACCTCAAGAGGTTCGAGAACGCGGGGCGCGAAGAAGGAGAGTGACGGTTGTGTCAGGAGAGGAGGTTGGGATTTTACTGATGGAAACTTGGATTACGGAAAAATAAGAATAAAGAGAATATCACCGTTCATCATTCTGAGTCCCTTATACTTTATTACACTGGCGACGAGGGTGGTCAGCTCTGCGTGTTGACATCCAAACTCCTTTCGATGTTTGGCGGCGCTTCGGTTCGTCTGCTTACTTCGAGAACCGTTCAAGACTGAAATCAACTCATACTAACGATCGGGAAGTGGAAACGTGAGGAGTTCTTCTGGCGGTCATCGTCCAAAGAGGTCGGGAGTTTAATTTCTTCGTGGACGTTTGTGTGTTTATTGAAACACATTTTATTAAGGACTGCGTGTGCTGTCTCCTAGCAACGCGCACACGTTGTTAACTCGGAGTATTTCTAATCATCCAGACGTCATCGTGCCGCTCGAAACTTGAAGAGTTCTGCCGGCTGTCTTCATCCAATTGACTTTCGTCCATTGACTTTGGTGTGTTGGTGAAGGCATATTTTGCGTGTTGCTCCTAATCTTTTAGACCGCACCACAGCGTAGTGCCGCACCTTTGTGCTCTCTTGGCAACCAAAAGATGCTTTTCAGTGATTCATCTGCAACTAAAAACGCTTGTTCACATATGATTGGGAAATCATTTTAGTCTTAGCATTTTATGTTGTACTAAGAAGTTATTTCAGTTCTTATGTTTTGTTTTACTAAGGTTAGCTTTTAAATAGGTTAAATATATTAATGGGTATATCTGTTATGGTATAGATTAGATACATTACTAATTATTTTTATTTACTCTTTCTACAAATATGCAGAATGTTTCCTCTCCTCCTTTCTTTCTTTCCACTCCTGGTGAACCCCCAATTAAGTGGGCTAAATGGAAGAAGGTTTTCGAGAGGTACTCCAGGGTGTGTGGTACTTCGTTGAGTAATGAGAGGAGGACTGCTTTACTTCTTCATTGTTTAGGAACAGAGGGTCAGGAGGTTTTTGACCATCTTCCTGATCTTCCTGACAGTGAAGCGATCAATTTGAATGAGTATGAAACATGTATTAGAAAGCTAGATGTGCATTATCTTCCTAAGGTTAGCACAATTCTTGAGAGGTATTATTTTGGGAAGCGATTTCAATTGGAGGGTGAATCTATTGAAAATTATATCACTGATTTGAGACGTTTAGCTTCATCATGTAAATTTGGGTCCGCAATAGATGAGAGAATTCGTGACCAATTCATGTTGGGATGTAATGTTGAAAAAGTACGGAGTGAACTATGGCTTTTAGATGATCCTCAGATTGATCAAGTCATTTCTTTAGCTAAAAGAATTGAACATTCTCTTAAGTGTGTTGATGCTGTGAAACACTGTGATACCAAAGAGGTTCATGTTGTTGGTGATACTAAACCCAAAATAATCAAACCTTTTGATAAAGAATTATCCTCCAGTATTTCTAGCAAGAAATGTTTTAGGTGTGGAAGAGTGGGACATCTTGCTAATAGTAAGCTTTGTCCAGCTCTTAATAATTTTTGTTTGTTTTGCAAAAAGAAGGGTCACTTTTCGGTGGTGTGTAATCTGAAAAGAACAAAACAACATGTGAGAGTGGTGGATAATGATCCTGATGTCTGTAAGGCTGAATCTGATCTTGCCTGTGGTCAAATCATACTTCAAGTTGGGAACAAGTTGTCTGGCCCTCTTGATTATATTACTGTAGAGGGTAAAAGAACTAAAGTACTTTTTGACTCGGGGCAAAAATTTCCATTGTGTCTAATCAGTTTTATCAAAATGAGTTGAAGGGTAAGGTTAATCTTTTGAAAGCTGATATCAAACCTTGTGGTTATGGTGGCGAGCCCATTGATTTACATGGGTATTTTGTTGGGTTGATAGAGTATGATCAACGATTCACCTCTGGAAAAGTCTATGTTTAAAAAAAGGGGGATAGCATCATAAGTTGGTGGCATCAGAAAGATCTTGGTGTGATGCTTGATCCAAATAGTTCGCCTCCTATTATAGTGAAACAAATAAGGGATATGGGTGATGTGGATACAATTTCTACGACTGATCTCACTGAGAATTTGTGTAAAGAATTTCTGAATGTTTTCAGTGACAGAATAGGTTGCATGAAGGGGTATTCTCATAGAATTAAGTTGCTTCCTGATGCTATACCGTGTTGTAGTAAAGTGCGGAATGTTCCTTTTGCGGTTAGGGATGAGTTACAATCAGAACTAAAAAAATTAGAAGATCAAGGGATAATTGAAGAGGTGGAGGGAACTAACTGGTTGTCCTCCATAGTGGTGGCTAAAAAACCTAATGGTAAAATTAGACTTTGTGTGGATCTTCGCAAGCTTAATAGATGTATAATGGTGGACAGATATCCTCTTCCCAACATTTCTGAGTTATTAACTATGGTTTCTGGTGCTAAGGTTTTCTCTACAATTGATTTAACTTCAGCTTATCATCAGATCATCTTAGATGAATCTTCAAGAGATTTAACGGCTTTTGTCACACCTTTTGGTACGTTCAGATTTGTTCGATTGCCTTTCGGTTTAATCTCAGCTGCGTCTGTTTTTCAAAGGGCAATGGAACGCATTTTAAAAGGAATCGATGGTGTGTGTGTATATCAGGATGACATTCTGATTTATGGGGGGAACAGTAGTGCTCATGATGAAATACTCCGGAGAGTGTTAATGAAAATTTCGGAATATGGTTTAACCATTAAGGTGGAAAAATGCAAATTTGCTGTGGGAAACATTGACTATCTTGGACATACTATAACTGGGGGTGGTCTATTTCCAAAGAAAGATCTTGTTGATACGATAAAGAGTTTGGCTTCTCCTAACTCTAAGGAAGAATTGATGAGATTTTTGGGGATGGCTGAGTATTATAATAAGTTTATTCAGACAGTTATTAAAGAAAGGTAAAGAATTTCTGTGGGATGAGGAGTGTGAGAAAGAATTCATTAAGTTAAAAAATTGTCTGTGTAACGCTCCCAAACTGAAGAATTTTAATCCTAAACTGCAATCTATACTGACAAGTGATGCCAGTGGTAAAGGGTTGGGTGCGGTTCTGCAACAAGGATGTCGCAGTGCACAGAATACCATAGCATTTATCTCCAGGAGTCTGAAAGATACTGAGACAAACTACTCTGTTATTGAGAGAGAGGCTCTTGCGGTTTATTGGGCAGTAAAGAAATTAAAAAAGTTTTTGTGGGGAAGATCTTTTGTTGTAAAAACGGATCACAAACCTTTGGTTGAGATTTTTAAGTCCAAAGGTGTTGATGCCATCTCAAGCAGAATTACCAAATGGATCATAGCTCTGCAAGAGGATGATTTTCAAGTTGAGTATGTTCCTGGGACTGATAATTACTCTGCGGATGTGTTATCAAGATTGGTATCTCCTAAACTGTCAGATTTTGAAGATGTAGAAGATTTTGAGCAATTTGATAGTGTTTGTGGGTTGGATCTTGAAATGATTCCTGAAGATAAGTGGCGTGAAGATACCAAGTCTGACAAAGTTTTACAAGAAGTACTCAAGTTAATTTGTTCTGGTTGGGAGAGGAAAAATCAAGGCAGTGTAGAGTGCAGAGAGTTTTGGAATGTAAGAGATCAGTTAAGTGTTGATCGAGATTTATTACTTAGAGGGATGAGGTTGATTCCACCATCTAGTGTAAGAAGTTTACTTATTAGTCAAGCACATGACAGTCACATGGGAATATCTAAAACGAAGGAGAGGTTGAGATCATCCTATTGGTGGCCTGGGATGGATACTCATGTAGAGAGAGTTGTTCGTGACTGTATGCAGTGTGCTCTTAATGAGAAGACGATGAAGTTTAGGATTCAACCGATGATAGCTAGAGACAAATCGAAGGGACCTTGGGAGGATATTTCACTAGACATTTTGGGTCCTATATATGGTGATGGTGCTGTCGATTATGTTATTGTGGTCATGGAAATGTATTCTAGATGGCCTGAGTTATTTTTCACCAGAGGGATTGATACGCGGATAGTAATAGAGAATCTTAAAATTCTCTTCACTAGGGAAGGCATTCCTTCCACCTTACTTACTGATAATGGGGTACTGTTGACCACGAGAGAGATGGAAGATTTTCTTAAGAAATGTGGAATAAAGCATAAGTTATGTGCATTATATCATCCGGAGTGTAATGGATTGGTTGAGAGGTTCAACCGAGTTTTAAAAGAAACTATATCTTTGGCTAAAGATAATCATTTTAACTGCAAACAAGAAATAATTAATAAAGTTGCGGTATATAGACATACTCCACATTCTACTACAGGACAGACTCCTTTTGCTTTGTTTCGAGGAAGACGAGGGAATACCATACTTGAGCCACATTGGGTCAATGAATTTTTGAGGGAGAAAGGAAGGAAGAGTGTTAATGAGGATTGGAAATTCAGGGAACAAGAGAAATCTTTTATGAGTAAAAGTTATTTTGATAAAAGAAATGCGGTGAAGAAAACTTTTGTAAGTGTTGGTGATTGGGTTATGGTCAAGAGTCCGGTGTTGAAGACTAGTAGTAAGAGATTTTGTTTTCCTTTAAAGGTTGTAAAACTTTTCACTAATGCTGTTAAACTGAGTGATGGCCGAATTTGGAACTTAAATAGAATAAGTAAATTTAATGCTGATGCTACGGGTGTGGATACTTTAAGGTGTCAACATGAGAAGAAAATCTGTCCTGCTGACGATATGGAAACGAGGAAGTCTGAAAGAAACATAAAGACTCCTTCACACCTAGATGACTACATCTTGAATGGATGGAGAGACTATATTCATAATGCGGCGGATGAAAGGTCTAAAAGAAGTATCAGAACTCCTTATCATCTCAAGAATTTTGTGATGTATTAATGTATATCTTTGTAATATTTTATGTTCGTTTTGTATTTGAGTTTTGTTACATAGGAGGGAGATGTGTTGTATTGGAGGGAGAATTAGAACCTCAAGAGGTTCGAGAACGCGGGCGCGAAGAAGGAGAGTGACGGTTGTGTCAGGAGAGGAGGTTGGGATTTTACTGATGGAAACTTGGATTACGGAAAAATAAGAATAAAGAGAATATCACCGTTCATCATTCTGAGTCCCTTATACTTTATTACAGTAACCTTGATAGGTTGAGTTAGCACAATCAAATTACTGGTGACAGGCCTGCTGTCATGTTTTCCATTGTCACTTTGATAGTGGTACAACATATGCTGCAGTCCAGAAGTGAAATTTAACTACTAGGCCCTGGGTACACTCTGTACCATATACTATGGACTTACAGGTAAGTTTATGTGCCAAACAGATGTGTAACGATTCCAACATGTTTTAGGGATCAAAGCACATGCAGTGGGCCTGGTTGAGAGAGTCTCACTTAGAGTGAATACAAAGCAGCAGAAAAAGTTTTTAAAAAAACTGAGAGTGAGCATACTAAAAAGAGGCATTTTCTTACAGGAAGTGCTTAGAAAATTGATCCCTAACTGATGTCAGGTCCCTAGAAAGCAAAATACAATCCCAACTGGGTGATGGTCTAATGTTTTACTCAAGGCACTCCTTACAATGAATGGAGATATTCACATATCAAAATGAAATGGAGGATGAATTATTCAAGATCATGGGAGGCAAAGAAAACACCTGATCCCAATGAATTCTGCTTACCTGATTTATTATCTTTTGGAACAACGATTACAGGTGATTTCATTTTTGATGTGCTCATCATCTCTCCCAACCTATGCCGATTTTAGGTCTGCTAATGTCAAATGTTGCTGTCTGCCAGCTTCTTCTGATATACAGAGAGAGACTTTGAGTTTTGATTTGAGCCGTTATACTTTTTGCATTTTTTTTTGCATTTATGGCGGGGCTAAAATGGGGTCTTTAAGATCACACTCCAGGGTTTCGAGAACTATTGGTTTTGCCAATGATTGATTTACCTGCCTTTTTCTTTCACTTAATTCCAGCTTTCAACACTCAAGAGGGGCATGGCAGAAGCTCTAGCATAGTGCTGTGTCACACAGTCAGAGGCCAACTAGAGTTCATCTTGGCCTTTCCATATGTCTTGCAAAGGGAAGGAGAATTTTGGGGATCAAGAGCTTTCAAAGTGTGCATGATTTATTTATGTGATGCAGCAGCAGTAGGCAAATGGAACTTTCAGAGCCCAGTATGGTGGGATCGCTTGGTGGTATCTGATTTATGTCCATCAGACCGCAGTACACCTGAAAGACTGCTGCAGTATTGAAAACTAGATGAACATTATGTGGCTCTCATCAACTCATTTAGTGATCAATGTTTTAGTAGCTGATGTTCTTCTCTTCTGACAAAGGCCCAAGCACCCCATTGGGAAACACCCGGAACAACGACTCTGAAACCACAAAGTCGTGAAAAACGAAAGCGAAACAACGCTTTCGTTTGCCACGACTTCCTGGTTTTGGTACCTTAACCACGCATGTCTGAACAACATACATGCGTGGTTAAGGTACAGAAGAAGGGAGTCAAGGTGAAGGAAGAGGTAAGTTGGGCTGGGACTGGGGCTGTTTTTGGGGGGTGGGGGTTGTCTGGGGAGCTCGGGGTGATTAGGGTTTGGGGGCAGGGTTTAGGTTTAAGGGGTGTGTTGGGGTATTTAGGTTTTAGGGGCGGGGTGGGGACTCAGGGTAGTTTTTGTTTTTTGGTGTGGGGTGGGGGCTGGGGGTGATTAGGGTTTGGGGGGAGGGGAGGAGGCATGCTGGAACCGTGCATGCTTATCGCTAATACCTTGACCAGGAATGCGTTTACAGTGGTAAAATCGTTGTAAACGCATTAGTGGTACAGGCATTAGTGGTTAGAACGAGGTCGTTGTTCCGACCTCGTTGTTAAGCCACGGGTGCTTGAAGCACCCGTGGCTCTGACATATAACCCACCCCATTTCCAGTAGAGGAATAAATGCTCATGCTAGTGCTTAGAAATGAGGCAGCAGTGTTTTAGGCTTGTTGTGTGAGTTCTGCTGGGTGAGGAAGAAGAGGTAAAAAAATGTCTGAGGAGGAGGAATGGTAGAAGAGTGTTGGTCTTTCCACGTACCATTGACTTTCAGCAGCAAAACATAATGCATAACTCAATGTAGCCACTATATAATCTTGTGTAACCAGAACCTAACTTGAGCAGATGCTGTATTGAAATGAGGAAACATATCTATTCTGACCAATTCCTGCCTTTGGAGTTACCATTTCCAAACCATAGGTATCTGTGCCGAGATATGCCTGAAAATGCTACAGAATTTCCCCCTTTCCAACACTGCAGTTAGCAATATATATGGAAACTATGTTGCTTCACTGTGCCTTAATGCTCCTTTGGACTCCATCAAAGAAAACAGGAATATGTCTTGTTATTTGACTCTTCATTATTAAACCAGTTACCCTAATTCATTTGAGCACACTAAGGAACACGCATATCCCCTTTGTTTCAATGTGTTACCTTGGTAGGTTTGCTAGTGTTGCTGGAGTAGGACATTGTCTCCAAGTAGTTTCATCTGAGACCCTTAGTTACTTGGGGTTATATATAACTCAATCAGTGGAATAGGAACAAATAATTCACCTGGGTAAATATTATTCACAACAGGGGTTTGGGAATATCTGTGCTCGTAGCTGGGAATGTACTCACCTTACCCACTTAGCCTTCCCTTCAATCCACTTCACCCTCTTACACCCCCAGAAGCAGTTATGAAGAAGCTATAGAAGAGAGGAGAACCTTATTGTTCTAATTAGTAGCATTCATTTATCATTATAAGTTCTGTCCCCAAAAGGTGGAATGTGGCACTTTTTGGACCGTGTGACCCATAGAAAGTTGACGTTTGAAAGAAGTTGGAATCGTCACTCCTTTTAAAACAAATGTCTAATGATGAAATATAATACAAAAATGCAATAATCCAAACTAAAGGCTATGCTTTTAGACGTGCTCCCATAAACCATACAAACACACCCTATCCACACACACACAAAAGTATATGTCCAATTTGTTAATGGCAGAATTGGACCTGTTTCAAGAGTTGAAGCTGCCCACAGTTTTGAGTCAGAGTGTACATTTATCCTTTCTTCTGTCTCACTGCTTGCCCCTGTGTCCGTTCATCTATTATGCTTCGTATACAATCAGTTTGGAATTTGTGAGGCAGTGATGCAGTGTGTGGCGTATATGCTGCAGCTAGTGATGATGACATGTATATCCATTCCAGGTCACTCCTTCTAAAGGTAAATTGAAACACTTGGGATTCAAAAAACAATCATCACACCATTCACAGGCTCCTCCTTGCCTCATACCTTTTCATAGAAAGTCCTCTCCTTTGCAGTGGAAGTAAAGCCTGATTGTTATAACAGTGAGGTATATCTGAATCCTTTCTTTTATTGATACTATTCACTACTGCTAATTGCAAAGTATTTTCCCCATAGTATATAAATAAGTTAAGAAAGCTAAAAGGTCTGGCCTGAGGGTAGGCACTCAGTCACTCATCATGCATGCACTCTTTCACTCATAATTGCACTCATGCACCCACTGAATCATTATTGCATTCACAGCCTCATCCTTTCACATTAAAACACACACAAACTCAATTTCAGTCATAAACCAAAATATTGGATTTGCCAGTGTTCGTTTCCTCTTGAATTCTGCCTAGGGGTATTGTGTTGCATATTTGTTTTTATTCTTTGACCATGCTGTTTTGTTGAGTTCTTTATGTCCTTTGCTTTTTCCTTTGTTTTATGAGTTTAGAACTTGCTGGTGCACAATGGATCTGGACAGCTTTGGTGCCAGACTACCAGATATTTGAGCACATGGTAATTTAGGGTTGGCTTGTGATTTCTCCTTAACAAGGGCTATGGTTGCTGTTTGATTACGGTTTTACTCCCCTCACCCAATGACCCAATTTCTTACAGCTGGGAATCCACCTAACCAGTGGCCCAAATGGGTCATTTCCTGCAGGGCTGTCCTAGGTACTGCTTGTTCTAGCAGGTGAAGAATGTAAAGTTCTGCTAAAATACAGAAGAGCTAAGGCTGATTGTGAGAAAGTGGGTTATAATTTGGGTGGGTGGTCAACAATCTCAAGAAATAATAGTACTTAATGGTCAGGGTGACCCCGAAAGTTACTAAATTCACCTGAGCTCAACACGCTGGTACCCATAACGGAAAGCAGACAAGGGCAATGTGTAAAGTATTTATGCAGTACTAAAACAGTAAAACAGGTGAAACACCAAGCAACAGAATTTTAAAACCAAGTAAGAAAAAACTGAGTACACGTTAAGAATTAGAATGACATAAAATGACAAAAATCCAATACGGGGAGGGCTTATTGTACAGACAACCATGTATTTTGAGAACCGGTCATACTGATGTTTGTAAACAAAATGATTAAAACTTCAAAAGATATTTAAACTAGTCTTTAAATGATAGTTCATATCCAATTGTGTCTATTTATAGGTTTTAGTTTTTCATTTGTGCCAGTTTGTACTTACTGCTATGACTGTTATGTCATTAGTCACATGCAGGCATTTTATTATGATAAAGCTAATCCTGACACTGCTGTTAGTAACCTTATCTTGTGAGTCAGAGTGGTTGGTGTTCCAAAGTAGCGGTGAATTTTAAATATTGTCCAGCCAAAATATAGACTACCGTTAGAACACTAAGGTAAGTACAGAAACATAGGTATAATCTTACATACACATCTATTTACCTTGAGGATATATATATATATATATATATATATATATATATATATATGTGTATATATATATATATATATATGTGTATATATATATATATGTATATATATATATATATATATCTTCAAGGCACATAAAATTAAGAATTTAAAATACTAAATCTAGACTTAACTATATATCTACCTTCATGATATTGTATTAGTCACTATCTGAATATATTTTGGCATCGCATGAATTCATTTTTAAAACCTGATGTCACAAGGTGGGGTGGGCCCGTGGTCCCTCCTCCGTCCCAAGCACGATGTGAACAGTTGGGCAGCTACTTTCATAGATATGTTAGGAATATATACATTTCCCTGTCAAAGGCCTCTGATCCTTCTGGTAATCCTACAGTCAGGGCTATTGTAGGGTTGTGTGAAGGGAGTGGAACTTGCTACCTTTCTCCCACTAAGTACAAATAATATTCCGATGACTGCTAGCTCACTTACGTCTGGCTCCCTACTGAATCCAACACCTATACCAATTCTGATGAAAGGGGGAGATGTCAGTGCTTCAGCTTTGGTGACCTTTTATAATCTGTCAATGGAAAGTGGACATATTCCGGATCCATGGAAACATGCAATCATCTGTTCACTGCTGAAGAAACTCTCCCTAGACCCTGATCAGGCAGAAAACTATAGACCTTTGTCACAACACCCAGAGGTTACCAAAACATTGGAAAAGCTGATAAATGGTCACTTACAACCTAGCTGTAAACTAACAACTTACTGCACTAGTCACAAATGGGGTTTAACCCTGGCTGCAGTACCGAGACAGCCCTCCTACTAGCAATAGAAGACCTCAAAACGATATTGGATCAGGGGGATTCAGCCATGGTTATTCTCTTACATCTAAATGCAGCCTCAATAGGGTTGCCCATCCAACTCTATGCAAGAGGCTGGAAGAGGTTTGATGCCACAATCAAGGAACTTAGTTGGTTGACATTGTTCCTTGAGAATAGGAGTTTCCAGTTCAATGAAGAGCTGTTCTCATCTGAGACACATCGGTTAAGTGTGGAGTGCCACAGGGTTCTTCCCTGAGCCCCACACTTTTCAATGTGCATGTTCGCCTGTTAGCTGACATTTGTGCTTCAGAGTTCACTATGGTGTCATATGCGGATGACACTTAGATCCTGGTTTCCCTGTCACTGAACATTGTTTTACCATCAGGAAGACTTTCCACTTGTCTGCCTCAAATTAAACAGGGATAAAACGGAGGTCATAGTGGTGGGAAACAATCCATCACTATGGGACCAGCTACTCTGGCCCCTGTGCCCTGGGAAGCACCCTCCCCCAAAAAACGAACTCAAAAGACTTGGGGCCTGATTACAACTTTGGAGGAGGTGTTAATCCGTCCCAAAAGCGACGGTAAAGTGACGGATTTACCACCAGCCGTATTACGAGTCCATTATATCCTATGGAACTCGTAATACGCCTGGTGGTATATCCGTCACATTTGGGACAGATTAACACCTCCTCCAAAGTTGTAATCAGGCCCTTGGGGCCTGATTACAACATTGGCGGTAAAAGCCGCTTACTGCCGTGCAGAAGACCGCCAATAGACTGCCTCGGCCGCGGAATTCTGCCACAGCTATTATGACCCACATCTCGGAATCCGCCGAAACTCAGACACCCACACAAGTCCGCCACACCAAAGGTCAGTGATAAACTGGTGGAAACAATACCTCCACCGTCACGCCAACAGAAACACGCCCATGCTATCACGACCCACGAATCCACGCAGTGGTCTTTCAACCGCGGTATTCCATTGGCGGTACACACCGCCGCGCTCAAAATACACACACATCTCCAAAACACCGCCACATTGGACAATTCAAAATACACACACCTGATACACATACAAATGCCACTCCCACACACCAAACACAATATAAAACACACACCCACATCACCCACAAACCCCTACGACCAAAAATTAGAGACAAAGGCAACAGAGAGATAGCACAGCAATAGGCAACCCTACCACACAGAGGCACACAACACCATCACCCACACAACATCCATGCACAAAATACCACACACCACTACACATCACCACACTCATCACCACATACACCCCACACACATCACCTGCACCACCCCATGGCACGCCAAAGACACCCCAGGTTTTCGGAGGAGGAGCTCAGGGTCATGGTGGAGGAAATCGTACGGGTAGAGCCACAGCTATTTGGAGCACAGGTGCAGCACACCTCTATAGCTAGGAAGATGGAGCTATGGCGGAGAATCGTCGACAGGGTCAATGCAGCGGGACAACACCCAAGAAATCGGGAGGACATCAGGGAGAGGTGGAACGACCTACGGGGGAAGGTGCGTTCAGTGGTCTCCAGGCACAACATCGCGATTCAGCGGACTGGCGGCGGACACCCACCTCCTCCCCCACAACTCACAACATGGGAGGAGCAGGTCTTGACCACTATGCATCCAGAGGGACTCAGAGGAGTCGGTGGAGGAATGGACACTGGTAAGTCTAATCTTAACTATCATATCCCCCACCCTACCTGCATGCTATCACACACCCCCACCCTCACCCCCTCCTCTATCACTCCAACTACTCAGCAATGTACTAATAACACAAACCACACATCCCAACACCAAGCCCTGCATGACACAACAAAGCATGGACACCCATCACTAAAGCATGCCCACTGCACATACCCATAACACCCCCCCAACCATCATCACACAAGCCCCCACACAGGAATGCTAGCACAGGGGTACACGCTCACCCACCTATTGCACACCATGACACACACACATGCAATAATCATGCTTTTACACCCCTGCAGGACTACTACCTAACGTCACCATACAGGAGGGTCCAGACATCTCCACCCCACCAACAGAAGAGGCCCACAGTGATGACAGCACCTCTGGCCAACTGGATCCAGATGACCAGCCCGGACCATCGTGGGCCTCGGGAGAGTCGGTTCCCCTCGCACAGGCACAGCCCAACACTGACCTTCCACCCTCTGGTAACACCAGCACAGCACCCAACCAGCGGGCCCATACCTCCGTACCCAGGACACGTCAATCAGGTGTGTCCACCACTACAGGGAACCCAGGATAACCCACCACCCCAACAACAACAGGGACCTGGGGTCAGTGGCAGTGGGCACACGGTCCAGGGGACGGAGGCACAGGAACACAGGGGAACTGGGAGGGCTGCTGTGCGACAGGGGGCGGACAGGCCCAGGGAACCCACTCTCCACGAGGCACTCTCCTCCATCATGGGAGCCTACCACCACTCCCAGGAGACGATGGCTACGGTCCTGGCCAAGTTTCAGGACACCTCGCCACAGGACCACCACACCAGCACCCCACCCCCTGCAGATGGACAACCACCCCGCAAGCGGTCGCTGAGATCCAGGAACATGACAGAGCAAGATGGCAAGACCCCCGCCAGGAAAGGAGACCACCCTGATTGTCATCCCATTGTCCCACTTTGTTACCCTGTCCAGATTGGAACTGCCCCAGCTCCACTTCCCATGCCCATATGGGCAGTGCACCTGTGAGACTAATAGACTGGACTCTGCCATGGACATTCCTCCACCATCACCCATCACCATTTTGCCACCCCCTCCAATAATTAGCACTTCAATAAACACCCTTGAACCACAAAACAATCTGGAGTTAGTCTGTGATTTTGAAAATGTGTATTATCTATGACAATGACAAAATCCGTTTGAAAATGTAATGTCAACATACCTATGTAACATATCACAAGCCCATGAAGGATGCAAGCAGATGACACACGTTGGTAACCACACCTGTGAAACCGTAATGGAAATGTACCACTCAGTTAGCAAATACTGCTTCAAATTGACAGACAGGATAGAGGTAGAAGTGTGAAAGTAAATATAATAGTAAAAAAATTGTTCTCACCTGTGTGTCACTGGAAATATTGCTGTATGACAGAGTCCCTGTTATCAATGTCTTCTTCCTCTGCTTCCTCCTCATCACTCTCCACAGGCTCCACAGCTGGCACAACACCGTCATCTGGACCATCCTCCTGCAGAAAAGGCACCTGGCGTCGCAAAGCAAGATTGTGCAGCATACAGCAGGCGAAGATGATCTGGCACACCTTCCTTGGTGAGTAGAATAGGGAACCACCTGTCATATGGAGGCACCTGAACCTGGCCTTCAGGAGGCTGAAGGTGCGTTCGATCACCCTCCTAGTCCGCCCATGGGCCTCATTGCAGCGTTCCTCTGCCCTGGTCCTGGGATTCCTCACTGGGGTCAATAGCCATGACAGGTTGGGGTAACCAGAGTCCCCTAATAGCCACACACGGTGCCTCTGGAGTTGACCCATCACATAAGGGATGCTGCTATTCCGCAGGATGTAGGCGTCATGCACTGAGCCAGGGAACATAGCATTTACCTGCGAGATGTACTGGTCTGCCAAACATACCATCTGTACATTCATCGAATGATAACTCTTCCGGTTCCTGTACACTTGTTCACTCCTGTGGGGGGGGACCAAGGCCACATGGGTCCCATCAATGGCACCTATGATGTTAGGGATATGTCCCAGGGCATAGAAGTCACCTTTCACTGTAGCCAAATCCTCCACCTGAGGGAAAACGATGTAGCTCCTCACGTGTTTCAGCAGGGCAGACAACACTCTGGACAATACGTTAGAAAACATAGGCTGGGACATCCCTGATGCCATGGCCACTGTTGTCTGAAATGACCCACTTGCTAGGAAATGGAGTACTGACAGCACCTGCACTTGAGGGGGGATACCTGTGGGATGGCGGATTGGTGACATCAGATCTGGCTCCAACTGGGTACACAGTTCCTGGATTGTGGCACGGTCAAACCTGTAGGTGATGATTAAATGTCACTCCTCCATTGTCAACAGGTCCACCAGCAGTCGGTACATCGGAGGATTCCGCCATCTCCTCACATGTCCCAGCTGACGGTGCCTAGGAAGGACAACAGCGACCACAGAGTCAACCAAATCTGAGGTATGTACCCACAGCTACACAGAACACGACACAAAATACAAAAATCTTCCTGTATGTGTGTTGAGTCCAGGCCTAGGTATGTGTGACACAGTTGTAAATGAAGCCATGTGGGCCCCTGAAATGGCGGATGCCTGACCTCTAAAGTGGGACAATGGGATGTGAGGTAACTGCGCTGGTGTTGTACACCATCGCGGTAGGCGGTCGAAGACCGCGGCGCAATGCTAAATTGATTAACTTTGGACCCTATGGGTCCCAGGAGCCAATGAAGAAGTGCACCGGTGGTGATGATACGCACCGCCGCGGACGTCACCGCCGCGGACATGCCGCCATTTTCTATCTGTTCAATCACTCGATACCTGATCTTCGACAGGAGAGGACCTACACTGCAAGTGCTGCTGTGACCTCGGTCTGGAAGAGAGAATGGCACGTGCGTCTGGGGAAAGGGCCCCTGCATTCACTGCACAGGAGTTGGAGAAGCTCGTGGACGGGGTCCTCCCCCAGTACACGCTACTCTACGGTCCTCCAGACCAACAGGTGAGTACATAGGGTGCAAGTTGTATGGGCTATGCCTAGGTGGAGAGGGCTGGATGTAAGTAGGAAGGGGGCAGAGTTATGCGACCATGAAGGATTGTGAATGCATGTGCCACATGGCATGGGTAGGGATGTGGGCCACTCACTTTGATGGTGCAGTTGGTAATGACTTCTCTTCTTCCCCTGTACATGTCATGTAGGTCAGCGCCCACCAGAAGAAGGATATTTGGCGTGCCATCGCCAAGGACGTCTGGACCCTGGGGGTCCACCAGAGACGGAGCACCCACTGCCGTAAGAGATGGGAGGACATTCGCCGCTGGAGCAAGATGACGGCGGAGGCTCAGTTGGGGATGGCCTCCCAACGTGGGAGGGGTGCCTGTCGCACCATGACCCCCCTGATGTTCCGGATCCTGGCGGTGGCCTACCCTGAGTTGGATGGGCGCATGAGGGCATCACAGCAGACACAAGGGGGTGAGTACACTCACATTCTCATGACTTTGCGCGCACTGGAGGGGTCTGGGTGGGGGAGGAGGGCTGTGGGTTTCCATAGGCCAGGGCGAGTTCCGTAGGCTAGGCCCCTCCGTAATGCAGGCAATGTGCCACTCCACCCCACCTCTGTAGAGTGCCAAAAACAGGTATACATGCCCCTGTGTCATCTATGTGGGCAGATGACACTCATAGGCAAGTAGGCCATATCCCAGTAACTGCATCTGTAGAGGCCAAGAGCACGGCGTAGTGCAGGGGGCAGCTGTGTCTGTATTGTCCGCCAACGTTAGCGGGAAGCCATGCACTCAACCTGTCTTTCTTCTGTTTCCCCACCCCTTTTTGTGCTCTCCCTGTTCTTTTGTGCATCAGCATCATCAGGCGGAGGTACAGGGGCACCGGAGCACAAGGGGGCTGCGTCCCACATGGCCATGGAGGGCCACACCACGGACTCCGAATACACCAGTGGGACAGAGGGCGAGGGGAGCCTCACGACAGTCAGCGGATCAGCAACACGGACTCGTCCTCCGATGGAAGCTCCCTTGTGGTGGCGGCACCATCTGTGCCCCCCACTTCTACAGGTACAGCCGCAACCCCCTCTACCAGCACCTCCCTCCCAGCAGCCCCTCAGCCTTCGCCCCGTGCCCGCTCATCCAGGAGGGTGGGCATCACCTTCGCCCCAGGCACCTCAGCCCCTGTCACCCCTGCTGCCCTCAGTGAGAAGGCCATTGACCTCCTCAGGTCACTCACTGTTGGGCAGTCTACCATTGTGAATGCCATCCAGGGTGTAGAAAGGGAGTTGCAACACACCAATGCATTCCTGGAGGGCATTCATTCTAGTCAGGCTGCCCATCATCGAACCCTGCAATCTCTGGCCTCAGCACTGATGGCAGCCATTGTCCCTGTGTCTAGCCTCCTCCCTTCAACTTCCTCCACCCAGACCCCATCCCCTGTACCTCAACCTATCCCAAGCACACCATCAGACCAGCCTGCACACACCTCAACACACAAGGGCAGCTCAGGCAAACATAGGCACCACACATCCCACAGGCACTAGCGCAAGCATCACCCACATACAGACACAGCAACATCTACTGCCTCCACTGTGTCCCCCTCCTCGTTGTCTCCCTCCTCCCTCCCAGTGTCGCCTACACTCTCACCTGCATGCACTACCACAACAGCCACTAGGACTCGCACCAGAACACCCAGCACCACACCCCGCTCACCTGCACTCACCACCCCCACTACCATTTACACGTCCCCTGTGTCCTCTCCCAGTGTGTCTGTGACGCCCCCTCCCAAAGTACACAAACCCGGGCACACATACACCCAACATCCATCCACCTCACGACAGCCTCCAGAACATGCACCTGCACCCAAATCACCAAAAGTTACACCTCCTACAACCACCTCCTCTTCCTCCACTCCCAGACCCCCTCCAGCTAACGATCCCAGTGTTCGTCAGAAACTTTTCCTGAGCAACCTTGACCTCTGTCCCATCACCCCCCACCTCCAATTCATTGGTCCCGTAGTAGCACCTCAGCCAAAAAGATTCCGGTACCAGTGGTGCCTGTTCGAGTTATGTGGAGTGCACCGGGCACCAGGGCAGCCAGTGTGACACGGAGCCAAAGCACTGCCAATCCATCCCTTGTGAAGCACCGGAAGTTGGACAGTGCCCGACGGGAGAGGGGGAAGACACTTGCCGGCAAAGCCGCCCACAACGGTCCCGGGGGGAGTGTCGAGTCAGCTGTGACTCCTCCCAAGGTGGTGAAGGGGCAGAAGAAGTCTCCAAAGTCTGGGAAGAGCAGCACGGCGGAGAAGGCCGCCATCCTCCCTGCTGCCCAAGACGCCACCGCCAGCCCCATAGTCACTGGTCAGGAGACCACCGCCGGGGTCAGTGCCCAGGAGGGCAGCACTATCGTCCCTGGTCAGGAGACCACCGCCGGAGTCAGTGCCCAGGTGGGCAGCACTATCGTCACTGGTCAGGAGACCACCGCCAGAGTCAGTGCCCAGGAGGGCCCCGGCAGCCACAGCCCCGCTGGACAATGAGGGACCGACATGGCACACACCGCAGCACAGGTCAGAGACAGCAAAGTCAAGCACCGCTGAACAGGGCAAGCACCGCTGAACAGGGCAAAGACCGCCATGGCAAGCACCGCTGAACAGGTCAGAGACAGCAAAGTCAAGCACTGCTGAACAGGGCAAAGACCGACATGGCAAGCACCGCTGAACAGGGCAAAGACCGCTATGGCAAGCACCGCTGAACAGGGCAAGCACTGCCAACTCAAGCACCGCTAGCCCATGAGCGGCAGGGGCAGTGACGCAACGGGGGCCGTCACGGGGTGAGTGATGCACTCTGGGCACCAGTCCCCCTCCAGAACCAGTGGAGACATGCATCCACTCCATCTATCCTGCACAGGATGAAGCACTCTGGGCACCAGTCCCCCTCCAGAACCAGTGGAGACTGTTATCCACTTGAGAGACTGTGGCTTTGCACTCCCCAGGATGGTACAGTGGGCAACCCACCCACTGTAGAGACTTGAGAGACTGTGGCTTTGCACTCCCCAGGATGGTACAGTGGGCAAACCACCCACTGTAGAGACTTGTGAGACTGTGGCTTTGCACTCCCCAGGATACATCAATGGGCATGGAGCCCTGTCGTGGATCTGGCGTGGTGCAGTCATCCGGCTGAGGTGCCCCCCCTTCCCTTCCCCCTGAGGTGCCTGTTGTATTTCTATCTGATGCCCCTGCAGTGTTCTCTCCGTTCCAGGACAGGTATCATGTGTGGGCCTCGCCCATGCATTTTGGGCCCAGTGGTCCACGGACATTGAAATGTGCATACCAGTACTACTAATCGTGATGTATATATTTGGAATGTGTATCTATTGATGTATATATGAGCTTACTGTTTTTTGATACATTACAATGGTTGAACTCATTTCCTTTTGTCCGGGGGGGTTGGGGGTTGTTACTGTGATGTTCGGAAATGCATTGGTGTGTGTGTTGTAGTGGGTGAGGGTATGGTTGGGGGTGGTGGTGTTGCATGTGTGTGTCCATGACTTTTGCCTCCCCCTCCGTTATGTTGTAGGTGCAGTACTCACCGTTGTCTTCGGCGCCGCCGTTGCTGCTGTTCGTAGAGGAGCAGGAAGACAAGTGCAGGGAGTATTTGGAGTTCCGGCTTCATGGTGCCCTCCTTCCTCGTGGAGTTTGTTCAGGTGAGCGTTTTCACATTGAAATGTCTGTTTCCGCCGTGTTTTTATCCACGGTGAATCCGCCCCGGAAAAGGTGGCGGATTGGCCTGTTGTGATACTGTGGGCGGTACTTTGTCTTCCGCCTGTCTGTTGGCGGTGACCGCCGCGCTGCTTGTCTGTACTGCCGTATCGGTCGGAGTGTTAAAGTGGTTGTCTATGTAGGCGGTTTCCACAACGGTCATAATTCCCTTTTTTTTTCCGGCGGCCTGTTTGCGGTATTAGCGCCGCTTTAACACCGTCCGCCAGGGTTGTAATGACCCCCTTGGTGTTGTTTTGGATAAAGATCTGACCATGGCTTCTCAGGCTAAGAAAGTGGCAGGGACATGCTTTGGCCTTTTAAGAGCCCTCGGAAAAACCCGTAAGTGGCTCCCTATGGAAACCAGAAGGATAGTTGTTCATGGTCTTTTTCTCACTCACCTATATTACAAAAAGCTGCAAGTGATCCACAATGCCACTGCTCGAGCTTTGTTAGGTCTCCTCAAATCCATGCAATCAGCTCGTCCAGCCCTCACTAAACTTAATTGCTTGCCAATAGCCAAAACAGTAAAATTCAAAGTGCTGTGCATTGCCCACAACTTGAATTATACAGCAAGCGCCAATATTCTTTGGCATCGTATCATCCCACAAAAAGCTGCCAGAGATCTGAGATTCAATGACCTCTCCCAAAACCGAACTCAAAAGACTTGGGGCCTGATTACAACTTTGGAGGAGGTGTTAATCCGTCCCAAAAGTGACGGATTTACCACCAGCCGTATTACGAGTCCATTATATCCTATGGAACTCGTAATACGGATGGTGGTATATCCGTCACATTTAGGACGGATTAACACCTCCTCCAAAGTTGTAATCAGGCCCTTGGTGTTGTTTTGGATAAAGATCTGACCATGGCTTCTCAGGCTAAGAAAGTGGCAGGGACATGCTTTGGCCTTTTAAGAGCCCTCGGAGAAACCCTTAAGTGGCTCCCTATGGAAACCAGAAGGATAGTTGTTCATGGTCTTTTTCTCACTCACCTATGTTACAAAAAGCTGCAAGTGATCCACAATGCCACTGCTCGAGCTTTGTTAGGTCTCCTCAAATCCATGCAATCAGCTCGTCCAGCCCTCACTAAACTTAATTGCTTGCCAATAGCCAAAACAGTAAAATTCAAAGTGCTGTGCATTGCCCACAACTTGAATTATACAGCAAGCGCCAATATTCTTTGGCATCGTATCATCCAACAAAAAGCTGCCAGAGATCTGATATTCAATGACCTCTCCCTGCTTACTATTTCCAGAATTATAAGTACAAGAGGCAGAGGTTGTTCATTTGCATATTTTGTTTCCAGACTGTGTAATTCCTTTCCCTTTGGTCTCAGGGTGAATGAAAATCTGTTAAGGTTCAAGAAACAGCTGAAAACCTATCTGTTTATTTAATAATACAGTGTATTTCATTACTGGGTTCTGTTAGCACTGGGTAGCCCTGTCTTGGGGTAGCCGTGCACTCTATAAAAAAACCTAGATTAGGTTAGATTAAAGTTTATAATCTGCGTTTTCTAGGACCCAGATCAAGCCCTGCCAGTGCCAGTGAAAATAGATTTGGGGGTCTAGTCACTGAGAAACAAATCAACTTTAACTTTGCACAGACTCCACTTTTAATCATTAGGCACTCCTAAATTGTGGGTGACAAGGTGTATTTATAGGTAATTTACTAATATTTAAAACAGGGTTGACTACCTGTCAAGAAGAGCTTTTTTTTACAGCAGGTTAATTTAGGCTTCTGTACTCAGGCTAAACATAGTAGGCCTGTAACCATGTTTTACAGGTCAGCCCTGTGGAAGGCATCAAATGTGTCACAGGCTACAGGTGCCATTTAACTTCTAGGGCATGGGAATGAGTTTTCTAAACCATATCCAAGAGACATATTCACAAGTTAAATCTGTCAATAAGGAAGGATCCAATGTAACAATGTTTAAAGGGAGAGCACAGGCACGTTTCTCTTGTTTAGTGGGAATAAAGTGCAAAGAGTTCCAATGACAGCCAATGTAGGCTCGAGAAAAATGTGAAAAATCAGGGTTGACCATGTAAAAAAGACAAATTTGCTACACTGATTAATATATTGGAGCATGAAGTTTCATAATGACCCGGGCATCCTAATCAATGAGATATTCCATGTACATAATTGTCAATCTTTTTTATAGCATTAATAATAAAGCAAGTAGTCCCTTCAAACTAGTCAGAAAAAGGTTTAAGTAGCTGGGAAGGACTTGGATCAGATTTGTAACCATCTCTTATCTCTCTTAGTTTTAGACTATCTAAATTAATTTATTGTAACATTACATTCCCAGTAATTTGAGGATCTAAGAAGACTGGGCTTCAGAGAGTCATCAAGTTATATTTATACCTATCAAGCTTTTCCACTGTAAACGGATTGTATGCATGTTTTTAAGATTAAATCAGTTCTAAGCAAATTATATCATGTTAAACATGTAAATCATTTCCGATCCATATTATTTTTCATTAATGTTCACAATTTAAAGCCAGAAATCATATAATTTATAGGAATTGATTTTCCATCTTTAGAATTAACTCAAAAGTACAACATGTGACACTCACTTCCAAAATAAATACATGGTTTGTCTAGGAAAATAGCACTAGGTGTTCTGTGATGTTGATAAAAACATTAAAAAGAACAATGTGTTGACATGGCAGTAGAAAACCAGACAAGGTTAGTGCACTTAAAAAAATCACATGCAATATTCAGAACAAATGATGCACCACACAATTTGACATATTTTCAAATTGCACTCTCGGGTTCAATGAAATTGGCAAATTGTGCAAAAGACAAATAGGCATAAATTGCTTCATTCAATATTTACAATTGAGTACTCATTATCAAAAAATATACACCTCTTCTAAACGCACACATTTGCTGACGTCAATTTCTGTAGCCACAGCACGTTGTAGCTCCTCCCAAAAATGCCTCCAGCAACAGAATGGTGACGTATTTATTTATAGAAGATCGAAAGGTATTAACATTGGTAAAAGCTATATTAAATATACATCAGCAATCTAAATTCTCTTTTGAAGGTGGTACTAAATGTCTCCTTATTTGAAAACGTTTTCGAAGGCTTACCTTAAGCCCCCAACGTATTGCTGTTTTTCAAATATTGTTATGTTGAGGTAACCTAAGCGTGCCAAGAAGGAGGCACAACTGATGCTTGCTGGCCCAGCTCCGATGAGAGCTATTTTACTATGGTAGCTCACTGGCATTTCTTCTGGGGGAGGCAACGAAGGATTTCTGATTTGAGGAATGTTCATTGCTTTAAAAACCTAGAAAAATAAAGACATTTCTTTCAACAATCACATATTTTAATATCTACTGCACTTAATTGTCATTGCAACCGCCATAGCAGAAATACTTCAATTAATTTCAACAACTGCCAAGTATTCAGGCCACATGGCCTACCAAGGGTGTCCACCAGGTAGCTCGGGGTCTCATATTACCTTGCCAGTGCCCTGGAAGTAACTCCGTGAAGCACAGCCCAGCACAGTACAGTACTTAATTCAAAGGTCGCCTTAGCTATATTCCAAAAGAACACTTTGTGAGAAAAAGGCCAGTTTGTCTTTGACCGCGTTAACCCATAAACGAGTGTGCATATTTGATAGAAAACTATGCAGTTTGAGATACTTACATGCTGATGATTGCAAACAAAATGATAAAAAATGATTAAAAATCCAAAAGACATGTAAAGTGCTCTTTGCATTATGTTTTATGCTGAGTTCTGGAGATTTATAGCTTTTAGTATTTTATTTGTTTCAGTGGACACTTACTGTTGTGGCTGTTAAGTCTTTAGTCATGTGGACGCATTTTACTAAGGTAAACAGTTTCCTGGTAATCTCACGTAATCCAATGAGGGTGGCTGGTGTTCACTTATAGTATGATATTTTAAATATTGTTCGGCCAAAATACTGTATCTAAAATAAAGATAACTGCCATATGATCAAGGTATGTAAATAAAGATAAATACTGTTTTATCTGTGTTCTCACCTCCAAATATATATGCCTTCTTGATAATTTAGTAGTCAATTTTCTGGGAATGATACTGTGGCATTATTCAATATTGTGACATTCATCTGGATAGCCATTAGTAGTACTCCTGTAAGGTGTGGTCAGTATTGTGATTGACTGTGATGCGATCACTACTTTAACAAGTGTCAAACTCATTAGTATCCAAGGACTATTTTCATCTATCAGAAGTATTGTGAGTTACAGAATAGGTTGTTTGTAGACCCCTGTGCTATGCCAAGCAGTGGTGTAACACTGAAAGACGGGAACCCGCTGCAGAATGTGATGGGAGGGACCTCAGACTCCAATATCTCACAGATAATCACCTGTTGTAGGCAAATGGTGGGCCCCTAAAGCTGCAGCAGTCTGAGTTCTGCCGGAGATACCAGCATTTCCTTCAGCTCCCCTTGCTTTGCAAATTAAAACGAGCAAAATGCAAATTAGTCTTGGATGAGGCTGGTAAGCGGCAATGTGTCCTCTGAATGGAACACAAGCAAACTGGGAATGTTTCAGCCTTGTTAAGCAGCTTGAGTCCTATGGTATAGCAAGCTCATGGCCTGCCCAAATATATGTAGAATGCATATACTTAAAAAAAATGATATTGAGAAAATTCACAATATTTTCATGGTAATAAACCTACAGATTCAAATTGATGAAGTTCCCAATATGCATATGCTCAATAAGAATGTTAATTTTAATATTTGTAAATTCATGTAAAACACCCTACAAGCTGAGCTTTCGTCACAGATTGTATAAGTTTAGCAAAGTTGCACTGAAAGTCACGTGCGTCAATTCACCATTGCTAAACAATATTTGCACTGACCCACAAAGTCACATAGGAGAATTGCAAAGAATAACAACTGTACAAATTGTGTTTTTGCATCAGTCTGTCGCAGCAATGATTAGTAAATAATAGTAACGCACAGCTCAATAAATTGTAATATGGCCCAGTTTTTATTTTATTCTCTTTCTGTTATTTGCAACTTTTAATATATTGCTCCTCAGACCAGTGCTTAATTTCTAAATATAAACGTGCTTGTGCCTAAAGCCCTTCTCTGAAATTAACAGCTGCTGCAATTAAATGTGCGACCACAGAATACTGAGGCAATGTAATCCTGAAGTTATCTGGGTCTTTTTTGATTCATTTACTGACACTCCCCGCCCTTCAGCTCACTCTAGCCGCTTTCTGTTTTCTTCCTTTGTGACGCTTTTTCGTTTTTCTCTTCCTCCGTCTTTCCCATATGTGTCTTTTGCTCGCAGGGAATACCTGAGGCAGAAGAATAAGTGCTAGCCCTCAGAAATAAGTGCCGGTGCCCTCGCATCGGAAACCACCGGCACAAATTAAGCACTACCTCAGACCTAAACCTAATAGGAGGTGTCACGTAGACACCCCAAAAATATTTTTGAACTCCACAAAGCTAACTTACCCTTTGACTCCAAACTTGCTCGCACTGCACTAGGTTGAAAGGACACAAGGATACCCCAATAACAAAAAAGTTCCATATATGTTTTTGTTTTCAAATTGAGAGACATATTAATACTCTTTGACGCAAAACTCTTTGAAGCAAAACGTCGCAAACGCAGTTTTGCATCAAAAAAGTTAATGCTGGCTAAAGCCATTTCTTTGCGCCACCCGTGTGTGAAATTTATACTTTGACGCACGGTGGCGCAAAGAACGGGTTACAGTCATTTTCTTTTTACTCTAACCATTGCGCCACGTCATAAAGCAAAATGACGTTAACATGGGGAAAATGACTCTAATCCGTTTGCGACATCGCAAACCGGATTGGCGCCATTTTCCACTGCATTAGCATAAAAAAGTGGCACAAACGCAGCAAACAGTGCTAAGGAGCCCCAAAATTGATCCCAGAAGCCAGAAGAGACACCAGGGAGACCCCAATCTACCAGGAACCAGCCAGGAGGACACAGACAAGTCCCAGGGGAGAGACAAGAAGAAAAGGAAGTGTTGTTTTAGTGCAGAGGAGCATGAAATACTGGTCAGAGAGGTGACGGAGCACCAGCATCAACTTTTCGTCACCTCAAAATTGCCAATTGGGAGGAGAGAGGCAATTTGGCAACAAATTGTCGACAAAATAAACAGTGTGGCAGAGGTTCGGAGAACTGTCACAGAGTGCAAGAAACACTGGCATGACTGCAAGTGCAGGGCGAAGGAAAAAATGGCAAGGAACAGGAAGGCAGCACTGCAGACGGGAGTCCAGCACCGCAGGAGGCCCTGGATGAGATGGTGGCACCCGTCATCCAAGAGTAAATTGTCACAGGAATCGCAGGACAGGACAGTGCAGACTACCAGAAAACAACACATATGCAGGGTAAGTTGCATGGGGGACAAGCAGGGGGAGGTACATACCTACTACACAATGCATGTCAGCCATGGAAATCAGGCAGTGGAAAGGGCAAAGGGGCACAGTATGGGTGCATGGTCTGTGCAGGGGAATCCATGGGCACCGCAGAACACAACACCAACAACCTTTGCATGGGGGTACTCCGCCATGCCAAGGCTGTTGGAAAGGCAAAGCCAGTCCAGGAGGGTAGGGTAGAATGTAAAATGGGCTGCTGTCACAGGACAGCTGGTATTGTCAGAGCGTGAACTAGAGGACAATGTCCAGTCTCAGGCCATTTCCGCAAGTGGCATTTACCATTGACAACACTTGCCACTACCACCTGTGCTGTGTGTGATGGTCAAGTAGCAAACAGCAGTTAGGTGCCCATGGAACAAACACACCCAAAATAGAGGGTTCAGGATGACGACATGATCAATCCGCTTCAATTCCTAACAAAGTGTAAATCCTGTCAAATGCTCATGTCTATAGGTGCAATAAACATCATGTATTGTTACTTACATTATGAAGTACACAGCAGTAATGTCATACCCATGCTGCCCATTCCAGGGTCTACCCCGTCCATGTGTTACAATAGCTGCAATGCCACCTTGCAACATCTCAACTGTCATACTGCTAAGACAACTACATTGAGGGGGAGGACATATGTGTCTGGCTAGTAAAACACACCATCACAGTCATAAGAGGAAATGGAACACTGCCAGGCCCATCAGTGCAATCCAATGTAGCACATATTGGCAAACATCAACATGACACACTACCAATGCTGAAACCTTTATCGCGTCATCCCAACGCAATACATGGTATGTGCTACGCCTCAGCAACATATAGGTGTATGTGAAATATCGTAAACTGGTTCAGTCCCATATTGTAGTGCAAGTGGTATCAGAACACCCACAGGCATTGCAAGGCCTCACCATGCTAATGGAAGTAGAGGGAGGGTTGAGTAGGGCAAGAAGGTGGCAACACACAATTTGGACAGAACCTACACCTAGAGGATGTGACACAGACATTTCCCCAAACTGCCCACACTACATGTGGCATGCAGGTGGGGCATAGGCCTGTGAGAATGCTAATATTAATGCCAGGAACAATGAACAGGAACCAAGATTATAATGTTCCACTAATAGGAAGTCAGTGACGTCACATTACAACTGCCACAACACAGACACACTAAGTGTACAATATCTCATTGCAGAGGATGATGGTTCTCCTGTGGATATGCCTGTCCTGGACTACCCTGATGACATGGATGACGAGCTGACAACCATTAGCCAGGAAACCCTCCAAGATGTCCTTGGAACCGTTCAGACCCCACCTTCAGTAGCAAGGAGGAGCACAGATGTAGCAGCCATCACAGAGGACCCACCCACCACCCCAATAGTATGGCATGCCAATTCAAACACAGCTGAGGACTCTGATGACACTGGTGCCACCTTTGAGAGGACAGTAGTGGGAGTACAGTGGGAGCTGGCCAATGAGGTGCAGGTAGGGATGCAAAATATGGCAGCCAGCCTTGAGGGGATGCACATGTGCATGATGACATCCGCAGAACAGTCAGCAGCCATGCATGTCCAACAATCCCTAATGCAAGGACTGCAACAGTGTATGAGGGATTTCCCCACAGCAGTTAGGGAGTTGCTACAACACCTGACATCTCAAACATTTCAATGCATTCATGACTACAATCATGACCCGCTCAGGGCAGACCTGGCTGCTGAAGTGTGTGTTGCCCCCTCAAAGCCACCACCACCAAGGGCAGAGGAGACGACACACACATCAGAAGATGAAGACGTGGAACAGATCACCTTCAGCCATAGGAGTACCCGGTAGCACCAGTCCATGCCACATAGGCAGTGATTTTCCTATGTCCTGTGCTTGATAATATCCCAGTCTTGCCACAGTTGGTAACATGCACTGTTCTCCAACACACTGTTTACCTTACCACTATGGACTGTAATTGTATCTCACTACCTAATTGGCAATTCATGTTCCTCTTCACTGAATGACACTCCATCACAGCATGACCAATGACATGTCCCTCATCATTGCACATGTGTTGTGTCACAATAGGAGGCGTCACACTAATGGACTATGTAAACATTGCATCATTTTTTTATGCATATGCGTCATTTTTAATGCATATTAACTAGACAAAGATAGGATGGTATGACCTGCAGTGTGTGTTCTAGTGTTTGGGCACATGTGGCAGACCATACTACTACGGCCCATAAAACTCATGTTGTTGTGCAGGATTAGGGGGGTCATTCCTACCCCGGCGGTCCGAGACCGGCAGGGTAGGGGACGGAGGAAGCACCGCCAACAGGCTGGCGGTGCTTCTGGGGCTATTCTGACCGCGGCGGTAAAGCCGCGGTCAGAAAAGGGAAGCCGGCGGTTTCCCGCCGGTTTCCCGCTGCCCCTGTGAATCCTCCACGGCGGCGCTGCAAGCAGCGCCGCCATGGGGATTCCGACCCCCTTCCCGCAAGCCTGGTTCTGGCGGCTTTCACCGCCAAAACCAGGCTGGCGGGAACGGGTGTCGTGGGCCCCCTAACAGGGCCCCACATTGATTTTCAGTGTCTGCTTGGCAGACACTGAAAATCGCGACGGGTGCACCCGTCGCACACCAGCAACTCCGCCGGCTCCATTCGGAGCCGGCTTCCTCGTTGCTGGTGCTTTCCCGCTGGGCGGGCGGGCGGGCGGGCGGCCTTTTGGCGGTCGCCCGCCAGCCCAGCGGGAAAGTCAGAATGACCGCTGCAGTCTTTTGACCGCGGTACGGTCTTCTGGCGGTTCCCGCTTGGCGGGCGGCGACCGTCGCCCGCCAAAGTAGGAATGAGGGCCTAGCTCTCTTAACTGATGCAACAGCAGCACAAACTTTGGAAATTAAATTGTATTTTTCAAGTTTGAGCAGGTGTTGCATCAATAGAGGACAGCAAGGCTACGCTACTAAAAAGTGAATTATGGCCTGTGTGTTTTGTGTGTGAATTGTCTCTTAAAATTATTTGTGTGCCTCTGTGGGAACGGCATGCAAAACATTTGGCGTAATGTTCATGTATGAATATGTTACAAATGGGTATAACCATCAGATGCCAATCAATGAGGTACATCAGTCATGATATGTGTTTGTAATATCTGTTGCCTCTTATGCTGTGTGTACTTGCTTGACATTGGGGACAATACATTTCCCATGACTAACTATACACAGGAAAGATCGAGGACGGCTGATGAGGGCTATGTCAGATATGTTACCCCTCACATGTCATGAAATGTTGGCTACCACTTCATGGTCACTTGTGTGTATACTACCCCTGAGTCAGGCATTTGAACATGCTAGGTAGGTATAGTGTTTGTGACACAGAGTCTTAAATCCATTCATAACATTGTTATGTATACCACAGTTATGACTAATGTAAATGACCTATGTTTGTCCTTTGGCTGTGGTGGACCAGCAGACCATGCTTCATGTGTTCACATATTTCCAGTTGTTCATTGCACAAAAGTGTCCAGTTCAAGTGTGTGGCCATATGTACCCGGTGTCAGTGTTGGCCTCCATGGTGTAACAGTTACATGCAGGTCTAGTCAGGAGTCTGTGGAGCCAACCCTTGAATTACCCGAGTATCCTTCGAAGCAGATGTGACCTAAAGCCAAAGATCAGGTAACAGCATACAAGGGGATAGGGCAGCTATGGTACAGCAGAAATTTCAGAAGACTGGTGAAAGAGCAACCTTGCTGTGCTCAAATATGGTATGGATCAGTAATAGAAAAACAGGCAGGTTTCATCACTACATTTGCACACAGGGTAGGGCTCTAAAATTCCCACCGCAACAGGGAACATCAGTGCCTCTGTGCTGATTATTCTAACAGCTAGTCACCACGCAAGCCCCATCAAAAGGTGGCGGCAGAAGTGAATCTGTGTCTGGACTGTCAGGGCACAAACATGTATTGTCCTTACATACACATTAGCAGCCCTATTTTGTTGAGCTGGAGGCACAGTACCGAATCCAGGCATACAGCCATAGCACACTGTCACTCTTTGGCACTAATAAATACATGCAAAACCAGACAAGGGATGGGGCTGGATTTGCCCCTTTGAAAACATGTCCCAGAACAAAATAAGATAAGAAAACAAATTGAAATATTCTATACATTTGAGGACTGATCTTGGATCTACCAGACACAATACCGAAGAGGAAACGGAGGGCATGGAAACCAACTATGAGGTAAATGTAGCTACAGGGAACATCTCTGGTTAACGCAAAAACTGGAACCAGTCTGGCTAACAGAATGCAGGCTCTGTCAGGAACAAACATGAAAAAGGCAAATACACAGTGAGCAGAGTCTGACTGGAACAAGCAGGAAAAACACTGTGGAAACAAAGAGCAGTTTCTGGTGTACTCTGCACTGTTACACAATCCCACAAGGGCTCTAGTACACAAATTAATTGTACTCCAATGCACAACAAGGAGATTCAGGAAATGGCAGCTTCTAAGCAGTTCCAGGCCACAACAAGGGCAGGGCAGAGTCAAATGGCAGGGCTCCATGAGAGTGCTCACAGGTGTGTGCACCTTCAGTCTCTCACAAGCCCTGGAGTTGAGAATCCACTATAGGGGGCCAACTGGCCTTTTCACATGGGAAGCAATGGACAGCAGATTACAGGTCTTACCGACTACAAGGCAGTGCATTATGAGACCTAAAGTCCATGCAGACTGATGAACTAGAACTATGGCATGCCATACTGAAGAGGGAATCACACAGGAGTCAGAATGGGAGTCTGGTGTGTATAGATGATGATTCTCAGGGTACAGATAGTCCATTTACAGCACCCCCTAGAGAAGGGTGGGCAGAGACTTAAAACATGGCAGTGGCAGGACTTATTACCTGAGATGGACTGCGCAGGGCATGTCTTGTGAGCAATGCTTGTCATACCTGGGGCACTCGTTCTATCCATTTTAAGGTTTGATGTGCTTCTTGTCATACATGCTCCTTGCAGAGATAGCTGATGTCACACTTCCTGCTGTCAAGGGTCTCATCATATATTCCTGTTACCAATGCAATTGCAAATCCACTACCTCATGTATGATGCACTTTTTTACCTTATGATTGATGGTGTTTTAGTTGGGTGTCATATGCTGCAATGGACCTTGTTGGCAACATGGGTGTGTCTCATAGCTGTGGTCCTATGAAATTGCCCTTCAAATATGAAATAGACAGGATGTATTTCATAAAAACTGTGTGTGATGTTTGCTGTACATTCATACCCATCAAATGTGAACTGGCATCTGAAGTATGCAAATTTGTCTTTCTGCAATGCTCCATGAGGCAATACTCTAATTAGGATTCCTAGAGATCATGTGATGCATAAATAATTACCCAGAGCATGAATGAGTGATGAAATGAGGTGTTTAATTCCATATCATAACAAAGTGGTGATAGTGACAATAGTTGGAAAACTTTTTGTACGATCTGTTGTCTGTGACACATTCCTGCAGCTGTGTTAGGATGTTACCCCTCATTTTCCCAGACAGCATCCTCCTCCTCCTCCTCGTCAGGCAGTTGTTTAGGTTCATATAGGGCAATGTTCCTCCTAACACAAATGTTGTGCAGGATGGCACAGTCAAAATGATCTTGCAGACCATTTCTGGGGAATATAGGAGGCTGCCTCCGGTGATGTCCAGGCACCTGAATCTGGACCTCAGGATGCCAAAAGTCCGTTCAACTATGGTGCGTGTCCTACGATGTGCCTCATTATAGGCACGCTCTGCTGCTGTGCATGCGTTGGCAAATGGGATCATGATCCATGGCTGGATCCCGTAACCCTGATCAGCTGAAAGAGAAAATGGGGATAAGTATTTTGTTGTTGGTTGCACCAGGAATGTCACTTTGCATGGCAGCTGTTATCTTGTGTCGTCTATAATTCATATGTGTTTGTGGTATTGTGTGGGATCCTAGGCTTCTGTGAGGTTCTTTCTGCATTGGGTTGTTTGACTAGCAAAACTGGTGTTTGGATAATTGACCTGATATCTCTGGTATATTTAGAAACTTGCAGTTCAGTGTGTATCTCCCATGTGTTATGTAGTGAGAAAGATGTGTACATGTGCATTCACTGGAGGTGACATGATACTTCCACACACACAATAGATTCCACTGTGGTGGTAATATGGTTGCAATACATGGCCTGGACATCCCATCCAATTAGATATATGTAATTGCAGGTGAAATGCACAATGACAATGCACAACACATCTCCATAAGTTGGCAGCACTGAAGTGTTCAGTATTGACAGTGCATAATTACCCCAGGTGTGACTAGTTCTATGCAAACCTGTTTTTGTTCCCTCACCCAGTTGGCTCATGTGCAACCGTGCACCACCACTACTGAACTTTCTTCAGGTGAGCTGGCTAAGTTGGTTGTGGGGGTGAAGGTTTTAGTATAGAAAGGTCCATCTCCCTGTACATCTGTTATATATATGGGGAATTGACTCATTCAGTGTGTGTAGCAGTGTGCACTTTGCATTAGTGTCACATCAATATGTTTTCATTGCACAGTCCGCTTCCTTATTGCTAGCTGGCAATGCCACCCCAAGAGCGATGTGAGATGTTGGTACTGCCTCAATAATTCAATGCCATCTTCATTTGAGTCAGCGTCATCATGCTATGTGTCTCATGGTGTTTGACCTGCAGCAACACACATTACACACCCCTTACATAGGACGTATTGCTGTGTAAGGGTGTGGGATTGACTGTGGCCTTATGTGATATTGAATGGTTCATCTTCCAAGTTGTAATGCCAGTTAAGGCCATGTCATTGTCACTGTGTGTTTTTCAAGTTTGTCCCTTGAGGCTCTAGAGTGGCATCTATTGTTATTTGCAGCTGTCATGTGTTCATATGTGTGTATCCCATTGGGTCAGGATATCAAACATGACTACCAGTGTCACACCTCAGTGTCTTCCTGGCAATGTGTCAATGTAGTGGTGTATGTCTTGTGTGTCCTACAGGGTTGCTGTGCTGTGTGTAAATTACTAGATTTCTGGACGCACCAACAAGAAGGCCATTGCCATATCGTCCATCCTGGAAGTGCTGTTTGATGGTGCTGTGGTGGAAGATGAATGAATCATGTACACTCTCAGGATACTTTGCCATGATGTTGGTGAACAATTCCTGGTGATCAACAATTGTCTGCACATTGATTGAGTTTGTGTGCTTTCTGTTGCGGTATAGGTGCTCGGTTGCAGCAGGTGGCACAATTCGGACATGTGTGCAGTCAATGGCACCAAGCACGTGCGGGAAGCCATTAATTTAATAAAGTCCCTGTTTGGTCTCCTGCTGCTTCTGCTGTGTGTTGGGGGAGCTATGTGGTGGGGTGTGAGGGAGATGATAGCATAAAGTACCTTGGGAAGGAAGGCAGAGAATGAGTGCTGTGATACTCCGGCAACCAGGGCACCAGTAGTTTGAAATGAGCCACTTCCAACATGTGCAGGACAGCTAGCAGTTTGGTCTCTGGTGGAAGTTTGTGGGGTGTCTGCAATCTGGCTGCTAACTGTGGCTCAATTTTACGCATCAGCTGCTGTATGGATTGCCAGTTGAGTTTGTTCCTCTGGATGATGTCATGTTCCCTGAGGCCCAGGAGAGTTGTCCTGGTCCTGAATAGCCTCTCCTGCCTTCTGCGTTGCCTTTGGTGTCCATGTTGGTGTGGTGGTAGCTGCTGCTGTTGGTTCTGTGCTCTGCGTCTTCTGGCATGCTGCATGAGTAGCACCTCCATGTCATCCTTCTTGAGCAATGATGTTGCTTGTGTGAGTTTTCCTTAAGTAGCAGTGTGTTTGCCCCATTTTAACGCCTGCCCTGACCCAAGTGTTAAGATTTGATGCAAATCGGGATTTGCGTCATTTTCCGGCTCCGCCTCCCATCCGTGCTTCATTTTTGCCCGGTTGGATAAATATGGTGGACGGTGTTTGAGTCATTTTTTGGACGGGATCGCCTACCTTGCACCTCATTGATGCAAGGCGGTTTCATGCATCCAGAAAATGACGTACACTCTGATATTTTGACGCTAGATGGGTCTAGCGTCAAAATATAAATATGGTGTTAAGTTTGCGCTGGATTAGCATTAAAAAAATGACATTAATCCAGTGCAAAGGGAGTATAAATATGGGCCTTAGTTACAAACTTATAAAAAGTCAAGATAGCATTCTGCAACAAGAGAATCAAGCCAAATTTCCAATTATTCAAGTTCCCATCGGCCAACACGTGTTTCAGGCTCTGCCATAGCCCTCCTACAGTTGTGTAGTAAAATTGTGATCGTGGTTTTCAAGACCGGCATGTCAGTACTAGCACCATGGGGTGAGTCTGAAATTGTGAGCCGTGAAGTGTTTCAGGAATGGAAAAAAAAAGAAGTCTAAAAAATAAATATACCGTAATATTCAACACAACTAATAAGTAATAAGGCCAAAACAAAAAGTGAAATTCTATTTTACAAAACATCATAACGAAAAAAAAATCATACAGTTACATGGAAAGCAATAAAAAAATGTTATATCACAATGAGATGTAAAGACAGGAAGAAAAATGGCAAAGGCAATATGTTTAGTTAGTTTATAAATGAAAGTGATTCCTCATTGATTGGCGAGTTTGTGTGCGTAGTTCTGTGGTTAGGTCAATCAATGAACATGACAATAAGACAGTTTGGATGACAGAGACTGGATGGATTAATGAGTAAATTACTGAGTGCATAGATAAGCACAGGGTGATTAACATTATAGACGGATGAATGTTTGAATAAATTAGTAGAATTACAGATGGCTCGACTAATTCATGAATGGCTTAATGAGTCAGTACTTTGATAGTTGCAAACAGTCAACAACAAACTTGTAAACATAGGTTTAAAGAAAGCAGTAGTAATTGTGGTATGAAAATGATGAAAATTACCATATTTATGCTAGTGTAAGCATTATACCAAGGCTGACTACCGCTGTCACAACAAAGATCACAATACATATAAAGAATTACCAACATTATGCCAGTGAAGCATTGAACAAGGGATGGATACAATTGCTCCAACAAGTTCACTCCAGGGGAGGAAGGTAAACTTCAGGGTGCCCTAGTTATTTTGATAAAAGAGGGTCTGGAGGCAAGTTTTCCAAGTAAAGAATCAGTCAATGATGATTTGCGGTTGAGAAACAATTATGTTTTGGCCAGGAGAGGGTAGAGAAGTTTGTATTTTAATATCCACATCAACCCAGAAAAGATCAAGGATAAAGTCCTCGGTAAAGGAAATATTCTATGTAATGTTTTTGTGGCATCACGTGTAGTGTGACCCTGTCAGGGGATTTTAATGCAAAATTATCAAACAGCATTGCCTATTGTAGTCTTGGCAAAGAGATAAGTGTAGCACTAAAGACCACTTGTGATTGTAAATTTAGTAGGAGGACAGATGTAGGAGGGAGCAGTGTGTCAGTCAATGTCATTGCTCAACATGAGGTGACAACGATCAAGTGTGGCTCGAGGCATGTGAACCCAAACATACTTTTTCCAAAGAGGATATTTGATAAAATTAGTGATCAATTGTTTATAATAAATATATGCATACATTTTTAAAAAAGAGGCATAACTGGACTTTGAGCAGGAATCAAAATTCACTACCCCATGTCTATTATCAAACCACATAGGTAAAAGAATATGTATTTTGATGATCCTAAACTAAAAAAAAAACTAGCTTCTTGATCATCTCTTTCACAGGGGTAATTTAACAAAACATATAATAAACAGATCTGTTTTATACAGAGTGACTACGGGAAGTAAAAAAGGTGGTTTCAATTAAAATGTTTGTTGTTAAGCTTTGAGGCAACCCCATCACAAAATCATTAGAGGCCAGGCCACCCAGTAAATCTGGCTCATGAAGAATGGCTTGACAGACAGTGCACTCGGGCCACGTATGTATTAAATGAACAGTTAAAACTGTGCCATAACAAGCTAATTATGAATTAGTAGAAGATGTAATATAAAAAGCTGATAAATGGAAAACTGTAGGGGCTACACAGGGGAATACTAGTAGGGTTGGGTGGAGCTTGCAAAGTTTGACTCTACAAAATGTTGCGAAGTTATATAAAAACTCCATGAGATTCTAAGACGTTCCGCAAGTGGGTGGAAAACTGTACGTCTCAATGATTTTTAAGAGCTTGTTCCCCTCTGAGAAATTAGCATGAAAGACTTCACAAAGTGCACCAAAGTGCACTACTGCTCAAGTTGTTTTTACTGCAGCTCGAGAAGATTTTTCACATTAGTTGATTTCTCAATGGGAATGGCTGCCACCACCTGCAACCGCCTGAGTTGGGAAAATCTCACTGGATACCCTCCTAGAACCTGAAAATCATGCTAGGGGAGTTCACATCCACCAACTTACTGCTGGACGAGCCACACTAGAGAAAAAACTGTGCCACATGACGGTCAGTGAAATTCAGGCAGAAGTCACATGTAACATGAGTTGGCAAAACTCTGTGAACTCTGCCAGTTGAGCGGACTTAATCACCCACTCCTAAATATTAAACAGATTGAAGAGATAACCTTCTATGGACATGTTGATTGTAATCTCTATGACAAGCCATCTGTTGAGAAAAGTGTTTAAATTATTAATTTTGAGTCAGATGTTGATCCCATTTTAGGGCAGAAGCCAGTCATATGAATTAAAACTAGATTTTGAACTAAAGCTGAAAGATTCCCAGACAAATTTCAGCTCCTGAAAGCTGAGCAAAGCATCAAGTTTGGACTGTCTTTACTTCCAATTGTCTCCATCAGTACAAGTTTTCCATCATGACTAATTTGTGAAAACAAAATTCAGGGCTTTAAGAGGAATGAAGAAAATGGGATGGGAATCTTTAAAAGTATTTGGCTTATGAAATTGTAGGCATGGCATGCACACAAACTAAATTTATTGGATCTCCATAGTGTGCTACCTGAGAAGTATTTAGGTTCCTCTCTGAGCTCTGTTATTGCATTCAGGTATGTATCAGAAATACTCACATACACCTTAAACTAGCCAGGACAATTGACCTTGTTAATGGTTTAAGATAAATGAGTAAAATCATATTTTTTGTAAATAATATTGAAAATAATTCAATTGTGAAATTAATTTTCATTATATTTATGGAGGGCTGGTATTTTAAATGAAATCAACAGTTCACTTGAGCCACAGGCATCTCTCTTGCGCCACGCAAAATATAGCAGAGGGTGCACAATATATAACTGGGTATGACATCTAAACTCTATGAATGCTTCCACAGATCCACACTAGGTCAGACGCCATCCTCTACCTAAATTATTGTAAAATGAATCAATAATCTTCAATGCTTCTATTCAGACCAGGATAGTTGTGTTCCTAAATCCTTGCAAAGAACACTTTAATCAAAAATTAACAATGCGAGTACAAGCATACCATTCTGTTGAGACATATTTAATATGCTAGGGCATTGCTTCGAGCTTGGTGAAAGTGGGGCAACCACTAAAATATAGCAGATGTCATCACCACTGTGTGAAGGGTGAATGGATGTCAATGGCATGCTAAACATAACATAAGCATTTGTAAAGCGCACGTTTACCCGTAGGCCTCTTGGCGCTGAATAACAGAGATTCACTGTTACCCACCTCAATGGTACTCATGTTATCAACCTGGGAACTTGGATGAAAGGCTGAGTGGACCTGCTGGGATTTGAACCTATGATCATGAGGTCAAACAGAGGACCCTACAGTGGACGCATTAGTCAACTGAGCCACCAGACCCAGCTACATGGCACATGGAAGATCCATAAACTAAAAATAAGGACCTCAGCCATCCGTGTTAAGTCAGTTTCTGCAAATATCCACTGGGTGATGCAATATGTCTCCTCATCATGATCAATGAATAGTTTGAATTTATAAATAAATTAACTCAATATACACCAGCTTTATTATAAGGATGATGGTTCCATTCTTATCTATATTTTCCAATTTTAATTATTGTACAAGAATTAGGCTGGGTTGCTCAATAGGACTCATTCGCCTCCCTCTCTACAGTAAAGTTTGAGGAGCATCCACCAATCTGTTGGTCATATGTTTGAATTGCACCTCAACTGACTTTAGTTTCAAGCTTCAGGTAGATAAAATGAGTATGCATGATTAAATAATCATAACACTCATTTTAACAGTAATTTAGAAATGTGTCCATCTTTTCAGAGAATATAGAGCGAGCCTCTTTAAATAAATACCTGGAGATAAGTAGCCAGTCGCATTAGGATATAATGCTAACATGGAGGTGCAGCTCATTATAGACACTGAAGATCCTCAAGTGAAATTCTTTAGCCTATTTACTGATCCGTGTAAAAGTATATTTAAAGATTAGAACAATTTGTCATTAAAGTAGGGGAAAAGGATTAAAATTAAGAAGAAACAGCAAAGCAGTTCCACTCTGCTCTTCTGTTAAGAGACAATTTCATTACTTCTTACTCCAGCCAAAATTTTGAAAAAAGCTGTTAAAGTTCATATAACTGACTACTGAGAAAGGCTCAACCTCTGCATTCATCTCAGGCAGGAAATTGAACCTCATACTGTACTGACAATGCTCCACTGTCTGTTGAAGAATATAGCAGAGTGATCCTAGAAAATATGAACTCGGCTGCACTCATATTACTGGCCCTCCCTGTAGCATTTGACACTGTATTAAATACTGTGCTTTTGTCTAGACCGGCTTTTATAGGGATTTGTAATGATGCACTCAGATGGCTAGGCTCAATTCTTACTAATAGAACTAAGGGTCACATGTACAAAGCTTTTTATCAGTCGAAAAATGGGCCAATTTGGGTTTGCCATTCAGTATAAGGAAGGGATGTGTTGAGGGCATCCCTTCCTAACACCGACTCTGAAAGGTATGTACGAATGCTCTGCAGTCACAAAGCATTTGTAATTTACCACCAATCAAAGGTTGGTGGTAACCTATTTGCAAATGGGAAGGGGCACCCAGGGGATGCCTAACCTTTAGAGAATGGTTGAGAAAATATGATTTGAAAAGGCAGTGGTCCCATGGACCACTACCTGCTCTCAAAAAATGAAACTTAAATGTTTCATTTTTAAATTTTTATACACATCCTGTTTTCCTTTAAGAAAAACGGGCTGCATTTAAAAAAAAAAAAATTGCTTTATTTAAAAGCAATCACAGACATAATGGTTTACTGACCCCAGAAGGCAACCATCCCTATGAGTCTTGCGATTCCCAATGGGTTGCAAATTGTTACCTACCTCATTAATATTTATGAGGTAGGTCTATTTGCGACCCACTGGGAATCGTAAAAGAAACTCAATGGCATTTCACACATTTGAAACTATGATTTCCTAAGTGTGATTCACATGGAATCGTAATTAGAAAATCACAATTGATAACGTACGTACATGTGGCCCCAAGTCAGTTAATATTCCTCCTTTCTGTTCTACAGCTTCCACTCTCAATTTCAGTATCCAGCAAGCTCTCCTTGAGACACTGTTTAATCTTTACATGATGCCTCTTGGTGTCCTAGTTAAAAGCTATTGTTTCAAAATTGTGACATACAATGATGACACACATGTTTTATTGACCATATCAGAGTACTATGCATATGTCAAAGATAACTTTCACCAGTGCTTGTCTGCCATAGCAATTTGGATGAACTTGAGTGGTCTTAAGCTCAATGGAGGAAAAAAACAGAGATCTTGCTATTAGAAATTCAAGTCTCTTTGTGGTCCTCAGAGAGATGACCAGAAGTCTCAGGGACTTCACCTGCACCAGTATATCCTCCTTGAAAATAATCTACTCTACACTACTCATGTTAACCGTGTACACTTCATTATTTTTTTCTCATTTTCCAAACACTATAGAAGATTTTTTTCTGCAAACAAACAATTACCTAAACTCTCATTGCATCCCGAGATTAGAATAAACTAAACAGAATTGGTCAAATCTCATTTTATAACCTTGCGTAGGCTTCCAGTTGCAAATAGATCCCTTTTAAAGCTCTGCATCTGACTCACAAAGTTTTTATAGCTCCTGCCATACTTATCTCAAATTGAAACACATATCCAGAAGAATCCTCAGATATGTGTCACAGTCCATTCTAGTGATTCCAAAATTCAAATAAGTTAGGCCGGAGAGCAAATCCCTTTTCTCCTTGGCTGCTAAAGAAGCCTGGAATGACTTTCCATTGGACATCTCTAGTATCGCTCAACACAAGACTTTCTGAAAAAAAATGAAACTTTGCTTTTTCACCTTCCATAATTTTATGGTTCACTTTGGTGGGTGGAATCCTTTAGAGCTAGGACACCTTTCAGGTAGCTGTTTTGCCCTATGTAAATGTTTTTCATTAATTAATTCTTCCACACTAAACATGAATTGGTAGATACTAATACTTTTCAGAATGTGCCAAAAAATTCTGCAACTATATTTGAGAACCCAAGATGGCCAATTTTGCCAAACACGCCACAGATTCCTTTTTATTTTGAAATGTGTATTTTTCTTTTAGAATTCATTTTGATTTGTTTTTTACTGTGTACACTGACCCTCCACGCACCTGCAGGCTTCCCTGTTGGGCTGTCAAGTGTGCTGCATACCTCTAATGGGAACAAAGTCGAATTTAGCATACCTGCACTCCAGGTCTTCCCAGCAGACCCAGTCAACAGAGGCTGTCTGAGTGTTTCTTTGAGCAAAATTGGAAGACACTGTGGCTACCCCTGAGCCTCATGGCACTTTCCATGGTGACTCAGTATTATACAAGTGGCTGTTCTGTTCAGGAATGCCTGTTGCTTAATGGTTTGTGTTAGAAATGGGGTCTCTAGTTGGCAGAGGTCTACACCCTTGTGCAAATAGGGACCACAATCCTAGTCAGGGTAAGTCACACACAATCCAAATTATCCTGTGCCCACCCTCAGGTAGCTTGACACTGAGCAGTCAGGCTAAACTTAGAAGGCAATGTGTAACGTATTTGTGCAATGAACCATACAGTAACACAGTGAAAACACTATAAAAATACACCACACAGATTTAGAAAAATATAAGATATTTATCTGGTTAAATTAAGGTCAAAAGTTTAAATATTCAATAAGCATAAGTTGAGATATCACTTTTGCAAGATTAAAATCAGTCCTAAATCTTAGAAATCAACAGTTGTCTCTTGCTTTCACAAAGTACCTGGTTTGTGTCAAAATATCACTCATGGAGACCGCAGAGGAGGAGATGCATGGAAAAAATAGGGTGTGCATTGGAATTTCTGGTGAAGCACAGACAATGCGTAGTTTATTTCACGCTCCAAGGGGCTTTGCCTCGATTTCTGGCATGCAGTCTTGGTTTCTCACTGTAATGCAAGGATCTCTTTTGACACCAAAGATGATGCATGGAAATGCTGGGCGTGATGAGTTAGATTTCTGTTGTGCAGCAGAAGCTGCATTGATTCTTCACTCGGGAAGGCAGGGTGCATCATTCCACTTTGACTGTGCAACGATCCGGTAGGGCTGCGTGTCGAATTTTGAGGCTGCAACGCAGGTGCTGAGTCAATTCTCCACTCGGGAAGTTGGGCTGCGTTGTTCCGGTTCAGCTGTGTGGCGAGACCTCGGTCGCACCGCGCCTGTGCGTCATTTCCAAGAGGCTGTGTGTCGATTTTTGCCGTACAAGGAGTTCATTGAAGAGATTAAGTCTTTTTGGCCCTGAGACTTTGGAAAATAGGAGGCAAGCTCAATCCAAGCCCAGCAAAGTCAGAGGGAAGCAGGACAACAGCAGGGCAGCAGTCAGTCTCAGCAAAGCAGTCCAGATGAGTCCTTTGGACAGCCAGGCAGTTCCTCTTGACAGGTTGCAGGTTCAGGTCCAGAAGTGTCTGAGTTGATGGGGTCAGGGACCCAGTTTATGTACCCAAAAATGGCTTTGAAGTGGTGGAGACATCCAAGAGTGGTTACGAAGTGCGCAAGGTCCCCTTTCAGTACAGGTCTGTCTGCCAGGGTTCCAGAAGGGGTTTTGGCATTCCATTGTGTGAGGGAAATGTAAGTGTCAGGTTCTCCACCCTTCCAGGCCAGGAAGACCCATTCAGCATGCAGATGAGTGCAGGTGTGACTGAGTATTCTGTGTTTGTGGTTGTGTGGGCGAAATGCACAAGGAAGCTGACAACCAGCCCAGCCCAGATATCGATTGGAGACAGGCTGTAAGGCACAGAATGATTTTAAGTGTAGAGAAATGCTCAATTTCTAAAAGTGGCATTTCTAAAATAGTAAAATAAAACACAACCTCACCAATAAGCAGGATTTCCTATACCATTCCGACCATACTAAATATGACCTGGTTACTCCTTTCTGATCAGAATCTACCACTCAAACAGTCTATGAGAGTAGCCCTAATGCTATCCTATGAAGGAAGGAGGCCTCACAGGAGTGGAAAATGAATTTAGGAATTTCCCACTACCAGGACATATAAAACACACATGTACCTGTCCTGCCCTTTACCTACATAGCACCCTGCCCTATGGGTTACCTAGGGCCTTCCTTAGGGGTGTATAAAAGGGGGAGTTTAAGGCTTGGCAAGCACTCTTAAATGCCAAGTTGAAGTGGCAGTGAAACTGCACACACAGACCTTGAATTGGCAGGCTTGAGACATGGTTAAGGGGCTACTTATGTGGGTGGTACAATCACTGCTGAAGGCCCACTAGTAGTATTTAATTTACAGGCCCTGTGCACATGTAGTGCACTTTACTGGGGACTTACAAGTAAATTAAATATGCCAATTGGGTATGAGCCAATGTTACCATGTTTTAGGGAGAGAGCACATGCACGTTAGTACTGGTTAGCAGTGATAAAGTGTCCAGAGTTCTAAAGACACCAAAAATGAGGTCAGAAAAAGAAGAGGATGAAGGCAAAAGATTTGGGGGTGACCCTATAGAGAGGCCATTTCCAACAGGTTGATTTAGATGCTGTTTGTTTGTTTTTGTTGTGCTATTATTGGCAGCTCCAACCACCACTTTTACTCTTTTGGATACTGCTGATCATCATGTTTTTGATGGTTTAATAGGCTTTTCACAACCTTTTTGGCACTGCTGCATATTCCTCCTTACTTGTAGCACCCTAATGTCCTCTCCATAGACTTGTCTCCTTACCTAAACTTCCCACCCTCACAATACCATCAACCCCTGAAGGATGCCTCTGAGACCAAGAGGAGCCACAGGTATTTCTCCCTTCAGCTGCTCACAATCTGAACTAACCCACAGAAGTCTTAGGAGCCTTCCTCCTTCAGGTCCCCAGAAAATCAAGCATCTATTTGACCTGGACAATAGGCAGGGAACTAGTGCCACTAGCTCTTGAGAAAGAGAACAACAAAAGTCCAGAATGGACAAGTCCTGGGATCTTCCACTCCTGACAGGGCTACATCTACTGTGAGGGTCTGTCTGTCTTGTGATACTCCTCGGCTTCTTCTGTGGTTTAAAAATCGAGGTAGAGCTTTCTAGAGGGTTGAAGACCATACCAAATGAGAGATGTAATACAATCCATTGCTCCACCCTTGACTAGTATATTCAAAGAGGAGCCCAAATACTTTATATCCCCTTTGCAAGCATTATGTGAAAATGCAATTCCTCTCAGAGCCATGCTCCCCCATTCGCACTTAATTGCTCCCCTTGAAGAACCTAGCACTTTGGTGATTGAACCCAATGTTCTTGATAAAAAGGGTATCAACATTTTTGGCTCTGCTGCCTTTTGGCTAGGCTTGTGTCTTGCCAAATACCATATAGATACAAGGAAGAAGTCAGAGATTGCTTTCACAGCTGTCAATAAAAGTGATGCATAAGGAAAATAATCATATTTAATCTTCAGCACTGGTGGTCATGTTTTCAAATTGTTTTGTTAATGTCTACCAAGGACACTCTCTCTGTGGAAAGAGTATTAAGTCCTAAAAAAATGATATATTTTTCATGTGTTATATGATTTGCCTGCTATTTATTTGAATGCATGTATGCAGGGATCAATTCAGAGGAATAATGGGTATGTCTATATATCGTAGCCTTATGTCTCAAATTACAGTGCAGTTTTTAATCATTCTTTTTGTTACAAATTACCAAAACTACACTAGTTATATTTCTTCTTTTAATTTACAAAGCTCTACATATCCAGATCCTTTAATCTCTAAATGTGTGTCCCTGTCTTTACAAAGAAGGATGCAGACACAAGCAGATGGTTTGTTTTTATAACTGTGATCTTCAGGCGCATAAAGTTATGGCCTGTTTTCTTCAGATCATGATTAGGGGCCCTCTGAACAGACACCTTCTTGGAGAGTACAAACAGTAAACCACTTTTTAGGCAGTGTACAATTCATGTGCCTTCCAAGAGCCTGTTTTCTTTCACTTGCATCAGTAGTACATTGCAGGAGCAAGGGGAAAGGCATCTCCTTATTTGCACATGACCAAAATTCCACACAAATATGGTACAACCCCCTTGACTTCTTGAAGCAATAGGTACTTTAGATGGGAGCTCACAAGCATCTACAGCCCCATATATAATCCATGAGTACTCTCAGGAAGTAAAGAGCAGGTGCAAGGTGTGCTCCCTCTGGGGTATTTCTGTAATCCAGACAGTACTGTTGATAACCCTATCATACTACATTTCTGGAACAAGATGTGGTTAACACTAAATACTATCTTTTTTATTCTTGATTTTTATTGAATTTTCAACTATACATTGTACATGTCTCAAATAGAAGGTAACCATTTTCAAAAGCACTGATGTACTCATGTTTATTTATGTGAATCACTTTAGCCATTACTCTACATAGGGTGTCAGAAACCAGTGCCCTTTACGAGGAGCAAACACCTAACAAATGTATGCCAATGTGGCTCTAACAACAATATAGTTCATTCCATAATAGTCAAAGTTAGTCAACTACCAGTGCATGTTGGAGTATGCCTGTACCCCCTGCCGGCTCCTATTCCACTTATCCCCTCAAGTAAGACCCTGAAAACCTCAAGGTTAAGAAGAACTGTGAGAATGAAGGCTATTTTCATTGGATCCTCGCTCCTTGTTGTTGCTATATCACAGCAGTACTGGAATAGATTGAGATCATAGAACAGTTGCAGATGGGGCAGGGCACATGGAAGCAGGAAGACTCATGCTCCCCATTAGTACTCCTGAACCCCAGTCAGTGTGAAGAGCTGGTGGGCTTGGTGATCAGTAGTGAGTGCAAAATTTGCCCCATAGTTTCTCAAAGATGGGCATTTGGTCTTCTAGCTTGAATATGATTTTTTCATAGGATGCCATTTTAAACATTTCTCTCAAGCACAATTCAACCGTGGGAATGGTGCTGGTTTTCCAATAGCATAGAATGCAGAATTTTGCAACTGCTATGTCAAACCATCATCCATATTGTGGGGTGATTTCTGGGTACTTTTAGAAGTCATGCAGCATTACCAGAGAATTCTTCAAATCGCCAGCACTCCCTGACTGGTATTCCATTTCCCATTATAGAGAAGCCCAGTAGGGAGGGATGTTCTGATATTCCCATGTTATGACAATTTTATCACTGTCTACCGAGCAAATCCACCAACACGATGAGTCTTCCATGATCCATCTTTGCTTCAATCTATGCAGGGACCAGTGCCATTGGTGTAATATTTTTTACTATCGCAGTTTAATCAGGCCTCCCAAAGGTATTTGTCATAATCAAGAACAAATTCATCCCAGTCCTCATCTGTGTATTCTATAAGCAATCAAGAGGACCACCAGTCTTTTAATTGGGCGGCTGCGGGGGATGAGAAGGCTGCATCAATGAGTATCTTGTATAATCCTGAGACTACATCTTTATAGGTATTCCATGTCTGTAGGTGGGACAGTAGAGGGGAGTGATAGTTTGTGGGTCTTGGATCATAGATAGACAGTATGTTAGTTGATGGTACTTCCAAGATTGCCATGTCACGAGGTGATAAACTGTGTGTGCTTCTACAATGGACAATAGCCTGACCCCTACCTATAGTTGGTCTATCCTGTTCACCACTTTATTGATAAAATCAAGTTGAATTTTCCCATTTCCTCAGAGCGGCATTTTTTGTGTGGCCTTTTATCTATTTTCAAACTTTTATGTGCCTTCTACCATGCGTATGCAGAGGCCCATACATCTGGGTGGGATTTGATGAGTGTCTGCTTATCTCTGAATGTAGCATGCTCAAGCCCCCTCAATGTAGCTAGCAGTGAGTTTGTCAACGAAGACCCACCTCTGTTTTTCCAAAGTAGTATCGACAAAATACAGGTATGACAATTGGAATGATAGCCAATAGAATTCTGTATGTGGCAGCCTAAGAAGCACATTCCTTGCTAGCATATAACATTCATTTTTAGGTAGGGTTTCTTCCCTCCTGAGAGAAACAATGTAAGCTTTTGAGAAATGTCTGAAAGTAGCATTTTTGTAAGTTGTATGGGTAGCATTTCAAAGATGTAGTTTATCTTAGGGGCCACATTCATTTTGATTACATGCACCTTACCCCCACACAGAGAGATTGCTGGCTGCCCATCTCTCCGTGTTGTTTCAGAATATTGTTAGTAGAGGATTTAAATTATCTTCATGATGTTATAGAGAGACCAGGATTCAATAATATACCTAAGTATTTTAGATGGGTTGGATTACACATAAATCGGCATGGCCCAGGTTAGCTTTGGTAGAAACACTTGTCAATGGCATGGCCTCACATTTCCCCCAGTTGATGTAGTAACCAGAAAAGGTAGAGAATCATGAGATGAGGGTTGTAAAATGAGCCAAAGATGCTTCTGGTTTGGATGGTTCAATAAGATTTTGTCAGAATAGAATAAAGCAGTTCCCCTGCGGGGTGAGGATGGCCTGGATCCCTTGGTGTTGGCGAATGGCAATAACTAGTGATTCCAGGCCGAGGACAATAAGTAGTGGGGAGAGTGGGCACCCATGTCTTCTTCCTCTAGCTATATTAAAGTATTGTGATGTGTGGCCTTTTCAGTAGACAACAGTTGTTGGGGTGGTATATAGTCAAATGGCTTTGAAAAGAAATCGGACCCCAAGCCCACGGAGGCCAGTAATCGAATGAGGTACCCCCGCTCCACCTGGTCAAAGGCCATTTCAGGCATTGGGTGAGACAATCACTTTGACATCAACGTCATCTCACAGCTGCCAGACTAGATGCACTAGGGATCCTCAATGGAAGGCCAGTGATTAATGTGATATAAAACCCACCTGGTCAATGTGGAGCAGGGTAGGAAGGAGACCCCTTCAGTCTGTTTGCAAGACCTAAATTAAGATCTTAAGATCTGTATTAATCAGAGAGATTCATCTACAGCTTATACAGTTACATGGATTTTATTGGGTTTTACCAGTACTACTATTCTCACTTTCTTCACATCTCTAAGTGGGAAAGAGTCATCCTGAATTTTATGTCACATGAGGACTAGTTTTGTCTTACTTATTTTCTAGTACTTCGCTGGGTACCCATCCACCACCGGAGGCTTGGGCATAGAAAGCTTGTCAATAACCTGACTGACTTCATTCTCAGAAATGTCTTCTGTGATCTTAGTCTAGGTGTGGTTATGTCAAAGGGAAAGCCTCTTCCATGTGACAGGACTCACAACTTTCTGACTTCTACAGTGTTTCATAGAATGAGTAGAGGTCCTGTAAGATGTTGGAGGGGTATGTCAGAGTCTCCCCTGAGTCATTTCAAATGGTTGGGATTATGTAGGAGGCCTCCTGTTTTCTGAGTTGGAAAGCCAGCAGGTGACCCTCTTTTTCCCCCTGTTCGTAATATCTTTGCTCTAAACTACAGATGGAATTTTCATCTTGGGTAGAGAATAATCCATTGAGTTCTGTCTTTTTACCTCAAGAGTTCCCTGAGTGTGTCATGGGAGTGTGCCACTTATAGCTGGCTGTGAGGTGGGCTAGCTGGTGCTCTAATGTACACTGAGCCTCTAAAGGCTGTCGCTGACTGAGAGCTTATTCTTTCATAAGCTCCTCCTGCAAAGTCACATTTTGAGATTCCCATAAAATATGAGAAGAAGCCGCTGTGTCACCATTTTCTCCCAGGAATGTTAAGGTTTCCTAATGTGCATTTGGCCTCAGATGTCCTGAATCTGTAGGTGTTGAATCACCAAAAACCCAGTGGAGGAAATGGTTTGCCTATCACTAGTTGAAGCTTTACTGGTCCGAAGTGCTACATGGGGTGAGCCCTACCTTTTTGATGTATGGCAGCGGTAGTGATTGATTCTAGTATGGGTGCCCTACGAGCATGAGGTAAATGTATAGTCATGGACAGTAGGGTGTGTTAGTCACCAGGGATCCATCAAGGAGTAATCCATCATTAGGTCAGTGAGCACAGGTTTGTCCATGCACCTGGCAGTCTCATAACAGTCAGATTAATTTATTAAGGGATGTAGGACCAGGTTCTGATCGCCCATGAGTGGAACTTTCAACCTCCACATGGCAAGAAGAATACTGTCCAGAGCTCAAGAAAGACACTTATTGCACCTATGAGGACATAAATTGGGCCTAAAACTAGGGTGAGGTTTTGTATGCATGCCTTGAGCAATATGTAGTGTCTTGCTTGATGAGTCCACATTTTATTTTCTCTCAGTGGCAGTTCCTTCCAAGCCAGAATGTCCACACTACTGTCCCAGTAGGGTTGGGAGGTAGATGCCCATGTTGCCAACCACCACAGGCAAGATATTCTCTACAAACCCACATTGTGCACTTCTTTTCACTATCTGCTTGAGAGAGGTGTGTTTCCTCAATAATGGAAATGTCAGGGTGGTGCTTTACAGGTAGGACAGGATCTTTTTTCCATTTATCTAATGTATGAACCAAGAAAGTAGGCATATTCCCTGCCACAGTTGTAAGCACCTGTGAGAAGAAAATAGGACAAAGGGACAGGAGATTATGATTTTAAAACTTTTGAAAGGGTGCCAGGTGACCTGTATTATTTAAAGACACTGAAAGTCATCTAACCGTGGTGGCCTCAATTTGTTAATTCAGTCTGTCTGAGCAGAGTGCAGGTGCCTTCTATGGAACCACGTGTTCCATCCTCCATTCTGTCTTGTCAGTGTTCCTCTTGCTGAGAGGTTGTTGGTGGTCCAATGAATGAGCTTCTGTTGACAGAGTGTTAAGAAATTTCTTGAGTCATCCCAGGTCATCAAATTCCTTGGTGCATCCATTCTTAGAGATCAACATTCTCGTGGGTCAAGGGGACCATAATGCACCTCTGTGTGTTTCAATCAGGGCCTCAGGGAGAGGATGTGTTTATGTTTGAGCATGGACATGTGAAAAGTCTTGGTTTACATGTATTTTAATGTCATTGAAGAGGAATGGTCCTTGTTTCTTGGTTAGTTGGTTCATCTCTTTTGTTTGCTGGTGTCTCATGAAGCAGATACAGTGCATCCCTGCCCACAGTAATCCACAATCTGAGCCTGTTGGATTGCTACAGTTCCAGCAGCAGCTGCCATTTAACTTTAGCCATTATGTTGTTACCTTCCAGGTTCTCAAGATTAACAGAAAACCACAGGTTGCCCATTCTAGTCTTGTCCTCCAACTCTGTGATTTTATCTTGCAAATGCCAGTGGTCTTTTTTCCCCAGTCGGTGTTGGTGGTTAACCTCTGTGCCACTGTAGTCAGTTTGTCTTCCGTGGCAGAGAGAATTAAAGACTGGGAGTTCTGTCCTCATCAAAAAAAATCCTGTGAGGTCTTGGAAGTGTTAGCATCTATTGAATTGTTTATGGTTCTCGGTGCTGTTATTTCCTTTATTATGGTGTTGAGTGATGAGTCTTGCAACACACTGTCTGATACATGTTGATCTTTTGATATTTTTTTCCTTTTCCGTCTCAGTAAAAAGGAGATGGCAGGAAAGTTTGGACATGGTTGGAAGAGGTGTAGACTCTGCAGAAGGAATCCTCCCAGTCATTGTAACACATATTTCACTGGTTTGATGGTGAGACCTTGACTACCACTCAGTGAAGCAAGCCACAGACAGATCTGTGAGGAGATCTTTATACTGTCCCAAGATGTACGTTCAAGTTTAGGGTGTGGTGGTCACATTCTGGTGGTCCCAAAACGTCAGTTCCGCTGTCACTGCTAGTACTTCTAAGGGCCTTAGGGCACAGCAAGTGCGGGTGAACAATCACTGGGAGAAGAGGTTCTGTCTTATATCTCTGTAGGGAAATTTCGAGTAGCTACTCCTAGTGTGGGGCCATCTCCTGCCACTTTACACCATGGAGAATTCTCACTGAACAGATCTCTCATGTAATGGTGTGACAGTCTTAGTAGCACCTCCGGAGGTATGAGAGACCTGACTTGAGTATGATGGTGCACTATGAGAACTAGGGCGTAAGTGGTATCCCCAGTGTGTAACACATCTCTCATGTATTGGCGTAGACAGCATTAGTAGCACCTCTGGGGGTATGAAGTGCCTGGCTTGAGTATGATGAAATGCTACGAGGCCCTGGGCACAAGTATTATACCCTGTGTGTATCGCCGGCATAGAGGATTGAATCAGTGACCAAGTGTCTCAAGTATACTGTAGGTAGGTGAGGGAGAAAGGTCAGCCCAGGGAGATTTAATTAAGTCATTCATGCCCTATCCCCCCCTCAGAGGAGCAAAGCGTCATGTGCAGGTAGCTCCCACTCTAGATGCAGGAGTGTTCTGTGGCAGGTGGCAGGTCCATGAGATCATCATACTTCTTACCCACAGTCCACTTTTCATGATGACTCTTATCACCGGTCTGCATCCCCTATCTCCTTATGCCACATAGTTCTAGGAGCCGGCTCCCCTATGAGGGTTTCCATTAGGGGGCCAGTAGGTAAACATTTGGCCTGTACTGGCTGGCATAAATGGGCTTTTGGAGCCTCCAGTCAGTCATATGTTGGCACTTGTGGTGGTCTGGTCACATCGTTCCAGGCTGCTCATGCTGAGGGGGAAGAGCCAGGGTGCACAGCCCAAGTTTGTCTATTGCTCAACAGATCAACTGTCCAGGGGTGTCCAGATGCCAGTGCTGTCCCCTGAAATCAATGCACCATCATTTCTCTCAGCGGCATGTCATTAACATTGCCAAACTCCATTATTTAGTAAGTTTTTCTCGGACAAAATGTTTCCAGTATCTACTGCAACATTACATGTTATGACTGCTTTATTTATCAAATTTGTTCATAGTAATTCAAAAATACATACATAGAACATTGGTGAGGGCCCTATATAGTATCCACAAGTTGGCAAGGTTTGCATCCAAATTAATTGAAGATGTATTAACTTTCAAAATCATGTGTCTGATAGTGACAGACAGCACAGGTCTCAAAAGCCAACATCAATTATAATACAGGCTTGTAACGTTTAAACACATGTAAAGGTTTCTATAACTGAGGAGGCAGAGCCTTACATACATAACTTAAGATACATTTAGAAGTTTTCAATTTGGTTATGTGCTCGCAATTTAAGTACAACACATTTTGGATATTTAATATCTCACCAGATAGTTCGACTCTACTCCCTAATGTTACCATCTTTCCTTATCCGTCCCCTTGTAAGCAAAGTAAGCCGAAAATGACTTGATCACACTTTAAAAGCAAACTTCATGTTTCTTAGGTGAAATGGCAAAACGTGATCCATTTTCAAATGAACATGAAGGGGCATATTTTAAAATTTGGGCTTGAAACAACACTGGGATAGGAGGCAGAGGGAGATATGTATCAGTTGCCATGTACAACCACAATTCCTGGAGATCTTATACTGGGTAAACCCCTAGATCTGGACGATGACTTCATGTGGCCAGGTACTGCCAGATCTCTGTTAGATGGAGTGGATGGGTAAAGGTCGCAGGAGCCTCTTGCAGCGGGTCTTCTGGTTGGAATTCAAAGCATCTACAAAAATCAGGCCTCGTCTTTGCCATATTTTCAACTGTAGGACAACTACATCAAACAGAGAAACCTGAGACCCTTATTATTCTTACCTCGCTGAAAAATATAATAAATGTATAAATTACACGAACTACCTTCTCTGATATGCTGCTTCTTCAGTGTGCAAAATCAAGTAATCACCTACAGTAAATGGGTGTGGTTAGCTAGCATACTGCTTGCTTGGTATACAACGACACCTGTGCTAATTGTTGGGCAACTGAGTTTGGCAGAGGGCAAATAGTAGTTTCAAGTGTGAAGAGTAGAGTTTTCGTAAATGAAATACCTCAGTGTACATTCCAAACTAAAATAAAAGTTTTTAAGCAAAGTGTGTTGCTTGGTGCGAATTTATTCCTTATGCTGCAGACTGAAATTTTATCAATGACGCTTCGTATAATTAAAGTAGTAAAACTGACCGAGGGCAACTTTGTTCATACTGACAACATTATTAAAAGAATGTCCAAGACCACTGAGTTAAAGAAAACCTGTATACACAGGTACACAGCTTCTCAACCCCGCTGTAAAAAAAAAAAAAATAACCTCTGGCTACACCTTCGGTTCTTAACAAGATGAATATAGAGGGATCCTATACATTAGTGATAAAAAATAGTTGTGAAACAATTCTGTGTATCTTGAAGTAAACTAACACTTTATTCTACATCTTCAGTTGTTTTTGAACTTCGTTACGGCGTTTGTTTACAGATAAACCACAACATGTTTCACCTACTACAATCAGACTATTTCAAAGTTCATAAGTGTACTTATGAGGCTTAAAGATAAGAAGACCAAAATGTTAGTACACTTTATTTTGGCAACAGTAAAACTATAGACACATGGTGGTCGAAAAAAAATGGAATAACTCCACAATTTACGCCAGTCTCCAGCTGAAAAGAAAAAAGTACTGAGCAGATAAGCGCGCATTAGCACACGCTAAGATATAAAAGGAAAACAGTTCCGCGCACTTTCACAGTCAAGAACCATTATATCAAGGTCTGTACATCCTCAAGGAAATTCCACTCTTAATAGAGGTGTGGTTATTAATCACCAAAATTAGCAAAAGTCATGACTTTAGCAAGGAGGACTGCATTAACTCACTAAGTATCATTGATTGTAGCTCATTCAATGTACTGCACCATAACATTGATTCAACAACTTCAAATACAAAATGTTGTCAATCCTGAAGTTTAAGCGTCTCTTATTGGGCAACATCCACCATATTGCCTGTTTATGTGCTTTCCTTTCATTGTTCCATTCTCAAATGAGATGCATCACCTTCAGAAGCAGAATCATTATTTTACAAATTGGCAAATCAATAGGTCTGGCTTTCGTTATTAGCCCTGAGTAAAACAGCTAACAAGCCTGGTTCAGTGTAAAAGTAAACAAATTAATATGTAATAATTCAGGGTACTATTGAGATGATCATTTAGTTCCTCGTGCACTGCAATGAATGCACTCTATAGGAGATGGAAGGATACAATCAAATAGCCAGTAGCACCAGGTAACAGAAAAAATACTCTTCTGGGTGGATCCCGAGCCCACTACATATATTTCAAAGGAATGGTAGCAATAGAACTGACAGACAATTGTCTTGTCAAGCCAGATCTAAAAATAACATTGCCAGACAATACTGTTTGCCTTATTGTTAGACTTTTCATCCTTGGCGTGGTCTCCCTTAACATTTTGCCTCTGTTCCCCAGGTTATTGATGTGTGCTGGACTCTGATTTTACTGTTTTTGTTACTCTGGGCACTTTACCACTGATACCAGTGCTAAAGTGCAAGTGCTCCTTTACAAAATGTGTATGTAATTGGCTTATCCATGATTGGCATATTTTATGTATTAGTAAGTCCCTAGTACAGTGCACTAGAGGTGCCCCGGGGCTGTACATCAAATGCTACTAGTGGGCCTGCAGCACTGGTTGTGCCACCCACATAAGTAGCTCTGTAATCATGTCTCAGACCTGCCACTGCAGTGTCTGTACGTGCAGGTTTAACTGTAAATTCGACTTGGCAAGTGTACCCACTTGCCAGGCCTAAACCTTCCCTTTTATTATATGTCAGACACCCCTAAGGTAGGCCCTATGTAGCCCCAATGGCAGAGTGCAGTGTATGGTTAAGGTAGGACATATAGTAATGTGTTTTATATGTCCTGGCAGTGAAATATTGCTTCATTCGTTTTTCACTGTTGCAAGGCCTGTCCCTCTCATAGGTTAACATGGGGGCTACCTTTACCTTTTAGAAAGTGAGCATTTTCTTGCTTATACCATTTCTGTGACTCTGCCTGTTTGTGGATTCCCTGTCTGGGTCAGTTTGACAGTTGGGCTGGTTGCACCTCACACTAGACAGTGACACAAAGGGAGCTGGGGAGTAGCCTGCATATCCTGATGAGCCATCTGTGCTAGGAGGGATGGGAGGAGTGGTCACTCACACCTGAAAGGGCTGTGCCTGCCGTCACACAATGCAGCCTCCAACCCCCTGGTGAGTGTCTGGGGCCTGGCCTGGGCAAGGCAGGATTTCACATTCCAAAGACACTTTACTTTGAAGTAGGCCTACTTCAAAGGAGAAATTGGGTATAAAAAGGGCACCCAAAACCACAGATTTTAGAAACACTTCTGGAACCAAGAGGAACCTCTGCCTAAAGAAGAGCTGAATAGCTGAGGAAGAAGAGCTGCCCTGCCTGTGCTTTGTGGAGCTATACTGCAGTTGCTGCTTCTGCCAGAGTAAGAGGGCAAAGACTGGACTTTGTGTGCCTTCCATCTTGGGAAGAAATCTCCAAGGGCTTGATCTAGAGCTTGCCTCCTGTTGTTTGAAGTCTCAGGGACAGCAAAGACTTCTCTCTGCCAGCACCTGGAGTCTCTGGAGAGACTCCTACTCTGCCCTGTGGTGCCCATCCAGTTCCTGGGACCCTGAAAGGAGAAGCAGACAGCCTAAAGACAAGAAAATCCACGCACAGAGCGCCGTGCGGGGAAAAGATTGAAGCAAATCCGATCTGCGGCTGAAAAAACAACGCGCCGCCGGCTCTGCAGCTGAAAAACGACGCTCCCAGGAAACGCAACCGAAGAATCGACGCATGGAGCAGGAGAAACGACGCGCAGCATCACTGACGTAGGCTGGGAGATCACAGCCTGCGCTGCTGGATTTTCAGATCATCGTGCGGCTGGATTTTCGACTCACGTACCGCCGTGCGGAGTTATTTCTGACGCACACCCGCCCGTGCGGGGTTATTTTTGACACGCACCAGGTCCATTTTCACTCTAGCAGCGCTATTGTGTGTTTAAAACTACTTAAAGACTCTTTTTGCATTTTTATTGATAACTTGACTTGTGTATGGTGGATTTTTGTCATTTTGGTCCTGTTTTGTTTAGATAAATATTTCCTATTTTTCTAAACTGGTGTTGTGTCATTTTGTAGTTTTTTCATTAAGTTACTGTGTGTGTTGGTACAAATACTTTACACCTAGCACTCTGAAGTTAAGCCTACTGCTCTGCCAAGCTACCAAGGGGGTAAGCAGGGGTTAGCTGATGGTGATTCTCTTTTACCCTGAAGAGAGTGACTGTCCTTGCTTGAACAGGGGGTAACCTGACTGTCAACCAAAGACCCCATTTCTAACACTTATCATGTAACCTTTAATACACCACCAAGCCCTATAAATCAACCCCTTCATCTGCTACTTTTTTCAGTGCACCATATGTCCTTGAGAATTTACCACCTGCTCTCCAGTCTATGACCCTGCCAGCCAACCACCGCCTTATCGTTGCCTAATAAATATTTCCTATTCTATGACCCAGTATTCATCTTATTGAAATTTTTATCAAATTCAATGCACATTGCTAGCAGGCAGCCTGCCATTATGCGCCTATAACAGGAGAGGTAATAAAGGAATGTTACTGCCATATGGGAAATTTGGTCATGAGGTGAAAATTAAATAGACAGAATGTGATTTCTTTTAAATTCAGAACTGAGGTGAAACGGGGAAAATATTCAAAGACCTCCAAGTTGAAAAATCAAAATGCAGCCTGATTTAGAAATATTCTTCTTCTTGAGCTTGGAAATGTCTGTATACTTGTATTCAAACTGACTTATAGTCTTATTATATTATTGTTCATGTTATCACATTTCTCAACTAGAGCGCACTTGCGATTCTGACGATGTCTTTATCTCATACCGCTGACTTCTGCCATTAACCGTAGACGAACCTTTCTATCCATTACATGTTTACAGGGTAATATTCCAAAACCAATGCTTCCATTCTTCCAGCAAGACTCAATTGAAATTCAAATTTAAAAAATACTAAAATATAGGCAAAAGTTATTTTGTTGTCCATTTACAGGGAACTGGACTCCAACACCCACAGACGCTGCTAGAGGCATTTCTGCAGAATTCTATCACAGAACTTAAATAATCCCGCGACGATGCTCTGCAGTTCAAAGGAAGCACTTAGCCACTCAGCAGATCACTTGTTCTCTAAAATGGAAGTCAGTAGTACCATTATTATCATTATTATAAACATGAACCCTGCCATCAACTCCCATTATAAAGGAACTCTGACCTGGCACGCGTTGGATTTAGCTCAAAAGTGGCACTAAAGCGAGTTTGCATCTTGCTCAGACATTGATTTAGTCATGACTTTACCCAAAACGACTAGATACTTTTAAATGTAATGGCACATCAGTCTTCACCACAAATATGATTCTTGCAGAACGTAAACTACATTTTTGTAAAAAGAAGAAAAAATCACTTCTGAGTGTCCTCGTTTGCAAGGCGAGGCTAGCAGCTGGAAATCAATGCCCGTCGCAATACAGTACATTTATATGGTGGATGAATTCAATGCTTAGTGTGGGGCTTTCCCTTTACATTCACTTAAAATGGAACTTAACTGTTGATTTGCACTCGCCTCATATAACTATGATTATTAATTAGGTGAATGTCCAAGAAGACTCCTAGAAATCTTTTTACAACATTATCAGAAAAGCTCGTGCGCAGACTCATTCTGATGGCTATTGATTTCGTTTGAACAATTGTGAGCAGAGACTTCTTGTTGACGTATATGTTACGATTTCATTTTACACTTGTCTGTACCAGTTTCACCAAATGACACAGTTTCAAGGCTTTCTGGATATGTCTGAGTTTTGTAAAACGTTTGGAAGATTAGCAATACATTTCAAAGGTTATTTTGAAAATCAAAAGGTACTGGAGATAAAAATGAATATCAAACTAAACTTTAAGGGATGAGATAGTAATGCCTCTTGCAGAGTGCTATTTTCTAAAGTATTGCGTACAAACGAAGAAAATATTACAAAATTTGCCTTCTGATGTGTGATAACCGACTATGTAAATACTGAGGTTTATGTGTCAAAACATCAATTGCAGCATATGCTACTATTATAAGAAACTATCTATTTAAGGCTGGGATTAGTTCTGAATATTAAATTCCTTTCTCCAGTTAGTCACCCTGTATAGGCCTGAAGGTTGAGTTGCACTGCTTTTGATCTATTACAAAGTAAGAACAGAACTGTACTGTGAGCTAAGAGAAGCCCTTGAAAATGTTTAATACAGTGGCGGCTCGTCTGCTATGGGGTCGCCCCACAGCCAGCAGCAACCGCTGCAAATCTTTTCAGAAGGAAAGGATAATAAACTGTGCTGAAAGGATAATAAACTCTGTTTATTATCCTTTCCCTGTGAAAGGGGTGGGGCAGTGGGGGGCGTCAGGATTGGCCGCAGGGCAGGCTGGGTACCTGCCTGGCCCAGGGACGACGCATGATCGGTGGCCTGCGGCACAGAGGTACGTTTAAAAAATAACATTTTTTAATGTTAATAATTCCCCCCATGCCGCCCAACCCCCATTTATCCCCGCGAGCCACGACTGGTTTAATAACAGTTCCGTATTTCACTGAGGGGTATACCAAGCGAGATAACCCCACCCTAGAGGGCTTAAAAATGGGTATTAAATGTCTTTTTATAGATCAAATCTTCAACTACATCCTGTGCTTAATTTGAGCTGATGGGTACCACCAGCATTCGTTTTAGGAAACAAGCACTTTTTTTCCGAATCACACATTTACCAAGAGCAAGCGAGGAAAAACAAACAAAGGGGAAAAACAGAGGAAGAGAAAGAAGGAAAACCCAGCATAAGAGGAGAAAGCAGTAACTTGCAAGAGGGAGATAAAGGGGCTGATAACATCAGGTAGTGGATTAAAGTGGCATGATGTGGTTTTAAGATTAGGCAGCTTTGGTATTGCGTGAGCCCACATTTAATTGCACAGGCCATAGGCTTCTAAGCCAGATTTTGGGCACCGTCACTCTTATTTCACTATGTGAGAAATTAGGTTGTTGATTGAGTCCTCATAAAACAGAGTAAACCACAAAAAGTCACTAAATTAACTCATGCATAGCCCTGGGTAGCTCACCACAAAAAGCAACCAGGCTTAACTTAGAGGCAATGTATAAAGTATTTATTCAGCACACAAGCAGTAATAAAGTGAAAACACAAGAAACATTTAAAAGCATAGAGTGAATTTTAGTACATTATTTGACACAAAAACAACTGAGAAAGATTCAGGCCTATTTTGTAATTTCTCTTTCTGACAGATATTTTTTAGGAGTTCCGAGATGTAAGGAGAATTAGATCAATACTTTTAATCAAAGAACAGTGTAACGCATATGGTCACACATTATATCTCGGAGATGAAAATTCAAATTCAAAAGTTTATTACAAATTTGTGTTTGCAGTAGAACCCTAGGAGGTAACTCTTTCTATACAGAGGGTGTAGGGGAAAATGCTACAATTAATAGTACTACTAATACTACAAGAGAAATAAGTGATACTCCACCTACATCTACGATTCTGAATAGCTTTCATAATTCCTCTAAAATCAGATCTTTGAAGGTGAAATGCAGCATCAATGGAGTATTCTCCGTCAATTAACTGTGCAAAGCCACAAAGTCTAAGCTATGAATGTCAACAAATATTTTTACAAGGTATTTGTGAGTCTTTCTTAGCCATACTCCATGTTCTTCTAAAGGATAACCTTATTTTCCTTCACATATGCCTTAAGCCTCTGCCTTCTGGGCCATCATTCTCCAGCTTCCACTCACTTTCCCATAGCACTGGGTCCTTTGTCAGGGTCTGAATCTCAATTTGACTCATTCACCACCACAGGACGCGTTTCAGCTTTGACTGTGGTTCACTCCTGACCCCCCGCTCTGTCTGACCCCCGAAAGCTTGACTAACCTGCTCTAGTCGTCTATCTGTCACAACCAGCAATACTTAATAGCTGCTGTCACATCAAGGGAACATTCAACTCTGTGAGTATGGGAAGCCTGATGTACCCCCTTTGGGACCATAATTGTCTGAAGTCATGAATTACACCAAAACAGCACTGACTATTGGTAAAACATTGTCACCTTCAGCAGGTCTAAAACACAGCATGCCATAGTAAGCACAATCAATTCAGCCACTTGTGCAGACAGTGGTGGTCATTATGACATTGGTGGTGACTGTTAAAGTGGCAGTAATACTGCCAACAGGCTGGCGGTAATTACTGCCAAATTAAGACCACAGCGGTGATAAGTCCCATAGACAGCCAATGTACCACACCATCCACCAGGGCATTAACAAGACTCACCACAGTGGTAGCCATCAACAGCCAGGCGGAAGACAAGGTACCACCCACCATATTATGACACAGCATACTGCCACAATTTCCGGGGCGGTACCAACGCCATGAAAAGCCTGGTGGAAACACAACACAGAAGACAAAAGACTCACCATCAGAGACACAGAGAAGATCAATGCCGTCATGGAACTGGAACTGCAGGTCTTCCCGATGCTCTTCTGCGCCATGCTCCACCTGGAACACCAACGCCGACAAAGACAACAACGGTGAGTACAGCCGCCTAGCACAGAAGGGAGGGCGGGAGGGAAAGGTGAGTGACAGATACACGCACAACACACACCATTCACACACACACCATACACACAACCAGCTGCAGATGAAAAACAATATCAAAGGACACACCTCATAATTATACAAGGACAACAATAAGGCAGAATTGAAAATGTATTTGCATGTCAACAACTACCATAAGTACCGAAGTGACAAATATCATACATAAACAATTGTCCAGAAATGGCCAATACTCAGTCCAAAGTACAAATGGCCCACATGCCACAGGGCACCGTCCAAGCCCCAACTTCATCCTGACATTCTCTGCACCAAACTGTGCAGGGGCAAAATCTTAGAAATGGGCAGGCACCTCAGGGGGAGGAGGGGTGGGGGGTAACTCCACTTAAGTGGGGAATTTGCCCACTGGTTTTGGAGGGGGCTCCATGCCCATTTCCCAATGCTGGGGAGTGCAAGGTCACGGTCTCGGAGGTGGGGAACTCGCCCACTGCTTCTGGAGGGGGCTCCATGCCCATTTCCCAATGCTAGGGAGTGCAAGGTCACAGTCTCTGAGGTGGGGATCTCGCCCACTGCTTCTGGAGGGGCTCCTGGTACAATGATCCCTGGAGGGTGGCCTACATGCCCTCTGCTGGAGGTGAGGGCTGCATTGTCTCTGCTGAGGGAGGTGTCCCCTGGGCATCCTCTGCTGGAGGTGAGGGCCGCATTGTCTCTGCTGAGGGAGGTGTCCCTTGGGCAGCCTCTGCTGGAGGTGAGGGCTGCATTGTCTCTGCTGGGGGAGGTGTCCCCGGGCAGCCTCTGCTGGCAGTGAGGGCTGCATTGTCTCTGTTCAGGGAGGTGTTCCCTGGGCAGCCACTGCTGGAGGTGAGGGCTGCATTGTCTCTACTGGGGGAGGTGCTCCCTTGACAGCCTCTGCTGGAGGTGAGGGCTGCACTGTCTCTGCTGGGGGAGGTGTCCCCTGGGCAGCCTCTGCTGGAGGTAAGGGCTGCATTGTCTCTGCTGGGGGAGGTATCCACTGGGCAGCCACAGCTAGAGGTGAGGGCTGCACTGTCTCTGCTGGGGGAGGTGTCCCCTGGGCAGCCTCTGCTGGAGGTAAGGGCTGCATTGTCTCTGCTGGGGGAGGTATCCACTGGGCAGCCACAGCTAGAGGTGAGGGCTGCATTGTCTCTGCTGGGTGAGCTGTCCCCTGGGCAGCCTCTGCCGGAGGTGAGGGCTGTTTTGTCTCCGCTGGGGGAGGTGTCTCCTGGGCAGCATCTGCTGGAATTGAGGGCTGCTATGTCTCAGCTGGACGTGAGGGCTGGTGTATCTCAGCTGGAGGTGAATACATTTTGCCTTTCATTGGTGGTTGAGTGGGAACCATTCCTGTGATTCATGGTTGAGTGGGAACTATTCCTGTCATTGGTGGTTGAGTGGGGACCTCTCCTGTCATTGGTGGTTGAGTGGGAACCACTCCTGTGAGTGGTGGTTGAGTGGGAACCTTCCCTTCCTTGCTGGTGTAGTGGGATCCTTCCCTTTCCTAGCTGGTAGAGTGGGATCCTTCCATTTACTGGCTATTGGAGTGGGATCTTTCCCTTTCCTGGCTGGTAGAGTGGGATCCTTAACTTTCCTGGCAGGTGGACTGGGACCCTTCAATTTCTTGCCTCCACGGCTAGGAGGTGCCTCGACTGTCCCAGTGGACTGTTTGGCTGAGGTGTTGGGCTGGGTCATTGGGACCTTGCTCTTACTGGCAGGACAGGTGGGTGGGGGGGGAAAGAAGTCAAGTTGGGCAAGGGAAAGCTTCTTACGGACGGTGGGGCGGGATGAAGGAGGAGGGATGGGAGTGGAGGTTGAGGGAGTGGTTGTTGGGGGAATACGTCTTCTGGACTTGGGTGCAGGTGCATGGGCAGTGTGCTGATGTGAGGTGGATAGCTGTTGGGTGTCAGAGTGCCTGCGTTTGTGTCCCTTGGGAGGGGACAGACAGGGTGGGAGAGGACACAGGGGACGCATGGATGGATGTTGTGGAGGTGTCTGCTAGTGAGGTGTGTGTGCTGCTTGGTGTGGTGACGGTGGTGCTGGCTGTTGAAGCAGTGCATGAAGGTGTGAGTGCGGATGTGACTGTGAGGGAGGAGGAGGAAACAGTGGAGGAAGTGGATGATGTTGTGTGTGCAACTGTCTGTTGTTTGTGTGAGTGCTTGTGGCCTGAAGTGTGCTGCCTGTTTTTGACTGTGCTACTCTTGTCTGATGTTTTGTGTGCATTTTTGTCTGTATGTGTGCATGGAATGGGTTGTGGTTGAGGAGACTGGGAAGTGGTAGTTGGAGGGGGGACCGTAGGAACAGGGACAATGGCTGCCATCAGAGAGGAGGCCAGAGCCTGGAACCATCTCTGTTGGGCCACCAATCCACCGGGGATGCCCTCCACGAATGCATTACATTGCTGCATCTGGGATGCCAGCCCCTGGATGGCATTCACTATGGTTGACTGCCCTAAAGAGATGGTTCTCAAGAGCCTCCTCACTCGGGGCAGCAGGGCTCACTGGGGCAGGGCCAGAGGTGCCTGTGGCAAAGGAGATGCCCACCCTCCTGGGTGAGCGGACACAGGCAACTCAGTGATTGGCACCTGTGAGGGCAGTGTTGGTACGGGGTGGCAGCTATACCTGGAGCAGGTGTGGTTCCAGAGGTGTCCGCCAGCACCAAGGAGCTCCCATCGGAGGAGGAATCAGAGTCAGTGTTGTCACGTCACCTCCTTTCTCCGCTATGGTGCTCCCATCACCCACCGTCACACTGGTTCCCTCGGTGTCGGTAGACTCTGCCTCCTGGGTCCTGTGGGATGCAGCTTCCTCAGTCGCCGGTGCCCCTGCTCCTCCACCAGATGATGCTAATGCACACATGGACAGGATGGAAGAAGAAAAAAAGGGGGAGAAAGAGAAAGGGAACACTGGGTCAAATACAACACCAACACCACAGTTGGCCTATACATTGCCATCACACACAGGGTTCAGGATTGAGCACTATGCACCACACTGGCAATCAATTGGCTAGGTGCCACAGCAAGATGAGGGCCAAACACCACCAACTGCTGCCCTCCTGGGACCTACTAAGCCCTGTTTGACATGGAATACAACCTAGCTAGGTTACCTTAATTTGCTATACACCCATTAGCCTTGAGCTGGGTCACGCTGCAATGTCTGACTTGGCATTAAGGGGCACCCACTGACTCACACCCACCACTTGGATCCCATGCCACCTACCAATGATTGGAGTTATGCCCACTGTTTCCACCCCCTTGTGGCTCCTGTGATGCCCTCAAAAGGCTATCCAGGTCTGGGTAGGCCACTGCCAGTATGAGGGCCATCAGGGGGATAAGGTTCCGACGGGCATCCCTTCCTCGTTGGGAGGCCATCCCCAGCTGGGCCTCTGCGGTCTTCGGTGCCCAGCGTCTCAGGTCCTCCCACTTTTTCCTATAGTGGGTGCTCCGCCTGCTGTAGACCCCCAGGATCCACAGGTCCTTAGCAAAGGCACACCAAAATCCCTTCTTCTGATGGGCGCTGACCTGCAGAGGTAGTACAGATGGGAGGACACCATTACACATACAATCCAGCCTGTCACACATATGGTCCACAAATCCCATTTCCATCTCCATTGGCACACACATCACCTGGTGCCCACCATGTACACTGCCAACAGGCATACCACCCCCCCAAATCACACGATGCTTGCACACACATCTCCATGCAACCTTGCCACATGCATTGTGCCCAAGGTGCACTCACCTGTCTTTCTGGAGGCCCATACTGCAGTCCATACTGGGGTAAGACCCCTTCCACCAAACGCTCCAACTCCTCCAAAGTGAAGGCAGAGGCCCTTTCCCCGGTCACATGGGCCATGGTAGATTCCAGACACAGGTCATAGCAGCACAACGCAGTATAGGTGTTGTCCTGAGGAAAGTCAGGAATCAAGTGAGGATTTAGATTGAAAATGGCAGTCACGTCCGTGGCGGGGTACACCATTAACTGCTGACACTGATCCCCATTGGCCACTGTACTACACAGAGCCCCATATTAGCCAATGAGGAATTGCATGGCGTGAGAGACCACCTTCCGCCACAATGCCCAACGTCAGCGGAGTTACCACACTTCCATCTGTTCCAATATACAGGACAGGTGGTCGCCATTTAATGGTGGTGGAAAACATTCAGATAATCCATAATTGCATCATTGCTGATGATTGCACATACATTGCCATTCCCACTGTCCCATCACATTAATGCTCCATGTACACTGAAGTGGTGGTTCCATTGTGCAAATTGTGACAGCCTGCTCACTCTTGTGCCCCTTAGATACCTACCAGTGGGGATGAATAGGAGGAGTAGTCAAACCCCCATGTACAGACCCCTTGTGGACTTGGCTACACTGGAGGACACGCACATAATACTCACCTATAGAATGGGCAGGTACACAATCAGAGCTGTGTGCCCAATTGGAGCCTAATCTGATATCAGCTATCTGTCATCTCACTGGGATCCCCCCTCTTGTGCAAGTCCTATCAGTGCTGCAGTTCCTGGCAACTGGTTCTTTCTGAGTAACAGTGGACTTGGCAGCAGGACTGTCACAGCCAATGTTCTCAATCGTGCTGGCAAGGGTTCTGTCTGCCTTGGTCAAACACATGTGCAGCTACACTGCTTTCCCCCAAGTTAATGATTTGGCCACTGTGAAGGCAGGATTCTTTGAAATGGGACATATACCCAATATTATTGGGGCGATTGATGGAACACATATTGCGTTTGTCCTCCCCCGCCAGAATGAACAGGTGTTCAGGAATCGGAAGAGTTTCCACTCAATCAATGTGCAAACGGTGTGTCTGGCAGACTAGTACATCTCCCACGTCACTGCCAAGTATCCTGGGTCGATGCATGACGCCTTTGTTCGGAGGAATAGCAGCATCCCAGAGCTGATGGCACAACTACAGAGGCACAGACTGTGGCTACTAGGTGAGCCTCAGTGCCCATCCAATGTATGCCAGTGTATGCCTTCTGGTATTAACCCCATACCATTGTGTAAGGCTAATGTTTGTCCCTCAATACATGCAGGTGACTCAGACTACCCAAACCTATCGTGGCTCCTGACCCCTGTGAGGAATGCCAGGACAGTGGCTGAGAATCATTAAAAAGATGCACATGGGCGAACCAGGAGCTTTATCGAAAGGACCTCCACTCTCCTGAAGGCCAGGTTCAGATGCCTTCATCTGACAGGTGGATCTCTGTGCTACTCACCCAAGAAGGTCTGCCAGATAGTAGTGGCATGCTACATGCTGCACATCCTGGCCCTCAGGCGACATGTGCCTTATCTGCAGGAGGAGGCAACTGGAAGTGCCCTGTGGCGGCAGTGGACCCTGAAGACAGTGAGGATGAGGAGGCAGAGGATGAGGATGTGAACAACAGAACATCAGTTATACGTCAATACTTCCAATGACACACAGGTGAGACAGTGTAACTGACCATTCCTCGAACTACTGTTTTATCTGTGTGGCTGTAGCAGGGTGGCATTCACCTCCTTTGCTTCTCAACTTACTGTCACCTATGGCTTCTCATTTTGCGGATGTTGGTGATATCACAACAATGTACTGTTGTGATGAATATAGACAGCTATAGGTCATTAGTTGTATGCTATCACAGTTTTCAGATCATTTGCTTATGATGTGTGTGTTTCCATAAATGCACATTTCCATCACATAAAACACTATCAGTCAAGTTGTGTTCAAGCATGTTTATTGTAGTGCAAATAATTGATGGGAAAGTGCAATGGATTGGGGTGATGGTAGAGGAAAGTCCAGAGTATGATTCCATTCTGTTTGTAGCACAGGTCCAGTGTCCAAGTGGCTATAGGAGGGGAGTAAAGGCAGTTCAAAGTGCATAAGGTGACAGGGTGTGACACAAGGGGGACATTCAGGAGGGTCTTATTTCCTGGCATTGGTCTTGGTAAGTGTCTCTGCTTCTGTCTGGGTCGCAGGGAACGTTTGAGGGGTGGTTCACCTTCTGCAGGCAGAAGGGTACTGGTGGCCTGTGGGTCCTGTGGCAGGGCCTCCTGCCCACTAGCTGCAGCGAACGTGGAGGGCTGGTCAGTAGGCTGGCTAGTGGTAAGGGCCAGCTGGTGTGCTGTCCATTCCCTCATGATGTTGGCCATGTCTGCCAGCACCCTTGCTATGGAGATCATGGTGGTGTTGAGGGCTTGCAAATCCTCCCTGATCTCCTGATGGTGTTCCTCCTGCAGCCACTTGTTCTCCTGCATGTTGGTAAGGATCTGGCCCATCTTGTCTTGGGATTGTTGGTAAGCCTCCAGGACATTAGTGAGTGCCTCCTGGAGAGTCGGTTCCCTGGACCTGTCCTCCCCCTGGTGCACAGCGGCCCTCCCAGTGTTCCTGTACCCCTGTGCCTCTGTCCCCTGAATGGTGTGCCCACTGTCACTGACCCCAGGACGTGATTGTCTCGGGTGGGAAGTATGGACTGTGGTCCCTGTACGAGTGGGCACACTGTTGATTGATGTGTCCTGGGGACAGAGATGTGGGGACGTTGGGTGGGTGCTGTGGAGTTGGATACTGATGGATGAGGCTCTGAGGTGGGCTGTGAGTGGGCTGGGGTGGCCGACTGCCCAGTGGTCCCTGATGGGCCAGGTAGTTCATCCAGATCCTGAAGTCCAGAACTACTGTCATCATTGGGGTCATATTCTGTTGGGGGACTAGTTAGACATGGCACCTCCTCTCCGCTGAGATTAGCTGGGGCACCTGTGGGGATGTAAGTGATGTATTGTGCCTCATGTCTGTGACAAATTGTACATACCTGGCTTCCCCTATATCGTTGCTGTTGCCCTGCCACCTTTACTTGTGTATGGTGATGTATTGTGGGATTGTTAATTGTCAATGCTGTGCATGCTTTTGTGATGGGTGTCCATGCAGGGCTGGGAGGGCTGTTGATGCATTGGTATAACATGCAGGGCTAGGCATTAGGGTTAGTCATATGTGTAGGTGAAGTGTTTGGGATGGAGTGGAGTGAAGGGAGTGAGGGTGAGGGGGTGTTATGGCATGCAGGTATGGGGTGATAAATAGTAGATATTGACTCACCAGTGTACAGTCCTCCGGTAACTCCAGTGAGTCCCTCAGGATGCAATATTGGCAAGACTTGCTTCTCCCATGTTGCGAGCTGTGGGGAGGAGGTGGGGGTCCACCGCCTGTCCTCTCTATAGCTAGCTAGTGCCCTGCTGCCACAGAATGTACCTTCCCCCATAGGTCATTTCACCTCTTCCTGTTGTCGTCCCTTGTTCTTGGATGCTGTCCCACGGCGTTCACCCTGTTCACGATTCTCCGCCATGGCTCCATCTTCCTGGCAATGGATATTTGCTGTACCTGTGCTCCAAACAGCTGTGGCTCTACCCTGACTATTTCCTCCATCATGACCCGCAACTCCTCATCAGTGAACAGGGGGTGCCTTAGTGGTGACATGGGTGTTGTGTGGTGTGTGTAGGTGAGAGGGTGTTGAGTAATACGGTGGGATGTGGGGTGCATGACGGATGTGTGAGTGTTTCTGGTGCGTGTGTCTAGTTTTCTCAGTGGTCTTGGTTTCAGTCTTTTGGCTATAATCAGTGTTTATAAAGGGTTGAGGGTAATGTGGGTGTGTGTTTTATATTCCTGTGGATGGGTGAGTGTGTGTGGTGTGTGTATCAGTGTCAGTGTCAGGTGTGTGATTTTGATTTTGGCCAATGTAGTGCTGTTTTGTATTTGGGTGTCCATTCTGAGCGTGCCTGTGTGTACCGTCAATGGTTTACCACCATTGAATGTCCACCATGGTGATTTGTGGGTCATAATGTGGTGCACGTTGTATTGTTGGCTTAACGGTATGGGTGTTGGTACCAACACTTTACCACTGATCTTTGGGCTGGCGGATTTGTGTATGTGGCAGTATTCTGTCGGATTGGTGTGTGTGTGTCATAATATGGCAAATGGATATCCTCCACTGCGGCGGTATGTTGGCGGCCGTCACCGCGGCGATAAGTGGGATTTACCACCAATGTCATAATGAGGGCCTATATTACTTGTAGCCAGGAAGCTTCAACAACTTCTCAAATTGTGCAGAGTGCATAAGCAGCCCTCAGACTTCACCCATTATCTCGTAAGGCTTGGGACCTAGGGAAAAGTTGGGTATCCACAGACGGCAGTTTCCCACCATTCCCAAATATATCCTGACCTCTCTCTGGGTAGTTGGTGGATCTAGTTTCATCATTGCTGAAATTCTCTCTTGTGACACTTTCTTTACTCCTTTCTCATTGTGATGTCCTAGATACTGAATTTCTTTCTGACAATATTGCAGCTTTCCTGGGGATATTTTATTTCCATTCTCAGCCAGGTAGTTCTACAGTGATATATTACCTTGATGGCAAGCTTCTTGAGTATTTGACACCACCAATAGGTCATTGATGTACTGTATTCAGACTGAGTTGCAAGACATGACCAAGGACACCAAATACTTCTTAAGAATCTTGATGAAAATGGAGGGGCTCTCAGTGTACCCCTGTGGGACAGAGCTAAAATATAAAATGGAACAACTGTTCTTATGCAACTGTATTGAAAAAAAAGGCTTGGCACAAATTAATTACTGTGATCCACTCAGCCTTACATAAAATCTGAAACAATATCACAGATGGAATCTGTACCATGTGACAACAAGGAACAATGATAAATCATGGCCTTGATCACTGGCGGTTACCCAGCAATGGACTGAGGTGTTAAATTGTATTGGGATTTTCTCGGGTACTCAGCATTTCATTTTACTGTGATTCAGACAGGCTCGACAACTTTGATCAGCCTGATGTCCATTCCTGAAAAATCCTACACTTCAGACTTAACTGTATTTTTAAGTTCCGCTGGTAAATCATCAATTGTTAACGTAGTAAACAATTTGCTGTAAAATCCATTGTTTGCCGATTTGAAGGCAACATCCTCATCATACTGACTTAGCCAAAACTGTATGGAGCCCTACATTTATAGCCATATAATTACCTCAGGTATCTTCGGGAGGTGTCCTTCCTCCTGTTCTACTAGGTATAAGCACATTTCCTCTAAAAAAAGTCTGTATAACCTGACACATTTCATATTTCCCCGATCAAATATTGATAAACATTTCAGGCCTTGACTTGAGTCAACTTAACAACCAGCTCAATGAGCATTTGAAATACAAAATTATACATGCATTTCTCCTCATAAGTATAATAAATGGCAAATACCTATTATTATACAACTTTAACTGTAATAACATAATCCAAATATATTGAATATAAATTGATACATGTACAATATTCCAGTCAATTAATTTAATTACCAAAGCATGCATATCATTTCTACATTTCTACACCTTGAATGTTAGGTTTTCGATGCACCACTTAACATCAGCACATTAAAGCACATGTTACATATGTTGTTAATTTCATTTCATGTCATTCCTGCAGCACATTACTGCACAGTGGAAGTTGTGTGTATTCTCACAACAAAAATCTAATCAGTAGAACCAGAGTTCTGCATTTAAAAGATGTCAGTGAAAATAGTACCAAAAAGCAAAATTTGCCAACTATGGCTATCTGGTTGTGTTGAACCAGGTCAAAGTCGCAAGTTCAGGCTGACCGCAAGGAGTGCAGCTCAGCTACAGTCACTAAGTTAGTCCCACTGAAAGTTTAATGTCTCAAACCTGTGCCAAGAGTCCTGTTCATGGTGGAGGGGGGTTGTAAGAAGCAGGGAAAGCGTTACGGGGGGGGCTTCCAAAGTATCACTAGGAGCTTGTCAGTTTTCACAGATGGATGTTGCGGAACCTTGGCATTGGCCGCCCCCCTGAGCAGTCGATGCTGTGGCATGAAAAGACAGCTGCTGGAGCTTTGCACTGAATGGCACCGCTGAGGTCTTGGCACAAACAGGTTTGTTTGCGGGTACAAAGAGCCAAAATGTCACTAAATCTCTTTAAGGCCACAGCAGACCTCTTTCTTGGCAGATTATCCACAGGTCCAGAAGTGTATTGAAGAGTTGGTGTCTGAGGTCCTCTTTTTCTACACTGGTGCTCTCCTTCTGAAAGGTGGGAGAAGCTTCTAGTCAGTCGAATTGAAATGCATGGAATGTCCAGACTCCCCTGCCCTGGCTCCAAGCTGGCTGCAGTAACAATGTAGATGTGATAGGTCCTTTGTGTGGGGGCAGTTGGAAGTGGGGCAGTGCTCAGGTTTGTCCCTTCATCCTGCCAGCAGACTGCCAATTAAAGCACACCTAATCCTTCTTTTGTGTGATTGTCTGTGAGTAATTCACAAAGTCTAACTGTCAGTTACACTTAATCATATGACAGGCTACAGACACAAAAGGGCTAAGGGCAGAAAAATGTGAACTTTCTAAAAGTGACATTTTCAAAAGTTTAATCAAATACTTTCCATTTCAAATTCAAAGATACCAAATGTGAGACCACTAACTGGTCCCAATTTGAAATTACAGTTTATTAAATGTGAGAATTAATCCCAAATGTTATACTTTGGGAGGGTATTCGTCACAGTAGTGAAAAGCCAGTCTAGGAGCGTTTCATTACCAGGACTGTAAAACTCAAAAGGACATGTCCAGTTTCTTATTTACAGAGCACACTGCTCTGTGGGCTATCTAGGGACAACCTTCAGAGTGACTTAAACTAAATAAAATGGGAGTTTAAGGCTTGGCAAAGGAGGTTTAATTCCAAGTTATCTTGTCAGTGTAAAATTGCATTCAGGCTGCACTGGGAGGTCTGAGTCATGTTTTAAAGTGCTACTTAAGTGGGTGGCACAATAGGTGCTGCAGGCCTACCGGTAGCATTTAATTTACATGTCTTGGGTTCATGATATATCACTCTACAAGGGACTTATAAGTAAATTAAAAAACGTCAATTAGATATAAATCAATCTAACGGTTTTAAGGGAGTGGAGTGAGCACTGGGTAGCAGTGGTAAAGTTTTAAGGACACTGCAAATAAATTCAGCAAAACAGAGACAAAGAGTAAAAGAGGCAAAATGTTTGGGGGAAGACCACCCTAAGGCTGACAAATTCTAAACGATATTCTTCAAGTTCCGGTGGAAGACAACCCTAAAGAGTCCTCTGTAGAATACAGCAATACTCTAGCTGATTTTTTTCAGCAAAATATTTTGGACATCTATCCCACCTTTGAGGATAAAAGTCCCTCACTTGAGAAGGAGGAGTTTTCTATCAGTGGCAGAGTGGTTGGCTTATCTCATCTTACTCCTCTTTCGCAAGCTCAAGTACTAACTTTCTTGAGTGCCCTCAAATCAGGATCCCCCCTGGACCCTGCTCCTCCTCATATATTTGTCCAAGGGGCGGAAGCTATAGTTCCTGTGCTGACACAACTACTCAATGATTCTCTAGCTAAAGGATTAGTAAACAGCTCTTGGAAGCATGCTATAGTGAAACCACTATTAAAAAAACCTACTCTTGACCCTTTAGTGTTGAAGAATTTTAGACCCATCTCCCTTCTGCCCACCCCACCAAAAGTTTGGATAACTACATCAATCTACAACTCTCCACCTTCTTAGAAGAGAATATGTTGCTCCATCCCACTCAGATGGGCTTCAGAGCGGGTCACAGTACAGAAACTGCATTAATTGCGGTTACGGAAGAGGCCAGGAAGAGGGTTGACCAGGGTCGTACCACAGTGATCATTATGCTGGACTTGAGTGCAGCATTAGACACTGTAGACCACCAGGTACTGATTCAGAGAATGAGGGAGATTGGAATCAAGGAACAAGCACTTGTCTGGCTTACTTCCTTCTTACAGGATATATCTTTTCAGGTCCTAGACCATTCGTTCCTATCATACAAATTACAATGTAGGTGCAGTGTAACCTCAGGGCTCGGCCCTTAGTCCGACACTGTTTAACATTTATATGGCTTCCCTGGCCTCCTTGGTGGAATCATTTGGGTTAGCATTGGTGTCTTATGCTGATGACACCCAACTGGTGGTCTCCTTTTCTTCCAAGGAGACTTCAGAAGGAGCCGCTCTTCACACATGCATGCAAGCGGTCTCAAGCTGGATGACCCAGTGTAAATTACAACTAAATGAGGAGAAAACGGAAGTGATGATTTTGGGTCCAGAACCAAGGCCTGGAATCCTTCGCACTTGTCCTTTGGCACTTAGTGAGTTCCCGCTTCCCAAAAAAAAAGTTAAGAGCTTGGAAATCAGTCTGGATCCCCTTTTGACATTAGACCTGTATGCAAGGAATATATCTAAAAATTACTTCGCCTTACAGAGACTTCTCAGGAAAGTCTTTGTCATCCTTCTGGCATTGGCTAGAAGACTTATTGTACTGGCCATCATTCTTTCAAGGCTAGACTATGGAAATGGTCTCTTCCTAGGTTCCTAGGTTCCCCAGTCTATGTGAAAAAGAAACTACAGAGAGTTCAAAACACCGCAGCTCGTTTACTACTGAACATCCCGAGAAGATTATCTGTGAAAGCTGGGCTAGTGTCCTTGCACTGGTTGCCGGTGGAGCAACAGATCAAATTTAAGGCCCTATGTCACATCCACAGGTCCTTGCATGACAGAGGACCTCCGCTCCTTAAGAACCTGGCTACTTTCTATAAGCCGAACAGAGATTTGAGATCTGCTACAATAGCTTTAGCAACTGTACCGAAAATACAGAAAGATAGATGGGGTGGGTCCTCTCTGATGTTTTTAGGAGCCAAACTGTGGAATTTGCTGCCCCTTAAACTTCGGGTGATGGATCAAGAACTGGAGTTTCGAAAGGCCTTAAAAACATGGTTATTTTAGGTCTACTTTTATTGTGTCTTCTTCATCCTTTCTGTGGTTAGGGTCTATTAGTGCTGGGAAACCTGAGGGTATCCATGCACTCTATAAACTGTGTAACATAACATAACATACATACATACAAAGAAATACATTTCATATCATATAGTTCGGAAGAGCTACTCATGAAATGTTCCCACACTTCAAGGTATGCCATACCTCCAGCACAACAGGTGATTATGTTGTGTTTTTATGGCTCATTAGTAGAGAGATCCCTAGCCCATTTCCAAGTAACTTGCTGTTAATTAGTGCGCTTGGGTGCTTCCCTATGTCTTGTGTGACCAATCCAAACAGGTGGGCTGTTATCTAAAACATAGTTCTTCAGTTGTTTAGTTGGAACCGCCACTGAAGTACAACAGGTGGATAGCTTTAGCCCTGTGCTCAAAAATATATTGTACTTCTGTAGCTAATTAGAGTTCAGGACACTCACCTCTGGAATACGCTTCCCCCAATTCCATGTCTGACAATATTTATGCCTTTAGAAATATGTTAAATACTCTTTTTCTGGCTCTTCTTTTGCCTGTGTAGTGTGTCTTGTCTCTCTCACTGAATCTGTATGTTGTTTTGTTTTAGTACTATCTTACGGCCAGAATCTCCTCTGGTTTCAGTTGCATTGTATACATAAATAAATAAATTTGCTACATGCCAGATACTTTATGTATGAGTCCATTTAACAGCAGAGTCTATGTACAGTCTTTGCTGTCACTTTTAACTATTGCATGTCTTCTACCATGCTTAGGTCTTTGAGCTGAAATGCTCATAACATTGTAGCTATCAGTGCCCGGACTTAGCTGCTGAGTACTCACTTTAAGCCTCAGTACTATGGTGAATTAGGCTACTCCAGTGTCTTTACTGCCAGAAAAAAGGTCATGGCACAATAATGAGGCAAAAACAATGACAAGAGTTTCAGATGTTGGCTTTTTCTTGAAACTTGTCAATTCAAACAGGTCATTAAGTATATTGGCCCTCATTACAACCCTGGCGGTCGGTGATAAAGCAGCGGTAATACCGTCAACAGGCCGGCGGCAAGAAGAATGGAATTATGACCACAGCGGAAACCGCCAACACATACAGCCACTTTAACACTCCGACTGCCACGGCGGTAGAAACAAACACCGCAGCGGTAACTGTCACCAGCCAGGCGGAAGACAATGTACCGCCCACACTTTTATGACACACCAATCCGCCACCTTTTCCAGGGCGGTACCAACACCATCAAAAGCACAGCGGAAATAGTACACAGAAGGGAAACAACTCACCCTTCGACACACAAGGAAGAACCACTACGCCATAGAGCCCGAACTGCACATATTTCCAATGCTGATCTACCTTCTCCTACACAAGGAACACGAACGGCGGCGAAGACGACCACATTGAGTACTGCACCCAGCACACAAGGGGGGGGGAGGAGGAAAAAGAGAGTGACACAAACACGCAACACCCCCACCCCAACACCATACACACAAACAGATGCAATAACATCACATATACACCCCGTAACCCTCAGGAATAATGCAAGGACAAAAGGAATTGATTAAAGTGAGTGTAATATTACAAATTTAGATAAATACATCTTTAAAGCAATAAACAGTATGTACAATATATACAGATGGAGGGACAATGCTCGCTCCAAAATGTCCGTGGCCCACAGGGCCATAACACATAGGCCAAGGTCACACTTGACTCCTGCCTCAATACTCAGAGAACACTGCAGGGGCATCAGGTTGAAAACACACAGGCACCTCAGGGGCACGGGTAATGGGGGGGCACCTCAGCCGGAAGATGGTACAACACCACTGCTCCTGGAGGGGGCTACATGCCCTCTGCGATGTCCTGGGGAGTACAAAGCCACAGTCTCTCATGTGGGTGGTTTGCCCACTGCTTGGTCCTGGGGAGTGCAAAGCCACAGTCTCTCAAGTGGGTGGCTTCTCCATTGGTTCTGGAAGGGGCCTTGTGCCCAGTGTGCTTCATCCTGCCAAGGAAGGGGTGAGTGGACGCCTTCTTCCACTGGTTCTGGTGGGGGCTTTGTGCCCAGTGTGCTTCATCCTGCCATGGAGGGGTAAGTGGATGCCTTCTTCCACTGGTTCTGGAGGGGGCTTTGTGCCGTTTGATTCATCCTGCCAAGGAGGGGGTGAGTGGATTCCTCATTCCACTGGTTCTGGAGGGGGCCTTGTGCCCAGTGATGCTGATCCTGGATGGTGCAAGGTCACAGGTTCTTACCTGGGTGTCACACCTACAGGTGTTGCAGAGGCCAGGACGCACTACAGCTCATGTAGGCACGACTACACACTGCTCACCAGTGGTGACGGCTGCTCAGTGGATGGCAGTTGCGCTGCAGGTGGCAGTGCTGTCAGTGGTAGGGGGAGGATCCAGCCCTTCCCCTGCAGCCTCGGACAGCTGAAGTGCCATGGCTGCTGTTGTTTGCCCAGATGCTGCTCCAGCTGCAGGCACCAGATCCATCCTGCTTGCGTCGTCAGATCCCTTTACATTGGCCTTGGCAGCTGTTTTCCCCTTCCTGCCCTTGGCAGATGGTGGTGCCTCCTTGCTTCTGCCAGCTGGTGCTCCCTTCCTTCCCTTGATGGCTGATGTTCCCTCCTTCCCCTTGCTGGCTGGTGGTGCCTCCTTCCCCTTGCTGGCTGGTAGTGCCTCCTTCATCTTGCTGGCTGGTGGTGCCTCCTTCGTCTTGCTGGCTGGTGTCCCCTTCTTGCCCTTGCTAGCTGGCGGCCCCTTCTTGCCCTTGGAAGGTGGTGCAGGCACACTGGCTGTGCTGACGGGTGCCTCCTTGGAGTCTCTAAAACCTTCAGTAGCTGCAGGAACTACAGTGGCCGTGGCCTGGGAGGCTGAGGTGCTGGCCTGGGTTCTGCCCACCATGGCCCAAAGTGAAGAAGGTGGGGAGGGGCAGGGAAGAGGTCAATGGTGGAGAGGAAAAGCATTTTACGGACACTGGGGCTGGAAGAGGGTGAAGGTTTGAGAGTGGAGGAAGAGGGAGTGGTGATACAAGGTGTCAGTCTGGTGTGTTTGGGTACAGGTGCATGGGCTGGATGCTTGCGTTTCTGTACTTTGGGAGGAGGGGGCACAGACACAATGGGAGAGGACACAGGGGATGTGTGCATGGATGTGGGGGTGGTGACTGCCAGTGAGGGGTCTGTTGTGATAGGTGTGCCGGTGATTAAGGTAGTGGATGAGGATGTAGTGCATGCAGGTGTGAGTGTAGATGCGACTGGGAGTGAGGTGGACGAGGAGGAGGAGAAGGACACAGTGGAGGCAGTGGACGTTGGTGTGTCTGCATCTGGATGGTGCTTGTGTGAGTGACTGTGGGATGAAGTGTGGTGCTTGTGTTTGCCTGAGCCATTTTTGTGTGTTGATTTGGGTGCGTGCAGGTCTGAAGGTGTGCTTGGGATAGGCTGGGGTTGAGGGGAATGGGGCTGGGTAGAGGAAGCTGGAGGTGGGAGGCTAGAGACAGGGACAATGGCTGCCATCAGCGAGTTGGCCAGAGCCTGGAATGCTCTCTGTTGGGCCACCACGCCAGAGTGAATGCCCTCCAGGCATGCATTTGTTTGTTGCAAATGCCCTGCTAGACCCTGGATGGTATTCAGTATGGTTGACTGCCCAACAGAGAGGGATCTCAGGAGGTCAATAGCCTCCTCACTGGGGGGCAGCAGGGCCGACTGGGGCAGGACCTGAGGTGCCTGGGGCAAAGGAGATGCCCACCCTCCTGGGTGAGCAGGCACGGGAAACTCGAAGAGGGGCTGCTGGGAGGGCGGGGCTGGAACGGGGGTGGTGGCTGTACCTGTAGTTGGGGTGGGCACAGAGGTGCCACCCACCACCCGAGAGCTTCCATCGGAGGAGGTGTCGTTGTCAGAACTGGCCATTCCTGTCCCCGTCCTGGTGCTACCCTCGCCCTCTGTCCCACTGGTGCCCTCACCGTCAGTGGATTCGGCCTCCAGGCCCTGTGGGATGCAGCTCCCTCCGTTGCCAGTGCCTCTGCTCCTCCGCCATAAGATGCTAATGCGCACAAGGACAGGGTGACAAAACAAAAAGGGGGGGGAAGAGACAGAGGATACACTTGCTCAATGCCAGCAACAACACTACTGTTGGCGTACACAACTCACAGGGAACAGCCCTATGCACTAGGCCATGCACTACCAGTTACACTGCTAGTCACCAGGCCATGGGTTCAATGCCTAACGCCAATAGCTGCAAACCTGAAACCCACAGGACCCTGCCCAGTAGTAGATGCCCACTAGCATTATTGGGGTTGGAGTGCATCTGAGCTTGCCCATCATGGAACCTATCCTGCTAAGTTCGTCCTGGCATAGGGGCAACCACAGACCCACATCCTCCACCCAGGTAACACATTAACACGCGCAAAGACATGATTCTGAATCTGTACTCACCCCCTTGTGGCTGCTGTGATGCCTTCAAGCGCCCATCCAACTCCGGATTGGCCACCGCCAGGATGCGGAACATCAGGGGGGCAGGGTACAGCAGGCACCCTTTCCTCGTAGGGAGGCCAGCCCCAGCTGGGTCTTCAACAGAGGGTGCTCCTCCTGTCAAAGACCCACAGTGTCTGCACCTCCTTGGCGATGGCACGCCAAATACCCTTTTTCTTATGGGTGCTGACCTCTAGAAAAAGATACAGCAGAAAAGGTATTATTCATACCATCTGGACTGTTATACTTATGGCCCACCATATCCGTCCCATCCCCTTACGCACAGACATTGCCCACCGGATATGCAGCACTCTGCCCAGGACCCCTTAGCCCCCCCACACGAGGCTTACACACACAGCACTTTATACATTCATGCCCCACGCATCGTGCTCACAGTGTACTCACCTGTTTGTCTGGAGGACCATAAAGTAAAGGGTACTGGGGTAGGACCCCATCCACAAGTTTCTCCAACTCCTCGGAAGTGAAGGCAGGGGCCCTTTGCCCAGACACTCGAGCCATGGTCGCTACCAGACACAGGTCACAGCAGCACTTGCAGTGTAGGTCCTCTCCTGTTGAAGGTCAGGTAGCAAGTGAGTGAACAGATAGAAAATGGCGGTCACGTCCGTACCGTCACCACCAGCGTATATCACCATTGGTTTCTGGAACCCGTAGGCCCCAATGATAACCAATGATGTGTTGCACGGCGGTCGTCGACCGCCTCCCGCAACGGCGCACAACGCCAGTGGAATTACCTAATTTCCACTTGTCCCTCCTCACAGGTCAGGTGGCCGCCATTTCAGAGGGCATATCAACGGACCTACACGTTCACATACTGTTTCTGTAAAAAAAGAAAGGCATATTAATCAGAGTATATGTTTGAATATGACCATCTGCTCACCGTTTTTCACCCTAGAGTTCAACCGCTGAGGATGAATAGTTCATGGAGACATACCCTCGTGTACAGACCCCTGGTGGCCCTGGTGAAAATGGAGGACAGGCACATTATCCTAACCTACAGACTTGATAGGGCCACAACCTAAGAGCTGTGTGCCCAATTGGAGCCAGACCTGATTTCAGCTATCCACCACCCCACAGGTATCCCTCCTCTAGTGCAGGTTCTGTCAGTGCTCCATTTCTTGGCAAGTGGTTCCTTCCAAGCAACAGTGGCCATGGCATCAGGGATGTCACAGCCTATGTTCTCGAACGTGCTGACCAGAGTGTTGTCTGCCCTGATGAAACACATGCGCAGCTACATCGGATTCCCCCAGGTGGATGATTTGGACTTCTATGCAATGGGACATATCCCCAACATCATTGGTGCTATTGATGGTACACATATTGCCTTTGTCCCACCCCGGAGAAATGAACAGGTATTGAGAAATCAAAAGAGCTTTCACTCTCTGAATGTGCAGATGGTGTGTTTGGCGGACCAGTACATCTCCCATGTGAATGCCAAATACCCTGGCTCTGTGCATGACACCTTTATCTTGAGGAATAGCAGCATCCCATATGTGATGGGCCAACTCCAGAGGCACTGGGTGTGGCTAATAGGTGTGCCCAAGGTCCCCACACACTATGAGTAGGTGTTTGGGTATGGGGTTGTCCCTAAGGGTTAGTGTGTGTCTAACAGTCGTCCCTTGATATTTGCAGGTGACTCTGGTTACCCCAACCTCTCATGGCTACTGACCCCAGTGAGGAATGCCAGGACAAGGGCAGAGGAACGTTACAATGAGGCACATGGGTGAACAAGGAGGATTATTGAAAGGACCTTCGGACTCCTGAAGGCCAGGTTCTGGTGCCTCCATCTGACAGGTGACTCCCTGTACTACTCATCCAAGAAGGTGTGCAAGATCATCATTGCATGTTGCATGTTGTACAACTTGGCCTTGAGACGCTAGGTGCCTTTTCTGCAGGAGGATGAGGTTGGAGATGGTCATGTGGCTGTGGTGGAGCCTGTGGACAGTGACAAAGAGGAGGCAGAGGAACAGGATGTGGACAACAGAACTACTATAATTCAACAGTACTTCCAGTGACACACAGATAAGAAATTGTAACTTCACCTTCCATTGCAGTTTTGTGTTGGACATTGTACATGGCGGCTTGATTTTCCTATTTCTACGGCCACTTACTAAACCCTTTGGCATCTCTATTTTCAGATATCTGTGCCTGACTCTGGCTCCTAGTGTGTTTACTGCTGCCCACTACAGGTCATACCTATGTATAAATAACTGTACATTTGAATTGCAATGTTTACAGCTTGTTAAACTAATACTTATTTCAATCAATTGACAGACTCCATACTTGTATTTTTTCCAAGGGCGTTTATTTCTGTGTTAATAAGTGTAGGGGGCATTGCAATGGGCTTGGTTGATGGTGGAGGAATGTCCAGGATAGAGTCCAGTCTATTGGTATCACAGACGCATTGTCCAAGAGGGCATAGGGAGTGGGACAATGGCAGTTCAAGGTGGACAGGGTGACAGAGTGGGACACAAGGGTGACATTCAGGGGAGTCTTATTTCCTGGTGGGGGTGTTGGCAATGTTCTCTGGCTTCTGCCTGGATTGCAGTGACCTTTTGCATGGTGGTTCTCCTTCTGCAGGGGGAGGGGTGCTGGTGGCCGCCTGTTCCAGTGGCTGGGGCCTCCTCTCCACTAGCGTCGGCGGAGGTGGAGGACTGTTCATCGTCATCGGTGTGGCTAGTGTCAGGGGCCCATTGCTGTGCCACTGCCTCCCTCATGGTGTTGGCCATGTCTGCCAGCACCCCTGCAATGGTGAACAGGGTGGTGTGGATGTCTCTCAGGACCTCCCTGATCCCCAGGTACTGTCCCTCCTGCAGCCGCTGGGTCTCCTGCAGCTTGGCCAGTATCTGGCCCATGGTCTCCTGGGAATGGTGGTATACTCCCAAGATGTTGGTGAGTGCCTCGTGGAGAGTCGGTTCCCTTGGCCTGTCCTCCCCCTGTCACACAGCAGTCCTCCCAGCTTCCCTGTTGACCTGTGCCTCTGTCCCCTGAACTGTGTGCCCACTGTGTTTGTGGGGTTGGCTGGGGTCCCTGTAGTGGTGGAAACACTGCTGATTGACGTGTCCTGGGGACAGAGGGGTGGGCCAGCTGGGTGGGTGCTGTGGGTGGTGTTTCCTGAGAGGGCAGGCTCTGTGGTGGTTTGGGACTGTGGGTGGGTCACCGACGGTCCAGAGGTCCCTGATGGACCAGGTTGATCACCCTGATCCAAGCGTGCAGAGCTGCTGTCATCACTGTGGGCCTCTTCTGGGGGGGACTGGATGTTGCTGGCACACCCTCTCCGGTGACGTTGTGTGGGGGTCCCGTGGGGATGTAAATGCAGTGTTATTGTTTCTGCGTGTGGCTTCTTGTGCATGGGTATGTTTCCCTCTATGGTTGTTATTACCAAGACAGCTTTGGCTTGTGTGAGTTGTGATTTGGTTGACTAAGTGATTGTCACTAGTGTGCATGCTGTGGGGATGGGGGTTCATGCATTGGTGTTGCATGCAGGGATTGGGATTGGGATGGGTGGGTTGTGATGGTGGGGTGTATGTGAGGTGGTGGAGTGATGCAAGTAGGGGCGGTGATAGTAGTAAAGATTTGACTTACCAGAGTCCAGTCCTCCTGCTACTCCCGCCAGGCCCTCAGGATGCATGATCTCCAAGACTTGCTCCTCCCATGTTAGTTGTGGGGAAGGAGGTGGGGTCCACCACCAATCCTCCGTACAGCTATCTCGTGTCTGGAGACCACGGAACGCACCTTCCCCCATAGGTCGTTCCACCTCTTCCTGATGTCATCCCTTGTTCTGGGGTGGTGTCCCACGGCGTTGACCCTGTCCACGACTCTCTGCCATAGCTCCATCTTCCTTGCAATGGATGTCTGCTGCACCTGTGATCTGAATAGCTGTGGCTCTACCCTGATGATTTCCTCCACCATGACCCTTAGCTCCTCCTCTGAGAACCTGGGGTGTCTTTGTGGTGCAATGGGTGTAGTGTGTGTGGTGTGTGTGAGGGTGTGTGGGGTGATGTGTTGGGGTGTGTGCTGTGAGGTGTGTGGATGGTGTATGGGTGATGTTGTTCTGTGGCTCTGATTCAGTCGGTGCTCCTGGCATGTCTCTCTCTCAGTTGTCAATAGTTTTTTTTTTTTGTAAAGGGTTGTGGGTAGTGTGTGTGTGTTTTATAGTGGTGTGGGGGTGTGGTGTGTGTATGTGTGTCAGGTGTGTGTAGTTTAAATTGTTCAATGTGGTGTTGTATTGTTAGGTTGTGTGTATTTTGAGCGCGGCGGTCTGTACCGCCAATGGTTTACCGTGGTAGAATGTCCACCGCGGTGATTCGTGGGTCATAATGCTGTGGCCGTATTTCTGTTGGCGTAATGGTGTGGGTTTTGGTACTGCTATTTTATCACTGACCTTTGGTCTGGCGGACTTGTGTGTGTGTCTGTATAGTGGCGGATTTCTATTTGTAGGTCATAATACGCGTAGCAGTATATTGCTGTGGTCGCGGTATGTTGGCGGCAGTCAGCATGGCTGTAAGCAGCACTTACCGCCAGTGTCATAATGAGGACCTTAGTGTTAGAAACTAGCATTTAGCATTTCTTACAGTGACTCACATAGTTTGCAAGCTTTATTCTACTTACTACACATGTGAAACAAATTGTTTTCCTCCACATTTAGGTTTTTAAGCCTATGTAATGGTTGATTTGTGCATAGAGTCTAATTACAAGAAAGAAATGACTCACTCAGTGGCTAACTACCACATGTGAAATACTATGTATGCAGAATTGTAGTCATTCCTTAGAGTCACATAATGGAGAAAAATGAATGTGTTCATCAGCTATCTGTCACCTTTAAGATATTGAGGGTGTGTGTGGAATGCCCCTGTGACATGGTTTAAAGTTTCATTTTTTAAGTTTTGTAGCAAAAATACTGACAACTAGTACAGTGTGTGAGGACTGAGTAACTCAGACTAGCTGAACTGTAATGTGAGAGAGGAACGGTGTTAATGTCTGTGTTCTTGTGAGCGCTTGGTGACACTTAATGAAGGGCTGCTGACACCCAAAAACTCTTCACAGAAGAGCAGTGAAGCAGTGGCATTTGGAAATAGTGGTTCATCATACTCAAATTTGTTAACTTCAGATTTAAATGTGTTTCTTAGATTTATCATTTTTCTGTAGGCAGAGATGGGAAGCTGTAGCAGAAAAGGGCTTCACAAAGGTGGCATTTTCTTATTCATGATTTAGAAGTAGCCTCCAATGTTTCTGTAAAAGCTGTGTGGGCAGGGGGGAACACCAATAACTAGTTCATGAGGGTGTATCTTTTCCTGGCAGCCTTGGGCATTTTTTCCAGTCTTACACGGATGAAAACATCCTGAGACCTATTAGAACATCTTGTAACATCCTCCTTGAAACTCCAAAAGTCTTCAAACTTATGAGAAAGTCTTCTTTGACAGTTTGTAGCATATCCTGCACTCTTCACCATCAGGTGAAAAGATCTGAATGCAAGAAAGGTATCTTGGGCTTATCCTGGACCTCTGTTCTTATACGTCAGCTAGTGCATTTGAAACATTTGTACAGTTCCAGAAATTCTACTTAATAAACTATAAGTTGAAAGATCATCTGCAGATCAGCACCAATTCTGCACCGTAGGAGGGAAAAAACAGGTGAAATTCCTGAGTGCTGACTTTCAGCACAGAAATTTTGCCCACTTTTAGTTTTAAACAGTGGCTCGCTCTGACTATTGCAAAAGTGTGGGAGAAAATGCTTCAGACAAATGCACAGACTTTACTGGATGCCAGTTCTTTTTTTATTAAAAACTAATGCTAGGGAACTCAATAAAAATAAAATCATTTTAATTGATGAGCAGTATGAGTGAAATCTAGGCCTAATCAAAAGCTGCATTCTAAACATGAACTTTTCTTTCTAACCTTTACATGACCTATATTCGCTTACCTTGCTCGATTTTCTAACATCAACAAATTCCCAACAAACCTTAACTCAGCAAAATGTTTCCATTGAGGCTTTTGCACGAGCTTTGGGTGACAGTAAGTTTACCAAATAAGCTATATTCATTTATTCTTTTGAACCACTTGACCTGCATTGGAATCTCAAAGCTTTGTAAACTAATCTGAAACTTGTTTTTCCATTAATAGGCTTTAGTGCAGAGATGTATGAGAATATGTAGGACTAAAACCATTTGTGCATTACATTTACATAAGTGTTTTTTTTTCTTTGAGAGACCATACGTGAGAAATATTCTATAAATTCAACTCATGTAGAAATGTTATTAAATGTATCTTGCAGTATCTGTCTTTGTTAAAAGTTACCAACTCTACCGAAGGTGATCTTTTCTCATGATTTTCACAGTTTATTATTGGTTATCTAATATCTGAAAATGAACAAATGTGCAGCAATGTATATTGTTGTATTGTATAATAAAAGTGCCCAAAGGAAAGAACAGATAGCAAGCACATACACACTATCTTCCGAGCTATCATACTCTCTGTCTCAGACTCTCTCTCCCAGAGCTCCTGACTCAGAGAGATTTGTTCTCAGCCTAGACTACTCTCTATCAGAGTCTGTTACAATATTCTTTATGAGTACTAATAGCTTCACTGGCTAGACTGCATCTTGAAATCGGGTTCCCTTTGCTATTTCTGAGTAAAATATTTTAGTTTGTTGATTAGGATTGGATTGTGGGACATTGTTTATTAAATGTTCTCTAAACCTTATTTGAATAATAAAGGAAAAAATTATAACATGTTAAATAAAACTTTAAATTAAAACCAATACTCCCAGTATTGTCTCCTGAAAGATATATGTTTGATGTCCTGATATTAAAACTTTCAGCTTTTATTTTTAGGCCATTCCAAAGATCCCCTCCTAGGTGTCGTATAAGTATTTATAAATGTAGGATTCTGTGTGCTTCCATATACATATATAGCACATGTGCTTTGATAAGTGCAAGGCTATGAGATTCTGCAACTCTGCAAAATGGAGTAAACTGGAAAGGCTGTGGACTCAGACCTGTGATAAGATCAAAAGGAAAATCCAGCAATGGTATGATTGCCTGCGATGGCAGTAGATGAAGAGAGTACTGTGAGTGCCACAAGAAGATCTAGGAAGGCCTATAGATGTAATTCATTACAACAGTTTGTATTGCAGTGACAGGACTGGGATTCTTGCATCTTAACTGTCGGGTATAATAAACATACAACCCCAACCTTGGTCCTGTGGACATTTGCTAGTTAACAAGGAGAGAGAAGTAAAATTCATACTTCACAAGGAACAACAAGGAGGATTGAAGTATAGTTGCCTGGCGATGCCGGAGTAACATATCCGACAGGGCAGCACTGCAAGCAGCGCTGCCCGCCGGATAATGTACCCGACTCCACCAGCCTTTCCCTGGCGGTTTACCCTGCCACGGAAAGGCTTGTGGAATGGGTGCCTCGGGCCCCCCTGGGGGCCCCTACACTGCCCATGTACTTGGCATGGGCAGTGCAAGGGCCCCCATGCACAGCCCCGTCGCATATGTCACTGCCCAATTTATGGGCAGTGATATGGGGGACGCGTGCTGCTGCCACTGCCGCACTGCTACATTGCCGCTGGCTCCATTTGGAGCTGGCGCCAATGTACAAGCCCTGCATTCAGCTGGGCCAGCTGGCGGAAACACTGTTTCTGCCTGCCGGCCTAGCTGAATGTTCCCAATGTGGCCGGCAGGGTCTTCGACATGCTAGCGGTCTTTTGTAGACCGCCAGTGCCGAACTCGACGGGTTTTCCCACTGAGTTCATAATGAGGGCCATAGTTTCTACGGCAAGTTTCATGGAGGTGAGTTTCTGCAGTGCATCCAGTTTAGTTAACTCATGAGGTGTCCAATTAATATGTAAGAACTATTACCAAAAGTTCTCCTGACACTTGATGTCAACAGTTTTTTATGAATGTTAGATATATAAGATTCTTGACTGAATGTAAAAAATTGGATAATAGTTATTTATCCAAGTTTGATAATTGTAGAAAGTAAAGTAAATTAATTATTGAGCTTGCCACCATAATTACATCATGTTACAAAGAAGAAGGATCAGCTTAGATGAGCATTACATGTATTTATGTATTTGTTGAAGTATTTAACTTTTTGATGCAGTAGTGTGAATATATTTTATGTATGTAAGGTGATAAAATTGAGATAATCACAAAATGTCAAGAAAATAATGAATGGGAGATGTTTTAACTCTTCTATGTAAAGGGATATGTCTTGATTTAATGCAATGGACTATATTTATTATGTATTTTGTTTTACGTCCTTTGTTTGTTCAAATGTATTTTCTATTCAATTTAATTTCTTCTGTCTTTTCTTTCTTTTTTGAATTGATATCCCTGAGGAAGTCACTGTTCCGAAACACGTGTTGGCTGTAGTTTTGATAGCCATATGGGTGTGGATTTCTGGATATGGTATATACATATGTACAATAAGAATAATATATTTTTATTGATAGGACAAAAAGTGGACATTTATTGTGAAATATTCTTCAAATTTTCTTCAAATCATTGGCACATTATTCATTTGGACTAACTACCAGTTGAGGAATTGGTGATCTGAGTATAAGGCGCTGAGCAGTGTAATCCTGTAACCTGTTTATTTCATGGATATGTATATATATATGTATTATATATATTTACTTTAGAAAAACAAAGGTTACAGGGACATTATAGTTAGGTTCTGAATTCACCTGCACAAAACCATAGAACATCAGCAGTTATAGTTAGAGTTTTTTCTAGCAACAATAACTCTCACCCCAAGGTAACTATAACTTAAGCCCCCTGCCATTTGCAATATTTTCTTCAATAATTTGACTGCTAATGTGTTTCATTTATATTTTTAATACCGTTATAGAAGTTGTCATGGCTGTTGTAATATCTGGGGTAGCTTGCACATCCTAGATATCTTTATTATTTGACCTTTAATATCTCCAAAACTACTGATTGGATTCACACCTAATGGCAAAAGGCACAATTGACACCCCAAGATCTAGCTTCCTGCCAAATTTGGTTTAATTCCGTTCAGTGGTTTGGGCTGTAGGTGTGCCTAAAGAACGTATGGAAAAACAAATGGACAAAACGTGTTTTGGGCTCCCCCTTTTTCTCTGCTCCCCACCTCATGGATCACCCTGAAACTTTAAAGATAGCAGCTGAACCAACTGTCATGCTAGTTTGAAAGAATTTGTGAAGATTTGTCAAGCAATGCCAAAGTTATTGGCAAAACAAAAACATTTCCTCCTATGGAAACTAATTCCTAACTATAACTACCTACTGGTGACTGATATATATATATATATATATATATGTAATCACCAGTTCCTCCCATACCGGGATCCCAATGTCTGAGCGAGGTAGATCTCTTAAAGACAGATTATGTAACAATGAGGTCAGCAGCGTTCTGAAAAGATTGGACATGACAATATGAGTTGTTTTTTTTTTACAAATGTACGACTTGCAAAGTCTGCAAATTTAGCCACAATGTTAAAGATTATCATTGTCCTTTGAGTAATATGCACAAACGCATTGAAAAACATCTAAAGTGCAACTCTGATTTTTGTGTATGTGTACTTATCTGTCTGGGCGGAAAAATCTATGTCTGTATTCCCAGTCAAAAAAATTATACTGGAATGCATGGGAGCTATACAAAATAAGGATAGACATTATCCAGTGGCACAACACTTTGACCTAGAACATCAGAGCAACCGAGATCTTTTAAGGCTCTTTGCTCTGGATAGGGTACTATTTTCTGCCAGAGGGGGCGATTGTGTGTGTAAATTGAGACAACTAGAGTCAAGATATATTTTGGAATTGGACAGGAGGATTCCTAATGGGTTAAGTATAGATACAGAGATGCCAACACATCTGAGTAATTAGGTTGTGATTCTGTATACTTATTCTGTATTGAGCCTTTCTCTTGTTCCTTGTTTCCCCCCCTTTTGATGCAATGTAGACTAACCTTTTTCTGATTTGTTTGAACTGTTTGCATTGGTCCATGATTCTACATGCTAAGGTTGTAACATGTATGTATGTTTGTGTTTGGTTTTAACTCATGTTCGTTTGTACTTTCATAGATGAAGTTTTGTTGAGGTGGAGGAATTTTAGCCCTATCCCGTTGTCTCAAACCAATGTGCCTTCATTTTTGTTTTGACTCCTCTACAACATGGTGGGAGTTCAAGTCAGCAAAAGAGCTAAGATATCTTTTATTTATATTACTTGAATAATTTTCTATGTTGACAAAATATTTATTGAATTCTTAAATCTGCATAATATCAGAATGTAGGGGTTACTAGGATCATGCTCAGGTTATTGCATTCCTATTTTGTTGGGCTGGATGTTTAAACATTTGTTTTTAGATCTTTATATGTGCAGGCATGCAAAGTTCATCAGGCAATTTGGTTGCTTGAGGTTTTATTATCATGTATAAGAGACTGATGGTCTTTTACATACACACCATGAATATTACTGTCACACATGTATGACAAGAGAAGTACATGGGAATTCAAGACTATCATTCTGGAATGATGTTGCACAAATGGGAGCTGGACTGAGAACTAAGGGGGTCATTCCGACCCCGGCGGTCTAGGACCGCCGGGGCCGGGGATGCGGGAGCACCGCCAACAGGCTGGCGGTGCCCCGCAGGGCATTCTGACCGCTGCGGTTTGGCCGCGGTCAGACCAGGAAAACCGGCGGTCTCCCGCCGGTTTTCCGCTGCCCTGGGAATCCCGGGGGATTCCGACCCCCTCACCGCCATCCTGTTCCTGGCGGTTCCGACCGCCAGGAACAGGATGGCGGTGAGGGGTGCCGTGGGGCCCCTGGGGGCATGGGCACTGCAGGGGCCCCCATAAGAGGGCCCCACTATGAATTCCAGTGTCTGCTTTGCAGACACTGGAATTCGCGACGGGTGCCACTGCACCCGTCGCACATCCTCCACTCCGTGGAGCCGGCTTCCTCGTGGGGAGGGGTTTCCCGCTGGGCTGGCGGGCGGCCTTCTGGCGGTCGCCCGCCAGCCCAGCGGGAAAGCCAGAATGGCCTCCGCGGTCTTTCGACCGCGGAGCGGCCATATGGCGGCTCCCTCCAGGCGGGCGGCTCCCGCCACCCGCCGGGGTCAGAATGACCCCCTATATCTTCCCAAGATCATATTATTGATTTTTCATGAACATTGTTGATTGGATTGATATTTGGTACTTTTTTTTAGTATTCCTTTGTAGTTGTTTCAAATTTAATTGAGTAAACTTTATCAGTATTATCAAAGTGATATATGAGAAAAGGCCAACTTAAAATGGCTGCCACAATTTTCATGCTATCCCTGTATCATTTGGATATTTGCATATTCTGTCAGTTGTTTATGTTGATGTATTGCTTCACCTTTTATATGGCATTGAAAAGATGACTAGCCCAACTGTGACCAAAACGCATTGGGTTTTCTTGCAAGATTGTGCCTGAATACAATTTGCAGTATTTTTTCACCACTACTGTTAGACTTGGCATCAATGGCATGGTCTCCCCTAACGTTTTGCCTCTACTTCCCAGGTTGTTTCTGTGTACTGGACTCTGCTTTTATTGTTTTGTTTGCTTTGGACACTTTACCACTGCTGACCAGTTCTAAAGTGTAAGTGTTCCCTGTATAAATTATATATGTACATTGGCTCATCAATGATTGGCATATTTGATTTAATAGTAAGCCCTTAGTAAAGTGCACTAGAGGTGCCCAGGGCCTGTAAACCAAATGTTGCTATTGGGTCTGCAGCACTGGTTGTGCCACCCACATTAGCACCCCTGTAACCATGGCTCCGACCTGCCACTGCAGTGTCTGTGAGTGCAGTTTTAAACTGTCAATTCAACTTCGCAAGTGTACCCACTTGCCAGGCCTAAACCTTCCCTTTTTATACATGTAAGGCACCGCTAAGGTAGGCCCTAGGTAGCCCCATGGGCAGGGTGCAGTATATGTTAGAGGTGGACATGTATTTATGTGTGTTACATGTCCTGGCACTGAAATACTGCCAAATTCGATTTTCGCTGTTGCAAGGCCTATCTCTCCCATAGGTTAACATGGGGCCTACCTTTAAATTTCATTAAAGTGCCGATGCCCATTGGGAGCAGATAGACATGTGGAGATTGAGGTCTCTGAACTCACAATTTTAAAATACTTCTTTTAGTGAAGTTGGTTTTTAGATTGTTATTTGAAAATGCCACTTTTAGAAAGTGGCCATTTTCTTGCTTAAACCATTCTGTGACTCTACTTGTTTGTGTATTCCCTCTCTGGGTCAGTTTGACAGTTGGGCTGTTTGCACCTCTTCTCTAGACAGTGACACAAAAGGAGCTGGGGTGTAGCCTGCATATCCTGATGGGCCATATGGGTTGAGGGGAGGGGAGGAGTGGTCACTTATACATGAAAGGGCTGTGCTTTCCCTCACACAATGCAGTCTCCAAACCCCTGATGTGTTTCTGGGGCATGAGCAAGTCAGGATCTTGAAAACAACAGAGACTTCTCTTTGAAGTAGGTCTACTTCAAAGGCAGAAAGTGGTATAAGAAGACCACCCAAACCCCCTGAAAATCAGATCACTTCTGGAATCAAGAGGAACCTCTGCCAAGGAGAAGAGCTGAAGAGCTGACAAGAAGTGCTGGCCCTGCCTGTGACTGAGCTTTGTTGGGCTATCTTGCAGTTGCTGCTTATGCCTGTGAAAGGGGACAAAGTCTGGACTTTGTAGTATAGTCCTGCTTGAGAAGAATCTCCAAGGGCTTGGACTGAGCTTGCCTCCTGTTCTGTCTGAAGTCTCAGGGCCATCAAAGACTTCCCCTACCAGCACCTGGACTCTCTGCTGAGACTCCTGCCCTGACAAGTAGTGCCCTATCCAGTCCCTGGGCCTATGAAAGGAGAAGTTTGTGAAAATCCAAGAAAACTGACTTCGGACGTCTCCGGACCGATGCCACTGCCGAATCCCGTGACGCCACCTGCAACTGACTCCGTGTTCGTTGCTGGAGTGCGATGACTCTCATAAGCCTGACATCGCTGCAGCCCCGCCGAGGTCCGCGAGTCCGTGGAAGTCGCTGTACCACATTGTGACCGCCGGATATCAACTCCGCCTGAAGTGCATGGATTCAATGCTTCACACTGACGCCACCTCACCTCCACCACTCTGCAGCAAGGACCCGATGCCTCTTCGTGACACATCCGCTCATTTGCCCCGAAGGACCAGAACCGACGCCACCTCAGATCCAGCGACGCCACGATCCCCGCAACAGCTTGTTTTCATATTTTACTAAGGTACTGCACCTGGGGGTCTGCGTGACTCTGTACCCAGTGCTATTGGGGTCTGATTGTTGGGAATCAAAGCATTTTGTTTTTCTAAGCACTATTTTTAAGCTTGATCTTTAAAAATATATAACTTGACTTGTGTATGTAGGATTTCTGTCCTATTTGTCTTGTTTTAAGTAAATATTGGCTGCTTTTCTAAACCTGTGTTGAGTAGTTTTGTGGTGTTTCTACTGCATTACTGTGTGTGTTGCTACAAATACTTTACAGCTGGTCTCTGAAGTTAAACCTACCTACTCGTGCCAAGCTACCAAGGAAGTGAGCGGGGGTTAACTGAGTTTGATTCTCCTTTACCTCGACAAGAGTGAGGGTCCTTGCTTGGACAGGGGGTAACCTGACAGCCAACCAAAGACCCCATTTCTAACTTTGGTGATCATCGGTGAGGATTGGACTTGTATTTGTACTTGGCATACAGTGATTAAGTATAAACTACTGTTTTCAGTGCAGACCATTACGTGACCACATACTACTTGTTTTTTTTCTTTTTCCCTTTCTGGATTTTTTCCTTACTTCCATATTTTTGGTAATCTCTTGTGATCTTTGAACTCTCTTTGGGAACTCTTGTTCTGCCTTGAAACTTTTCACCTTTTTTTTTACTCACCCTCATGTCCCAAAATGGTAAGGCACCAGCAGGAGCTGTTTTTAAGTTAGGGAAAATGAATGAAGAGTTATACAGATGTTCAACTGAAAGAGTTCTGTAAGGATGTTGCCTGTCCCATTAAGAGCACCTCTAGAAAAGAGGAGTTGCAAAATTATTGAGGGCCTGGGTGACAGCCAATTAAGCTGGAGGGCACACAAAGGACGAGGATGATGGTGAGGAGGTGCAGAGTATTCACAATGGTATAGTGGGTGGGCCTGTTATGTCCAGGGAGAGGGTCTCCAGGGCAGGTAGAAGTGTGTCATCCAAGGGTCTGACTTCTGAAGAGTTGCAGGACAGAAAGGCAGAGAATGCTCACCAGTTGGAGTTGGAGAAAATGAGGATGGCCATTAAAGAGAAAAGGTTATTGTTGGCTCATGAGCTCAGCTTGAGGGAGCTGGATCAGAGGAGCTAGTCTTGTAGGGATGTTGGCAGCAATAACCCAGTGCAGCCTGAGAGGAGGGTGCACATGCCTAAGGACCATGTGAAGGATTACAAACGGGAGAATTACATACTGTTGTGGTTCAAGGGGTATGAGTCTACTCTCCATATGAATCTGGCCCCTGAAGCTCATTGGTGGGTGGGTTTGTGGAAGCACTTCGAGGTAGAGGGGAGGGATACTCTGACATCCTTAGAAGGTCCCCAGGGGCTCACCTACTCTATCATGATGGACGCCCTGACCACAAAGTATGGTCTCACTCCTAATCAGTATTAGGATAAGTTTATGTCCTATAAGAAGGAATCCCAAACATGGTTTGAATGTGCTAGTTCTTTTTGAAGGTGATTGGATGGGTTGGTGAAGGGCAGTAAGGTAACACCTTTTGAGGGGCTGTACAATTTGATTGCTTAGGAGCATTTGTATAGTCTTTGTTTCCAGAGTTACACCAGCACCTGATTGACAGCATGCTGACTGACCCCAGGAAGCTTGCGCAGGAAACGGTCTGCTGGGAGAGCTCCAGGGTCCAGAAGAGGTATAGGGGAGACCACACCAAGGGTGGGCAGGGTTCCTGTCAGAGGGCCCCAACCTAGTTACCAGGGTCAGGATTCCTAGTCCCCCAGTGAAAAGAAGCCATGGTTCTCCATAGGGAGAGCTGTGGAAGGAGGTCCCCCCCATAAGTGTTATGCATGTGACCAGCTGGGTCATGTGAGGGGGACCCCAAATGCCCCAAACGTACACAGTCACCCATTGATGCACAGTCCCAGGGTTTGGCTAGTGTAGTGCTTGGGGAGTAGTTGGTTCCAGGTGGGTGGGAAACAGCTGAGAGGACCCTTGTCTCACTAGGGAACTGTGAGATGGTCCAGAGAACCCTAGTGCTGGAGAACACTAAAAAGTACAGGCAGTGGGTGACCATTGATGGACAGAGGGTGGAGGCTCTGAGAGACACAGGAGCCATTGTGACTACAGTGGGGAGTCACCTGGTGTCTGAAGAGCTGATAGATCCCTGTGTACTTCACCAGGTAGTTGCAGTGGACAACTCAGAGCACCTGTGCAGAGTGGCGAGGGTTGTCTTTGAATGGGGGGTCTCAGGTTCCTTGAAGGGAGCTGTGAGTCCAACTATGCCTGTGGATTTCCTGCTTGGCAATGACCTGGAGGATTCCCCTTGGAAGGAGGTTGAACACAGGTCTGCCTGGGTGGGTATGCGTATCCACCAGGTCAATGGCAGCCCGTCAGGGTGGTCAGGAGCCCCTGGAGCCTGAAACAGTGACCCAGGGGACTGCCAAAAAGAGGAAGGGCAAGGGTCATGGGAAATCAGTCCCAGATGTTCCCACAGTCCGGGAGGAGGCCGAGCCTGGGGGTGACACCCTGGAGCCTACAGGGGAAGAGGTGGCGGAGCTAGGGGAGGTTCCTGAGCTATAACAGTGGCGGCACGAAGGGGGACACACCAGGGAAGCATTCTGTGCGGCACAGAGGACATACCCTACTCTAGTGGGTTTGTAGCAGCAGGCTGCAGACCAGGCAGCTGGCAAGGATCTAGGATTTCACCTGATTTATTGGGAGGATGGCCTCCTGTATAGTGAGCCTAGGGAGGCTGAGCCTGGGTCAGCCCGTGTGCTGGTGGTACCCCAGTGCTTCAGAGCCTTCCTACTGTGTCTGGCTCATGATGTGCCTTTAGCTGGACATTTGGGGCAGGACAAGACCTTTTAACGGCTTGTCACCCATAATTACTGGCCCCTAATGTGCGGGCACTTGGACGCTCATTGCAGGTCTTGCAAGACTTGTCAGGCAAGAGTGAGGGGAAGTGCAAGGCTCCCCTCCAATCTTGTCCAGTAGCTAGTACTGCCTTTGAAAGGGGCGGTATTGACATTGTGGAATCTCTGGATCCCAAGACAGCCATGGGCAACATGTTCATCCTGGTCTTGGTGGACCATGCCACCAAGTACCCGGAAGCCATTCCGCTTAAATCAATCACTTCCCCTGTGGTGGGTCATGCATTGATGGGGGTTTTCACCCGCATGAGGTTCCCCAAGGAAGTGGTATCTGATAGGGGTACCAACTTCATATCCACATATATGAAGTCTCTGTGGCAGGGGTGTGGGGTAGCTTATAAGTTCACCACTCCTTATCACCCAAAAACAATGGTCTGGTTGAGAGATTCAACCACACCCTAAAAGGCATGATCATGGGCCTGTCAGAGCCCTTGAGGCAGAAGAGGGACGCCCTCTTGCCTTGCCTTCTGTTCACCTACAGGGAGGTGCCTCAGAAAGGGCTTGGCTTTAGTCCTTTTGAGTTACTGTATGGCCACTCTGTAAGGGGACCCTTGAGTTGGGTGAAGGAGGGCTTAGAGAAAGCCCCCAGTAAAACTCCCCAGGATGTATTTAGCTACATACTGGCTTTCTGAAACCAGACTGGCCAGTTCAGAGATCTCGCACAAGAGAACCTGGATGCAAGTCAGGCAGAATGCCACTCTGGTCACGTTTTAGCCTGGACAAAAGGTGTGGGTGATGGCACCAGTGGAGCCCGAGGCGCTCCAGGACAAGTGGACTGGGCTATTTTTGGAAGTGGAGTGAAACAGTAAAGTCACCTATGTGGTGGACTTGTGGACTTCCCAGGAACCCTATAAGGGTCCTGCATGTAAACCGGCTCAAGCCACACTTTAAGTGGACTGAATTGTCCATGCTCCTAGCAACAGATGATGGGGTGGAGGAAGAGAGTGAGCCTTTGCCTGACCTGTCTGCTAGAGAAAAGGATGGCTCTGTGGAGGGAGTGATCCTCTCCCCCTCACCAACCCCAGAACAGCAGACGGACTGTCGTCAGGCATTGGGTCAGTTTGCCTCATTGCTCTCCTTGATCACAGGGGTCACACACTTGTGTACACACGATGTGGACACTTGGGACAGTCCTCCTGTTAAACAAAGTTTACAGAGTATCTGACAGAGTGAGGGCTGTGATTAAAGATGAAGTTTCTAAAATGTAAGTGTTGGGGGTTATTGAGTTTTGCAGCAGCCCTTGGGTGAGCCCAGTGGTTTTGGTCCCAAAGCCTGCTGCTCCTGGTGCCAATCTAGAATTTATGCTCTGTGTGGACTACCAGGGACTGAACGTGGTCACTAAGACTGACGCACACCCCATCCCCCGAGCTGATGAGCTCATTGACTGGTCGGGAGCTGCCAAGTTTCGAAGTACATTTGATCTTACCTCTGGGTACTGGCAGATCGCTTTGACTGAAGGGGCTACGGAGAGTTCTGCATTCGCCACACCAGATGGGCACTACCAGTTTAAGGAGATGCCATTTAGGATGAAGAATGCCCCTGCCACCTTGCAGAGGTTGATCAACCAGGTGTTGGCTGGACTGGATAATTTCAGTGCCTCCTACCTGGATGACATTGCTGTCTTCAGTTGCACATCGTATTTACACTTGCAACACCTCTGTCAAGTTTTGGAGGCCCTGCAGAATGCAGACCTCACTATTAAGGCAAGCAAGTGCCAAATAGGGGAGGGCTCTGTGGTGTACTGGGGACACCAAGTGGGGAGTAGCCAGGTGGCACCCCTACAGCCAAAGTTTGAAACCATTCTGGCTTGGGAGCCCCCCCAGACCCAGACTGAGGTGAGAGCCTTTTTAGGACTCTCTGGACACTATAGGAGGTTTGTCAACGGGTATGGCACAATTGTTGCTCTCTTGTCTGAGTTAACTACCAAAAAGCATCCCAGAAATGTGATCTAGATTGAGTCTTGCCAGACGGCTTTTGATGTCCTGAAGGCTGCCATGTGCACAGCACCTGACTATTCCAGGGAATTTGTTGTGCAAACAGACACCTCGGAGCATGGTATTGGAGCAGTACTCTTACAGCTTAATGAAGAGGTCCTAGATCAACCAGTAGCCTTCATTAGCAGGAGATTACTTCCCAGGGAACGTAGGTGGAGTGTAATTGAACTTGAAGCTTTTGCTGTGGTTTGGGCACTGCAGAAGCTAAGACCCTACTTGTTTTGGACTCACGTCTGGGTTCAGGCAGACCACAGGCCCCTCACATGGTTAATGCGGATGAGGGGTGAGAATCCCAAATTGTTGAGGTGGTCCATCTCCCTACAGGGAATGGACTTTACGGTGGAATACCCTCCTGGCACCGACCACACCAATGCTGATGGTCTGTCCAGATTCTTCCGCCTTAGGGATGAGAACTCCGTGGAGGTTGGGTAGTTGCTCCCAACTTTCAGCTGGGGGGACACGTTAGCTTGACATCATTGGCATGGTCTCCCCTAACTTTTTGCCTTTTCTTCCCATGTTGTTTCTGTGTGCTGTACTCTGTGTTTGCTGTTTTGTTTGCTCTGGGGACTTTACCACTGCTGACCAGTGCTAAAGTGTAATTGTTACCTGTGTAAATTATTATATGTCTACATTGACTTATCCATGATTGGCATATTCGATTTACTAGTAAGTCCCTAGTGAAGTGCACTAGAGGTGCCCAGGGCCTATATATCAAATGCTACTAATGGGCCTGCAGCACTGGTTGTGCCACCCACATTAGTAGCCCTGTAAACATGGCTAAGACCTGTCACTACAGTGTCTGTGAGTGAAGTTTTAAACTGACAATTCGACTTGGCAATGTCACCCACTTGCCAGGCCTAAACCTTCCCTTTTTATACAGGTAAGGCATCCCTAAGGTAGGCCCTAGGTAGTCCCATGGATAGGGTGCAGTGTATGTTAAAGGTGGGACATGCACGTATGTGTTTTACATGTCCTGAAAGTTAAATACTGCCAAATTTGTTTTTCCACTGTTGCAAGGCCTATCTCTCCCATAGGTTAACGTGGGGGCTGCCTTTAAATATTATCAAAGCGCAGATTCCCTTTAGGAGCGGATAGACCCGGAGTTTGGGGTCTCTGAACTCACAATTTAAAGATACATCTTTTATGGAAGTTAGTTTTTAGATTGTGTTTGAAAATGCCACTTTTAGAAAATATGCATTTTCTTGCTTAAACCATTCTGTGACACTGCTTGTTTGTGCATTCCCTGTCTGAGTCAGTTTGACAATTGGGCTGTTTGCACCTCTCCTCTAGACAGTGACACAAAGGGAGCTTGGGTGTAGCCTGCTGGGAGATCTGAGCTTAAGGGAGAGGAGGAGTGTTCACTTAGAACTGAAAGGGCTGTGCCAGCCCTCACACAATGTAGTCTCCAAACCCCTGGTGTGTGTCTGGGGCCTGGACAAGGCAGGATCTTGAAAACAACAGAGACTTCTCTTTGAAGTAGGTCTACTTTAAAGGCAGAAAGGGGTAAAAGAAGACCACCTGAAAACCCCTGAAAACCAGATCACTTCTGGAATCAAGAGGAACCTCTGCTAAGGAGAAGAGCTGAAGAGCTTGGGAGATGTGCTGCCCCTGCCTGTGGCTGTGCTTTGTTGGGCTATTCTGCAGTTGCTGCTTCTGACTGTGAAAATGGACAAAGACTGGACTTTGCGGTATATTCCTGCTTGAGAAGACTCTTCACGGGCTTGGACTGAGCTTGCCCCCTGTTCTGAAGTCTCTGGACCATCGAAGACTTCCCCTACCAGCACCTGGACTCTCTGTTGAGACTCCTGCCCTGACAAGTTGTGCCCTATCCAGTCCCTGGCCCTTGAAAAGAGAAGCTGGTGAAAATCCAAGAAAACAGACTTCGAACACCTCCGGACCAACACTACTTCTGAATCCCATGGTCCTCGCTGGAGTGTGACGACCCTCTCAGGCCCGACATTGCTGCAACCCCAGCCTAAGTCTGTGACTCCGTGGGAATCACCGCACCATATTGTGACCTCCGAATATTGACTCTGCCCGAGGTGCGCGGATTCAACTCTACACACAGCAGCGCCTCACCTCCACTGCTCCAAAGCAAGGACCCGACACCTCTTCCTGATGCCTCCGCTCCTTCGCCCCGCAGCACTGGAACCAATGCCACCTCAGATCCAGCGACACTGCGATCCCTGACTTTGTGCACTGGCTTGTTTTCACATTTTACTAATGTACTGTACCTGGGGGTCTGCGTGACTCCGTACCCAGCGCCATTGGCATCGGATTGCTCGGAACGACTCTGTCACAATGCCGTGTTATCACCTCATCGAAGACTTTTGTGTTTCTGAGCACTTTTTTTTCTTTAAAACTTCATACAATTAATTGTATATGTTGGATTTTTGTTGTTTCGTCTTGTTTTGTTTAGATAAATATTGGCTATTTTTCTAAACCAGTGTTAAGTCATTTTGTGGTGTTTCTACTTTATTACTGTGTGTGTTCGTACAAATAATTTACACCTCGTCTCTGAAGTTAAGCCTACCTGCTCGTGCCAAGCTACCAAGGGTGTGATCAGGGGTTAACTGAGTGTGATTTTCCTTTACCCTGACTAGATTGAGGGTCCTTGCTTGGACGGGGGTAACCTGACTGCCAACCAAAGACACCATTTCTAACAACTACATTTTGTGATGAGCCATGTTTTTCTGGAGTGCATAGCACTGAGCTAATCAAGTACAAGGCTACAGAGAAGCTCAGGATCAGTGAGATGTTTATTTTGCTCTTCTAGTTTTCTTTGCAAGTAGTCATACTAAGCAGCCAACAAGATGCCTATAGAGGTTGGCATTTGCCTCAATAAATCAAAGAGAATAGATGGCCAATCACATAGCAAAAGAGCTATTCTGAATTTTTACAGAAAGAAATATGTTACTTCTCACCAAACAAGATACTGCCTAAGCACAATCTCTGGATTCCATGGCTGAAACAATATGTTGTTTAGAGTTCATGATCCGCTTAGTACCTTAGAGTGAAAAAGATTATGAGAGTAATGAAGGCCTTGATGGGCTGGCTTTTATCATGTTATGGTGGTGCAGGTATGGAGGATTTCACTAGCTCAGGGATGGTTTGACCTGTGAAAACTAATGTTTCGCACTTGTTAGTAGTCAATTTTGACTAAAGTGCAGGAGCAAAAGACTGCTGAACAGCTCACAGTATCCCTGCCAGACTGCAAGTTTAACTCTGCCAACTTTTGAACTGGGCAAACAGGTTTGAATACCTGATTCCGCTGAACATCCTGTGAACCTGGGCAAATCACCTACGGTCCAATTTGGAGTCTGGCAGTCGGACCGACAGACTGCCAATATGGTAGTCGGAAGGACACCACCAAGCCAGAGGCCTCCTGGCCGCTACATTTCAATGTTCCCTTGGGTCTGGTGGGGCAGTCAGTGGGCAGCATTGACTTAGGCTCTAAGAGAGCACTGACTGCTCCACCAGCACAGTCGGAATGCGCACTGTTGCCCCGGCAGTAAGTGCGCATACCGACTGAGCTGACGGGGGGCCAGAGCACTGCCCATGGCTAGGCCATTTTCGGGGTAGGGGCCCCCCTCTGGCTCCTTCTGTGCCTTCTCACTGACCTTTTCCTGGCAGTGTCCACGCCGAGCAGAAAGGCAGATTGTAATATGGACAGTGGTATTACTGCAGGCACTGCTTCCATATTGGTCCGCTCTCCCGTCTCCCGACCACCGCCACTGTTGTGGGCCAGGAGATGATGGTCCTGTCGTGGTCCTGTGGTGATCTGACCGCTACCATCCAAATCAGGCTGTCGGACGGTTGATGATGCGGTGGTTGCACCACCAGTTAGTACGGCGGTCTTCGGGCCGCTGTACTCTCAGTCAGACCCTTATTCTCTGCATGCGTAAATATATTTGATGTAAGGTTCTCACATAAAGTGATCCAAGGGCCAGATGTATCACAAAAATGCATTTTGGTATGTATGAAACCCAATTCAGTAACTTGTTACCGAATTGTAAATAGGAATTGCAACTACATACCGATTCGGTATTGGGAAGGGGCATGTCAAGGGCATCCCTTCCTGATACCGAGTCACAGTGGTATGTAGGAATGTCTTGTGACTGAAATGCGGTTGCAAAACATTCACATTTTATCACCTACTTCAAGTAGGTGGTAACCCATTTGCATACAGGAAGGAGTCTCCAAGGGTCCCCTTCCCCTTTGTGAATGCATGAGAAAACATTTTTTAAGAGCAAGTAGTGGTTCCAGGGACCTCTGCCTGCTCTTAAAAAATGGAGAAAAAAAGTATTTTCATTTTTCTTTTTTTAAATGCATCCCATTTTCCTTTAAGGAAAACAGGCTGCATTTAAAAAAACTAAAAAAACAAATTGCTTTATTTAAAAGCAATCACATACATGGTGGTCTGCTGGGTCCCGCAGGCCACCATCTCTGTGATTGTAGCCATTGACAATGGGTCACAAATTCAGACCTACCTCATGAATATTAATGAGGTAGGTTGATTTGTGAGCTGTTGGGAATCGCTAAATGAAACTCCTGGAGTTTCATACATTCAAATAGCAATTACCTACTTATGATTCACAAAAAATCACATTTAGGTAATCGCTATTGGAAAAATGGATATATCTGACCCCAGAACCCTTTCGCAATCTTTACACTATATAAAACTATTTTTTTTAAATACATTAATTAAAACTGATTCTGAAGCTTTGCATGAGTTGCTCTGCCTTAAGTCAGATGCTTTTATGGCTGGGCACAATTTCTGAAATTATCAAAGTTATTTGAGCACTCAAGGAACACAAATACTGACATTCGAGTGTGCAAATCCCCATTTGTATTCGCAAAACAAGAATTTGAAATGTGAAGCATAGGTATTCACTTGTAATAATGCACCAGTATTGAGTAATATTGCGCATGAATTTCTATAGTAGTAAATGTCCAACTTGTTGGAGAATATGGCCTTAGATGAAGAATACAATATTTTTGACCTACTGTCTGTACCATGGTGCTATTAGTACAGAATTATTGATACTAGCATCGTGGACCACTTTTATTCCCGTATGTATTCTCCTATTGCCCAATCTGAAGCTTAATATTTTACAGGTCTCATATTGTTGAATAGATGTTTCTCTTCTTGATACTAAGCCCTTCACTTGCAACCATTATATAAAGATCTATATTATGCTCTTAAAAACAAAAGCCACATTGTGTTTTCTATGTGATTGTAATGTGTTGTTTAAATTTAGCAGATGTGGTAAAGAAATAGCAAGAAGGTGAGCAAACGGCTAGAAAAACAAGTATTATCCAGCAAAAGAGCAGTTTCTTTTTTTTTATTTTTTACTACTAACATACTCTCTGCTAATCATGCACATAACATTCCACTGCAAACCGCATTTTGAACCTTTTATCGTATTCCTCTGTGTCATTATCAATCATTGTGCCAACACTGAACTACCCTTAATAGATTTAGAATGATTCTGAAGAAAAATTTAAAATGTTTTGAAAAATCTGTTGAGCCATAAGTCTTCACCATTAGTACCGACATTATAAATAAGAGGACACACACATCAAAGAGTAATGTGCACTCTATTGGCCGCTTGTTCTTTTCAAACAGTAAGAATTACCATATCTATATGTCATAGGCGTAAAAACAGTCTCACTTATTTTATTTTTTATTTATCTTTTTATTAAGGTTAGTGTAGTGAAGAAATAACCACATACGGCAATAGGTGAAAGACGAAGACACAGAAACATGAAAAAAGCGACTAAGGCAAAATAATATCAAATACAACATTTAACCATGCCACGTATCGAAAATGAATAGTCCTACATAAATTGCAGACTACAAGGTAAACAGGAGGGACGACAACCCAATCAACAGAATCTGATGTGTTATAGTGGGATAGTATGGTTGACTCGACCCCCAGGAGGAGCCCAGGCACGCCTAAGGAGCCAAACCCATGGGGAGAAGCGACACTCAGCATATGCGCACAGGGCCAGTGTGTGAAACCAGGTAAGAATCTATGTGGGGGATGCGCCAGCCACTGTGGAATACAACCAGGGGGAGCAAGTGCAGTCACTCTGATACCGCGTGGTGGTCCAGAGTGCAGAGGGGGTTATGCGACTATTCAAAAGGAAGTGGGGGTAGTCACAGAGCATTCAGGGGGGGGGTGTGTTGTTTTTGGCTTCAATGTGTACAATGAATGCATCCCAAATTTCATAGCCTCCATCTGACAGCCCCTTAGAATGTAGGAGCCGTAGGGTATGTGTTTCCGCCTGGGACCGCTGAAGCAGGTCACACAGCCACATGGCATGTGTGGGGGCATGTGGGGCCTTCCAGTGAGTTGCTATAGGGCGTTTAAGCGTTATGTAAGCCAAGTCCACAAATCTATGGAGATGTCTGTCTCCTTTGGCGCCACAATGCAGTCCTAGCAAGCAGGACTCCGGGGACAGAGTCAAGGCATGATCAGTAATTTTCACTATTGTAGCGGTGTTGTGTCCCCAGGCCTCCACCAATGGTGGGCAGTCCCAAACCATATAGTAAAAGTCTGCTAGCGGTTTCTCACATCGAGGGCACGAGGGATCTGATGTGGGGAACATGCATTTGATGCGGTCGGGAGACAAATAAGTGTGGTGTAGGTAATTAAACTGGGTATAGCAAAGTCTAGGATTCCATGAGATGTGCTTAACGGAAGAAAGTGTAGTGTTCCAGGATGCTGGCGACAGGGGAGTAGGGAGCACTGCATCCCATTGAGCTTGTGTGCGTTCCAGACTCGGACATGCCTCCGATAGCAGCATGTTGTATATCTGTATAATTACTTTTTTGCTGCCCTTAAAGGGTAGGATCAGCGTGAGAATCTATGATGTCTGCGGTTCGTCGTCCCCTGAATCCCAAGTGAGATGCAATAAGTGTTGTATCGTACAGTATGTCAAGAAGGCACCCGCAGGTATCCCTGTGGTTTCTACTAGTTTGTTAAACGCCAGTAGTGTAGATTCTGAGTAGAAGTTGCCCATGTTCTCAAGCCCCACCTCCCACCATGGGGCCATATTGTGGTGCACAAGCAGGTCGCAGGCTCTAGGCAGGTGCAGCAGTGGGATCAAAGGTGAATATGGCATGTGAGGGCTCTTACCGTGTATGTATCGCAGCAAGCATGTTTTCGCAGTATCTAGTATGATGTTACCCCGGGGTGTAGGGCATGCTCTATTCAATACCCAAGCCAACGGTAGTGTCGGGGTAGTGTTCCCCCAGCCAGCTAGTGGGCCACTGAAGTTGGGCAGCAGCATAATACAATTCGAGGTTAGGCATACCCAGGCCACCATTGTCCCGTGTGTATTGTGTCGTGGCCAATGCGCCGTCTGTCCTTTCCCCACAGTAGATCAGTTAGAATGCTCTGTAGGGCATTAAAGAGTGAGTGGGGGAGAGCTACCAGCAGCGCTGCAAAATGGTAAATAATCTAGGGAGGATAAGCATTTTGGCTATGGCCACTCTGCCCATGGGCGATCAAGGGAGAGATCCCCAGAAGGGAAGCAAGCCTCTTATTGACCAAATTACTCTGTCTATGTTGCCCTCCTTAACGTCCTCTATTGTGTGATACACCTGAATTCCCAAATACTTAAAGGTGGTGTGACACCAAGGCAGGTGGTACACTGGTAGGTCTGGTTGAAGCTCTAGGGGGAAAGGCATTAAGGGGTTTAGACCAATTTACTCGGAGTCCAGAGATTACAGCAAATTGGTAACAAAAGTCTCACTTATTGTAGGTGTGTATAACGATCTAGTGTGTTTTGTTTTTCTTTTTCGCCATAAGGAAATAGCAGCAAGACCTATCTGCACAGACGTCAAATCACCAAAATGCCAAAGGTAGGCGAAGCAACATCTGACACCATTCGACCTTTATTTTCACTCAAGCACTTACACATAAACACACATTCACACATACACACACTCACACACAAACCCCTCTCTCACCCGCAAGCATGCACACAACTGGGCGTTGTAGTCCTGTTTTGCTTTCTTTAAATAAGACTAACACACCTGAAATCAATGATTTGTAAGTGAAAACTTCAGGACTGGGGTAAGCATCGTAATTACCTAGAGTAAGGTGGTCACTCTAATCTGCCATTAGGGCACTCTACCCTTTTTGAAGGACTGACATGACAGTACTTGACATACAATGGTCCGGCAGCTAGCTGAATGTATGATGGAACAAGAAGGGCATTTACCACAAATCCTTTTACAACAAAGATGGAATCCCAACAGCATCTTTACAATGAAAGAATTTACAACAACTTGTTTTTACCACAAGAATGCTTTGACCACAAATGCCTTTACCACAAAAATGAATTTTTTTACAGATGAGTATAAATCAGAGGTCTTCAAACTTTTCGATGCCGGGACCCCTTCTCAAAAAAGTGTCGGTGTAAGGACCCCCTCCTGAAAAAAACTTCTAGAACCTTGTTCTCCTCATCATCAACAATCATAAATGTCCTGAATTTCCACAGAAAATCATTTTTATGGTGAAGAAATAATATTAAACAGGTCAGAGAATGTGGTGGAGTGGTCAAAGGTGTGGCTAAAAACAAAGGTCTTCATTTATGAGGAATTGACGTAGGGCAGCGCTGCAAGACTACACTTCCCTACACCAATATAAAAGGGCAGGAATGGGTCATATTTATGAAATACCGTGCATTCCTGTCCTCTCCCCCTGTGCTGGGTCATAAATTGCTACCTAGTGCCAATGTAGGTAGGATAGTTTTTGTGCAGGAAGGGGCGCCTCCCTGCACAAAAATGATCCAGAGTGGTATTTTCAATGTGTGCTGCAGAATGCAACACACATTGAAAGAGGAAAAACGAGGAGAAATGAAAACATTTCTCTACCTTATGTCTGCTCTGAGGAGACGTAAGGTTTTGGCACTGCTTCAGTTTACGAGATTTTGAAAATCTAGGGCAGCGTCAAAATCCATGGGTTTTACATGAGAACAGCCACCGAAAGACCCACGGGATGCCTCCTTGGCACAGTCCCAGGCAACAAAGCAGCTTCTGCTGCTTTGCCTTACTTCATATCTATGAGGCCAAGAAAAAGCCACATAGGGTGGCTTTGCGTTGCCTCATAGGTATGATTGACAGGCTTGTGCTGCAAGAACATTAAAATAAATTATGCTCCGGTGACGCAAGCCTCTCATAAATAAGCTCCAAAATATTCTGTATAAACTTCATACTTACATTTAATACTTGCCCAAAAGTATACCTTTATCATTTATGGTTTTGCAACGAAATTCGTTGTAAAGGCATTCGTGGTAAAGGCATACACTTGGTGAAAAATGTAGTTGTGAAAACATTTGTAGTTAAGACAGTTTAGTTGGAAGACCTTCATGGTAAAGGCATTTGTTGTTAAGACATTGTTGTAAACAACTTGTCCCCGAGCTAGCCAGGGTGTATTGCAGGTTGGGCCGTTTAGTTTACATGTGCTGAGTGTCAGGAACCCCAAAGTTGCCTCCTGCATTATCTGTCAGCATCCCCAGGGATTAGGGTTAAATCATATCTCTGTTCTTGGTTAAACCTTCATGTTTTTAAGTAAACATAATGTGCTGTGGTACACAATCGGTTTTATCAATGCTTGTTTTTACCAATGCTTGTTTGCTAATGTGAGCAGGTGTAAACATGTGCTTCTAATTGGGTGTGGTCTAGACATGTGCTTCTAATTGGGTGTGGTGACTCATCCACATATGGAAACTCAACTGCTTTCCTGGTTATAAATAGCAGAGTGAAGCATGCCTCCCTGCTTGGCTTTGTTTTGCTTCCTGATCTCAGCATCTGATTTGGCAGTCCAGCCTCTGCTGTCATCCTCGTATTAAGGACTTTTGAGGCAATTCTTTTCTTTGTTCCTGTACCAGCTGACACCAGGCATTCCTCTAGCACTCCGGAAAAGACTGCAGCTAGGTGACTAGTATTCTCCAGGGAGTTTGTTCTTTGAGTACCACGCTTTCCTAGAACAGCTGGTGTATTTCAGACCTCGTATTTTGGCAGAGTGCTTATCTTGAAGAGATAAATGCATTTCTGAACATTCTACATTATTATTGTAGTTACTTGCCTAAATGTGCTTCAGGAAATCTGCTTGAGCTCAAGTACTACAAAAAGTGACAGTGCAATTTTAAAAGAGCATTTACATGACTTTTCTTTCTCTAATAGCATAACTCTTGGATTTAAATTGTGTCATTCATGCCTGCATTTCAGGTTTGAGGAATTTGTTTTTGAAGGGTTTTTTCACACACAGAGTGAAACCAAACCAAACTGTGACACCCTAACTGTTTGAACTCAGAGTGGACATTTGTATTTCCTGGATTGTTTTTGTTCCTTTTAGTTGAACCCTATGCATGCAGGACAGTTATATGTGATATAATTAATGCCCTTGTTTGTCTTTCTTGTGCATGATAAGTGCAACCACAGTTCTATTTGAAGTGTGCAACAGTGAATTTCTGTGAAGCCAGCCCTAGTGTCGCAGTACTTATTGTTGTGGTACTCAGTTTGGGTTTTTGGTATTGCAGTGTTAGTAATTGTGCCAACAGGTATTATTATCCAAGAAAAGTGCTGGAGCATCCCGGTGCTCTTCTAAAGCTCCCGTGCCCATATCAGAAAGAGAGATTCAGTTTTAGGGAAGTTGAGTGCACTAACTCTACTATCACTCTGTCAACAACGACCTGCCCCCTGAAGATACAGGGTGCCTGGCTGGACGGGCAAGAAGTGGCTGTGTTTTGTCTCTTTCTCTTCCACTCCCCCTTTCCTTTTGGGACACCTGCCGGGGCTTCTGTGTCCACCAGGAAGTGCCGAGAGGTGTTCCAGGAGGTCGGGGGGAATACCATCATCCCTGCAGACAACCTGCTTTTCAGGTGAGTGGCCCCGTCTCGACACTGAGTAGTAGTAAGGTACTTTGAAAGTTATGGAGGGTTTTCACACTTAGCCATATGTCTTTTGAAAAATATGGTTGCTAAAGCAAAGGCAAAGTCTAGATAACTCTAAATAAAGCACATTCCCCTAAAAGGAGTACACATTGAATATCTGCCATTTACATCTAAGAAGCTAGTAAAGTAAAAAATGTTCTAATGATGCTGACACACTGAATGTTTTGAATGTGTGAGTTGTCAGTTGTTCTGACATGTCATTTGGAATGGAAGCGCACAATGGTTAAACAGACAAGGAAGAATCTACTAACTCTGTTGAGTGACTACAATGCTTTCAAATACATTCCCTCCCCGATGAGTTGGCAGCTTGGGACGCAATTCAGAGACAATTTTTCACATGCAAATATAGCCTGTATGTGTACAAAGATAATAATCAACCTGCAGATCAGGCATATCACAATGTGTAAAGCACATGAATGATAGGTTTTACATTGTAGTAATTCCCCAACTTGAAGAGGCACAATGGCATTTTTGGGGTTGGGGAAGGGATGACACATAAAATATTGAACAACAGAGTTCTCTTACTTCTCTGCAAGAGGCTATTCTATCCAGCATTAGTATAACATTAGGCTTAAAAGAATCTATTTTTACTACTATCAGTCTGTAATGCCTTAATCTGTACTGGTAGCAGGGAATGCCCCTAGCAGCAGGCCCTCTTCCTTTCCTGCTGCCAAAGTCCCACCATGGCAGGAAATGGAATAGTGGGACGTGCTGCTGAAAGCAGTGATAGGCAGCTGCAGGACAGGATCCCTGCAGACCTGAGCAGGTCAGACCTGTGCAGAAGAGGAAATGTTTATGCTGCAGGTCAGGACCCATTAAATTATCCCAATTATCCATGGGTATATGCAACTTCTGATGGCATGAAATGCTGAACTATTTTTTGTTAAATTATAGGTAGTTAATCTCCTCCCATAGTTATAAAAATAAGAGATTGCTGAGGGCAAGACAGGGCCGGTGCTGCTTGGCAGCCATCCCCACTATTCTCTGCTCTACCCCCTTCAATTTCTGCATTCCGACCTGCTCCCCAAACTTCATGTCCTGCAAAAAATACCCTTCAGGAGGACACTTCACGCCAAGGACAATCGACATTTGTGGGATACCAGAGACTCAGGGACCCCCTTTTTATATTCTCCAGGGTGGCCTCATCATATTTTTGTTATGCCACTGTGTCTAGGATATCCTCTGGGGAAAATCTGGAGAAGGTAATTCTAATAGGACTTAAGAGCATACATAGTCAGTGAAAACTGGAAATTTTGGCTACTGCTCGAAGATATACACTCCTGATTTTTAATAACTGCACATGCTAAGTTTATTTTTCCCTTACCCTTGCTGGTAAGTTCAGAACTTTACCCATCCCTAATATATGTGCAAGGAGGATTTTCAGATGACAAAGTCACGTAGTTAGTATTATGCACATATAGGTCTTGTAGATAGGTTTGTGCACTGTATCTGTCTCTGTAGTTGATGGGTGGGGGGCTAGAACATGGTAGGAAATACACTTTATATTGTACTGCAGTTCTTAAGTACAGGCTTAACTTAAAGGCAATGTGTAAAGTGCTTATGCAGCACCCAAGTTGTAACAAAGTTGAAAACACAACACAAGAAAAATACCAAACAAAGTTAGAAAAATAACATTCATTTTAATAAATGAAACAATGACAAAAATCAAATCAGTACATTTGGAGATATCCAATTTCAAAGTTTTAGGTATATATAGAGTATAAAAGCAAAAAGCACAAATCGTTGCCATCTGGTTGTGCTAGACCAGGGATATGTCACACGTTCATACTGACTGAGATGGGGCAAAGGTTTATACAGTGAACAGGTCATTCCTGCTGAAAAAAGCACCATCTCAAAGTCTGGCATGAAGAGCCCAATTCATGGTGGGGGAGGCTGCAAGGAGCAGGGAGAGGATTGTGGCTAGCCATCACTGTAGTGTGAACAGCTGACATCCCATCACAGACGGTTGTCGTTGCAGAGCTAAGATCCTGTTGGGCGTCATAAATGGTTGTTGCAGGAGCTTCACATTGGTGGTCGCCACAGGCTGTCAATGTTGTAGCATGAAGTACAGATCCCTCATTGTCTGTCGCTGCTGGTGGACCCTGTTGGATGAAGAGTCAGGATCACCGGAGATTCATGATGGCAGTTGGCTTGGGCTGCAAGATCCTAGCGTGAAATAGAGATTTCACAGTCCCAAAGAGCCCAAAATGTCAGGATCCCTCCTTTTCATCACGAAGGAGCTCAACTGATGCCACACCAAGGGTTCAGGAGATGGAAGACACCTCTAGGGGGATCAGGAACTCACTCCAGTATAGATCAGCAGGCATCAGGCAGGTCCAGGCTGGTTCAGAGCAGAAGATAAGCAAGGCGGTTGCAGGGAGGCCTCTGGAGATTGTGATGTCCTTGTAACTCTGAACAGGTCAGTCAGCTGATCTTCAAAGTCACTTCAGTTAGCCTGGGATGAAGGAAGCCAATACAGTCTTCCTTCTCAGAGAACAGGGCAGGGCACAAGCATCACAGCAGTCCTCCCGCAGAAGTGCAGTCCTTCTTCCATAGCATCCACAGGTCCAGGAGTGTACTGATGATTGTTGCTCAGGCTCCAATATTTAGACATGGTGCCAGCTTTGAAGTGGAGAAACATCTAGACTTCCCCCAACATCTAGATCTGGAATTTACTTCCTTGCCTGGCCCAAGTCCAAAGATGATTGGGTTGACAAAAGGCTAGTATGAAGTATTTTGTTAGTGTGCTTAAGCAGTTCCTTTGAGATGTATGTGGGGTTCTGCACAACTATGACCCTCCCACCCTGGCAGTATAAAACATCTTGATAACAGCTAGTCCCCTTGGTGTCACTGTATGGAAGGAAAACTCAAAGGCCAACTGCGTACTACTACACGTAGCCATGGGACCCAGGATACAGGGCCTGGGCTGCAGGTGCGAAATGGTTAGGGCAAGAAAATGGCAACTTATTAAATGCTGCATTTTCAGAATTGTGACTTAAATTCCAATTTTAGCATTAAAGGGGGTTTTATATTACAAGTCTTTGCAGACCAAACATGACATTTCTACCTCTTCCCAAACAAAGTATGCACTTACTAAGTATAAAAAAGCTACTGTTATCTTACGGGGAGGGAGACCTCTAAGTGCTGAAAAAACAGTTTAGGACTTTTCCACTAGCATAACATGTTAAACTTAAAAGTACATGTCCACATTTTTAAATACACTTCACCCTGCCCTATGGGCTATTTAGGGCCTACTTCAGGGTTGAGTTATATATATTAAAAAGGAGGTTCAAGGCCTGGTAAAAGGTTTATTTTGCCAGGTCAAATTGACAGTTTAAATGTGAACATAGCCTGCAATGGCAGGTCTGGGGCATGTTTAAAAAGGCTGTGGCTAGCACAATATGTTCTGCAGGTTGACTAGTTTTTATTTAATTTACAGGCTCTGGGTACATGTGGTACCTCTCTACTAGTGCCGGTGGAAGACATTTTGAAGGGAGCACTGGTTAGGACAAAATCATAAATCAGTCTTGAAATCAGGAGGGATGAATTCAAAAAGTTTGGGGATGACCATGCAGAGAGGGTCAACCCCTACAATGTATTTTTCCTATTTTAGATCCCATAGGAAATTTCTACTTGCACCTAAAGCCAACCTGGCAATAAAGGAGAACTTAACACAGAGCCTGTGCTTTTCTTGTCTTGGTGTAAATTTGTTCAGTAGTGTTTGAGATATTGGTATTATAAAAGGTGCTGGTTGGGCTTCAATGGGTTAAAATGTTTGAGAAGCTTGACCATTTAAAGCCACACAAAATCCGAGGACATCCGTTGACACAAATTTAAAAAATAAGGGACGCTTATGGGTTGAGGGAGCCTTTTTTCCCCATTGTCCATTTTGAGTCTTAGGAACCAAAGTCTGATCTGTGGATCAAAACACTTTGAATGGCAAGTAGCGAGATGAAACTTTCTCTTGAAAACACCATTTCAGGAAGTGGAGTGTGGTCTCTGTATCCTCCCAAAAAAGAGACATAATGAAGCAGGCTGACTACCATGACTGCAAGGCCTTAGTCGGAGGACTGTCTAAGGGGACCTTCATATTTTATTAAAAACAAAAACAGAAAGACTCACCCATGCGGGAGGTTCAGCATACTGTGTTCTGTGTCCAAGGTCCTGAAAGACCTAATATGGCATTATAGTCTGCAATTCCTGAAACAGGACAATCATTTTAGGTATTTCGGGAGCCCTGACCTCAAAAACTACCCGCAGACCCGAGATACCAAAAATGAGGACTGTGGTGTTGTTTCCGGGATTTCGTAATTTTGGGGTGTTAAAAGATTGAAGACCGAAAAGACAGTTCATAAATTCTTCAGTGCTACGATAAATACCAGGCTCTCCGGACAACCGCTGCGGTGCACAACCCCGTGCACAGCGACCAATGAGAACCAAAGGAGGGTTTTCAGGCTTTCCAAAATGTGACCCATGCAGCACAAGAAAACAGCCATGTTCAGTGCTAAATAAAAGACAATGAAGTGCTTAATTAAAAACCGTAAAGGGGTTCACAGTAGGGATTAAGCAGTTGCAGTGGATTGATGCAGAGCCTGGCTAAAGTCCAGGCTCTGTGGTGTGCGTGGGAAGTGACTGATGGTTGTCCACGGAGGGTTACGTCAAAGGGCCTGTCTGAAGGTCAGGCCCTGCAAGCAACACGTACTGCACATGGCCAATCGATCATTGTTGCTATCTGCCCACAAACATATAAAGACTAAATTAAGTGAAAATACATTTAATAAAAAAGCAAACAAATGATTTGCAGCATTTCTTATGCAGCAACGGACACCATTTCCTTTGTATAGCATTATATCCTCTCCTTCTTAAAAGTGTTTAACAATATAGAAAACGTTAATAATAAATCGCGGTACTAAACCCTGTTTATCAGTTTAATTGATTACAAATAAGCTTGAACTCGGTTGAATAATATTAAATTCCAAAAAATGCAGTTATTTAAATCTACTTTTACAAATGAGAAATATTAATCTTCACAACAGAGGATATCACGTACCTCAGTTGCAAACTGTTGCAATCCACCAATATTAATTGGTCCTTCTTCTGTTGCATATAAATTGCATCCTCCAACACATAGATCTGAGGTTGGGCACACCATTCCGCAGGTCAGACCAAGAGGATTGTCAGAGAAAATGGTTTTTGCAGCGCCATAGTAGTTCTGTGTTAAGGTGAAACAAAAAGAAGGCATGGCATTGTGAAGTCAAATAAGGATAAAAAAAGATAGGCAAATATTTATGAAGCAATGCTGTTTTTCGTTATAGAACTTTACATTATGATTAAATGCGAGTCTGAATACAAATTTCGCCAATTACTTCTCCGTTACTGAGATAAACAATGTACAGTTTTTTTCAGCCCAAGTGAGTCTTCTATTTAGGGTACATTTATTTTTTATTTACCTATGAATTGAAAAAGAAAAGGTGCAAAAAATGAAGTAAACACACTTAGCGACCACAGTAACAGCATTTATTGTATGGGCCAGTATATTTCGATAATCATGATAGTTGAAGCATTTTTCAGATATTTCTCACATTTACATAAGCCGAATCTGGTCACACAGCACATTGCAGGACTGAAAGAAGGTAATCAGACTCATCTACCATCTGTGAAAGAACATTTCCAATTAGCAATGTATAGATAGTTATATGCGTTGACCGAATTAGCTGGAGCATCAGGTAAAAGGATCTAACACAGTATCTGAATATAACGTTATGGAGTCCACACATTAAGCAGAGACAAATACGCAGTAGTAGTAGATACTGTGAAGACAGCGTATGAAACTGGAGTGTAGTCATATCATTACACAAAATGTATGTATTTGTAAAGCTACATTCTCCCCTTGGGGCATCTTACCACTGAACAACACATTTTATTATGACCCTGCTCGTTGGTGCTCATTATATTGACCTTGGAAGCATGAAAGGCTGAGTGGCCCGCCAGGACTTCAAGCTCTCCAGACCTGCCTCTGGCAAGTGTGGGATGCCAGAGGCTATCCATGGCAGATGTCCTCCATTCTTGCTCAGAGTAGCTTGCAAGTCCAAGGTGGGCACCAAAGAGTTACAAACTTAGGTAAGGGGGCACAAAATGGACAAGTTCAGTGCAAAATTCTTCTTAAAGATATGTAAATCTAAAGCTTTCTCCATAATTTATCACACATATATATTCACTAACGAAACCAAAGTTTAAAGTGACCTTATAGTTAGGTGAAAATGTCAGTTAAAGCATATAAAACTCAAAAACACACTGAAATTCACGATTTATAGTTAACTGAAGTAATGATAAGTCGTGCTCCGCCATGCACAGTGTTGTTATCAATGATGTAATTTCAGTTGTTGTAATGATGTGATCAGTGATATCATAGACTATGTCAAGAGGGATAAAGTACTTAAGGTCATAAGCAGTGCATATTGAGTGTGTTTTTTTGTTACTTCAGTTAACTATAACTTGTGAATTTCAGGGTTTCTTCTAGTTTAAAATGCTATGTTTTAACTGATAATTTCACCTAACTATAATGTCGCTTTAATCGTTGCTTTTTTCTCAGTGAATTTCTGTATTTTTTTTTAAAGGGAAGTACTATATTTTTTTTACAATACTTAACTATGGCCTTTGGCTGTGGCATTTAGAAGTAGGGCCTGCTCTGTGCTGCTCTGTGGCCAGGCCTTGCACCCAATCCCCCTTGGCGGCATCCCCCCCCTACAGTGTACATCCTTTGGCTGGGAGTGCTATGGGATTGAGTACAGGTCTGGCCTGTGAGACGGCCCTGTGCCAAACTCCTGATGGGTGACCTACCACAAACAGTCACTGGGGTTTGGGCCCAGAACCTGGTCACATCCAATCCATCATAGGCAGCCAGCAACAGTTGCTGGCCAAACCCTAGAGTCTTGCAACACCACATTCCCCAAAACGTATTTTTTGCAGCACTGGGGTTCTTCCACAAAATTACACAGGGGTCTGCTCTGTGCCTCATTTTAGTACTGTATTACCATGAACAAAAATATTTTTAATGTGACTGAGTAGAGTCCCCTCTGGCACTGCTCACAAGGGCCAGGTTGTCAGGGAACCCCAGCCCTCCTGCTTATCCCTTTCTTATTTTGTTTTCTACTACACAGGGATAGAGTCCCTGGGTTATAAAATGGTAGTTAACTGCCACTTTCCTTCTGACACATATTGAGAAGCAACTGTAAAAGGGGGTAGAAGATTTAAAAGAATATGTGAGGTAGTTAACACACAGAGACACCAGACCAGTGTTCAGTCTTCAGTGAAAAGCAAGATAGTCAATGTAATGTGACTGAGCACTTCAGAAGAAAGATATCTCATTTCACAAGAATATAGCCTGAAGAAGAAAGAGTCTGAAGATTCACACATGTTCTGTGAAAAATGCAAATGTATAGTAGCCCATTTTATCTGATGGAAGTTGGTGCAAGGGAGGATAGTAAAATATAATGCTGTAATAAATGTAGATCTTATTCCATGGATTACGTTTGAGGTCTACAAAGAGATTTGAACTTTACAGTCTGCATCAGTAAAAGCCAAAGCAGGCAGCGGAGTACAAGAGAGAGATGTGAAAGTATCAAAGAGGCCAGTTGCATTGCCAAGTCCAGGAGATGCTAAAGATGACCAGTGGGATTCTGATGGAGAAATACATAAAATCACCATTCAATCCTTGATGATAATACTAATGTAGCAATGGTACTTCTATCATTTCTGGGTAACAGTGACATGATTTTCCTAAGAGTACAGAACTGACAATGAAGAGATTTAGTTACAGCTTAAATCCTAAGAGTGAAATACAGGTAACACAGTTTCACACAGTGCCTGGACACTAGAACTGTTGCAAGAGATTGATCAACTTTGGCATATAAAGACCACAGTTTTAAAAAGTCGCCTTCAAAAAAGTATTTGTCCTTCCATTCATGAATTGCAGTGACGAAAGACATTAAAGAACTGACTACTGAAGTAATTGTGATGAACACTTTGCAATATCTGTATGCCATCCACCTAGAAAAAAATAAAGAGCAAATCTGTGAACGAGTATCACCAGAAGCATCCATGAAGAATTCCACACTTGCAGGATTTCACTTTCATCTTGAGTGGGACACCTATTATATAAGATTAGAACATCACCACGGTTTTGGCTGGGTTATCATATGGTAAACAGTAAATGAATCCACCAATGCTTTGCTAATTCTAAATGATATCTATATTTTGTAGGATATAGGCTTCCCAAAGCTCAGACACTCATATGCCATGTAAAAGGAAGATAAGTTGTCTCTAGGGTGTACTTTTTATCAAGATCAATCTATTTCGCAAGTGTTGATAGTTTGCTAACTAGAGGAATTGTTATAATATGCAGACGTATGATCTTTATGAGCAGAGATTTTTATTTCTGCATGAGTGAGGAGAAAAACTTACTAAAGAAATAAGTTGTGAACCTTTCACCACAAAGCTGTTTCCTCAAATGTTTCGGAATAAATGACATTCTCACAATGTCCAATCCACCCTGGCAAATATCATGAGTCAAAAAATATGTGAAATTCCTTTTTTACAGGATGACAAAAATCTTTTTTTCCTTTTTGGGGGGATATCCCCACCCTTATCTGTTTTATTACTTTTAGTTCTTTCCTGTTGTTCGTGTTTGCGGGTGGGACCCTCACACACATGATATCAAAATGGCCGCCGCGACGGATGCTCCTCGAGGAGCTCCTGAGGGACGGGATCACTCTTTTGTGTAAATCCCGATTTTTCCCCTGACCGGCGTCCGTTTCTCAGCTTCATCGCTCCCGACGGAGATCCCGAGAGCAGCGCTCCCGTCGGTGAGCCTGGTCTCCCGCGACGAGGGAATCAGCGCGCCCGACGGTCGAGCCCGGTCCCCCGCGGCGAGGGGAGCAGCGCTCCCGACGGAGAGCCCGGTCTCCCGCGACGAGGGGAACAGCGCTCCCGACGGTGAGCCCGGTCCCCGCGACGAGGCGAACAGCGCTCCCGACGGTGAGCCCGGTCCCCGCGACGAGGCGAACAGCGCTCCCGACGGTGAGCCCGGTCCCCGCGGCGAAGGGAGCAGTGCTCCAGACAGAGAGCCCGGTCTCCCGCGACGAGGGGAACAGCGCTCCCGACGGTGAGCCCGGTCCCTGCGACGAGGCGAACAGCGCTCCCGACGGTGAGCCCGGTCCCCGCGGCGAAGGGAGCAGTGCTCCAGACAGAGAGCCCGGTCTCCCGCGACGAGGGGAACAGCGCTCCAGACGGTGAGCCCGGTCCCCGTGACGTGGGGAACAGCGCTCCCGACGGTGAGCCCGGTCCCCGCGGCGAAGGGAGCAGTGCTCCAGACAGAGAGCCCGGTCTCCCGGGACGAGGGGAGCAACGCTCCCGACGGAGAGCCCGGTCTCCCACGACTAGGGGAGCAGCGCTCCCGACAGAGAGCCCGGTCTCCTGTGACAAGGGGAGCAGCGCTCTCGACGGAGAGCCCGGTCTCCTGCAGCGAAGAGAGCAGCGCCCCCGACGTTGAGCCTGGTCCTCGTGCGCCGTTCCGAAGTTTCGGATTGCATCAGAGGAAACGTGAGGAAGCGTCCTCTCCTGGAGCAGTAGGTCATCCGGGATTCTGCCGGGACCCGACATTCGCACGCAGCCTCCATCCATCTGGCCGAGGTAGGCACCAGACACAGTTGAACATCGGGGAGTGATTCAGGTACAGTCCTTTGTCCCTGGTACGGCCAGAGGGAGGGCTGGGTTTTCTGGGAAAGCCTCTCCGGATCTCCAGTCCTTTCAGTCCTGGGGTGGCACCCCTTTGCTTGGGGCCGTAGGTCCCTGGATCCAGCAGGGCACTGAAGCTGTTGCTGGCCCTGAGTCCTGGTGGTGTGGAAGACCCGCCGCGGGTCTCCGTGAGCCGCCGTTCAGGGGAGGGCGGAGGACTGCTCTGCATCTTCTCCTGGCAGCCAGAGAGGAAGGCTGCTCCTTCGGGCTTGTAATCTCGATATCGCCCTGGCGCTGTTTCCCTTCAACTTCGAGCTGCCTCTCCTTCCGGCCCTCTGTCAGCCCCTTGCCCTCTGGGGTGCCCCCCCTGGGTATATGATTTTCACTGCTGATCCTGGCAGCTTTAACAAGATGGCCGCCACGACGGACGCACCTCGAGAAGCTCTTGAGGGTTGGGATCATTCTTTTTTTTATGTAAGTCCTGATTCTCCTCCTTCCCTCTGGTGCCCCCCCCCCCCCTCTACTACTGACCGTCCTTGAACCTCCTGACTCGGACATGGTCTTTTGGGGGTTGCTGACGCCTTTGAGCCCTGCATGCGAGAACTGACTATTGATTGACGTCCAGGTCCCCCTGGGCCTCGCCTGTCCCCGCAGTTGGGCTGCCTTTGCACTGATGCAGCCGTGACCATTTCTCACCATCTTTGCTCCCACTGGATGAGACTGATGCTGGACCTGATCTCCGCTCTCCCAGAGCCTTGGCTCCCTCCGCAGTTGATCTGTCTTTGCTCTTTGGCAGCTGAGGGCATCCTTTTCAGTGTCTTTGGTCCCGCCGGGTGAGTCAGACTGGTCTAAGTCTCCGCTCTCGCCCCGTCCTCTGAGGAGCTGTTTTCGCCAGCTCATGCTCGTGGGATCCTACCCGACCGCCTTATGTACTGAGACGGCTATTGGGCATTCTTCTGCGTCCCTGATCCCACTGCCGGGCTACAGGCGTTCTGCCCGCCCTGAACAGCCTGGGTCTAAGGCAGGACCGGACTCCTACCTCCCGGAGTCTCATCTCTGGCTCCAACGGTTAAGGAATCTCCTCCCCCGACTCTGACCCGCGAGGAGCCGCCGGACTACACCGCCCCTAAAGGCCCCCAACCTGGGCTGGTCTACTAAAGCCCCTTCCCTGGCCCAGCCTTGGAGGTGCCCCCATCTCCGGTCTTCACCCATGAGGAGCTGCCCATCAACCATCTGTGCTGACGCTGAAGACCCTAACCTGGGGTAGCCCTCCTGTTGTCTTCATCCTCCTGATGTCGCCCCCCACAGGATACACCTCCTCTTCCATTTCCCCCTTCCTCAAACCCCATGGGCCCAACTCCTTCTCCATTTCCCCCCCTAATCACCTCTCCCCCTCTGCGCTGAAAAACTTCAAACGCAAACTTTCCAGGCAATATCCGGAGCTTCTTCTCGTGGACACCTATTTTACTGCTCATAAAGGCCCGAAAAAGACTGATCTCATCTTCTTCACTAGACGCCCGGCTAAATGGAACACCCTCCTCACTACTCACCTCCACCCCTTCAAGTCTACTAATATCCCTTACGGTTGCAAACTCTCTATCTCCAGCTCCCCGGCTTTCCAGGGAAATCTCATCATCTCCATCTTCAGAAATGGAACCATCATGATTCAAGCTAATGACTCCAACCTCTGTGCCTTTGAATCCTTATTCCCTGCCCTTAAGTCCACACTCCCTCCCCCCCAATCCACCCCCAGCCCTTTGACACCCCTCCCCACCCCCATTACTCCCCTTACCACCACCCCTTGCCCCCCCCGGCTCCCAGTGCCGTCAACCCCACCCTGTTTGTCCCATCCATCCCCACTTTCCCCTCTCACCTTAATCATGCCTCTTACTCCCGCAACCTCAATACCCCCAGTTACTACGCCCTCCCTGTCTCCTCCTCCTCTACTCCCCTGATCCTCCCCCACATCACCTCTCCTCTCCCCGAACCCCCCTTCGACTCCCCCCCTCTATCGCCCCTCATTCCCGCCCTCTCCCCCGGATCTCCTCTAGACCCAACTTGTTGACCTGTAGTAACTTTCTTACCAAGCCTGCCTCCCCTTTCCCACCTTACCCTTACTCCGACTCTAACCCCTCCCACTCCTCAACAGCCTCCCTTAACCTTCTGCCCAATGATCCTATATCCCATCGTAATCAATCCCCCCAGCCCCTTCCTAAGAAGAATTTTTCCTCCCACTCCTTCACCCCTAATTTCTCTCCCTCAACCAACATTAATTCACGGCTCTCCAACCTTGAATCCCAACTAAAACTCATCACTCAAGGCATTAACAAACAAGCGAGAAGCCTTGACTCACTGTTCCCCCCTGTGCCGACCCAGTCACTCATGCTTCTATCGGCCAACAACTCTTCCCAGTACATCCACTGGCCCTCTATTCCCCTTCCTCGTAACACCCCGAGACCTAGAAGAACCAGCCCTCCTCTATCCCATAAGGAAGCCACCATTCTCGCTCTATCCTATAACCACCCCCTCCCCACACCGCCCCCCCCTCCAACATTCCAGTCATCACCGGTCTCAGGAGACAGCATATACAACCTCCCTCTCCCAGACTCCCTGCCCAACTCGTCATTATCCCCCCTCTCCCTTCCAATCCCGAGCCTAAGATCCATCCTCGCACCAACTGCATGCTCATCAACTGTAGATCAGCAGTCAAACACGCTACGGATCTTGCGGACGCTATCCTCAGCCATAACATTGACATTGCCTTCATCACAGAGACCTGGCTAACCGAACTCTCTCAACCAATCCTGGAAACCCTTGTCCCTCCCGGCTACTCTATCTACAACAAAGAGAGAAAGAACCGACGGGCGGGAGGTATTGCCATCATTCACAAAAATACCATAGAAATTGATTTCAAAGAAACTCTCATTTTCAATTCCTGTGAACACTTGAACGCCTCCTTGAAGACCAACGCCAACTCTAAGGTGTCCTTCCACCTTCTCTACCACCCCCTGGGTAATACCCAACCTTTTGCGGATCACCTAGCTGACCTAATAACTCACTGCTCCCTCTCTGACCCCAACTTTATCCTCTTGGGCGATCTCAACCTTCGCTGGAATGATGAGAACAATGCACTCATTCAATCCCTACATGACCTCCTTCACAGCAACAACCTTTCTCAACACTGCAAGGGCCAAACCCACAGCAAAGGTGCTATACTAGATGCGATCATAGCACATAAAGATTCCCTCAAGGTCGTTGACATCCTTCCTGTCGACTGGTCAGATCATCACATCATCCTTTTCCATCTCAACTTTATCCCCCAACCCACTCCCCATCCCCAAAAATCCTTTAGTTGGAAAAGAAATGTCAGCCAAATCCCCTTATCTACCCTTGAAGAAAAAATCACCTCTCTTCTTCCCCCCCCCTCGACCATCCTCTCCACGACGGACTTAACCACCCACTACAATTCAACTATAACTACCATATTGGATCAGCTTGCCCCTCTAAAACTGAAAAAACTGCGAAATATCCCATCTAGAGCTTGGTTCAACAATGACCTCAACTCTGAGAGAAGACAACTCAGAGCCACGGAAAGACTTTGGAGATCTGACCCCTGCTCCACCCACTTAGATCAGCTCAGATGTGCACGGAGAAGGTACAAAAAACACATATATAATGAAAAAAGATCCTTCTTCCAGAATACCCTTGACAGAGCCAAAAACCGTCCGAAAGAGCTCTTTAACATCATTAAACAACAAACGACCAAACCTACTCCCAACCCCTTACCCACCACTGAGACCACCTGCGTTAACTTTGCCAACTTCTTCAACGATAAAATCACTGAGATTGAACGTTCTTTAGCAAGGGACTCTCCCCCCAACATTGTGCCCCTCCTCCCATCCACTGTCAATCTTACCCCCACTCTATACCCCTCCGACAACTCTTCCACCCCCTAACCGAGATCACTCTCCCCACCCGGTCGCATCGGCCGGCCCCTGCCAACTGGAGTTCTTTCCAACCCCTCCTGGTATCGGACATCTCCAAACTCATGTCCTCCTCCAAAACCTCCTCCCACCTAGCTGACCCCCTCCCTTCCTCCTTGGCAAAAAAACTCCACCAGTCCCTCTCCCCTACTTGGACAATGATCATCAATAGCTCCCTTCAGACTGGCGTGTTCCCTGACTGCCTAAAACTAGGCCAAATCACGCCAATTTTGAAGAAACCAGGAGCAGACCCGAACAACCTCCACAACTACAGACCTGTCTCCAACCTTCCCTTCCTGGCCAAAATTCTCGAAAAATGTGCTCTCCAACAATTAACCCAACATATTGACTCCAACAGCCTCCTAAACCCTCTTCAATCTGGCTTCAGGAAAGGCTGCAGCACTGAATCCGCCATCCTCAACATTGTAGATGACCTCCTCATCTCTCTTGACTCTGACAGACCCTGCCTACTCATTCTCCTTGATCTTACAGCAGCCTTTGACACTGTCGACCATAAACTCCTTCTCGACTCCCTCCAAAAGAGAGTAGGCATTGAAGGCACCGTCCTCCGCTGGTTTTCCTCCTTCCTACAAAACCGTACACAACTAGTAAAGCTTCTAAACTCGACCTCGCCCACCTCCCCCATTACCAGAGGGGTCCCCCAGGGTTCTGTCCTCTCTCCAACCCTCTTCAACATCTACATGGACCCTCTTACCACTATCCTCACCCGAGCTAATATCCCCTTCCACCTCTATGCGGATGACACGCAACTCTATATTGAACTATCTTCCTTAGATGACATCCACCACCTGAACAATACCCTTAAAGAAGCCCTTTGCTGGCTCTCTCATAACCACCTCAAACTCAATCATGAAAAGACGGAAATACTCCTCCTCTCGAAATCTAACCAGCTTCCTCAACTGCAAGAATGGCTAAAATCTATTGACGCCCTTAAATGCACTCTCTCCCCATCTACCACGGTCAAATCCCTGGGAATCTCTCTGGACTCTAACCTGACCTTGCAGGACCATATTAAGTCAAACGCTAATAATGCCTTCCGCAGCCTTAAACTTCTTCACAAAATCAAATCCTTCATACCCCACGATGACCTCAAACAGGCCACTCAAGCACTGGCACTCTCAAGACTAGACTATGGGATCTCTATCCTCACTGGCACGGCCAAATCCCGACTCGCCCCTATGAGGTCCACTCTTCATGCAGCAGCTAGACTAGTGACAGGAACTAACAAATTTGACCACATCTCCCCAGCCCTGAAGAACCTGAAATGGCTCTCGATTGAGGCCCGCTGCCTGTTCCGCACTGCCTGCCTGACACACAAAGCCCTTCACACTGGAAAACCTGAATACCTTGCTAACAAGCTAGTGAAAGCTGGTCAAACCAGATCTCTGAGAAGCACAAACTCTCTCCTCCTCCTCCTTCCGAAACCCAACAAGCAAAAAACTCGATCATGCTCATTCTCTAACAACGCTCCGAGAATATGGAATTCCTTACCCATCCACATCAGATCTAACACCTCCCACCTGTCCTTTAAGAAACTACTGAAAGAATTCCTCCTAAACCACCCCTCTCATTAATAAGGGTCTCTCCCTCTCCACCCCCCCTTCCCCGAACTGCCACCCTTCTATCCGTGAGAACCCACTTGTACCCCCATTGTACAAAATGACTCTTGACTTGTTGTGTTTCTTATGTTTATTCTTATGTTTATCATGTTTATTCTTATGTTTACTTCCTGTCATGCTGTAAAGCGCTCTGTTACCCTCTCGGTCTTGCTAGCGCTATAGAAAACTCTTAAAAATAAAAATAAAATAAAAATAAATATCCTGGTTCCCTGTTACTCGCAGCATCCTTTTTCCCTATACCAAAGTCTTATATCTCTTCCCTCCATTGTATTATCTATAATCAGGTCATGTACCCTGCCAATATTCTAATACTTTAACCCACCCTACACTCTGGTGCCCCTACATATACCTTAGCACCTGTGCCTCTTCCTGTAATTCAGAACCTCTAACCCAACCTAAACCTTAGTACAATTATCCCACACAGTTCTCTAATACATCCACCACTCCTACATTACAGTACATTTACCGACTCTATTTACATTTGCCTCTACCTATTTACTTTATCCTAGTACCTCTACCCAAGTTGTATTCTTTACCATCTCCTCTCCAATATGTCTTTCTCCTTTATTCCCTCACCTACAAGTTTGTACTGTGTTCCTGTTCCCTTATTTGGTTATTTTATTGAATGTCCACTAAAATTTCTATGACAAGTGTTTTACTCAAAATGAAGTTTCACCAGCTTTGTGTTTTCATTTTGGGTTTTTATCCAAATTATAGGAGTATGTGTTGAGGTATATACCTGCAAAAAATGTATTGTGTTAAATATAGAATGATTCACTTTAATTGGTACACAGCAGTATCATGGTAATTTGACAGGGGAGCCAAACAGTCTTCTCTCCATGCAACAACCCACATGAGCATGCTATGCAAGTTGTTTAATTTTTACCAGGAAAATATGAGATACATGAACAGTATATTTTTTCCAAATTGAAGGAGAGTAGGTTTCTCTGACACTCATGAAAAAATATATATATTGCAGACTTGGCTGGATGTATTCTAGAATGCTGGGTAGCAAATACTGAGAGTAAAAATATGAAGTGCGCAGCACCAATTCACAAGCATTCCTCTGGGAGAAACCAGGACTTATTTTGACAAACTTCCAGGAGTAAATATACTCGTACAATAACGCTTTGTGAAAGAAGGCCTTTTATTTTAGTTTCTTTATTATTTTTTCTTCTCCTGGTTGCTATAGAAGAATGTGTAAGGCAATTTAGTGTGTTTAATGTGGGCACCTCACTTTATGAAGTGAAATTTTCAACTAAGTAGACGCACTTTTCAGCATCTGTTAGAAATGGGGTCTTTGGTTGACAGTCAGGTTACCCCCTGTTCAAGCAAGGACCCTCACTCTAGTTAGGATAAAAGAGAATCACCCTCAGCTAACCCCTGCTTACCCCCTTGGTAGCTTGGCAGAGCAGTAGGCTTAACCTCAGAGTGCTGGGCGTAAAGTATTTGTACCAACACACACAGTAACTTAATGAAAACACTACAAAATGACACAACACCAGTTTAGAAAAATAGGAAATATTTATCTAGACAAAACAAGACCAAAACGACAAAAATCCAACATACACAAGTCAAGTTATGATTTTTTAAAGGTTTAAAATAAAAAGAGTCTTTAGGTAGTTGTAACACAACACTAGCGCTGCTAGCGTGAAAATGTACCTGGTTTGCGTCAAAAATAACCCCGCACGGGCGGTGTGCGTCGAAAGTAACCCTGCACGGCTGTGTGCGTCGAAAACAACTCGGCACGGCGGTGCGCGTTGAAAAAGCCAGCCACACGACGATCCGAAAGTCCCGCGGCGCAGGGGGCGATCTCTCAGCCTCCGTAAGCGATGCTGCGCGTCGTTTCTCCTGCTCCGGGCGTCGGTTTTTCGGTCGCGTTTCCTGCGGCGTCGTTTCTCAGCTGCGGAACTGGCGTTGCGTCGTTTTCTCAGCCGCGATCGGATTCGCGTCGATCTTTTCTCCGCACGGCGCTCGGTGCGTGTATTTTTGTCCTTAGGCTGCCAGCCTCTCCTTTCAGGGTCCCAGGAACTGGAAGGGCACCACAGAGCAGAGTAGGGGTCTCTCCAGAGACTCCAGGTGCTGGCAGGAAGAAGTCTTTGCTATCCCTGAGACTTCAACAACAGGAGGCAAGCTCTACATCAAGCCCTTGGAGATTTCTTCTTCAAGATGGAAGGCACACAAAGTCCAGTCTTTGCCCTCTTACTCTGGCAGAAGCAGCACTGCAGGAAAGCTCCACAAAGCACAGTCACAGGCAGGGCAGCACGTTTTCCTCAGCTATCAGCTCTTCTCCAGGCAGAGGTTCCTCTTGGTTCCAGAAGTGTTTTCTAAAGTTTGTAAGTTTGGGTGCCCTTCTTATACCCATTTTAGTCTTTGAAGTCACCCTCCTTCAAAGGGGACTCACACCTTCTTGTGAAATCCTGCCTTGCCCAGGCAAGGCCTCGGACACACACCAGGGGGCTGGAGACAGCATTGTCAGAGGCAGGCACAGTCCTTTCAGATGAGAGTGACCACTCCACCCCTCCCTCCTAGCAGAGATGGCTAATCAGGAAATGCAGATCACACCCCAGCTCCCTTTGTGTCACTGTCTGGTGTGAGGTGAAAAACAACCCAACTGTCAAACTGACCCAGACAGGGAATCCACAAACCAGGCAGAGTCACAGAATGGTTTAAGCAAGAAAATGCTCACTTTCTAAAAGTGGCATTTCCAAACGCACAATCTTAAAATCAACTTTACTAAAAGATGTATTTTTAAATTGTGAGTTCAGGGATCCCAAACTCCACATGTCCATCTACTCTCTAGGGGAATCTACACTTTAATCATATTTAAAGGTAGCCCCCATATTATCCTATGAGAGAGAGACAGACCTTGCAACAGTGAAAACGAAATTGGCAGTATTTCACTGTCAGGACATATAAACCACATTACTATATGTCCTACCTTATCCATACACTGCACCCTGCCCTTGGGGCTACCTAGGGCCTACCTTAGGGGTGCCTTACATGTAAGGAAAGGGAAGGTTTAGGCCTGGCAAGTGGGTACACTTGCCAAGTCGAATTTACAGTGTAAAAATACACATACAGACACTGCAGGGGCAGGTCTGAGACATGATTACAGAGCTACTTATGTGGGTGGCACAACCAGTGCTGCAGGCCCACTAGTAGCATTTGATTTACAGGCCCTGGCACCTCTAGTGCACATTACTAGGGACTTACTAGTAATTCAAATATGCCAATCATGGATGAACCACTTACATACAATTTAAACAGGAGCACTTGCACTTTAGCACTGGTTAGCAGTGGTAAAGTGCCCAGAGTAACAAAAACAGCAAAATCAGAGTCCAGCACACATCAACAACCTGGGGAACAGAGGCAAAAAGTTAAGGGAGACCACGCCAAGGATGAAAAGTCTAACACGTGTCCCCCCCAGCTAAAAGTGGGGAGCAACTACCCAACCTCATGGGAGTTCTCATCACTAAGGCGGAAGAACCTGGACAGACCATCAGCATTGGCGTGCTCTGTACCGGGTCGATGTTCCACCGTAAAGTCCATCCCCTGTAGGGAAATGGACCACCTCAACAGTTTTGGGTTCTCACCCCTCATCTGCATTAACCATCTGAGGGGTCTGTGGTCGGTCTGAACTCGGAAGTGAGTCCCAAACAAGTAGGGTCTTAGCTTCTTCAGTGCCCAGACCACAGCAAACGCTTCACGTTCTATGGCACTCCACCTACGTTCCCTGGGTAGTAACCTCCTGCTAATGAAGGCTACGGGTTGATCTAGGCCCTCTTCATTCAGCTGTGAGAGTACTGCTCCAATACCATGCTCTGAGGCGTCTGTCTGTACAACAAACTCCGTGGAGTAGTCAGGTGCCTTCAGCACAGGTGCTGTGCACATGGCAGCCTTCAGGGCATCAAAAGCGTTCTGGCAAGCCTCTGTCCAGATCACTTTCTTGGGTTGCTTCTTAGAAGTCAACTCAGTTAAGGGGGTAACAATGGTACCATATCCCTTAACGAACCTCCGATAGTATCCTGTGAGACCTAAAAAGGCTCTCACTTCAGTCTGGGTCTTGGGAGGCTCCCAAGCCAGAATCGTGTCAATCTTAGGCTGTAGGGGTGCCACCTGGCCACTCCCCACCTGGTGTCCTAAGTACACAACAGAACCCTGCCCTATTTGGCACTTGCTCGCCTTAATAGTGAGGCCTGCCTTCTGCAGGGCCTCTAACACTCTCCAGAGGTGTTGCAGGTGTTCCTCCCATGTGGAACTAAACACAGCAATGTCATCCAGGTAGGCGGCACTGAACTCATCCAGTCCTGCCAACACCTGGTTGACCAACCTCTGAAAGGTGGCAGGGGCATTCTTCATCCCAAAGGGCATCACATTGAAGTGGAAGTGCCCATCGGGGGTAGAGAATGCTGACCTCTCCTTTGCCCCTTCAGTTAAGGCAATCTGCCAGTACCCAGATGTTAAATCGAACGTACTGAGGTACTTGGCAGCTCCTAACCGATCAATGAGCTCATCAGCTCGGGGGATGGGGTGTGCGTCAGTCTTGCTGACCGCATTGAGACCCCGGTAGTCCACACAGAACCTAAGTTCTGGAGTGGCACCAGGAGCAGCAGCCTTTGGAACCAAGACCACTGGGCTGGCCCAAGGACTGCTGGAGTGCTCAATAACCCTGAGGGCTAACATTTTGGAGACTTCCTCCTTAATGCAAGCCCTCACCCTGTCAGTCACCCTGTAAACCTTATGTTTAACAGGTGTACTGTCCCCAGTGTCCACATCATGTGTGCACAGGTGTGTGACTCCTGGGATCAGGGAAAACAGCGAGGCGAACTGTCCCAGCACGTGGCGACAGTCCCTCTGCTGTTCCTCAGTCAGGGAGGGGGAGAGGATCACTCCCTCCACAGACCCATCTTTCTCTCCTGCAGACAGGAGGTCAGGAAGAGGTTCACTCTCTTCCTCCACCCCGTCATCTGTCGCTAGGAGCATGGATAGCTCAGTTCGCTCAAAGTGTGGTTTGAGGCGATTGACATGTAGGACCCTCAAGGGGTTCCTGGGGGATTGCAAGTCTACCAGATAGGTGACCTCGCTCTTTCTTTCCACCACCTCAAAAGGCCCAGTCCACTTATCTTGGAGAGCCCTAGGCTCCACTGGTGCCATGACGCACACTTTTTGTCCAGGCTGAAACTCAACCAGAGTGGCATTCTGGTCGTACCACCGTTTCATATCCTCCTGGCTTGCTTCCAGGTTCTCCTGAGCGAGACTCCTGAAGCGGGCAGTCTGGTTTCTTAGTGCCAGCATGTAGCTAAATACATCCTGGGGTGGTTTACTAGGAGCTTTCTCCAAAGCCTCCTTCACCAGACTGAGCGGTCCCCTCACAGGGTGGCCATAGATGAGCTCAAAGGGGCTAAAGCCAAGTCCCTTTTGAGGCACCTCCCTGTAAGCGAACAGAAGGCATGGCAAGAGGACGTCCCACTTACGCCTCAAGGGCTCTGACAGGCCCTGAATCATGCCTTTCAAGGTGCGGTTGAATCTCTCAACCAGACCATTACTTTGGGGGTGGTAAGGGGTGGTGAACTTGTAGGTTACCCCACACACCTTCCACAGAGACTTCATATAAGTGGATATGAAGTTTGTACCCCTATCAGATACTACCTCCTTGGGGAACCCCATGCGGGTAAAAACCCCCATCAAGGCACGTCCCACCACGGGGGCGGTGACCGTCCTTAGAGGAATAGCTTCTGGGTACCGTGTGGCATGGTCCACCAAGACCAGGATGAACCTGTTGCCCATGGCTGTCTTGGGATCCAGAGGCCCCACAATGTCAATTCCTACCCTTTCAAAGGGAGTACTGACTACCGGTAAAGGTTGGAGGGGAGCTTTGCATTTCCCCCCACTCTTGCCACTTGCCTGACAAGTCTGACAAGATCTACAATAAGCAGCTGACTGCTTGTTCATCAAGGGCCAGTAAAAGTGGGAGACAAGCCTCTTATAGGTCTTGTCCTGCCCTAGATGTCCTGCCAAAGGCACATCATGAGCCAAACCCAGTAGGAAGGTCCTGAAGTCCTGGGGTACCACCAGCATACGAGCTGACCCCGGCTCAGGAACCTTAGGCTCACTATACAGGAGGCCATCCTCCCAATAAATCAGGTGAGTACCTGGCGCCTTGCCAGCCGCCTGGGCTGCAGCCTGCTGCCGCAGTCCCTCAAGAGTAGGGCACTCCTTCTGCGCTGTGCAGAATACTTCCCTGGTGGGTCCCCCTTCCTGCTGCCACTGCGACAGCTCAGGGACCTCCCCCAGTTCAGCCACCTGTTCCCCTGTAGGTTCCGGGGCATCACCCTCAGGCTCTGCCTCCTCCCGGACCGTGGGAACTTCTGGGGCGGGTTTCCCGCGCCTCCTGCCTTTCCTCTTCTTGGCGGTCCACTGGGCCACTGTTTCAGGCTCCAGGGGCTCTTGACTACCCTGATTGGCTGCCATAGACCGGGTGGATACGCATACCCACCCAGGCAGACCCAACATCTCCAAGTGAGACCTGTGTTCCACCTCCTTCCAAGGGGAATCTTCCAGGTCGTTGCCTAGCAAACAATCAACAGGCATGGTTGGACTCACAGCTACTTTCCAGGAACCTGAGACCCCCCCCCATTCAAAGGGAACCTGCGCCACTCTGCAGAGGCGCTCAGAATTGTCTACTGCAACTACTTGGTGAAGTACCCGGGGATCAATCTGCTCTTCAGACACCAGGTGACTCCTCACTGTAGTCACACTGGCTCCTGTGTCTCTTAGAGCCTCCACCCTCTGTCCATTGATGGTCACCCATTGCCTGTACTTCTTAGTGTTATCAGGCACTAGGTTTCTCTGGACCATCTCACTGTCCCCTAGTGAGACAAGGGTCATTTCTGCTGGTTCCCACCCACCTGAAACCAACTCCTCCCCAAGCGCTACACTGGCCAAACCCTGGGACGGTGCACCAGTGGGTGCCGGTGTACTTTTGGGGCATTTGGGGTCCCCCCTCACATGACCCACCTGGTCACATGAATAGCACTTACGTAGGGGACCACCTGCCATTGGCTTCCCTTTGGAGAACCATGGCTTCTTTTCACTGGGGGGTTGGGAATCCTTACCCTGGGAATCAGTTTGGGGCCCTTTAGAGAACTCATCCTGTTTGCCCTTACCCCCCCCTTTCTTCTGAGAGGGACCCTGCCCACCCTTGGCGTGGTCTCCCCCATACCTCTTTTGGACCCTGGTGCTCTCCCAGCGGTCCGCTTCCTGTGCAAGCTTCCTGGGGTCAGTCAGCTTGCTGTCAATGAGGTGCTGGCGCAGCTCTGGAAAACATAAACTGTACAAGTGCTCCCAAGCAATTAAATTGTAAAGCCCCTCATACGTGTTTACCTTACTGCCCTTCACCCAACCATCCAGTGACCTGCAACAAGAATCAACACATTCCAACCATGTTTGGGATTCCTTTCTCTTGTAGGATCTAAACTTCTCCTTGTATTGCTCAGGGGTGAGACCATACCTGGTAAGTAAGGCCTCCTTCATGGCAGGGTAGGTGAGACTCTGAGCATCCCCTAAGGCCGTCAGTGTGTCCCTCCCCTCTGCCTCAAAATGCTTCCACAGGGCTGCCCCCCAATGAGCTTCAGGGACCAGGTTCATGTGGAGAGCTGACTCATAACCCTTGAACCACAAGTAGATATCATCCTCCCTCTTATAATCCCTCACAAGTTCTTTTGGGATGTGTACCCTTCTCTCAGGCTGCACTGTAGAATTGCTGCCACCATCCCTACTGGACTGACTCCTCTGATCAATCTCTTTTAAACTGAGCTCATGAGCCATGTTTATCTTCTTTTCCTCAAGGGCCAGCTTTCTCTGTTCCACCTCTAGACTGAGCTTTTTCAGCTCCAACTGGTACTCCCTCTCTGCCTGTCTGTCCTGTAACTCTCCAGGTGTCAGACTCTTGGAGGACACACTGCTACCTGCCCTGGAGATTCTCCCCTGAGACATAGCAGGCCCACCCACTACATCAGTGTGAGTGACTTGCAACTCCTCTTCCCCCTCTGGCTCCTCATCTGTGTGCCCCTCAGCTGCTTTGGCTGTCACCCAGGCCCTCAGCGCCTTTTGCAGCTCATCCTTCTTGGATGAGCTCTTAATGGGACAGCCAACATTACTGCAAAACTGCTTCAACTGAGCCACTTTGTAGCTCTCCAATTTCTCCAAGTCAAAAGCAGCTTCAGCTAGGGCATCTCCAGACTGAGACATGATGAGAGGTTAAAAAAATATGCACAGTTCCAAAAACAGAAAAGCAAGTTCTCAAATGAAGTTCCAGAAAAGTCAATCACGGGATCAGCGAAGAAAAAAACGAAACTGAATGCAGAGAAAAACAGTCCAAGTAAAAAACAAAAATCACAAGACTAGTAGTATGTGGTCACGTAGTGGTCTGAGATCAAAACAGTAGTGTACACTTAATTACTGTATGTCAAGTACAAATACAAGTCCAAATCCCGACCGCTGGTCACCAATGTTAGAAATGGGGTCTTTGGTTGACAGTCAGGTTACCCCCTGTTCAAGCAAGGACCCTCACTCTAGTTAGGATAAAAGAGAATCACCCTCAGCTAACCCATGCTTACCCCCTTGGTAGCTTGGCAGAGCAGTAGGCTTAACCTCAGAGTGCTGGGCGTAAAGTATTTGTACCAACACACACAGTAACTTAATGAAAACACTACAAAATGACACAACACCAGTTTAGAAAAATAGGAAATATTTATCTAGACAAAACAAGACCAAAACGACAAAAATCCTACATACACAAGTCAAGTTATGATTTTTTAAAGGTTTAAAATAAAAAGAGTCTTTAGGTAGTTGTAACACAACACTAGCGCTGCTAGCGTGAAAATGTACCTGGTTTGCGTCAAAAATAACCCCGCACGGGCGGTGTGCGTCGAAAGTAACCCTGCACGGCTGTGTGCGTCGAAAACAACTCGGCACGGCGGTGCGCGTTGAAAAAGCCAGCCACACGACGATCCGAAAGTCCCGCGGCGCAGGGGGCGATCTCTCAGCCTCCGTCAGCGATGCTGCGCGTCGTTTCTCCTGCTCCGGGCGTCGGTTTTTCGGTCGCGTTTCCTGCGGCGTCGTTTCTCAGCTGCGGAACCGGCGTCGCGTCGTTTTCTCAGCCGCGATCGGATTCGCGTCGATCTTTTCTCCGCACGGCGCTCGGTGCGTGTATTTTTGTCCTTAGGCTGCCAGCCTCTCCTTTCAGGGTCCCAGGAACTGGAAGGGCACCACAGAGCAGAGTAGGGGTCTCTCCAGAGACTCCAGGTGCTGGCAGGAAGAAGTCTTTGCTATCCCTGAGACTTCAACAACAGGAGGCAAGCTCTACATCAAGCCCTTGGAGATTTCTTCTTCAAGATGGAAGGCACACAAAGTCCAGTCTTTGCCCTCTTACTCTGGCAGAAGCAGCACTGCAGGAAAGCTCCACAAAGCACAGTCACAGGCAGGGCAGCACGTTTTCCTCAGCTATCAGCTCTTCTCCAGGCAGAGGTTCCTCTTGGTTCCAGAAGTGTTTTCTAAAGTTTGTAAGTTTGGGTGCCCTTCTTATACCCATTTTAGTCTTTGAAGTCACCCTCCTTCAAAGGGGACTCACACCTTCTTGTGAAATCCTGCCTTGCCCAGGCAAGGCCTCAGACACACACCAGGGGGCTGGAGACAGCATTGTCAGAGGCAGGCACAGTCCTTTCAGATGAGAGTGACCACTCCACCCCTCCCTCCTAGCAGAGATGGCTAATCAGGAAATGCAGATCACACCCCAGCTCCCTTTGTGTCACTGTCTGGTGTGAGGTGAAAAACAACCCAACTGTCAAACTGACCCAGACAGGGAATCCACAAACCAGGCAGAGTCACAGAATGGTTTAAGCAAGAAAATGCTCACTTTCTAAAAGAGCATTTCCATAACGCACAATCTTAAAATCAACTTTACTAAAAGATGTATTTTTAAATTGTGAGTTCAGGGATCCCAAACTCCACATGTCCATCTACTCTCTAGGGGAATCTACACTTTAATCATATTTAAAGGTAGCCCCCATATTATCCTATGAGAGAGAGACAGACCTTGCAACAGTGAAAACGAAATTGGCAGTATTTCACTGTCAGGACATATAAACCACATTACTATATGTCCTACCTTATCCATACACTGCACCCTGCCCTTGGGGCTACCTAGGGCCTACCTTAGGGGTGCCTTACATGTAAGGAAAGGGAAGGTTTAGGCCTGGCAAGTGGGTACACTTGCCAAGTCGAATTTACAGTGTAAAAATACACATACAGACACTGCAGGGGCAGGTCTGAGACATGATTACAGAGCTACTTATGTGGGTGGCACAACCAGTGCTGCAGGCCCACTAGTAGCATTTGATTTACAGGCCCTGGCACCTCTAGTGCACATTACTAGGGACTTACTAGGAATTCAAATATGCCAATCATGGATGAACCACTTACATACAATTTAAACAGGAGCACTTGCACTTTAGCACTGGTTAGCAGTGGTAAAGTGCCCAGAGTAACAACAACAGCAAAATCAGAGTCCAGCACACATCAACAACCTGGGGAACAGAGGCAAAAAGTTAAGGGAGACCACGCCAAGGATGAAAAGTCTAACAGCATCCCATACTTGTCAGAATTTTTTAACAGACTTCGCCCCCATGACATTGATTCGATCCCAAAAGTAATGAGGATGTCAATGTTCAAAGGAAGTTTAAAAAATAGAAAGTGGAATTTTTAAGTTGTGTGATTTAGCAACTACACACATCCTTACTCTAATCCATAATATGTCTTCAACGGTTTTTCTAGTTTATTCATCCTTCTGTGCCAGTTTTGAGGAGCACTGTTAATACAAAGGTGCTTTTATTAGTCCAGCTCTATAATACCCAGAAGTTCCACCCCAAAAAAGACACAATATAATATAAGATGTGCCTGGCTGGGTTGGATGCACTCCACACGACAGGTGTGGGTTAGTATTGAGACCAGGAACAAGCAGATGGAAGTTAAATACTTATACATTTATGGTACTAAATAAACCTTTCAAAGCAATATAACAAATACTGGTGTAGTTGATGCTGGAAAAGGCATTTAAACATGTTAAATATGTTCTACTAGATGTCCAATTACAGTGCACTTAAGAGGTTATCCACAGATTGCAACCTCCATTTTTGGATGTCTCTCATAGTCAAACCCATGCCTGCATATGTATTGCTTTGATCTCAAACTTGCAGCATCATAGTTTAAATGGTTCGAAGAATATATGTTCTGAATATTAATAAATATTTTAAAAAGTACACACAGTAGCAGCAGCAGTAATTGTACAGCGTAATATTGGTTCCCATTGTAACATTTTCTGGTAGACTAAGCAGCAAGTTTACAAGGCATTTTAAGGTTTACCTTGGCAGAGAGAGAGAACTAAAGTGCCCGTTGTGGGCAGACAAATAATGAGAGCTACGAAATAGTGTTTCAGAAACAAATGGATCTCTTCACTTGCAAAATGGCTTGTCTCTCCAACTTCCTAACACGGAATGAAGTATACCATGTACAATTTAAATATTGCTTCGCTAAATAGTCTAAGTTACTTAAGCATGATGCTATCCACCAATCAGAAAAACATCACAAGGACAAATGAACTACCTGGGGTTAACTTGTAATAGCTCCGTAAAAGCTACCACATTATTTTGCTGATTAGAGCCCAAATTGTCAGTAGTTGCTGTCATAGTTACAGTGAAAGATGAAGCTAAAAGAACTGAATGTATTTTTTTTTTTTTTTTTTGTGAAAAGTGTTGTAGCTTGCTCGGATTTCCATCTTTGAGGCATTTCCTACATCTGTATATCCCCAGCCTTGCTAAGTAGCGTTTTCCTGCAATTGTCACATCTGTAATGGTATTCAAGAGCAGAATTAGCCTCCTCAGGGTCCCTTAGTGGAAGGTACTGAAGAATAAAACTGCAGGCAGTCTGGGTGTGGTTGGGGACTAAATTTAAGGATGCCTTACAATGGCGCCACTTTTCAGAACGACTGTGCTACTTGGTTGGGCCACAAGGAGTGATAGGCTAAGATGGTGATCATACAGTAATTTATTTTCCTAGGACTCGTACAAGTGCCCAAGGAGAAACCCTAAGTCGACTATGATTTCAAAATGAACTACATATTCCTCGCAAGCACCTCTTTCTGCAAAAGTAAATACACAAATGTAGTGTTAAGGCTCTTGGAACTGCGTTTCCTCCTCCTAAACTTTGCTACTTGAAGGTAACCGGGTATAGGCCCTCATTTCTGGCTTTTCATCACCTATGCGTTCTGCACTTACTGTAGGGCAGGCCCTGTGGCCAATCTCCTGCCATTTACAGCCAAAGGCTGTGGGTGGCAGAGATTGGTTGCAGGGCGTGACCATGGGTCAGGCCCTGTGACCAACCCACTGCTGTGCTCTAAGATAAAATAAATCCCAGAAATTCAATGAAAAAGGCAAAGGTTAAAATGCTGTTACAGTTGGGTGAGGTAGTAAAATCTTATTTTACATTTAAAAAGAACACCTAGGCACTTAATAGAAAAAAAAGCCATGATATTATAGTTAGGTGTTGCAATAATACAAAAACAAACGTTTAAAAACAAAAGTGCTAAAATTCACCAGTTACACTTTACTGAGCTAACAATAACTTGTGCCCTACCATGCACTATTTATGACCTTACATATTACATCACGCATGACATATTAAATGGCATAATTGATGACACCACTTATGATATCTTAAATGACAGTAAATTACATTGATGGCATTGGATTTTGTGGCTTCGTGAATCGAATTAAACAAGAAGGTGGCAGGACTGTGTCCTGAGGAACTCTACATTTTAGGGATATAGCAGAAGATGTAAAACAATCAGGTTTTATGAATTGTGATCTGGAAAATAGGAAGACACAGAATCATTTCAAGATGAATCCTCACATCCCTATCGTAGTGAAAAGCATATCAAGTAGTGTTTCATGGTACATGGTATTGAAGACCCCCAATTAAATACAGCAAAACTAGAAGGTAGACATAACCCTCATGTACAGTATTCAATGCCGGTAGAGCTACTCTACTGCACGCAAGGAGAAATTCAAATCAAAAACAGTTGTGAAGATGCAGGCAACACTCTTCATCAACAACTACAGATTCATTGTAAGACCTCTCATTGGCTGTTCATCACCTGGATGTTTATCAAAAGCTGCATCTTATGTGTGTGAATCTAGCTATACTCACTCGCTGCTCCTGGAAGCAATGAGTTTCACTCACTGCTTCAGGAAGCAATGAGTTCAACAGTAAAAACTGCGCACATTTTCAGAGTCAGTATCTCTGAGCAATGCTGTCCCATTCGCTTGAAGACATCTTCTACAACTCTCATTATGAGCAGCCCCTTAAATCGGTGAGTATTTTCCGACTCTGGAGTTACAGATACAAGGTGTGCCTGTCACTTCAAGGGTGAGGAAAGTCAAACCAGTATTAGCTGACCATTTGAGTACAGTCATAAATGATACATGGCCGGTGGTATTGGTAATTATTTTCCCTATTGCCCCGGGTAATTTCTCATCTCCACCCCCACCAGACCTTTAAAGACATTTCTGCAAAGGGATCTTTGCATATAATATAAAGCGATCTGAAAGTTCCAATGGGCCTGGTAACTGCTGTTGCTGGCCTCATCAGAAGTAAGAGATAACTTGTATTGAGGGCATCCGTCAAAACATTTAAGTGTCTATACGATACAAAGCGTAATTTTAGGGACTTTCATTTTTCTTAGGGCACAATTATAATTAAAGTGCCATTAGTAGATGAGCACAGCCACACGAAATAATGAATGAAGTGCGCAGAAAATATTTCTCGCTCAAATTGGAAGGGAACAATATTTAAACAAGCATTTGCTTCTCATAAATATAACCTTGCCCAAAACGAACCAAGAATTCTGCTGGCATATATAGCGTTAAATGCCTTTGGTAAAATTCTTTCCGCGCAAGTTGTAAATAATAGGCAAGGCTATTAAGTGGTTACCTCGATCAAAATGCCAATAAAGATCACTTTGGTAACCAAGACAACAGAAAAAGGGTTGTAAGAAGACATCAATAACCGCGGGAAAGCAACATTGGATTCGCGCATTTTTCATTTGGAAGCTAGAGTGTGCATGCAAATAACAACATTTCTATTTAAAGCTGCCTCTTAGTACATGCCAGAACAGTAAAGCTGTGCGAGGGGACATCTATTGCCTCAGTAAAGTCCATACTACAACAAAAAAGAAACAGATCGTTTCAGATCTGAAACTCACAACTCTGTTTTCTCATAAAGTTAACGACATTCCAGAAATTGTGTTCAGGCATCCATGCACGCTTTCTTAGCCGATGACGTGTAAAGAGATTCCTCTGTGTGAACAGACAAGCAAGTTGATGTTTGTAGCTGGGAACTACGATCTTACAATGGCTATTTCGACCAGTGTTGTTTTCCAGCGAGCAGAAATAGCATGGCGAGCCTGTTAGCTTTATTCCTCCATTTTGGACCTCTTTTAAATGGCCCCCGAAATGTCGAGAGAAAACATACATGAAGCTGCGCAAAAACACAGATTTTCCGCATTGTATTTCCCCGAAATGTTTGGTGAACCACTGGGGAAAACGCACAGAAAGTACCACGACACCACAGAGGCATATTACTTATCCAGACATTTCAGGGTGAATGAAACACTGGGATAAAACACGCAAGTATTGGCACGAAATTCAAATTCCCGCGCTATTTTCCAAATTCTGATAACAGACAGAATTTTACCAATGCCCTCAGCATCAGTAGCACCAAGGGGGTATATTGGCTGAATCTCGCACAAATATAACCCACGAATTGCAAACAACTCAATCAACAAACTGTTTTTATTATGCAGGCAAGCAAAAAAAGGTTGACCTGTGGGTCTACCTGACATTATATAGTTATCTACTTCCATATATAACTGCTCTAGCCCACATTTATACTAAAACATAACACAGATTAGTCAGCAACAAATGTAACATACCTAATTCATATAGTAATATCTGCTATGTGGGTTGCCCATCACCAGCACCTTACAGAGGAAAAGAAAAACATCACCAAATGAACAGGCATGGAACAACTGAAGAGACCTGTCCACATTACTAGACAGTTTTGGAGGACTTTAATATATTCTTACAGGTCCCAAATATCTTTTTAATCGGACCGCTTCTTTTCATCTGACAAAGACACTCAGATATGGGATGCTCATAAAAATGCCCATCCCTACAGATCTCTCTACTTCTCTCTCCCTCCAACCATGTCAGCTCAGGACCACAACTATACACAAAATTTCAAATTGGACAACCCAGTGCGGTAACCAGCTATGCCATATGAAATACCGCAAAGGGACATGCAGGCGGTTCAAAGCTAACAGCCTACTGAAAACAATAAAGGTGTGTGTCTGTCTCTTACACTTCATCATCCAACACATCATAACACTGCGCCCATTAACATGATAACTGCACCTCGGTCCTCATCACGCACAACACTGAAACACTTTGCACTTAGGATCAAAACAAAAACAACATCCTTCCAAGCATACTCCTACATGGTCTGGTATGTTGCTCATGTAGGATAGCACTTCAGCACCCCATATAGCGGTAGGCAGCTATATAAATGCTGCAATACAATACAAATCAAACTCCCACTTTAAATGTTGGGGCCTGTGAATGCCGGAAAATGTAGGGTTGTTGATGGGATAAAGAGTAAGACCTGCTGAAAAATACAGTAATTATAAGGGGACAGTTGACACTATGCGGTTCCTGTCGAGACCTTTTGCTAGGAGGATATGACGGGCTGGGATGCGCCTTACACCTCCTGTGTCAGCCCTATTCAACCAAGTGTTCTGTGATACACTTCTTTGTGAGATTCATTCTAATTAACGGTACACAAATCACGCTGAAGTGGGCTTTGCTGAAATTAATCTCATCCATCCAAAACCCCTTCTTTCCCATCTCATGCATGCCATTATAAAGGTTTTAAATTGACAGAGTGCTATTTTTAAAGCAGCAATTAAACCCATCTCGTGGCAGCGTGTGCGGCGGTAAGATCGAAGGAAATTCCTTAATTGACATGGTGTTCTTTTAATGGTTTGCCCCTTCATATTTTAGCATTCTAACATAATTATTGCTATGGCAACCGAGACAGGATGTTAGGAATTCCGAGACACTAGATGAAACCTTTTCTATGAAAGTAAAAGTCACATTTTAAACACTTCATTTTAACTCTGCCACCAATTCTTTTATGTTTTCTATTTGATGACCTGAAACATGGAGTGATGATAATGTAGTCATGGAATTAACAGCATTTTGCAAGGTTTCCATATATATATATTTGCAATTCTATAAACTGCATAAATATTGACTATATTTTTATTAAAGTTGTTGTGATGTATTGTTTTAATTTCGCCGCATTATCTCCGTTTTAGAACAGAGTTTTCCAAATGAGAGTGAATTTTGTTTTAAAACAATGTCGTTGTCAGATGGAGGAAAGCAAAATTGTGAGAACATATATGATTAGGATTAGCAAAATACTGTTAAGAAATACTTTACTTTTCTATACTCAATGGCACATCTTTTTTGTTTAGCATTTCTCACACATAGCTCTCAATAGGGTCATATACCCAGTTTGTTTATTACTGTATTGAAAGTACAAGCTAAACAAAAGCACGCAGTCAAGCCTATATCCCTGCACACTGCACTTTAATTTTTAATTTATTTAAGAGCTGTTTTATTTAACGTGTCATCCTGTCGGAGGTCTGTGCATTGACTAGAGAAGAATAGCTCATTGCACACAAGGACATACGTCGTCAAATTCTAAGACAATTCCAAACGGGGACAGCGATATAGAATATGCAATAATTCTAGGGGAATATAGTATGCTCGACAGAAGGTAACCAGGTAAAATTAGAAATAGACTCTTTGTAGGTCTAAGAATGTTCTAAGTTGGTGATGGAGGAGATGCCAAATTTGTCATGTGCAGTAGGAAGTAATTCGAGAAATTCTACTGCTCAATCCTAACAATTTTGTTGTGATACCTCATCTATGTTTACAGCACTCCCTCTTTGCCTTACTGCAAAACTACCCAGGATCCCCTGTTTTAAGGTTGTGGAGACCAGTTACCACATGGCTACCCCCAACCTAACAGGGTCAAAACTAGTGTTTCCTCGTACTATGGCTGGAGCCTAATTCTCCTGAAGGGCCCTGGGATAAACACAAATTCTCCTTCTTGGTATCTTCAAGTCAAAAAATGTAATGCTGAAGATGCTGTTTGTTCTGCCAACTATTCCTTTCCACCCCCAGGTAGCTAATAACTGCTAAGCAGCAAGTAGTTCATGTCTATTTGCCTTCCTGCTTCCAGAGGCAAGTCATCGTCCTCCGAGTCAGAGGTGTAGACTTTCCCAGACAAGGATGTTCATTCCAACTCTGGAGGTGAAATGAGCGGCGGAACTGGTTCTGGCTCAGGCAAGCTAAAGTACATTTTTTCAAAGTTACTTTTCTCCTTGATTTATCCAAAATCAGATTTCACCATTAGGTCAGATATTAAAAATTAAGCAAGGATTATCTCTGAAGCATTTGTCCAGCCTTTTCCTAAGCACAGGTGGAAAATAAATATCTTAATCCTATCTAGCCTTATTAAGGAATGGCTAGCTTTTGGGTGTCATTTCAATGTGAGGGAACACTAACTTTAATATTAAGTGTGCTCTGTTTGTATATAGTGTCATCCTGCCCTGTTGGCCTAGAAGGCAATTATTGAGATGAATACTAAAAATTGTTTTTTCCTACATGGCAAAGATATTTATAGCAGCCTTGTAGCACCAAGATACATTTAAACTGCAACCCAACCAGACCACGGTGGTGCTCCAGCCAGAAATATATATTTTGTCATACATGTGGGCGATCTAGATACACACTACAGCCCACAAATTGCATTTAACTTTCCATGCCAAAAAGAGTCCCATATTACAGCACTTTTTAAAACATAGTTTAGAGAGGAAACACATACATCTTCTTTTTGCTGGCTGTAGGCCTCTGTGGACTTTACCACAGTAGTAGAGTCAAGAAAAAGGTGCAAAATCTGTAGTGACTAAACTGAAAATATATAATATATCTTTCAGGACTGCCACAACATATTTCTCATTTTCCTTGATCCTAATTATACTATGCATTTCTTTTGAACTCTGCTTTGCTGCAGGATACATCAGATGTACTAATACTAATTAAACCAAGCCAACCCCACCCAGATGTTTTCTCAAATCAAAGTATGAACCATGTTTGTGGTTTTGTGTGTCATTTAACCTTCATATTTAAGTTGACTATTGTAAGAATTTGGGTTACTGGTTGAGGGGGGTGAAACCCCACTCAAACAACAACCATAAACCTCGTCAAGGTCAATTCACAAACAAACCCTAGACGAACCGCTTCTGTGCCTTGGACGAGATGATCTCGTCCAAGGCTACAGTTCCCCTGTGCCTTGGACGAGATCATCTCGTCCATGGCACAGGGGAACTTGGGGGCGCGCTAGCGCGCCCCCGTGCACCCCCCTCCCCCCCAAGTCGGGGATGGAAGGGGAAGACCTTCCCCTTCCACCCCCGACCCCCCCCCACCCCCCCCTGTGACATCAGCGCGCGCGCGCGCGCTGATGTGTCACAGGGGCCTCCCTCGTCTCCAGCGCGATTGAAAAAGAAATGCAAAAGCATTTCTTTTTCAATCACTTGGGAGGCCCGGAGGGGCTTCAAAGGGAAGGAAAAGTATTTCCTTCCCTTTGAAGTCCCTCCGAGGGTTTCAAAAGCCGGATTGCTTGCAATGAGGCCAATCTGCCCCCAAGGGGGGTAGAAACCACTAGACACCAGGGAGTTTTTTCTTTGCGTGAATTTCACGCAAAGGGAGCGACCCCTTAGGCAAGGGTCGCTCCCTGGGGGGTAGGGCAATTTATTTTAGGCCATTTCTGCCCCCCGTGGGGGCAGATCGGCCTATTATTAGGCCGATCTGCCCCCAGGGGGGGAAGAAACCTCTAGGCGCCAGGGCAAATTTTTTTTTTGTGTTTTTTTTAGAGATGGGAAGCGACCCATCAGGCAAGAGTCGCTCCCCTGGGGGGCAAATTGTATTTAGACCATTTCTGCCCCCCTGGGGCGGCAGATTGGCCAATTTTAGGTCATTCTGCCCCCAAGGGGGCAGAAACCACTAGGCACCGGGGATTTGTTTTTTGGCACCAATGTCACGCAGGGGGAGCGACCCCGTAGGCAAGGGTCGCTCCCGGGGGGGGGGGGGGTTGTTGGGGCAAATTTATTTTAGGCCATTTCTGCCCCCCCGGGGGACAGATCGGCCTATTATTAGGCCGAACTGCCCCCGGGGGGGGGCAGAACACTCTAGGCGCCAGGGCAATTTTTTTTTTGTGTTTTTTTTTTTTGTTGTTTCTTTTTTTAGAGATGGGGAGCGACCCATCAGGCAAGGGTCGCTCCCCTGGGGGGGCAAATTGTATTTAGACCATTTCTGCCCCCCTGGGGGCAGATTGGCCAATTTTAGGTCAATCTGCCCCCAAGGGGGCAGAAACCACCAGGCACCGGGGATTTGTTTTTTGGCGCCAATGTCACGCAGGGGGAGCGACCCCGTAGGCAAGGGTCGCTCCCGGGTGGGGGGTGGGGGTTGGGGGGGCAAATTTATTTTAGGCCATTTCTGCCCCCCCGGGGGACAGATCGGCCTATTATTAGGCCGAACTGCCCCCGGGGGGGGCAGAACACTCTAGGCGCCAGGGCAATTTTTTATTTTTTTTTGTTGTTTCTTTTTTTAGAGATGGGGAGCGACCCATCAGGCAAGGGTCGCTCCCCTGGGGGGGCAAATTGAATTTAGACCATTTCTGCCCCCCTGGGGGCAGATTGGCCGATTTTAGGTCAATCTGCCCCCAAGGGGGCAGAAACCACTAGGCACCGGGGATTTGTTTTTTGGCGCCAATGTCACGCAGGGGGAGCGACCCCGTAGGCAAGGGTCGCTCCCGGGGGGGGGGTGGGTGTTGGGGGGGCAAATTTATTTTAGGCCATTTCTGCCCCCGGGGGGGGGGGGGGCAGAAACCTCTAGGCGCCAGAGGAATTTTTCTTTTTTTTCTTTGTTTTTTTTTTTTTAGAGATGGGGAGCGACCCATCAGGCAAAAGTCGCTCCCCTGGGGGACAAATTGTATTTAGGCCATTTCTGCCCCCCTTGGGGGCAGATTGGCTGAGTTTAGGTCAACCTGCCCCCAAGGGGGCAGAAACCACTAGGCACCGGGGATTTGTTTTTTGGTGCCAATGTCACGCAGGGGGAGCAACCCCGTAGGCAAGGGTCGCTCCCGGCGGGGGAGGGTGGGGGTTGGGGGGGCAAATTTATTTTAGGGCATTTCTGCCCCCCCCCCCCCGGGGCCGGCTGAGCTACAGGCCAAACACCACAGGCACCTTGCAAAAAACACCTGTGTTTTCTGTGAAAAAATATGTTGTGTCCACGTTGTGTTTTGGGCCATTTCCTTTTGTGGGCGCTAGGCCTACCCACAGAAGTGATGTACCATTTTTATCGAGAGACTTAGGGGAACGCCGGGTGGAAGGAAATTTGTGGCTCCTCTCAGAATCCAGAACTTTCTGTCACCGAAATGAGAGCAAAAAGTGTTTTTTGGGCCAAATTTTGATGTTTGCAAAGGATTCTGGGTAACATAACCTGGTCAGAGCCCCGCAAGTTACCCCATCTTGGATTCCCCTGGGTTTCTAGTTTTCAAAAATGCACTGGTTTGCTAGGTTTCCTCAGGTGGCGGCTGAGCTACAGGCCAAAATCCACAGGTAGGCACTGCTTTTTATAAAAAAATGTGATGTGTCCACGTTGTGTTTTGGGCCCTTTCCTTTCGTGGGCGCTAGTCCTACCCACACAAGTGAGGTATCATTTTTATCGGGAGACTTGGGGGAACGCTGGGTAGAAGGAAATTTGTGGCTCCTCTCAGATTCCAGAACTTTCTGCCACAGAAATGTGAGTAACATGTGTATTTTTAGCCAAATTTTGAGGTTTGCAAAGGATTCTGGGTAACAGAACCTGGTCCGAGCCCCACAAGTCACCCCTCCTTGGATTCCCCTAGGTCTCTAGTTTTCAGAAATGCACAGGTTTGGTAGGTTTCCCTAGGTGCCGGCTGAGCTAGAGGCCAAAATCTACAGGTAGGCACTTCGCAAAAAACACCTCTGTTTTTTTCCAAAATTTAGGATGTGTCCACGTTGCGCTTTGGGGTGTTTCCTGTCGCCGGCGCTAGGCCTACCCACGCAAGTGAGGTATCATTTTTATCGGGAGACTTGGGGGAACGCTGGGTGTAAGGAAATTTGTAGCTCCTCTCAGATTCCAGAACTTTCTGCCACAGAAATGTGAGGGACATGTGTTTTTTTAGCCAAATTTTGAGGTTTGCAAAGGATTCTGGGTAACAGAACCTGGTCCGAGCCCCGCAAGTCACCCCTCCTTGGATTCCCCTAGGTCTCTAGTTTTCAGAAAGGCACAGGTTTGGTAGGTTTCCCTAGGTGCCGGCTGAGCTAGAGGCCAAAATCTACAGGTAGGCACTTCGCAAAAAACACCTCTGTTTTTTTCCAAAATTTAGGATGTGTCCACGTTGCGCTTTGGGGTGTTTCCTGTCGCCGGCGCTAGGCCTACCCACGCAAGTGAGGTATCATTTTTATCGGGAGACTTGGGGGAACATAGATTAGCAAAACAAGTGCTATTGCCCCTTGTCTTTCTCTACATTTTTTCCTTCCAAATATAGGAGAGTGTGTAAAAAAGACATCTATTTGAGAAATTCCCTATAATTCACATGCTTGTATGGTCACCCCGGAATTCAGAGATGTGCAAATAACCACTGCTCCTCAGCACCTTATCTTGTGCCCTTTTTGGAAATGCATAGGTTTTCTTGATAGCAATTTTTTACTCTTTATATTTCAGCAAATGAATTGCTGTATACCCGGTATAGAATGAAAACGCACTGCAGGGTGCAGCTCATTTATTGGCTCTGGGTTCCTCGGGTTCTTGATGAACCTACAAGCCCTATATATCCCCGCAACCAGAGGAGTCCAGCAGACGTAACGGTATATTGCTTTCCATAATCTGACATTGCAGGGAAAAGTTACAGAGTAAAACATAGAGAAAAATTGATGTTTTTTTCACCTCAATTTCAATATTTTTCTTTTTCAGCTGTTATTTTCTGTAGGAAACCCTTGTAGGATCTACACAAATGACCCCTTGCTGAATTCAGAATTTTGTCTACTTTTCAGAAATGGTTAGGTTTCTGGGATCCAGCATTGGTTTCATGCCCATTCCTGTCACTGACTGGAAGGAGGCTGAAAGCACAAAAAATTGCAAAAATGGGGTATGCCCCAGTAAAATGCCAAAATTGTGTTGAAAAATTGGGTTTTCTGATTCAAGTCTGCCTTTTCCTGAAAGCTAGGAAGCTGCTGAGTTTAGCACTACAAACCCTTTGTTGATGCCATTTTCGGGGGGAAATCCACAAGCCTTCTTCTGCAGCCACTTTTTCCATTTTTTTAAAAAAAAACAAAATTTTCACTGTATTTTGGCCAATTTCTTGGCCTCCTTCAAGGGAACCCACAAAGTCTGGGTACCTCTAGAATCCCTAGGATGTTGGAAAAAAAGGACGCAAATTTGGCTTGGTTAGCTTATGTGAACAAAAAGTTATGAGGGCCTAAGCACGAACTGCCCCAAATAGGCAAAAAAAGGCCTGGCACAGGAGGGGGAAAAGGCCTGGCAGCGAAGGGGTTAACCTTTGCTCAACCTCTGGTAGCTCAGTACAAACGCAGTCACGCTTAATTTAATGGTAATTTATTGAGTGTTTTTGAACCACTCCAAACAGTAATAATATGAAAGCAAAAAACATGAAAAATCCCCCACTGATTTAGAAAAATAAAGTAATTTGAAATAAATAATTGTGGCCCAAAACAATGGCAATCCAATTAATAGAACTGGAGATATGTAATTTTAAAGATTTAAGTAAATATAGTGCTAAAAAGCACAAAGAGCCAACTGCAGTCATATAGTTGTACCACAACAAAGTCACAGGTTCAGGCTGACTGCTCTGGAGCATGGACCAGCTACAGGAGACAAGTTTAGTCCTCTGAACAAAAGTACCTTAAATCATGGTTGCAGAATGATGCGGTGTTCCACGTCGAGGATGCATTGCGTAGCGGCGATTCCAAGGAGCTGCAAAGTTGTAATGCAGACTCCTGCATTATCATCAAAAATGTCATTGACAAAGGGCTTGCAATATGAAGTCCTGCATCAAACAAGCTCCATGCACTGGCTAATGCTGAAGACGGTGCAAGGCTTGTGATGCAGAGTCCTATATCATTGCTGAGGATGCCGTTGATGAGGGCCTTGCGATGTGAAGACTTGCGTCACAGATGCATCGTGCAGCAGCTGCTCCAGGAAGGCTGTGGGCAGTGATGCAAAGTCCTGCACATGGTCAGGCAGCGAAAGGTCCTGATGTGAAATTTAGAGCGGTGATGCACCATGCAATGGCTCTTATGCTGTGTTTTAATGAGGCAATGCATTGCACAGCAGCTCTAATGTTCAGATGTGTACTGAAGAGTAGGCCTCTGAGGTACAATATTTTACCTGGTGATCACCATAGAGTAGGAGAAACATCTAGACCATTCCAATTTCCAAAGGTGCTTGGAATTTCTTGCATCCCTACCCTGGCACCAGATGTTCTGGGACCACAATAGTCTAGTGCCAAGCCCCTTTGTCAAAGTGCTCAGGCAGGACCTTTGTGATGTACAAGTTTAATAGGTGACAGCTCCTCCCCCTTGTTAAATCAGTGTGGTCATCCTGCCAACACCAAGCTTCTTTTTGTCTCACTCTTTGGGAGCAATACAGAAAGATCAATGGCGAACAAGACCGAGTCATGTGACCGAGGCTCCAGGTAGCAGACACCAAATGGTTGGGACAAGAAAATGGCAAGTTTCTAAAAGTGGCCTTTTCAGAATTGTGACTAAAAATAATATTTTTCCAATTAAAGAAGGATTAAATTACAATTCTTTAGATACCAAACTTGACCAGTCCAGATGCTTCCACAAGAAAGTTATTACTTATTAAATGTAATGAGGTACCGCAATGCTATCCTATGGGAGAGCTAATCCTTTCAGTATTGAAAAACAAAATTAGGAGATTTTCACTACCAGGACAGATAAAACTTCACAGTACATGCCATGCTTTTTAAACACACTTCACCCTAGCCTCTAAGCTGCATATGGGCTACCCTATGGGTGACATATGTATTAAAACCAAAGGTTTGGGACTGCCAAAGGTTTATTTTTCCTGGTCAAAATGGCAGTTTAAAACTCCATACACAAAGGATTTAAATCCAGGCCTGAATCATGTTTGCAGGGCTACTTAAGTGGATGGCACAATAAGTGCTGCAGGCGTTAAATCAACCAATCAGGTGCTTATTAGGCGCAAATATTGACCACCAAGAGTCTCAAGGCTTTGAGGGGGGCATGTAGCGTCCATCGTTGAGATGGTTCTTCAAAAAGGCATGTCTTCAGCTCTTTTGTGAAGTTGAGGAGGGGGTAGTTCGTCTGAGGTGGAGCGGGGGGTGTTCCAAGCTGTGGCTGCGAGGTGGGAGAAAGAGCGATCCCCTGTTCTTGTTTTCCTGATGTGGGGTACTTCTGCGAGAGAGAGTTGGGCTGAGCGTAGGGTCCTGTGGGTTACATGGAAGCTGAGTTGCCTGTTCAGGTAGGCTGGTCCGATGTCGTGGAGAGCTTTGTGTGCGTGGGTGAGGATCTTGAGGGTGATTCTTTTCTCTATGGGAAGCCAGTGAAGTGTGCACAGGTGATGAGAGATGTGGCAGTGTCGAGGCAGGTCGAGGACCAGTCTGGCGGCAGTAGAACACTGTTCTGTAGTTTGCGGATGAGTTTGAGGTCGATCCTGATGTAGAGTGCATTGCCGTAGTCCAGTCTGCTGGTAATGAGGGCATGTGTGACTGTCTATCTGTGTTCGAGGGGGATCCACTTAAAGGTCTTGCATAGGAGGCGGAAGGTGCGGAAGCAGGTGGATGTGCCTGAGTTGATGTGGCTGTCCATGTTGTGTTTGGAGTCCAGGATGATCTCGAGGTTGCAGGCTTGGTTCGTGGGGGTGGACGGGCTTCCGAGGGTGGATGGCCACCAAGTGACGTTCCATGCGTCGGGTTGGAGCCTATGAAGAGTAATTCTGTCTTGTTCGCATTAAGTTGAAGGCAGCTGTTTTTTATCCAGTTGGCGACTGCTCCCATGCCTTCGCTGAAGTTGTGCCTGGCTGTGTTGGGTTCGTTGGATAGGGAGAGGATGAGTTGGTTGTCATCAGTGTAGGAGATGATGTTGATTCAGTAGCTTCTGATGATGGCGGCCAGCGGGGCCATGTGGACGTTAAACAGCATGGGGCTGAGGGACGATCTCTGGGGTACTCACCAGGTGGTAGGAGTGGGGTCCGAAAGGAAGGGTGCGAGTCACACTCATTGAGTTCTGCCTGAGAGGAAGGATTGGATTCAGTCCAGGGCTTTGTCTCTGATGCTGGCTTCATGAAGTCTGTGTATCAGGGTGTGGTGGGAGACTCTGTCGAAGGCCGCCACCTCTCTCTTGTCCAGCAGGGAGCGAATGTCATCTGTTGCGGCCAGGAGGGCTGTTTCGGTACTATGTGTTTTTCCGAATCCGGATTGGGAGGCGTCTAGGATGTTGTGGTCTTAGATAAAAGTGGAGAGTTGGCTGTTGATGGCTTTCTTGATGACTTTTGCTGAGAATGGGAGCAGGGAGATGGGCCTGAAGCTCTTGTGGTCAGTGGGGTCTGCCGAGGGTTTCTTGAGGAGGGTGTTGATCTTGGCATGTTTCCAGTCATCGGGGAAGGAGGCGTCAGCTAGATTAGGCGGAGCTTGGGGGCAATGGTGTAAGCGGCTCTGTTGAAGATGTGGTGGGGGCAAGGCTCCATGGGGGCCCCAGGAGTGTATGGACTTCATTGTCCTCAGTGTGTCTTTGGAGGTGAGCGGGGTCCACCTGGTGACCATTGGTTTACTGGTGTTGGGTTCCAGTGGAGGGGGTTCTGCGCGTAGGTTGTCCTTGTTGAAGCTGTCATTGATGGTCTTGATTTTGCGGTGGAAGTTAAGTGTTTAGTCTGTCACAGAGGTCCTGTGAGGGTGGGATGTCCTTTGTTTCAGTGTTAGGTTGGACGAACTCCTTGATGAAGCTTAGGTCTTCTGGTGGCATTTAATTTACAGGCCCTGGGAACATGTAGTACCACTTTAATAGGGACTTACAATTAACTTAACTATGATAATTAGGTGTAAACCAATTTTACCATGTTTAAAAGAGAAGGTACAAGTGCTTTAGTGCCAGTTAGCAGTGGTTAAGTGTGCAGAGTCCTGAGGCCAATAAAAACAAGATCAGTAAAAATAGGAGGGGGTGAAGATCACCCTATGGCTGACAGGTCTAACATCTATTTGGTACCATGCTGTTTGCTAGTTCTATATCTGGAGTTTGACATAACACTGGTTGCCCTATTTAGCACAGTCTGTAAGAATCATGATTCATTCAGTGTTCTTTTTTCGTTGAGAACAGTGAATAGAATGCTGCATCAGAGGATCCCTTGATTGGGCTCTTCATTCAAATCCAATTTATTGCCGAGAAGTCTTAGTTCCGACCCGTGTTTTGCTTAGTGAGAGAGGTCTTTGATCCACTTTATATATTATGATGATAACACATATTCCTGTATTGGTGCTGATTAAGAGTTAATAAACATTCTGACTGGCTCTGCTGACTTAAGGTACTTGAGGTCTATTTTCACTTTTGTGGATTAGGCTCTCTACTGGAGTGCATATGCTTCCTTAGTTTATGATAACAGTCATTAGAATTATACAACTTCAAAAATTCAGCTTTAACTACTCAATCTGATACCAGTGATACTTTTTAATGTCTAATTTTCTTTCAGAAAGTAGAAGTGCTGCAATTTCCAGAACTCTCTTGCACATACAAGAGTATAACAAGTACTCAGCATCTTTTGATCACTTTATTGCAGTCTTTGTTCTACATGTAGTTGTGACATTACTTATTCAAGATGGAGCTTTTGGTACTGCAGACCACAAAGGAAAATATACCAGGAGTCACCAATCATGAACTGTATTCACTATATACTGGGTATTGAAACTGGCCTCCCCGCTACCTAAGAGTGAAGTCAACATTTATACTGGACTATGTGACACATTCCCGCCACAAGCACTTGACTGGCCATTTTAGTTGATTTTGGTCAGGATCTCATATGGGTGCATGTCAGACATTTCAGCATGCTTTCCTAGATCGAGCTCTGCTATTTTTGTTTCTGTTGATATCATCTTGCTGGGATGTGCTGAGGAATTTTCTGTGCACTATGTGTAGGTGTAAGCTGACTACAGCTGTGCCACAGAGCTCTGATTACATCACTCAAACTCCATCCTGCCACTATTTTTGATCTGCAAGGTGTGGGCCATCCTACATTGTGGAAGTTAGAAGAGATGCAGGATGAGCCCCACCTTCCTAAGAAATGATATGCTAACTGCAGATTCATAAATACTGCTCTTTAGCAAAACCGATCCAGGGAAGAGCAGTTATTGTTTTTAGGCAGAAACTTAATCATATAATTTTATATAGTGAGTCTGACAATGATGGTTGTTGGATATGGCCTACGGTACATATTGAAACTCTGCCTTCATATTTGTAACCTACGGTCCTATTGAGGATATCCAAATTTACCCAAGACACCTTAGGGGTCATTATGACCATGGCAGTCTTGAGACCACCAGGGTCGTGGTGGTGGTCTGACCGCCCCCAAAAACAGTGGTATGACCTATTTGGTGGCATTTTGAACACCACATTATGACCGTGATGGTTGTGCCACAGTTGAACTGCCAGCACCGCCGGTTTACCTTCGCAGGTGGGACTGGCGGTGCTGGCGGTCCTAATCAGCCTGGGCAGTGCGGCAAGCAGTGCCACCCAGGGCATTACGACTCCCCTCTCCGCCAGCTTTTACATGGCTGTAGCACTGCCATGTAAAGGCTGGCAGAGCCGCCGCATGGGGTGCCCTGGGTGGGCCCTGCACCGCCCATGCACTTGCCTGGGTAACGCAGGGGCCCTCATGGCCAGCACCGTCGGGCTGTTCACTGTCTGCCTTGCAGACAGTGAACAGTGTGACAGGTGCTGCTGCATCCGACGCACTGCAGCATTGCCGCCGGCTCAATTATGAGACGCCGTCAATTTTGAAGGTTGTCCCCCTAGCTGGGCCAGAGGGTAGAAACACCATTTCTGCCCACTGCCCCAGCGGGGAACTCTTAATGGGGCCCATGGGAAACCAGCCACACAGGCAGCAACATGACCATGGGAGTTTGGCGGACAGCCTTTTCCGACCGTCAAACTCATTATGACCCCGTTTGTATCTCCTTAATGAAAGCATCTTGGCAGATTAATATATAGGTGGTGATTTCAACTTTTTGCGATTGCCGTGTTTAGATTCCCTAAAAAAGGGTAAGAAGCTGATAAAAGCAACAATAGAACAAGCATTTGAACTCGTAATAAAAGTGTTTTGCCTTTCAGATACTTGGAGAGCTGAAAATCCTATATCAAGAAAGTACACATGTTTATCCGAAGAATTTAATACAGATGCACATTTGGATCCTTTTTTTTTAGTAAATCACTCACTTAATTGAAATAAATAAAAACGACACTAAACAGTTTTTCTGATTATGCAAAAGTTCAGTTAGAAATTTAAAATGATTTCGGATCCCCTTTAAAAGAGTTTTTTTTGTTCTCTTCTCCAGAAGTGTGCTACTCCGGGATCCTATTTGGGTAGAAAACACCCAAACTATTTTTGCAGAACAATTTAGGCACCACTCTGCTATTTTACTTATAGCCTAGGGTACATTTAAACTAAATCTAAAAGTCTATGTAACAACATTCACAATACCAAAATCGAACTAGAACTGCTAAGACAGTTGACATGCATTTAAGGATAGAAAGCTATGTGGCTCAAAGACTGGACTTTAGTACACTAATGAAAATCAGGAGGAACCTACACACATTGTGAAAGGGTTTCACTTAAAAGAAAAACTAGTCAACAATCATTCAGGAAGACAGAACAGCTATGAAGAAGGTGAACATACGGGCAGAATTAGCCCGCATGCAAACACCTGAAAAAAAAATCAAAAGCTAGATTACACCTATAGGCAGCCAGATTATCAAACAGCAAGTTAATAATATACAAGAAATTCAGGAAATATATGTGCATCATAATAAAAACATACATCAGACAAAGCAGACCAGTGAAAGGGACTTGGTGAATGTACACATATTAAGAGTTCAATTCAAATCATTATCAGCAAAGGATTCTCTAGAAATAATAGAACCAATCACAGATGGTGAACTGGTATGTATCACCTATCTGTTTGCATTATTAATTGTATCCTACACACTGACAAAAGAATAAAGCCTCCAATCCCACAAATGGCAAAGCTTAAATTACATGCTGACAACATCATACTATATTTAAAAGATCATCTAAAAGTATCCTTCACACTTTGAAAACATTAATGTGTTACCTGAAAATTCAAACAGAATAAAACAGAGTCAGTGTTATAAAATAGTTTGTCAGCTGTATTGCCGAATGTTATTGGGAAGACTATAAGAAAAACACCTCTTAGATAAATGGAACTCAATTACACTTCCTGTTATTGGTTAGGTTGCATTAATTAAAATATCTAGTTTGCCTCTATTTATTTGTTGTGTTATATCATCCCTTGTTAACTACAAGCTAAACATTTTTAACAAATTGAGAAATTGTTCCAAATGTTTATATGGATAAGCAAAAGTGTAAGAACATAAATAGTTACAATACAAACTAATCAAAAAAATTGAGGGATATCAATGTCAAATTGAAGGCTATTTTATGCCTCAGCGTTTGCCAGTTTGTTTTACTTAAACTCTGAAGTTCAACAAAGTGCAATTTTAAATGTATTGTTCAAAGAGCTTGTTCAGATATTCTATTTTTTAGAAACATTTAATATCTGACAATATAGATATTAGACCATTCAAACGCTAAGCTTCATGAAACAGGGATTTTTCACTTACTTTAAAACCCCTCATATACAAAATCATATGTTACTGAGTGGCTGTATACTTTTTTAGCTTAATTTAGTAATTCCTAAAATCCAAAATATGGGAAATTAGGTTTTAAACTGATTAAATCATTTTATATGTGAATAATATTTTATCTTCAGAAAAATGAAGAGAAGCTCAAACGAAATAACATGGTACTGGCTAACATTTCAGAAATGTATGTTTTTTAAACAATGCATCAGAATCACCTGGAAACCAAGCCACTAAAGTTGTTATCCATGTTATTTCAAAACAGCATTCAGTGGATTGGAAATTGGTATAGGAGGATAGCTCAAAATTGACAGAAAGGTTAGATTAGTGATCTTTTCAAGAAGTGGGAATGAAAGACAGGGGTACACATTTCTGACCAAGGTGGCTAGAAATCTTATATTTATTTGTGAATCATTCTAAGCAATTTTTTGTTGGATGCATTTTTTCTTTAGATGGATTCCATATTATATATTGAAGGATCTGAACAGATTTGATTCCTGAACACACCAAGACTGTTTTTAATGTCAACAAACAATCATTAGAGACTGGACTCATATTGTAGTATTGCCCAAGTTTATATCCTTTAGGAATAATATTAATTATTTAAATCATAAACTACATTAATTCTTCCATGAGCTTGAAGCTATTAACTACTCTATTAGTGTCAATGTTGCATGTTGTTAAATTGGATCGATGGATCAAAAGATAATTTTATTTTCATCACTGTGATGTTAAGTACAATCTCTCATTACCCAAAATTGGCAATCATATAATGTACATAGTTTACAGACTTTGTTACATAAAATGGACAAAGTTAAATAATGAAAGTATGCATGTGATTCACATGAAGTCTTAAAATTAATTTTAAAACATATGTCTGTTTTTGTAACGTCATTACATGAACCCCAGCAACTCATAGGGTGGAGGCTGCTGCTAGTCCTTCCAAGGGTGCATACACAGCATCAGAATATATGTGTGGTATCTGTTTTGAAGATGAGTGCAGGTCCACGCAGGTGATGTTGACATCAGCTTTTATTCAGTTATAATTCATAGATAAAAAAAACAGGAACTCCAGTCTCCACTAAAACCTCCAGCACCATCAACTGTCCAGCACGGAATGCTGTCCAGCTGAGGAAGGTACTAAATGCCACAGGTGGAGGTGGGAGATACCAAATAGATCATAAATAATACAAATACTCCTAAAACATAGAATACAACCCTACACTGAAATACTACAACAAAACTCTAACTACAATATTGTTCTAGAAATAAACACAATACTACACCAACCTCCTCCCCATACAAATTATATCACAACAATCCTATTCAAATTCCAGATCCGCCCATCATCAAGTTTGACAGCCCCTTTATACACTTTAACAACTTCATGTATAGGACTGAACCTAGATGTGCTAGACTTGTTTGTTCGGGGTAATTTAACTTTAACTTTGTCACCAGTACATACAACACATTTTTTCACAGATTTACGAACGTCATAGATTTCCTTTCTTTTTAGTTGGTGATGTTCATCTTTATCTTTAGCATTACTTTCAATAGTTTCTTTATCCACAACATAAGAAATATGTTTCTTAAGCCATGGAGGATCAATTTTAGTATGTGGCACACGCTTCCTAAACAATAAGAAAGGGGTCTTGCCCGTGCTGGAATGTGGAGTGAATCTGTACTCTTCAACTTTTGTCTCCACCCAACTCTCCCAACTAACTCCATTTACTTTAGCTAACTGTATCGTTTCTTTCAATGTTCTATTGAAATGTTCCACCATGCCATTGGTTTCTGGATGATACAGTGCACATTTTTTATGAACAATTTCCCTAGAAGAAAGAAAATCTCTCATAAATTTCGAGGTAAATTGAACACCATTGTCAGACAGGATCGCGCCAGGATTCCCCTCCCTGCTACAAACTTTGGAAAGAAAATCCACAACAACCTTCGAAGTGATCTCAGAAGTTATGCAAATTTCGGCCAACAAGAAAGCATATCCATTAACACAATAATATACTTAGAACTAGACCTTGATGACACAGGTCCCATAATGTCAATGGCAACTTCTTCACAAACTTCATTAGGAATTTCTTTAAGTATTAATGGTTGAGTCCTCACCTTAAGCGTCTTGTCCGCCAAACAGCATTCATAGCAATCTCGTACTCTTCTTTCTAAAGCAATATCCATTCCTGGCCACCAATATGATGCCCTCATTCTTTCCTTAGTTTTGCTTATACCAGGATGACCAGAATGTGATAGAGCAAGAAGCCGTTCACGTAGAGATAACGGAGGGACAAGTTTGTTACCTCTTAGCAACAAACCCTCATGTAACCACAACTCATCCCACACTTTCTTGTAAGGAGAAATTGAAATATCACGGCAATCCTTCAATTCCCCCGACCCCAACAAATTTATCACTTTAGAAAGATCATCATCTTTACTTAACTCTTCACGCCATTCACCTTCTGAAACAAACCCATCCGTTAAGGTACAAACTTGTACTTCTTCCTTCGTCCACCACGACATGCTATCACACTCATCGATCACATCATCCGAAACTAACCTAGACAAACAATCAGCCGTCTTGTTGTCACAACCTGGAACATATTTTACCATAAATTGATAATCTTGGAGCCCAACTATCCATTTACAGATGCGGGAAGATACATTGTCTAAACCTTTCTTCTCAAAGATCTCTTGCAAAGGTTTATGATCGGATCGTACCTCAAAAGAAATTCACCAAAGAAATTGTCTACATTTCTTAATAGCCCAATAAATCGCCAGTGCTTCCTTCTCGATAGTAGAATAATTAAATTCTGCACCACGTAGACTGCGAGATGCAAACGCGACAGTAGTCTCAATACCACTCCTTAGCTGTTTCAGCACACATCCTAAACCTTTATCAGATGCATCAGTAATAAGATGACATGGAAAAGGGCTTCCTTAAGATCCTGAAATTCCATCTCACAATCTGTGGACCAAATAAACTCACTACCCTTCCTGAGCAAGGATCTAATGGAGTTTGACCTTTAAGCAAAGTTGGGAATGTACCTGGCATAAAATTCTGCCATCCCCAAAAAGACCTGAATATCTTTCTTACACCCTGGAGTAGACAAGCATGTAATAGTACGTACTAAGTCATCTTTCGGCTTAACACCATCACTTGAAATAACATGTCCTAAATATGTTATTTGAGACTGGACAAATTTACATTTTTCTTTTTTCAGGGTGATGCCTTTGGCTCTGAACAACGAAAGCACATTTCTCAATTTCTTAATATGTTCTTCATGAGTGTTAGTGAATACAAGAACGTCATCTTGGAAAAAACACACACCCTTCAACCCCCCTAAAATGTCTTGCATTAGTCTTTGAAAAACAGCTGCCGCTGAACATAAACCAAAAGGCATACAATTGAATTTGAAAACTCCAAATGGAGTAATAAAAGAGGTGAGAAGTTTAGAGTCTGCAGTCAGTTGCACTTGATGGTACGCAGAAGTTAGATCAAGGGTGGAAAAAACCTTTGCATCTCCTAACGAACGTATCATTTCATTGATGTTCGGTAAAGGAAACCAGTCCTCAACCACTTCCTTGTTCAGGTTGCGTAGATCAATACACAGTCTAATGTCTCCAGAAGGTTTGGTCGCAACCACTATGGGAGCTATCCATTGTGCTGCTTCTACTTCTTGGATAATTCCACTGTCTTTAAGTCTTTCAAGTTCTTGCTTCACCTTTCCTTTTAAACTTATGGGAATGTTCCGCACTTTGGAAGCTATGGGTTGTGCATCTTTTTTCAAAACAATCCGATGTTTGTAGCCTTTTATACATCCTACATTGGAATTAAATACATCCGGGTATTCATTCCATAATTGATGTTCAAGATCAGACACTTCTTGCACCATAACTTGCGGTACGGCATTAGGGTTCAAAATGATTTCCAATTCTTTCTGATGGGGCCAACTTAAAATGGTATCTCCAACCACAGGAATATACATTTTTCCACTTATCTCATTCCCTTTGAAATTAATCTTAGCTTTAAAGTATCCTTTTAATTCTATTGGTGTGCCACCATACGAAAAAGGCAAAACATCAGGTGTCAGTAGGTCAACTTTGCCCTCAAAGGATGTCACATAATCTTGCACAGACACTAGAGCCAACTTTGCACCAGAGTCCATCATCATAGTGACAGGAATTTCATTAATCATTACAAGATCTTTTGGGTATTCACAATGAATGGTGGAAATGCACTTAACATCATTTACTATTTGTAGAATGAAGGGTTGATTATCGTTGTCATCAGGCACTTCATTAATTTTTGCATTGTTTTTGTTAACAGACTTGCAGCATTTAGCGAAATGACCCTTTTTGTTGCACCTATTGCAGACAACTTGGGTAGCTGGACAGTCTTTAAAGTTCGCTAAATGTGAAGATGAACCACATCTAAAACAAAATGTTTTAGTTTTGTTCTTTATGTTGATGGAGCTTTTAGGCTTAGAATCAATTTTGTTTAAAGAAGAAGAAACTTTTGAATTGCTTAAAGTTTCAATACAGGATTGAGAATGTTCAATTTGTTTTGCAACCTTCAACACTTCATCGAGAGATGGATCACTCTTTGACCATAGAGCTTCCCTAATTTTATCAGATTTGCATCCCAACATAAATTGGTCCTGGATGCGTTCTTCTATATTAGCACCAAAGTTGCAAAGAGAAGCTAGTTTGCGAAGTTTCATATATATACTTCAATTGATACTTTAGGTAAGAAATGAGTGTCAAGACTAAAAAGAGTTTCATCAAAGTCATTCAAGGGAGCATCACCAACTGCTCCATCCAAATTTGACACAGCAGGTAAGATGTCTAATATTTCTTGCCCTTCCGCACCTGGTGTTGAAGAAGTGACGTTTTCCTTTCAATGGATAAATTTGTTCCGCAAACTTTTAAATAGGCCAAGAAAACTTTTTTCCATTTTGACCAAGGAATTGTTGGTTCTCCCGGAGAAGATAAGGAGGAAGATAATATTTTGCATTATGAAAAAGATGATAAGAATATTATAGAGACGATAGAACGTAAGTATGAAAATAAGATAACTAAAGGAAAAGAAAAAGAGTGAAAAGAGAGAAAAAAAAATAAACGAGAAAAAAAAAAATACGCAGATAGTGTACAAAGAAGCTGAAAATAAGAAGAAATAACAGTACAATGCTCTATTACTCTAAATTTTAAACAGTACAATGTTGTACTGAAAAGTATGTAACAATTTTTCACTAATATCCAAGCAAAATAAAATCAAACACTAAGAATTCCAATAAAATCGGAATAGCCGGTTTGAACATAAAGTATAGCAATAGAAATATATTTTACAAGTTTCTACTTGAAAAAAAAACAACCGGTTAGGAGCTTACAAATGTAAAGTATTTGTCAATGAAAGTGCCCCAATTAACTGATTTTCCAGGTGTGAAATTACCAGCACCAGGGAGGTCGCTGTATAGCAGATTACATGAAAAGCCGGCTGCGCACGTGAACACGCGCGAGAAGGATCGTGTGCGCACGAACACACGCGCACCCGAATGTTTACTCTAGCGGCACGAACACGTGCGAAGAGTTAACAAAGAGCAAAGCCAAGAGAATGCAATGTGTTCTTCGTTGCTTAGTGACCGTACACGCGGCCAAGCAATGGGAAAAAACGCGTTACAGACAACATTTAAATTAAAACAAAGAGAGCAATTATATTAAATATTGCCCGGTAAGAAAAGAAATTACATGGAGGAAAAATAAAAGTAATAGAGCGGACAATTAATGAATAAATCACAAGCCTAATAAAAAAATGAAAAAGAAAGAACACAAGAAGAATAATTATTAGGAGAGATATAAAGGTATAAGAATACAAAGATGAAAGAAATACACAAAAGTAATATTGTACAAAAGGAAAACTAGTACTAGGTAAGGTAACAACAATTCCAGGGCCCAAAATAGACTTGAGTTCTTGTTGTAGGATGATTTTCGCCAGCTCATCGCCAAAATGTGGTATATGTTTTGAAGATGAGTGCAGGTCCACGCAGGTGATGTTAACATCAGCTTTTATTCAGTTATAATTCATAGATAAAAAAAAAAAAGGAACTCCAGCCTCCACTAAAACCTCCAGCACCATCAACTGTCCAGCACGGAATGCTGTCCAGCTGAGGAAGATACTAAATGCCACAGGTGGAGCTGGGAGATACCAAATAGATCATAAATAATACAAATACTCCTAAAACATAGAATACAACCCTACACTGAAAAACTACAACAAAACTCTACCTACAATATTGTTCTAGAAATAAACACAATACTACAATATGTATAGATTGACAAATGATGCAACAATAAGTTAAACACGACCTTATTAGTCTTCCCAATAACATTCGGGCAATACAGCTGAGAAACTATTTTATAACACTGACTCTGTTTTATTCTGTTTGAATTTTTAGGTAACACATTAATCTTTTCAAAGTGTGAAGGATACATTTAGATGATCTTTTAAATATAGTATGATGTTGTCAGCATGTAATTTAAGCTTTGCCATTTGTGGGATTGGAGGCTTTATTATTTTGTCAGTGTGTAGGATACAATGAATAATGCAAACAGACAGGTGATATAGACCAGTTCACCATCTGTGATCGGTTCTATTATTTCTAGAGCATCCTTTGCTGATAATGATTTGAATTGAACTGTTAATATGAGTACATTCACCAAGTCCCTTTCACTGGTCTCCTTTGTCTGATGTATGTTTTTATTATGATGCACATATATTTCCTGAATTTCTTGAATATTATTAACTTGCTGTTTGATAATCTGGCTGCCTATAGGTGTAATCTAGCTTTTGATTTTTTTTCAGGTGTTTGCATGTCGGGCTAATTCTGCCCGTATGTTCACCTTCTCTGTCACTGGTAGGCCGTGCAAAAGCAGGGGTAGTTGGTATTAAATATAGGCTGCTCTATAGTAAGTCAGTGGTATAATTGTGGTGCTAAGCCAGTCTCCATTCACAACATGCTCCCCATATGAGACTGCCTACTACTTACACCAGTGACCCCTGGGAATTGGAGTCCTTTTATTTTCTTGCATCTTAAGGGACTGCCGTGCTTCCCAGACTATAGGCCCATTTAGATTAAGGCAGATGGGTTACTTTGTCAGAACGGCGACAGATATCCCTTCCGGCAAAATGTAAATCCTATAGGAAGTAAACAGATTTATATTTATGCAGACGGGATATCTGTCATCGTTGTGACAGAGTAACCGGTCACCTGAAATTGAAATCAGGACCATTATCTGCTGCAAGCAGCCTATAATGCACTTTAGTAATTTTATTGCTACTTGCTGCTACAGCAGTGACCTGCTAATTTCCTCTCTTGTTTTGAACAAATATTTTTAATTTAAAAGACACCACCGACTTTTCTGCAATTGGTGCTCCTATTTACTGCTCCTTAGATCACACTAAGGCTTGGCGACCAACATTCCAAACTACCTGCACCCTAAATTCTCAAAGCATGTAATTTGTCCATTATTGGGTACTCTTAAAGAATAATCTGCTTGACCCTGATACTAAGATATTATTCCATTTGGACTAGCTCAATTTATACCTAATACCTCTCATATTGTGGTCCACATCTTGGACTCCATTTGTTTTAATGATGCACAGAATCGTAACCAATGAGCTAATGATATTGTACTCGGAACGAGTTACCTATGTCATTTAGAAGTGTACACCAATGCAATTAATATTTGTGCGACATTTTAGTGTAATACCCCAATACATTTCAATTAGATGCAGTTTATAGTGTTCTACTCAACCTTCTCCTGCTCATTTTCCCTCCCAATAAGTTTACAACTGCAAAGTCCTCGTTTCCCTTGTTTCCACAAAGCATCATGTGAATGACACCGAAGTATTAGGAATAAAAACCCTCCTAAATTGTGTTTTCCTTAAGAGGTATGTAGTCTTCAACCACTAAATGAATTGTAGACAATACAGCTGAACCATTTTGGTAAAATATCAGGGTGATTAAATATAGGGGGGCAGATAATTATTTAGATGCAGCTCCCATAAAGCTGGCAGCAGAAAATTGTTTGTGTTAGAGCACCTTCTCTTTAAAGGGCCCCCAAAAACTTTCAGAAGATTGTTTGGCGCTAGGTGCTTAGAACGAAGTAAAAAAAGAGTTTTGGAGTTTTACAAACTTCCAAGTGCTGGATCCTCCTGCAGGGTGACAAGCTGTATTGATGTGTTGTCCTGAATGAACTGAAGTGTAGGTATGAATAAGGAGAACGTGAATGTATGAATTTGTATGTTTTGTGATGATGGATTTCTGTTTTTTGTGGTGAGCTGTTTGACTATGTAATGGTGATTGCGTCTTCATTTTGAGGGTTGATTGTTGTATCATGTACTGATGTATTCATTGTTTGTATATGATTTGCATTGATGTCATATTATTATATGCTGTTGATGTTGTATTATTTGTTTTTATGAACCTATTTGATGTTGCTTTGATTAAAGAAAAAAAATCAAGTTGGCTGTATGATTTCATTTTTATTACATTGTCTATATCATGGTGTGCAGAGCGAGGTGGGGGTTACATACCTAAAGGGAATTGTAATCATGGATTTTCTTTTTTCAGGTTTGAGAAACTAATTTGGGATACTGTGCTTGCCCTGGGTGCACAGGGTGTGGTCCAATAAGGTGTGGGTAAAATTCTGCTCTCCAGAAGTTTGCCCAGTGAGAAATATTTAGCCTCTTTGAGAATGAACCTTGATTTCTGGCACCTTTTTCTTTGTTTGATTGAAATCGAGTTTCTACTGTTGTGAGTGTTTAGACTTAAGGCATACTGATTTATTTTCCTTTCTAGGGTACACATACAAGAGGTCTATTAATTCCTAAAGGCTTATTGTGATTTTGTAATCGTCTCTCTGTTCACAGAGAAACTGTGATTGACTGCTAAAGCAGGGAGCAGGGCTGTAATTGGTTTGTTGTCACCACTAACTGTGCTCTGTTTTATTTCAATATAGCTGCACTGTAATAGATTGACCTTTGACAGACCTGCCCTGCAATTGGCTGCTGTTTTCTAAGTTTGTTTTCAGTGTTGATTTTGATTTTGTAGGTTTTTGTGGGCCTGAGAAGGTGTAAGTCATTGGTGGAGTATTTACAAAACTCAAAGTTAAGAAAGAGAATAATCATAAAGAACATCATAAAATGCAAAAGGGAGGCACACCAGCATTTGAAATGATGGAAAACATGGATAGTATAGCTGTGTTTGGATTATCGAATGAAATAAATATATAGCACATGTTGTGAAATTACAATTTCCTATGGAGTGCACCATCAGGTTTGAGAAATTAAACTTTTTAAAACAGACCACGTATGATACAAGTCCAATGCCTTGACCTACACAGTTTGAAGCAATCAGTAAAAGGGGCTGCATGGCAACATAAGGATAGATCTATTAAGACGTTCTTCAGGGGCTGGTTAGAAGCCAGAGAAGACATGGAGATTGGACAAAAAGGAAACTGTTAAAACATTTCCTGCTATAGTCACATAACATGTCAAAACAGATAAATGAAATGAGAAGAAACAGGATAGGGAGTCAGATTACCATGATGATGACATTCTTTAATGAGTTGCTAATTTCAAGGCTGCCTTCTTACATTCCAGCAGAGCCAGCTCTAGCAGGGGAGTGGGAGACACATCAGCAGGGCAAGCTCCTACTAGAGTTGTGCTAAGTGCCCTGTCAGAAGTTCTAACTAAAATGACAATGCCTACTACAAGTGAGACAAAGCACACTGCAGAGAAGTGGTGATGGAACCACCTTCTAAGGAGATCTACACTGGGATCCTTAAAATAGAATTTGGGGAGATTCTTCAGGGTAATGTAGATTTGAGCTGACTACTGACATGTAATGCTGGTGAAATAAGATACTTGATCAATGAAGCAGCTTGGTGTGCCAAGGAAGTACACAATAAATTAGATGAATTGACTGATAAATCAGATGGACTTAGCACATGATGAAATCAGGGTTCATGTTACATTGAAAGCCCAAATTAAAGATTCTATTGAGAAAAAACAAGACTGGTGTGATTTAAGGGAATATCGAGAAAAATGGAAAAGGGGTGCATCAAAATCAGGCAATCCTGGGGAAAAGTACGGCAAGTGAGAACAAATAGAGCGACTAAGTTTCCTTTAAAGGAGGTGCATATTCCTCGGGCGAGTGCTGATTTGTTTGCTTTTAAGCATTACTTTATAAAGTTGAGAGAAGACTGGGCAAAGTAGTATGATGTGGTCCATGAATTAGTACATCTTTCTCCAATGTAGAGGACAGATTTGAATTTGTTGTTTGGAATTGTTGTTTCAGTAGATTTGTGGCTGGAATGCAAGGGTGCTGCAGGGTTGCTGACATAAGAGCCACCTAGACAGGGTCCTAACAAATCACCAGCAACAGATGTGGCTGAAAGATACAGGGCAGTAATTGAGCATTTGAATAAATGAATTCCAGAAAGGAATATAAATCAGGAAACAATTATGAAGACACCACTGGTGTCTGAGGAGTCAGTGCATTTCTATTACGAAATGTTGATGAAGATATTCAAAAAGCATAGTGGAGCCAAAACTCCATAGAGAGATGCTGTTAGAATTTCATTTCTGCCTTCGTGAATGGGACTAAAATCAAAGATTAGAAATCCCATTCAGCAAAGAGAATTGTGCTAGGCAGCAAACAGCATTGAAAGGATTTTGCAATTGGCTAAAAACAGTAATGATCATCTTGAAAAGAAACAAAAAAATGAAAGAGTAACTGAAGATTGCTCAGACAAAGACATTTGAGGTGTCACACAGATTTAACTAAACATTTTGTAATAAATTGAATAAATGAGAATAATCAAACAGCCTAAGGAAATAAAGTTACATGGAATGACAGGATTCTTCAAATATTGAAAAAGGCTACAGTTTGTCATTTTTGTGGGAGAATAGGGCATCGGATGAGGAAATGTAAACAGAATGCAACAACATTTGCAAAAGAAGCAGCAGGTGCAGTGAAAAAATGTAATGACACATTTGCAGGACATGGGACAGTGCATCCAGAGTCAGAAAACCTTTCAAATACTAGTAACTTCAGCTTCAGTATTGCAACAAAATATGAGAAATGGAATGCCTTGTAAAATACATGCACTTGTCCTCACTACTACCTTATGCTAGGGCGTTTTCAGTAGTCTTGTGAAATGAGCATCCAAGTTGTGTAGTCTTGTGTTTGTGATCTAGATTGACAGGGATATGATATGAAGAATGTAACAAAATCCAACAATTAGGCATAAGTATTTGAAGGAATGTATTCTCTTTGATGTAAATTCAAAACCGTAAAGGTTTTTATTTTTGGAAAATGACACAATGAAACCTACTTCACACAATAAGTATTGTGAAGAATCGGGAGAATCAACTGCAGAACACTCATTTCAAGTGCTCATTACTTGCTGGGAATCACAGTCTCTGTCCCTTTCTTCCTTATTATCTTATTTGAAGGCATCAACACAGGTTTACTCCAATGGACAAAGTTTCACTAGGTTGTTAAGTTGCACTATTGATAACAGAACACAGGCTTTATTTAGAGTTTGGTGGACAGGGTGCTCTATCAAAACATGGCAGATCCACTGCTAGCATACTTAGAGTGCCATTAACTACAATGCATTTGTCATGCAGAGGATGGAAGATGTGCAAAATTTTGAAAGAGTAACTTGTTTGTCACATTCTTAATTAGGGACCATATTCCTAAATTGCTGACCCCTGCTGCTAAGGCAAGCCAGCCATCATTATTTGTCTTTCAAACACCAATAAGAACGCCATTCTCACTCTCACACCAAGACCACACAAATATACTCATCATACTTGCATATCTAACATTACCATTCTCATACACATATTGTTAGACCAGCCAGCCTTATGGTGGTCTTCCCCCAACTGTTTACCTTCCTTCTACAATTGTGATGATCTCATGTGCTGGCCTTAAGAGTGTGCAAACTGCCAGGTCATCCATGCAAAGTAAACCTTTTGCCAGGTCCAAGCCTTCTGTTTTAATACATATGTCACCCCTAATGTAGGCCCTGGACAGGTGCTCCTGATGCCCTTTGCAATGGAGAGCTAGTGGAAGGAGAAAGTAATTACAGGGGTGCATCTTTGTGATCACTTACAAAATCAAGACACAAAAAACAAACATGCCCCTTCTATAGGTTTTCATGTGAGAAAGCCCCAAATCCTTATTAGTAGGTGATTACCCAGTCCAGGATGTTTTCAAAATCCCAATTCCTGTGATGAAGACCTAGAAGGTCTATCATAAAAAATACACAGGACCTCACAACCCCCCCTCACCCGCCAGATGCCATGCTTCTTCATCGGCCATCTCATGGTCTCCAGAAAATCCTCCAGCATTGTTTGGGCCCTCGTGACACATGGAGGGAAAGTGCAGGGATAATTCAAAGGGAAGGGGAAAGAGCTCCAGATACAGTGTAAAAATCCAGGTCACCAACCCAAGGTAATTTTACACTTTATTGAAAGGGTGGTGAGGGGATGATTAAAATAAGTAGAAGGACACGTAAGGCTCTTTTATGCGGCTAATGTTCAAAAGGGGTCAACATGTTTCAGCCCTAAAAAGGCCCCAAAGTGGGATTCAGGGCTTTCCTCAGGACCAAAAACTATTTTCCCTGTATTATTTCCCTGTCTATTTCATCACACATGCAGTGCACATACAAACACCATACCAGTTTCTAATTCTTAGTAGTGGCAACTGTATTGCTTTTGTTTAGTTTTATGATCCTGGAAAGACATAAAATGTGCACATAAAGTCAATTGAAAGAATGTTTATAATAAAACAGATATAATACACAAAATTCAAATACACAGAACAGGGAAATGCATCAAGCTAGGCCAGAAGCGACTGAGGGCTGTTAAGTTCATGCCGTGCCACTTTTGTGTGCACTCGCAATTGTGTGAGAACACTGCAACTAAATTAAAACATGCATGTGGAGTCTCATAGAAACATACAACATGTGGTGAACACTTGTTTAAGAATGAGTGATGTACAATGATGCACATGTGGCACCTTTGTATGCAGTTGGTGCTGGGATATGTAGTAGACTGACATCCTTCAATATACAAGTGTGTCAGGAACTCACAGTGAACACATGAGAATCTATAAAAGGGCAACGTTTGTTTTCTTTTTTCATTTTGTGCGTGTGTTTTGGCCATGGACAGCCCAGAGGGCAGGGTATAGTATATTTAAAAAGTAGGACTTATACTATTATTTTGTTTATGTCCTGGCAGTGAAAAACTCTTACATTTGTTTTTCACTACTGCAAGGCATATTTTTCCCATACGATAACATTGGAGTTGGCTTGTTACATTTAATCAGCTGTAATTTCCAAATTGAAGTAGGTAACCAGATAATGTTTGGTGCCTTTGGAATGGTAATGTTAATGATTTTAAATAACAATTGTGAAAACGGCACTTTAAGAAAGTTGGCATTTTCCTGCCTTAGCCAGTCAGTGCCGTAGACCATCTCTGGGTCACACAACTAGTTGCAGCTGAGAGTTGGGCTCTATGTATTTCTCCTAGATGGTTACACACAATAGAGAGCTTAGGTGTGTCTGGATGGGCCATCTTTGCCAGAATGGGAGGGCAGAGTTAGGCCCATCCCTACTTACAGTTGAATCGGCTGTGTCCTACCTTTACACAAAGGGCTGCACATCCCCTGTAGTCTGGAGACAGAATAGGGAAGGCAGGATGCCTGGAGACTTCAAAGGGAAATGCTAAACGTTTCTCCCACCTTCTGAAGGAAGGGTACCCAATATAAATAATGGACCTCAGACACCAACTCTTCTGTACACTTCTGTGCCTGTGGATACTCTGCCAGGAGAATGACTGCTATGGTGCTGAAGGACTGCCACTCTGTTGCCACTCTGTTGGGCGGGTGTCCTGCTGGACTAGTGCCCTGATACATTACTGTCTTGCTTGACTGCTGCCTTGCTGTGCTGACCTGCTGACATCTTGCTTGGATGAGAATGAAGGGACCTGCATCTGTTGAATCCAGGACCCCAGAGTGACTCCAAGGACAAGTTGGCTGGTCTCCTCACAATAGCCTCAGGGACACAAGGCTCCGTCAACCCTGAACCCAGCACCTGGACTGTGCCTTCCATGAATCTGCCCTAGAAGTGGGCCAAAGGTGTTCTGCAAGCCTCTGTAGATCCAGCGGAACCACTGTATCTCCCCTGCTACAACAATGATGCTGAACTCAGCATCGCAGCCCCTTAGAACTGATGTATTGTCCAAACTGTGCAACACATACTTCATTCTGGACATCGCATCACAAGCTCTCTGATAAGATCCTTGACAATGATGCAGGACCTCGCATCTCAGTCTTGCCGCACCTCGAAAGGAAGCATCACTTCACCTGCATGATGCATCTTTGACATGGATCCTTGAACCCCCACAAATGAGGGTTTACGGTACTTTGCTCAGTGAGCCTAACTGGGTCTCTGTAGCCAGCCCACATTCTACTGTGGTAGGCCTGAACTTGTGACTTTGTCCTGGTCCATTAGTAAATGCAGATAACCTTGCCAATTTACATTTTATAACCCACCTCCCTGTCTTTGGAAAAGTCACTGAGAAAGAAGTTGCCACTCAGCTACAGGTTCAAACATGCACAAATAACCTACTTGATGACTATTATTCTGGGTTCAGACCATGGTACAGTATTGAAACACCCACACTAAAAAGGCAATAATTCCCTCCTGCTCAACAACAAAAAGTACATTTGTCTCCTGGTTCTGCTTGACCTCTCTGCAGTTTTCAAAACCAAGGGCCACCCCTTATTGATCCACATGCTGAGAACACAAATGGGTTTCACTATCACAATGATACAATGGTTCACCACCAGCACCTACTCGGGCAAATAGGAACTAGAAAATCCCAGACTCTCCCCATCACCTGAGGTGATCTCCATGGCTCCATCCTGACACCCATCATTTAGAGTCATTACACGGAATCCTTGGGACCTTTCCATGTATATAACAACACAAATATTCACCAGTGTGCTGACAACATCCCACAACGCACCCAAATCTAAATATTAGCAAACGTCCTGAGGCTAAACTCCACAAAGACCAAATAGCTTCTGTTTCCGAAAGGTGCCAAACATTCTGTGTTTTAGTCATGGCTCTCTAAGTTACTTTGGTTGATCCTCAGCTCATATGTCTCACTCAAGGAACACATTGCCATGGACATCAAAACAGTCTAGTTCCACTCTCCTGAAAAACATAGAAAGGTTTCTCAGAAGACTTCAGAATGACAATTAAAATCCTAGTCCTCTGCCACCTAGGTGGAGGCAAAGCCCTGCCAAAAAGCATCACAGAGAACAATCTCACTCCCTATAAGGAATCCTTGACATAGCAGCATGGCTTACTATGGGGCAGACAAAATCATAAACACATCACCCTCATCATAATAGAGCTGCACTGATTACACCTGCCAGCACAGGTAGTCTTGAAGATTAGCTGCATGACTTACTCAGCACTCTACATCAAGACCCTTGTTTACCTAGCTAACAAAACAGAATTAACTGAAGGCTCTTCCCTCTCCCAGCTGGGCCACAGCCTCCCACCAAATAATTCACATTTCCCTTCTGCTGTGCCAGGTGGCAATGTCTAGTATACCTTCACTGGAAATGCAATTAAGGGTGGAATGGCAGGAAAAAAAAAAAATATATATATATATATATATATATATATATATATATATATATATATATATATATATATATATATATATATATATATATATATATATGTATATATATATATGTGTATATATATATATATATATATATCTTTCAAAGTGAAGTCCGGAATGTAAAAACAATAATGCAGCGGTCCCAGCTGGGCTCCGGAACGCCCATATAGTTATCAAAATTTCCTCTTAATTCAAGGAAAGCCAGGACTCCTCCAGAATGCTGTCAGTGTAAACAAAATTTACTATGGAGAAAAGACTCCCCTCCAACGCGTTTCAGTCGTAGCCTTGGTCACGGATGGAGTGGGTATACACATACACCTGGAAGTAATACTAAACATAAAAAACGGACTACTGTCTACATCTCAGTGTACCCTCACATTTGCGGCCATCTTATAATAGTGCAATCGTCCTTGTTCGTATACATCATTATTAACTTTCATGAATCAAACAACACTCTATGGGCCAGATGTAGGTAGTTTTGAATTAGCGAATCTGAAATTGGTGCGACTCGCAATTTCCGAGTCGCAAATTCATATGCAGAATGGTGTCTCAGACACCTTCTGCGAATCGCAAGGGGGTCGCAAAGACCCACCTCATTATTATTAATGAGGTGGCTCGCAATTTGCGACCCCCTTGCGATTCCCTGCAATCACAGGGATGGTGGCCTGCTGGAGACAGCAGACCTCCATGTCTGTGACTGCTTTTTTAATAAAGCAGTTTTTTTTTGTATTGCAGCCCGTTTTCCTTAAAGGAAAACGAGTTGCAATACAAAAGAAAAAACGAAACCATTTGGTTTCATTAGTCAGAGTAGGCAGTGGTCCATTGCCTGCTCTGAAAAAATCTTTTGGGCGACATTCACAAAGGGGAAGGGGTCCCATGGGGACCCCTTCCCTTTTGCGAATGAGTTAGCACCCACTTGACATGAGTGCTAACTGCGAATTGCTTTGCCACCGCATTCGCAGTCACAAAGCAATTCTGCATCGCAGTGCGAATCGCAAATGGGAAGGGAACACCCCTTCCTATTTGCGAGTCGCTCTTCCATTTTGCGAGTCGATACCGACATGCAAAATGGGAATGTGCATCGCGATGAGCGGTTTTCATGGTGCAAACTGCGAATTCCGCAGTTTGCGCCATGCAAAACGCTTTCTACATCTGGCCCTATATCTCTTTATTTCATATACCATTATGATTGTGAGTATATAAACATATGTTTACTCTATAACTCATTTTTCTCTTTATATAATATATTAAAAATATTTCTCTTATTAGAACTTCAACAGGACACTAAAAGCTATCTCGTCCAAGTGGACTGTCCTAGTCACATGTAAGGTATCCAAAAACATAACATAGTCCATAACATATTACGCAACCAAAAATTACAAATCATAACATATCTCTTATTTCATTGTTTGAAACCCCTATATATTTATTATCTATATATTTTTTTCTTTATAATTAGATGCACTTTCCACCACACTGCAAATGAGATCAGATAGAATTACGATAAAAAAGTGCACCCACTTACCCAAATTTCTAAATCAATAATGTTAAAACTCATAAAAATACTATATAGTACAATTAAGGAGGCTCGTATAGTCCTACACATCTTCCATCCTATATTTGCCATTTTATCCCAAACGAATGCACATTTCTTCACGGGAATTCAACCCCATGGGATCAAGTGAATCAAATTTTATTATGTATTTTGATTCCAGAACTCGTAACTTCCGTACACGATTGCCTCCTCAGCAATTTATTTTTACTTGGTCGATCACTACATTTCTGAGTAGATTTTCATTTCCAAAATGTTTATCATAAAAATGTCTTGCCACTGGATAATTGCTATCATGATTTTCATAGCTCTTCTACGTTCCAATACCCTTTTCTTGGCACAATGAACTGTGCTGCCTACATAAATATATATATATATATATGTACATATATATTTACACACATCCTACTGACGGCTGCCAGTAGGTAGTCATAGTTCAGACCATATTTGCATAGGAGAATCACTTTTTGACGTGCCTATATCTTTGCCACTTTTGACAGATCATTAAAAACTTTTCTCAAAACAAGTGTGCCAAACATTCTTGTTGCACATGGAAAGTTTGGGGGTGATCCGTCAAGCGGGTGTTGATAAAAAGGGGGGATTAAAAAAAGCATATTTCCCATGTTAATTACCATTGGAGTTTCGAACAAGACTCCAGCCTGAACTGCTGGACAGAATTACATCAAACTTGGCAGAAAGCGAGATTTTGTTAAGCAGTTTCTACTTTTTGTTGATTGGTGTACATTTGTTCAATAGTTTTTGAGACATTAAAGGGAAAATAAATTTGTATATCTAGGGCCGCTGATACTTTGCAATGTTTTCGTGATTATAGGGACAAACTCACAAATAAGCACAACAGAAATGCTGAGATTGGATGGCCACAACCTGAGGAGAAAGTTGTCATTTTAGGTAATGGGACATGGTCCCCTGGGCTGTAAAATCAAAATCTATAGTGATGTAAGGGGTCAAGGTAGAGGTACACTATGTTTGGCATATAGGTGTCTTTGAGGGACCAAATATGTTGAGACACAGGTATTTTTTTCCACACGTTATATTAACAAATTTTTCACAACAGTCCACATTGCCTCACGTGTAATGCCCCTAACACTACACGACTATCTGAAAAAAATGTTTAAAAAAAATACATCACAGACTCATTCCGCCACCAATACGTTCAACTGAGACACACACAGAGACTCTAGCCCACTCCACATCTACTCAGGATCTCATGCACCCACTCACACATCCACTCAGACCCCTATGCACCCACTCATTGACCCACTCAGACCCTCATGCACACACTCACAGACCCACTCAGAAACTCACACACCAACTCACAGACTCACTAAGATGATCACACACATACTCATAGATCCACTCAGACACTGAAGCATCCACTCACATACCCACTTAGATACTCATGCACCCACTCATAAACCCAGTCGGACCTTCAAGCACCCACGCTGAGACCCACTCAGACAATAATGCACCCACTCACAGACCCATTCAGACACCAAAGCACCCACCTACTGACCCACTCTGAGACTCATACATTCAGAGACCCATTGAGACACTTACACACCCATTCATTGACCTATTCAGGCCCTCAAGCACCCACTCACAGACCCACTCAGGCCCTCAAGCACCAACTTACAGACCCACTCAGACCCTCATCCACCAATTTACAGATCCTCTCACAGACTCATGCACTCACTCACAGACCCACACAGACACTCACTCACAGACCCACTCAGACCCTCATTCACAGACCCACTCACTGACACACCCACTCGCAGACCCACTCAGAGATGCATGAACCCACTTACAGACTCACTCAGACACTTATGCACCCACTTACAGGCTCAGCTAGACTCTCACACACCCACTAACAGACCCACTCAGACCCTCATGCACCCACTCACAGACCCATAGATTCATGCATCCACTCACAGACCCACTCACTCATCCACTCAGAGACCCACTCAGACAATCATGTGCCCACTCAGATACCTACTCAAACACTGCCACACCCACTCACAGACCCACTCAGAGACTTATGCACCCACTCACAGACCCACACAGACCCTCATTCACTGACCCACTCACAGCTCCACTCAGAGACTCATGCACCCACTCACACACCCAGACACTCACACACCCACTCACAGACCCACTCAGAGACTCGAACCCACTCACAGACCCACTCAAACACTCATGCACCAGAAAGACACTCACATACCCACTCACAAACCTACTCAGACCATCAAGCACCCACTCTCAGACCCATTCAGATACTGATGCACCCACTCACAGACTTACAGAGACTCATGCACCCACTCACAGACCCAGTCAGACACTCATTCACAGACCTACTCACTGACACACCCACTCACAGAACCATTCAGACCCTCAAGCACCCACTCTCAAACCCACTCAGGCAATCAGGCACACACTCAGAGACCCACTCAGACCCTCATGCATCCATTCACAGACCCTCTCACAGACTCATGCTCCCACTCACAGACCCGCTCAGACACTCATTAGCCCACTTATAGAACTTATAGACCCAAATAGACACTCATGCACCCACTCACAGACTCAGAGACTCATGCACCCATCCACAGACCCAATCAGACACTCATGTGCTCACTCACAGACCCACACAGAGACTCATGCACCCCACTCACAGACCCATTCAGACCCTCATTTACAGACCCACTCACTGACACACCCACTTGCAGACCCACTCAGAGATGCATTCACCAACTCACAGACCCACTCAGGCACTTATGCACTCACTTACAGACCCACACATAGACTTGTATACCCACTCACAGATCCCCTCAGACCCTCATTCACAGACCCACTCACTGACACACCCACTCACAGATCCACTCAGAGATGCAGAGGTGCATTCCAGAGTATCAGACAGTGCAAAGTTGAGAAGGTTGACACTTATGTTTGCTTTGCATGAGAGAAGAGTGGCATTCTTATACTTGGTTCTCACAATTCCTGAGACTATTGATTTGATCTAATAAGAGCAAAATACTATTTCACCAACAAGCTCAATCTTTAGGTATGTGAATTACATTTAATTAAGAGAAAACAATGATTAGTAATGAATATGGCTACGTGAGATTGTTAAAAGAGAGTATAAAATACATAGAAAAGTATTAAAAGTACCTGAGATGATCTATGAGTGGTAGTGTGAGTACTTTTATATATTTATTAATTGGTTACTAAGGTGCTGCTTTTCTAAGGTGAAGACTAGGTGTGTGAGAAGTTGGTTCACAAACTGTTGCCATGGAATTGCATATTGTACATGAGCTGCTTTACTTCATGCTCTAATTGCTAAAAAAAACAACTGCACACTAAGGGTTAAACTTATACTTTATATATAAGAATATGTCAATGTTTTACATGCCACAACAACACCCATTGCATTTTGATGCTGCCTCAGATTTATGAAATCTCGTAAACCTAAGGTAGCACCAAAATCTAACACCACCCCCTTGTTTTTTGCTTTTTCTATGCGTGCTGCATTCTGCCGCACACATAGAAGAAGCAAAATGCCAGAAATGATAGTTTATGTGCGGGAAGTTGTCCCTTTCTACACATAAACAATCATTTAAATATAACGCTTTGGCACTTCTGTGTGTGCTGCATTGTGCAGCACACACAGAAGTGCCAAAGCACCATTAGTGATTGTTTATGTGCAGGAAGGAACACTTTCCTGCACATAAACAATCAGACCCTTCAACACAGACATCCTTGCACAATGGTGCAAGGATGCATGAGTTGGCAGCTACATTTATCGCCAGCACAGGGGGAAACACAGGGATGCACCATATTCCCTTAAATATGGGGCATCCCTGCGTTTTTAAAGTGATGCAGCATGGCACTGCCAATTTTGGCACAGCATCACACTGCGCTACTTTTCTTTAAATCTGTTCCATGGTGATTTGAGCTTAAGTGATTAAGAGATATCTTTTTCTGTTTTAGTAACTTACCCATGAATATATAGAGTATGCCACCCTTAAAGGAACTGATATACATGTTTCCAGTGCATACTCATCCAGTCACAGAGTGACAGACGGAGTTATACATTCACTCACTTACTTAAAAACTACTTTTGTATCCTGCATTATGAAAGGTAGCTGCACTCATCTACATACCCCTCTATGCCCTAATACAGGCTCTAAGGTAGTTGTTCAACCACTTATATACACATCCAGAGAGCCATAGAGGTAGTAAAATAGAGAGTCACATACCATCCCAATCACTTAAACATCTCATGGCACAACTGTAAGTGTACTCTCATTCAGATATGTAGGCAACTACTGACACAAGTTAGTCATCCATTCAGACCAATAGTCCTTTAAACATGATTCAGGCCTGCTAGTGCAGACCGTGTCTTTTCACTCTCACTCCTAGCTTGACTTCGCATGTTCACAAGATTCAGCAAGTGTTAAACCCACGTTTTAGTACAAATAACTCACCTCTGAGATATGCTGTAGGTATGTCATCAAGCATGTTGCTTTGTGCTTAAGTAATTGAGAGATGTCATTTTGAGTTTTGGTAACTTACATATGCACTTGCAGACTCCTAAGCCAAGCACTACAAGAGTATAACATCCTTAATGCAACTGATATAAGTTTTTTGAAAGCATAGAGCCTCTCTCTCACCTACTCACATTGACAGAGGAACTTATACATTCAGTCATATACTCGGCAACTAATTATGTTTCCAACAGTATGAAAGATAGCTGCCGACACACCTTCATACCCCCTATTCCCTAACACAGCGACTGAGGCATTTGTTCAGGCACTTATATACACATTTAGAGAGACATAGAGGTACTAAAACAGAAAGTCACACACCAGCACATTTACTTAAACATATCATGGGACTGCTATAGGTAGACTCCTGCACTCACTCAGATATGTAGACAAGTAGTGGCACAACCGGGTCATCCATCCAAATACATAGCATATAAAAGCTATTTGTTATGTCTTAAATGCATGTTTTAGTGCACATAAGTCACATCTGAGATAAGGTGTAGTTATGCCATAAAGCAACATGCTTTGTGCTTCAATGATTGAGAGATGTCCTTTTGAGTTTTAGTAACTTACTCTTGTACTTGCAGACAGCTATACAAACCCCTACATAGAACATACCACACAAACATTCACATACATGTTCCCAAAGCATAGAGCTTGTCTCTCACCCCTCACAGAGTGACAGGGACTTATACATTCACTCACACACTCAGAAACTACTTATGTATGCAGTAGTATCAAAAGCTGTTGCAAACACACCTATCTACCTCTATGTCCTAAATCAGGCACTACGGTATTTCTACAGTCAGTTACATAAACATTTAGAGGTCATACAGTTAGTACAGCAGACAGCCATATGCTGCCAGACCTCTTTAAACAGCTGGACACAGTCTCAATCAGATATGTAGGCTAGGTCTGACACAATGTATTCATAATGCAGACTAGTAGTCCATTAAAATCTGTATGTACATAAGAACACAGTGATAATTATGGTAGTATTCCAGTGTTAGACTAAAGCATACTGTAATATAGAGAGAAAAAAATATACCTATACCTACCTATATCAAAATTACACTGCTAGTTAACTAATTAAACTAGTTAAAGATAGTACATATACAGATAATAAAGAAACTGAGACAATAATAACATCTCACAACTGAGAAACAAAAGGGGCAAAATAGAAGAAAAAAAAGTGAAATCGAAAAAGCTGATGGCAAGAGAACAAAGAAATTTCTTAAAATAGTATGTGGTCATTTGGAAAGACAGCAAAATGAAGTACATAAAAAACAAAGTTTGAGATCAACTGCGAAAGTCTTAAGCAGAAAACTGCCATTTTGCAAGGATTAGATCCATGCAAAGTAAGGAAGTATACAGATTTACAGGGACATTCACTAGCATGTATATCAGAGAAAGTGTGCTAAAGTACTTTTTAACATTTTAGAATGTTAGCTGTACACCACTCACAAATGCAAACTTTAGTTAGGAGGCTTTACCACGTGAAGGCTCCTGTGCTATGTTTAGGGGAAATGAATAGGGCTCATTTTCATGATACAGTGACTGAGTCAGAAAATGTTTGTGATGATGTCCAGTTTTGTTTTATTGGACCTGGAAATGATTGTAGGGAAAATGAAGACCTGGTGTCTGCAGGTGTAGCAGAACAGGAGACAGGAATTACTGTTGATAACTTTCATGAAAAGACTAGAAAGTTTAACAGTCTTTTCAGAGAAACTGGACTGTGTTTGTATATGTTGTCAATGCACTCAATACAAAAGTTAAACTCGTTTTGTTTTTGTGTCTTCGAAAAACTGAAGAAGACAACAGAGATAAGTGGCGAGAATTTGCCTGGTATTTATTTGTTGAGGAATGCTTTGATTGTTCCACATGGCAAATTATATGTAAGTACTATTATAATAAGTTAGAGGTCACTAAATGCCAGCCAGAGGAGTGCATAACAAGTAAGAACTAGTTTCAATTTTTGAATGCTTAAGAATCTATACTTATACATTGTGTACTTCCATTTCAAGTTATAGACCGTATGGAGCCAAAGACAGGAAAGTTACCTCTATCAGAGCTCCAGAAAGGTCTTAAAAGTAGAGTTTTGTACTTGCCATAAGATTTTAAGCAGAAAATCGAAACTGTAAGGGTGCAGAGAGATTTGGAAGAAGGACTTTTAATTCCAGTCAATGGTGTCCCTACCAAGAGTCATAATCATAAAATAGTATTAAAGTCTTTCCCAGAAATGCAGAATTTGATCCTGAGAGTACAGATATTCTGTAGGCTAACATAATGGATACATAATAACCAAGAAGGAGTCCCCATCTTCAAACCATATGTCTCTATGAAGTACTTCAGCATTATACATATATAATAATGTAACTGAAAATACAGAAGAAGTCCTTGTATGTGACTGTTGCTTGGTGAGACACAAAAAAGGAAATCTAATTAACCACAGAAAGCAGAGAAGAGAGTTTTTGTACTTGTCACTTTTGAAACTGTTGTCCTGAATCAGATTTACCTGGACACCATGGCTGTTATGAAGACTCATTCAATGTGGTAAAAGACAGTATTCAGTGTTCTGTCTTCCCAAGGTACTTGCAAATGTTGAAAGATGAAAATGAACAGGAATAAACCATCACTTCTGAGAGAGCCAGGGAGAGTTTACAAAGCAGCCAAAGTTCTGCACCAGCAAGTCAAGATCCTCTTGGAGAACCAGTAATTCAAAATGAAGCAGCTATAGCTATGAATGAGGAGGAGATTGCAATATAGAAGGCAAGAGAGGAATCTGTGGATTTCGAACACTTATTGGAACAACTGAACAATGAACAGAGAGAAATTTACAATTAAGTTAAAGATAAATAGAACATGGATTTCTCCACAAGAAGAAACAATGTGAATGTTCTTTGTATAAATCAATATTACTATACATCAGTGGACAAGCTGCACTGAGAACATCTTTCTAATTAAGATTCTCACTGGATATCTACAGTGGGGAACAGATTAAAATTTGTCATGTATAGAAACAGCACCAACAGGATTAGCTGCTTATAACATTAAAGGAATTACTCTACATCACCTACTAAGGCTACCTGTTGAACATGACAATAAACTGGGATATCAGAAATTATCTGGTGACAATTGCCATGAGGTATAAAGAGTTGAAAAAACTGAAGCTTCTAATCATTGATGAAGTAAGCATGGTATCGAACATAATGCTTGCCTTCATACACTCAATGATGCAGCAGATTTTAAGAACAAACTATGATGTACTCTTTGGAGGAAAGCATTTGGCGATCTACTCCAACTTACCCCTGTAAAAAGACAACCTGTTTTCAAAACACTTCTGCATAATGAAACAAGACCTTTTCTGGGACATATTTACAGACTTGGTTAAACTCTGAATGCAAAGAATTTGTGAAAATATACGCCAAGCATCAGATGCGGAATATAGAGACATATCGAAAGACATTCGATAGGGAGTGCTCACAAAAGAGGGGAAACGTGCTTTGGGAAGCCTCCTTATCAAGACTCTATTCCCATCTTATATTTCAGCAGCAGAACTAATGTACAATTTTATTAAAGAACATAGATCTATAGTTTGTTTGATTCCAACACTTCAAGAGTGCTCAAACTTTAATGAAATATTACTAGAAATGGAGAAAGAAGATATTTTGGAAATTATAGGTATTGATAAATGAAACATCACAATACTACTGATAGATAAACTGGAAGCAAAAGTGGATTATTTGGAGAACTCTGTAACCAAGATGGCAGGATTAAAAAAAGCATTTAAGTGTCTGCAAAAATGATCCAGTAATTTTGTGATATAATTTAAATGTTGAGGAAGGGTTACTAAGTGGTGCAGGCTCCAATGTTGCGGCCCACATCCCCGCTGGGCTGGCGGGCGGAAACTTGGCCCAGCGGGGATGTCCAAATGGGCACCGCGGGAGTGCGGCTGCATTGGCGGCCGCCCGGCAAAGTTGTAACGACCCCCTTAGTGTTGATACAAACTGTGTCAGAGTACAACTGGTTAAGAAGTCTATATGCTCCTCATTTAGGCGAGTACCCTGTTTATGAGAAATGGATAATCTGCCCGAAACATAAATTATAAAACAGTCTACTGACTCTCAAGAAACGAAAGGACAGAAACGACAGAATGACAACACAGAGGATACTAAGGAGAGGAAAATGGAAAATGATGGAAAAATTGTTGAAAAACAGTTCAGGTGTCAAATACTATGCAAATGTTGTTGTCAATGTACTCTCTTATTTACCGCATGTAGTAAGCCAAATTGAACAAAAGTCAGAAAGGAGAATATCTTCTGTACTATATAATTTGCTGCAACGTTTAATGCCTAAAGTGTAATACATTCTGCTTCAGGGATCCAACATCTGCTAGATATATGTAGCAGATCAATAATGTTTACTCTCAATTCTCAACAAAGATGCACAAGAATCCATTATGGTTGCTCTTGGATTCTAAGAACAAGGAGTAAATATTGATGATTTCCTTGGACTATAAATGGAACCATGACTTTGAAGATTGCTCTTTCACATACAGCAGTGTAATGAATTCTGAACGATTTCTCTACTTAACATTAATGTGCCTTTTGAAAAATTGTACAAAAATGCTAACCAAAATATTACCTTCCCAAACTGCAGATCAGATGTTATGTCTATTTTTTTTCTACCAACTGGAAAGTACCTTACAGTAATGCTACAATGATGCAGAGGAGATGCTTTCAAATTGTGAACTAAATTACAAACTTCAAAGCTGAATAAACATCACTTTCAGGGAGAACTTTTACTACTTTGGCTATCATTTTTCATGAAAGACAGACAACCTCTGGACGCTACAGTGTTTATTTAAGGAGCAAAACTGGATGGACTGAATGCAATGACATCAACCTAAAATGCAAACCAAAACTTCCAAACTACCAAACTCATACCTTTACTTTCTTCAACTGAAGTTCTATGGAAGAATTCTAGTTAATCCTGGTTAAAAAAGTGGCGTACGGGGGCGTGGCTTCGGGCGTCAAGATGGCGGTCGCACTCTGAGAGTGCTCTGGACCCCTCCGTCATCCGCCTGTAGTTAGAGTGGCCTGACCGAGCAGAGGACATCGTTTTAACAGTCCTTGTGACCCCTGGGAATCTCCGGCGGGAAGCACCTGGCGAAAGCGGCCCCCGTTGTCGAGCCGCGCCCGTCCCGTCCCCGAAAACAAAATGGCGGCCGGGGCGGACTTCCGCGGCTGAGCTGGGGCCGGACCGGCGATCCCCCCGGATGCGGCCACCCTGGAAGGGGTTGAGACTGCGACCCTAGCGCGGTTCCAGCGGCATGTGGGGGCGGCGCTGCTGCGTCCGGAGGAAGAGAGCTCCGTGTGGATGAGGCTGCGGCCGTGCGCCGGCTTGGGGGCATCGGCGGAGGGTGCTGAGCGGCTGCGCTGTACCCGAGACCCCGCTGGCCGGAGCTGGAGCGGCGGAGGGCCGGTTGCAGAGAGGGACTCCCTGGTGCCCTGAGTTTTGACAGAGGCATGCCAGGGGTCCACGGAGTGCAGCGGAGACACCGAGGCAGGATGAGGCTGTTCTGAAGATACCAACACGGCCGAAAAATCAGCACCTGAATGGAGAGACTTGGGGCCACCCTTTCTGAGTCCCTGATCTGAGTGGGCCTGCCGCGGACACACCGGGAAACAACCGCGATCCGAATTAACGGAAGGGCAATGGCCCTGAGTGACCTCGTGGCGTCACTGGAGCAGCGTAATTAACACCGGGGCCGGTCGAGGCTCTACTGAAGGTGCCGGCTCGAGGTGAAAACGGGGTGGGGAGGGGAAAGGAGTCAGGGAAGGAAGATGCCCTACCCCCCCCTTAGCACTTAATACCTAATGGCAACTGGTAGCTGGGCCAGGACGAAACTGGACTCATCGTGGAGTCATCAGATCCCAAAGGTGGAGAAGATCACAGTTTTGCCCTGGATGCCTCTCCCCATGCACTCGTAATCACAGTAACAGCAAACGTGCCAGGGATCTAGACTTGATTTGGAAAATTACCCGACTCCTGTCTCCGATATCGTGATGGGGAGAGACAAGGCGAACAAACAACCCCCACCCTCCCAGCAAAATATTGACCAGTTCACGACGCCGGCGGGCCACGAGGAGAGGGAGACACAGCTAGCGGAGGCCCCGCACCAGACGGAGTGAATGCCATCCTTCAAGCCATTCAATCATCACAGTCTGCTGTGGAGACTAAGATCGGGGAAGTACGAGAAGAGGTGGGTCTGGTTCGACAAGACCTCAGAAACGCAGTGAGCCGGATCACCGAGGTTGAAACTAGAGTCTCCCAGACTGAAAATGACCTAGCTGACCTTAGAAGTAAAGTGGCCCAGCTGCAGACTCGAACCGGCGAGCTGCACCGTTGTGCGGAAGATGCAGAAAACCGGTCAAGACGCAATAACCTGCGTTTCATCGGACTTCCGGAGGGCATAGAGGATGGTGGGGCATCTGAGTTCCTAGAAAAGTGGATTAAAACATGGATGCCGGACCAGTCCCTTTCGCCCTGGTTTGCGATTGAAAGAGCCCACAGGGCACTGGCCCCGCGCCCCCCACCGGGCGGCCCAAAACGCCCAATGATTGCGCGCTTCTTTAATTTTAAAGATAGAGACAATATCCTTAAAGAGGCTAGGAGGTCGGAAGATCTTCAATGGGGGAACCATAAAATCTTAATTTTCCCAGACTACACCCGTGAGGTCCAGATCCACCGCCGGTCGTATGAACACGTTAAGCAGAAGCTTAGAGCGATGCAACTTTCATACATGCTCCTCTTCCCCGTGCGGCTCAAGGTCCTCTTGGCCGGGCGAGCGCATTTTTTTGAAACACCTGAAGAGGCTTGGGACTGGCTGACGGAGGAGGACATCGGAGCCCGGAGGGGGCCCCTGGAACACACAGAGGGGGCCCCTCGGGTCGGACCCCCCACCCCGGGAGGCCCCCGGAGGCGCACCAGATCCCGGAGAGGGAGACCGAAAGACACAAACACTTTGGCGAACAATGAGGAAATCCGAGATTCTGGCTCACAAACAGAGAAGAAACCCGCGGACCCTTCTGGGCCTCAGATCTCAAGCCAAACGGCAGATGATAACGGCCTGAGCCAGTCCCCGTTCCTTGGTTAATATTACACATTTGACACCCGCTGATGGGAGTCCAAAATGACTTGGGATGTCCGTTTTACCTATGCAGACCTTACAAGGGTCACTACAGAAGGCGTCATGCCTTTCTACTATAGGATGCCCGAGACTTGGCAGGTTACCACTAATTGTAATTGATCCGATTATATGGAGGGGTCCACCACTCCACCCCACGGACAGTCCTTCTGGCTGTCTGGTTTTGGTTGGGTATTTGGGCGACAGATGCTTCCGGGGTGGGAGTATGGGGAGGAGGGTTATTGGGGGGAGGGGTTTTTGAAGTTAGCCTAGATAGGAAGAAGTTGGTTAGCTTCCTTATTATCTCGCTGTTATGTTTGGAATGGTCGTCCCTGGGTCCACAGCCTGACACTCAGCCCTATGCAACACCTATACAATTCACGCCTGGCACTCATTAACTCAGGTTCTTTCCTGGAACATAAATGGCCTGTTGGATAAGATTAAGAGGTCAGCAGTATTTAACACTCTCCGCAGATACTCCCCCTTAGTGGTCCTTTTACAGGAAACCCACCTCCTTGGGACTAGGTGCCCCATGCTAATACGGGGAGGGTATGACAGGATATACCACGCAGGCTTCTCCAGGGGCTCTAGAGGGGTAGCCATTTTACTTCACCGCTCTCTGTCTGTGGTGATCACAGCCACGCAGGCCGACCCACAGGGCAGATTCGTGGTGGTCACGGGGACTCTTCATGGAACTCCGATAAATTTGATATCTGCGTATGCCCCCCCGACGAGACTTGATGCCTTCTTGCACTCGCTTCGCCGAGTGGTTGTGGGACTGCCCCAGGGGACTACCCTGCTGGGGGGGGGGACTTCAACACGGTTCTCGATCCGGACTTGGATGTATCCAGCGAGATCACGGCCAGTAGATTAGCCAGGGATTCGGCTCTTACTAGCTGGACCGAGAGCCTTGGCCTTTGCGAGGTAGGGAGAACTTGGCACCCTAGGGATCGCCGGTACACCCACACGTCGGCCGCCCACCGGACGCAATCCAGAATTGATCTGGTATTCATGTCTGCTCTGGACCTCTCGAGTGTCACAGGGGCAGAGATACTCCCCCGGGGAGTCTCGGACCACGCACCAGTGCGGGTCCGACTGGGTGGAGCGGATCCCTCTGGACGCCCGGTATGGCGCCTAAACGCATGGTATTTACAAGACAAAGACTATACCCAAGAGATCAGAAATCAACTAACTCAATACTTCGATCTGAATCTGGGGTCGGTCCGCTCCCCGGGAACATTATGGGACGCCTGTAAGGCTACCCTCAGATGGCATGCCAAGTACTTTCTCCGTACCCGCGAGCGGGACAGGAACTCCCAGATCTCTGACCTGGAGGCCAGGGCCCTGAGACTGGAACGCCAACAAACAACTTCTTCGTCTGCCGCTGCCCTGAGACAGCTGACTATGGTTAGAGAAGAAATTAAACACATAATGCTAGATTCGGCCAGGTGCATTTGGAGAGCTTCGGTAGCCCGTATATATGGCTGGGGGGACAAAAATGGGAAGCTCCTACATTGGCTGGCTGCGCGTCCTCTGGCCAGCAGGGTTATACCTGAGATTTTAGAGCCCTCGGGCTCCCTCTCCAGGACACCAGCTGAAATCGCACAAAGTTTTGCTTCCTACTATGCCCACCTCTATGCAATGCACCCCCGCCCCGCCATTGAGAAAGAGACTCCCCTCCTGAATGAGATCACTCTCCCCAGGATCTTCCTGGAGGCAAGAGACAGGCTGGAAGAAACTATTAGCTTTGCAGAGATCACCAGTGCAATTTCCAACTTGACATCGGGCAAGACCCCAGGCCCTGACGGACTCCCGGCAGAGCTATATAGCAAATGCAGTGATATACTGGGTCCCCAATTACTCAACATGTATGGGGAAGCCGAGAAACTAGGCCGATTTCCCACCGAGATTGACCAAGCGACAATAGTAGTGATCCCCAAAACACAACCCCCATCGCGACATTGTTCGGCATACCGACCCATCTCACTTCTAAACATTGAGATCAAAGTGCTTTCCTCGACCCTGGCCTCTAGACTGAAAGAGAATGCCTACACTAGTGCACCCTGACCAGTGTGGCTTTATGCCCACTCGTAGTACCAGGCACTGCATTAGGCGGTTGCATCTGGCTCTGGCACATCGCAATACTCTGTCGCACGCACACTTGGCATTACTCTTGCTGGACTTTGAAAAAGCCTTTGACACAGTGGATTGGTCCTACCTTGAACTGGTCCTGCAGAAAAATGGGCTCGGTCCCAGATTCCGAGGCCTAGTGAGACTCCTGTACTCCAAACCGACAGCTCGAGTCCGGGTGAATGGAGTGGTCTCTGACCCGTTTCCTATTGGCCGCGGAACCCGGCAGGGTTGCCCGCTATCCCCGTTGCTCTTCGCATTAATGATAGAGCCTCTTGCGATACTGCTGCGAGGAGATCCCCTGATCGAGGGCTGGTCCTGGCCTGCCTGTGCAGAAGACCGTGTGGCGCTATACGCAGACGATGTCCTCCTATATATATCCAACCCGACTAAAAGTGGCCCCCGCGTGCTAGAGATCCTGGGCCTTTTCGCGGAAGCCTCGGGGCTGATCCTGAACCCCGCCAAGTCCCTATTGGTCCCCCTACACCGCTCTGGGGATTGTGTGGACTGGCAACGAAATATTCCAGTACGAAGAAACAGCTTCAAATACCTGGGAATATATATTTCACTTCTCCCTGAGTTGACATGGGAACTTAACATTACACCGTTAAACAGAAAAATCAGAAGTGATCTCCTACACTGGAGGACACTCCCCCTTAACCTGCTCGGTAGAATCGCGCTCTACAAGATGATGATCCTTCCTAGGCTCCTCTACCTCCTGCAAAATTTTCCCCATCCCATCCCTAGGAAATGGTTTGGGGAAATGGACTCATTGGTGCGCCAATTTATATGGAGCGGAGCCCGCCCACGGTTAGCGCTCAAAACCTGCCAGAGGGATGTATATAATGGAGGTTTGGGCATGTCCAATATCCACTCCTACCACCTCGCGACACAAGTACTTGTGATTAATGACTGGATGGGGGGTGGGTGGACAGACCCGGCATACCGACTGGAGCTCCAAATGATGGGTTACCCACAGATTTTGGACACCCTCTATGGAGGTCCGATCTCTCGAGACGTCCCAGATGTGACCAGGGTGGTTCTACAGGGATGGCGGACGGCTCAAAAATCGACGGGGTTGTGGGGACGACTTACCCAACAGACCCCACTGTGGCATGGGAGGCAATTGGTGGAGGTGGCGGGCCTGAAGGGGTTTTGGAACTGGGATAACATAGGCATCTCCACACTAGGCGATGTCTGGAACGGGTCAAACATACAGTCCTTTGAAGATCTCCAGAAAAACTTGTCATTAAATAAGACACAGTTCCACAGATACCTCCAGCTCCGACATGCCTTATCAGTACACATCCGAGTGGGAGAAACCATACCTGAATGCACCCTCATGGAGGCCAAGGCATTGATGGGGAGCCTAGGTAGGGGAGGTGTTTCCCAGATATATCGCACCCTGGTCTCCGGCACCTCAGGCTCCCTGGGGGTACTTCGCCAGAGATGGGAGGGGTGGGTGGGCCCCATGTAAGAGATGGAATGGGGTGAGGAGCTAATGGCCACGCGTGCCCTGGCGATCGCCACCCGTTTCAGATTGATACAAACTTACTTTTTGCACACAGCATACCTCACACCTGACAAACTACACAGAGCGGGCCTCCACCCCAACACGGAGTGCCCCCGCTGCAGAAACCTTACAGCTGACTTCTTCCACATGGTGTGGACCTGCCCGGCCATGGTAGCCTATTGGGGAGCGGTCCTGGGGGAGATTTCTGAGGTGTTGCAGGAGAATATAGAGAGAGAGCCTCTACCCCTCCTCTTTGGGATCATGGGTGACATCGAGCTAAGGAGACCAGATCGAATTTTCCTCGGGGTGGCGTGCTTAGTGGCTAAGAGGGATATAGTGGCAAACTGGAAGGCCAAGAATGCCCCATCATTGGCTAAATGGAGAGAGGGAGTGGATTGGTGTGCGCAGAGTGAAAAACTTGTATATGAGGCTAGAGGATGTCCGAATAAATATAATAGGATATGGGGGAAATGGGAGGCCGCACTAGGCTCCTGAATAACATGTTATCTCTAATACAAGTGCTATCTGGGATCACAGGTTCGACCAATGTTGGATGCCCGTTGGCATCGTGTTATGACGTTTGTATCATGGTTTTTCTTTCTTTTGCAAAAATCAATAAAAAATGATTTATCAAAAAAAAAAAAAAAGTGCCGTACAGTGTTTCTTCTACCTGGTTCATCTCTTATTTAGACAATATTCAGCCTGTTAAGGCCTATTTTTTTTTCCTCAGAAATCAAGAGTCATTTTAATGTCCCAGAAATGAGTTAATATAACAACTCAATCCAAAACTCTCTAATAAAAGTCTGAGACTAGACGGACATACTCCAATTATAGGAGGCATAGGTTGAAACCAAAAGATGCCTACAGAACTAAAAAACATGCCCCCTTTTGTTTATCCATCTAATCTTCTACATCCTCTGAGCAAAAAAAAACTACTGTATGGAATTTTGTGCACATGGATCCTCAGCAGTTTTAGCATTATGTGGCCTCCATAGAATTATGTTTCTAAAAGGATCTCTAAAATTGAATAGTACTTCACATTTATTTCTGAAACTGTACCAGATATAATCATATATGTGTTTTGTTTAACATATGCTTGTTTAGATTACTATAGTAAATCTAGAAAAATACACTAATTAATGCATTGTAGTGAGTGCAATGCCTATTATCACTTATTTGTAGTGATATACTGAGCAGCTTTGGGTTTTTATTCTTACAATCCAATTGTCTTTTCCCCCAGTGTTTGAAGATGATGCTTTATAGAAAACATCATTTACAGTGAAGAAGTATAAAGGCTAAGAACAGTAAAAAAGTGAAAATATATGTTTACTACATTGCAATACAGTCTTACAATACAGGCAATGTGTATTGTTATGTTTATATAACTCTGAAGATATACTAACATATCTTTATTATTATTTTATTTTCAATAGATGTCTCAAAACACTTCTTGAACCACAGGCATATTGTATATCTATGGAGACTGTTTTTAAACATGAACTGTTTTTGCCATACCTTCCCATTAGTTTCTTTTGCATATTACCTATTTAAACTTTTAGTGTAATATAGCAGATTTTCAGGTAGTCACACAACAACATACTCAGTCATTCAGGTACTTCTTTATGCAGACACTCACACAACCAATCACTTAGCCATTACTCTCACAGAAGCAGTCACTAAGTGAAAGTCACTCCCATACTTACCCTTTTACTCTTACAGTAGTTTACACCCCCACTCTTTCACTGTAACAGCCATTGACACACCCATTCACTCACTCACAAACCACTCATACACCCTCACTGACACAGCCCCTCATACACCCACTCACTCACTGTGAGAAAGGACCTCTTTTGACATGGTAGCCCCTCACATTTTGTGGTTTCAAACTGTAAGTGCCCTGGCTGACTGCTGAACAGGTTCCAAGGGCCAGGTCTCTTTTCCCAAAACTGTACTGTGTTTGGCACTTCAGCCACCCTTGTAAGTCCCTGGGTCCTGAATAAGCCCCCCAGAGCTGCAGCACCAATTGTGCCACTCTGAGAGGCCCCACACCAGTCCCAAGCAGACAGCCATTGAAAGTGCATGACAAGGTGTATTAAAAAGTTGCAAACTCACCAAGAATGCCATGTTCACTAACACTGCATGCAATATACGTAAGTCACCCCTCTGGCAGGCCTTACAGCCCTAAGACAGGGTGCACTATAATGCATGTGAGGATATATGTGTGTGTTAGAAATGGGGTTTCTGGTTGGATAGCCTATGTACCTAAGCCAGGCAGAACCCACCACTCTAGTCAGAGGGAGTAAGTTACACACCTAAGATAACTATTGCTGACCCCCTTGGTAGCTTAGCACAAAAAGTCAGGCTTATCCCAGAGGTATAAAGTGTTGGTACCACACACACAACCCAGTGACACAATAAATACATCACAAAAGAGACTCCACAGCAAGCTATATAAAAATAAACTGTATTGCTTAAACATCATAGAGCAAAACAACATGAATCAGTAATATTCTGCTAAGACAGCAGTTGTCAAACCATCATCATCATTAGGGCACACCAAATAAACTTTTCCCCCTTGCACATGCCATAAAACATTATAGAAAATCATTACAGTGCATATCATAAGGTCCCTGAAACAGTATCTATAGATACATTAATCTCAGGCCATGGTAAATGCAGCACATGATGCAGCAGGCATGGAAATTACACACCATTACCCACAACTATATGACACAGGTAGATATGGCGCACCTGCGCTTATATTACATGTACAGTGGCAATGTTGTCCCAATGCCTGAATTACTGGGCTACCTGCCCACTAACAATAATGATTACGATACTTCTCCCAAACAAGAACAGGGTCTCTGTTGAGGTCTCCACCCTGTCCTGCTAGTCACCCAGCATGTGGCCCCAAAACACAGGTAGGGTGCTACTAAGGAGGGGCGCATGCACTGTTAGATTAGGAGGGCACCCTCTGGGGCTCCCCCATGCAGAATTTTCAAAGGGTACCGCTGCCCACGAGAGTCCGGCGCAGCGGCTCAGGGGAATGCAGTTTATCTCTGCCCTAGTTGCAAGGTTCCCAGACAAGGACTCCTGCAGGGCGCGAAGGCCACTTTGGGCCACGCTCACCATCAGAGGGAGAACGTGTGCTGCCGTCCGCATCCGTGTGGAGTAGCAGCCTACCTCGGGACTCCTCACCCAGGCCTCACAGTACATGTGGGGAGTCGGCTCTCTTCCCCTCTGATGATGTGGGTGGCCCATCTCTCAACATGGTTCACTGGCTTTGTTGTCAGCTTCTCCGGGCTTGTGGAGGGAGACACCACCCCTCTTTTCTCCTCAGAGGGTCCTGCACCATCATCACAGTGCTAAGTTCCCTAAACGTGGTGCCTGCTCATGCCCCAGGGGCACAGTACAGAACGTGACCCATTCTTTTGCTTCCCAGCCATTCCTCGCGGAGAGGAAGGGCGATTCATGCTGGAAACAGGGGCCACCAGGAGCAGCCAAATACAACGCTCACCACGCGCTTCATGGTCAACAAAGCACAGCACTGACTGTATAGGGACAGCAGAGTACATCACTCATCAGGCTCCCATAAAAATGATGACACTCACCAAGCATTATGATAGCAGGGCCAGGGGCAGCATTTTGTAACTGGGTAATCCTATACTAGCCCTTGGGAGATCACTGGGGCCCCAAAGTAGGGTGTGGGCAGACCAGCACAATAGGGTCCTGGCAATCCAGTGGCCGTCGTTCTGGTGACCTATCAGGCCACAGGTGAGCACAAAAAGCAGGTCAATCATAATGGTGATCACATTCACTTCCAGCAGCATCGAAGTACAGGTCCATGTAGTGTCTCAGCTGGGACAGAGTCAGGGAGGAGGCTTGCAGAAGGGCAAAATACAGAAAAGCAATCCAGATGAGTTTTTTGGGCCACCCGGCAGATACCAGGCAGCAGGGCAACAAAAGACAAACAGTCCAGATGGGTGCTTTGTGAAGTCCAGCAGTCCCTCTAGCAGAGGTTCGTCCCAGTTCCAAAAGGGCTCTAAAAACGTGGGGCAAGAGCCCTTCTACTTATACTCAGAAATGCCTTTGTGCACGGGGTAACTTCAAAGGAGTCCTTTCAACTCAAGAACAACACCCTTTCAACCCAGCCCTGTTGCGGACATCAGTAGGGGGCAATCAGTCCATTGTGTGAGGGCAGGGCACAGCCTATTCAGATGCAAGGTGTGAACGGCCCTCCCTCTCCCCAGCCAGGAAGACTAGTATGCAGATGTCTCTTCTGTCACACCCTTTCTGTGTTGTGGCTGTCTGGAAGGAATACACCAAGTGGAGCTGTCACTCTGTCCCATGCATGAATTAGAGTCAGGCTGTAAATGCACTAGAGTTATAAGCACAGAGAAATGCCCACTTTCTACAATGGTGGTAAAAAATCCATCTAGACCAATAAGCAGGATTTCTCAATACCATTACAAGTATACTAACATGCCCACGCTATTCCTCATAGATCAGAAGATACCACTTACACATATGTCAGGGCATTTCCAATGCAATGCAATGAGAGGAGCAGCACTCACAGTAGTGAGAAATGAAGTAGTCTGTTTGTCACTACTAGGACACGTAGTTCATAAATGCATGTGTCCTACCTCTTAGATACACAGCATCCTGCCAACAGGGCTATCTGGGTCCTACCTTAGGGGTGACTTAGGTGTTGTAAAATGGGAGTTTAGACCTTGGCAAGTAGTTTGACTTCTCAAGTCAGTGTGACAGAAAACTGTACATGCAGGCCCTGCAGTGGCAGGCCTGAGACAGGTTTGAAAGGCTTCTTCTGTGGGTAGCACAATCTGCGCTGCAGGCTGACTAGTAGTATTTAACTTACATGGCCTGGGTATATGTTATACTACTTTACAAGGGGACCTACAGGTAAATTAAATAAGCCAAACAGGTGTAAGTCAATTTTATCAAGGTTGTAGGGGGGAAAGCACATGCATGCTAGCACTGTTTAGCAGTAGTAAAGTGCCCGAGTCCAAAAGCCAACAAAAAGAGGGTCACAACATAGGAGGAGAAAGACAAAACATATGGGGATAACCCTGCAGAAAGGGCCATTTCTAACAGTGTGCATGATTAAATATGTCCCTACTGGGTCTTTGCAAAACCTTAAGCCATAACAAATACATGTGCTGGACACTGATCATTACGAGTTCTCCAGCTACATGATAGCCTCTCTGAATACTGGGTAGATTGGTTACAAACAACTAAAGATAATAAACATACACTTATGCCAGTGTTGGAATTATTACAAAGTGTACCCCGAGGGCACCTTAGAGGGCCACCCCTGCAAAACCTAAAAGCCCTGGCATGGTTGCTAACTGGTATTAGCCAGCCTGCCACCACCAGACAGAGGTCTGGACTCCGAGGGTGGGAGCTTCTGCTCTCAGGAGCCAGAACACAAATCCTTTCCTGGGTGGAGGTTTGACACCTCCTCCCCCAGGCAGGCACCCTGCACCAGCAGTCAGCTTCAATGGCTTGACCGCCTTTGAAATCTGATACCCGCCTCTGCTGCTAGCAGCAGATGGCCAGCCAATGGTTTTTCACTCACTTTGAGTGGCAAAACCAGCGGGAAAACTTAGCCAGAGTCGGAGTGGCTCTCCTCAGCCTGCCGTGAACAAAAAAAGTATGGGGGAGTGACAGACGAGAGCAGCTTCTTGTTTTACCACTATTGCTGTGATCCCTTATATGTGGCAGGCAAAGTGACCACTCCATTTAATTTTCCTCTATCATGGATGGTAGGAAAATAATCAATCAGGGTTAGGGATGTGACCCCTTACCACTGAAAGTGGTCAATTAGTATGTGTAGCCACCCTAAGGTCGGAAGCCCATTGGCCACTACTAGGTACTCCCCCTAACGCCCACTAAATGCAGCATTGAGTGGGCATTCCTAGACCTATGGATCAGATTTGATGGACACAAGAAGACTAGGAACAAAGAAGACCCAAGACACGAGAACAGAAGTCCTACTGCACAATGAAACAAGGTGCCAAACCCTGCCATCTGCTCCAAGTACTCAAACATCACTGCTGAAGTGCCTTCTGGAAACCCGACTCTCCAAAACCCCAGAGTACCTCCAACCTTCTAAAAATTGCCAAGAACCTCTCTCATAGTGCATATATCACTTTCCTCCAACCAAGTGGCATAGAGGGAAGTGGTGTACAGTGAATTAGAGTAGAGTGAGGCAGATTGGAGTGGCATGAACTGCAGTGGCTTACAGTAGAGTGGGGTAGAGTGAAATTGGGTATAGTACAGTGGGGTACAGTAGAGAGCAGTGCTTAATTTGAGCTGGTGGTTTCTGGTGCGGGGCACCAGCCCTTATTTTTGAGGGCCAGCGCTTATTTTTCTGCCTCAAGCATTTACTGTGAGCAAAAGACACATGTGGGAAAGACGGAGGAAGAGAAAAACGAAAAAAGTGCCAGAGAGGGAGAAAGCAGAAAGCCAAACGAGTGAGCTGAAGGTTCAGGGAGTAGCTGTAAATGGATTAGGGAGGACCTAGATGGTTTCAGGATTACGCAGATTCAAATTCCATGCTCGCAGATTTGAATACAGCAGCTGAGTGTTTTAAAGGAGAGCTTCAAGCACTGACAAGTTTTTATTTACAAATTAAGCACTGGTAGAGGGGCATAAAGTGAAGTGTGGTAGAGTGAAGTGGTGTTGATCAGAGTAGCACAGAGTAGGGACAGGAGTAGCTATGAGTAGAGTGGCATCAAGTGCAGTGGTGTGACCAAGTGCAGTCGTGTGGCATTAATTGCAAAGGTGTAGATTAGAGAGCAGTGGTGCAAAGTTTAGGGGAGTGGCGTAAAGTGAAGTGGCACAGAGTGGGGAATAGTACAGTGGAGTAGAGTGGCATACAGTAGAGTGGGGAAGAGTGGTGTAGATTTGCATAGACAAGAGAGGAGTAGAGTGGTGAGAGCTGTGTGGCATAGAGTAGAGTGGGAGGAGTGCGGTGATGCAGAGTTGAGTGCAGTGGCATAAATTGCAGTGACATAGAGTGGAGCAGAGCACAGAATAGAGTGGCGTATAGTTGTGTGAAGGGAAGTGCATTAGAGTGGTGGAGAGCTGTGCAGAACAGAGTAGAGTAGCAAAGAGTAGAGTGGAAGAGAGTTGAGTGGGGTGGAGTTCCGTAGAGTGCTGCAGAGTTGAGTGGCAAAGAGTGAAGTGGTATAAAGTGGGATACAGTGAAGTGTTGTAGAGTAAAGTGGGGTCTAGAGCAAAGTGGCATAAAGTACAGTGACAGTAAATTGCCATAGAAAAGAGTGGCATAGTGTATTGTGGTGCAGAGTGTGGTACAGTAACGTATGGCAAAGTGGAGTGAGGTAAGTGAATATATATAGATATATAGATATATTCACATACACACACCACAAAGTATCCATGTATACATCAACCCCACACCTAGATGTAACTCTCCACTTTTTCTAGCATTCCCCCTTTTTGACCGAGATTTTCACAGTGGTATAATTGAAATGACATGTGTAAAGTTACTATGCAACTATTTGTTGTGCTTACCGTCAGTGGGACAGAAATCAACTGATTGGAAAATGTAGGAAAATATATTAAAGTTTATGTTTTATTAAAATAATATATCAAATTAATTTAATGCAAAATAAAAATTTAATATAAACAGAGACAAAATTACTGACATACGACTCTTTTAAGAAAAAGACACAACACAGGACCTTCTAAAGTTAAGACTGTTTTAGCTTGTAACATAATTTAAATGTATTATTTTCAATTAAAATGACCTACACTCACTTAACCTTTTATGTTATGTTTAAATGTTGCACATTATTGAATGAAAAATAGTAAAATAAAATTAACTACTTCTTCACATAAAAGAAAGATGTGTGCACACTTCTGAGTGTGAACTGCAAGACGTTTATTAAACAGACATCACAGGGTTTCATCAGACTAACCTGATAAGTTTCAGCTTGAGTGCTTTGATCATAGATTTCAGACAAGACATCCCTAAAAACTTTTATCCTTTTCTTGACTTTTTGTGCTTAGTGTTTTGGCATCTGTATCTATTATTTTATTTCAGTGTGTTGTAGTACCAGTGTTTGCCCACATGTGGTGCTTGACATAATCCAAGACTCGGTTAGGGTATATGTCAGCCTCTTTTTGTCACTACTAGGTCTGTGAAGGAGTTAGAAGTGCAACTTCAAACTGTAACTATTTTAACTCTTACGCTTTTTTGTGGTAGTATATCCCTCCCTAAACACCACCAGTCCCCCTTCAAATTTCACAAAACTGCTTTCATTTACTAGGAATTATTCCAGTTTTCCCTTAACTCCCCCGCCCCTCCCACACTTACCACTAAAATGTACACTTACATGTGCAGAGATCTTACTCACTGTTAGACTTGTAATCCTTGGCGTGGTGTCCCTTAACCTTTTGCCTCTGTTCCCCAGGTTGCTGATGTGTGCTGGACTCTGATTTTACTGTTTTTGTTAGTCTGGGCATTTTGCCACTGCTAACCAGTGCTAAAGTGCAAGTGCTCCTTTGCAAAATGTGTATGTAATTGGCTTATCCATGATTGGCATACTTGATTTACTAGTAACTCTCTAGTTAAGTGCACTGGAGGTGCCAGGGCCTGTAAATCAAATGCTACTAGTGGGCCTGCAGCACTGGTTGTGCCACCCACATAAGTAGCTCTGTAATCATGCCTCAGACCTGCCACTGCAGTGTCTGTGTGTGCAGTTTTTAACTGTAAATTAAACCTTCCCTTTTCTTACATGTCAGACATCCATAAGGTAGGCCCTAGGTAGCCCCAAGGGCAGGGTGCAGTGTATGGTTAAGGTAAGACATATAGTAATGTGTTTTCTATGTCCTGGCAGTGAAATATTGCTAAATTCATTTGTCACTGTTGGAAGGCCTGTCCCTTTCATAGGTTAACATGGGGGCTACCTTTAAATCTGATTAAAGTGTAGATTCCCTTTGGGAGAGGATGGACATGTGAAGTTTAGGGTCTCTGAACTCACAATTTAAAAATACATCTTTTAGTAAAGTTGATTTTAAGATTGTGTGTTTGAAAATGCCACTTTTAGAAAGTGAGCATTTTCTTGCTTATACCATTTCTGTGACTCGCCTGTTTGTGGATTCCCTGTCTGGGTTAGTTTGACAGTTGGGCTGGTTGCACCTTCGACTAGACAGTGACACAAAGGGAGATGGGGTGTAGCCTGCATATCCTCATGAGCCATCTGTGCGAGGAGGGAGGTGAGGAGTTGTCACTCACATCTGAAAGGGCTGTGCCTGCCCTCACACAATGCAGTCTCCAACCCCCTGGTGAGTGTCTGGAACCTGGCCTGGGCAAGGTAGGATTCCACATTCACAAGAGACGTTGCTTTGAAGTAAGCCTACTGCAAAGGAGAAATTGGGATAAGAAGGGCAACCAAAACCACATACTTTAGATCACTTCTGGACATCAAGCGAAACCTCTGCCTAGAGAAGAGCTGAAGAGCTGAGGAGAAGAGCTGCCCTGCCTGCCTGTGCTTTGTGGAGCTATCCTGCAGGTGCTGCTTCTTTCCGTGCAAGGGGACAAAGACTGGACTTTGTGTTATATATTGCTGCTTAAAAAGGACTCTCCAAGGTCTTGGACTGAGCTTGCCCCCTGTTCTGAAGTCTTAGGGCCATCAAAGACGTCCCTTACCAGCACCTGGACTCTATACTGAGACTCCTGCCCTGACAAGTGGTGCCCTATCCAGTCCCTGGGCCCCTGAAAGGAAAAGCTGGTGAAAATTCAAGGAAATTGACTTCGGACGACTCCGGACCGACGCCGCTGCTGAATCTGGTGACGCCGCCTGCAAGGGACTCCATGATCTTCATTGGAACGCGATGACCTTCGCAGGCCCGACACCTCTGCAGCCCCGCCGAAGTCCGTGACTCCGTGCAAGTCGCCACACCACACAGTGACCAATGTCGCTCTAATTGCACGGATTCAACGTTTCACACAGACGCCGCGATCCCCGACTTCACGCATTGGCTTGTTTCCATTCTCACCAGCGCCACTGGTGTCAGATTGTTGGGAAGGACTCCATCACAACGTTGTGTTAACACCTCATCAAAGCATTTTGTGTTTCTAAGCGCTATTTTGTAATTTAATCTTTACAAATTCATAACTTGACTTGTCTATGGTGGATTTTTTTCATTTTGGCCTTGTTTTGTTTAGATTAATATTTCCTATTTTTTTATAACCTGTGTTGTGTCATTTTGTAGTGTTTTCATTAAGTTACTGTGTGTGTTGGTACAAATACTTTACACCTAGCACTCTGAAGTTAAGCCTACTGCTCTGCCAAGCTACCAACGGGGTAAGCAGGGGTTAGCTGAGGGTGATTCTCTTTTACCCTTACTAGAGTGAGAGTCCTTGCTTGAACTGGGGGGTAACCTGACTGTCAAACAAAGACCCCATTTCTAACACTCACCATGGCAGACATCTTCACATAGGAAAGATACTTGAGGTGGAGTCCTCTGGCAGTAAGTCTAAGAACTGCATTTTGTAGTACATCAAGTAGTACTAAAGAAATATTACATAACATATTCAAAAATGCCTACTGTAAATTGCATTACGTATCACTTTTTATTTGAATGACCTACATTATGTGTGGTATTATGAACCACTAGACAGAACCTTTGAAGCAAAGAAGTGATCATATCTCATAGATTTAAGTTTTAATCCTGCTTCATGTGTGGACCTTTATTCTATTTTCAAAACCACTTACACAATATTTTATGCTTTAGACAATTGGGTGTTTCTCACCAAAACTGTAGCTTCCTATGAAGGTTAGAACAAAATGTTTCCTTGACATAAATGCATTGATTAATTGAGGCACATTCACAATATGTTTGCAGGCCTGCCAACTTCAAAATAAATGTCACTGTTTGAGAGGAAGGTGGAACACTGAAGGGGCACTGAAGGGGCAGGACTTTGGTCCATGACTGAATTAAGAGGCACTCCTGAGCCTTCCTCCTGACAAATTTTATGCCACCCCAATGTAAAATAATAATTCTAAGGCTGCCACCCATGTGCAAGACAGACAGTCTTCACCATGTGAGGTTATAGGATTATCAGGTCACTTTTTCCACTTTTTGGGGGGATAATATAGTACAATAATGCCTTGGATATGCTCAGGGAATGAGGCACTGTGATTAATAAAGGGATATGTACCCACTATGCACTCCTATATTTGCAATTTACTTACTTGACTGTTAATACAAGGCATATCGGTGAGTGTACATTGGTTACTCATTATTCCTTTGTTGACTCTAGTCCAACCCCGTGACATACCATGATATCAAGTTTTAAGAGCGTACAAGAATGTATCATAGCCAGAATACTGACTATCATTTATCTTCAAGGTAAGTGTATACAGGAAAGAACAGATTTACTACACTTAACTTTACATATGTACCTTGCTGACATGTATTGTTTTTCAAACATTCAACTGTCCAACTGGGATGATACACTCATTTGTTTTGTAAGTGCACCTTCTATTATATTATTTCTTCATGGACTTGTCTAACATCAACATTTGGTTAAATATTTGATCATGTTTCTGAGGAGCATGCTAAACATCATCCATAAGATAAAAGTCATCATCGTATAAGGAAAGAACCTCCACCAACAATAGGCCATTTTCCATGTATGTTATTTGTGTTTACAACTATAATTTCAACAGGTCACATTTATTGATGTATTCTGTGGTTGCCAAATTTTCATAATCAGGTCTTGACAAATAGCTCTCCTTTTGTCTGCATTCTCAGAAACAAAACATTCCGTAGTTGAGAAAATTACTAATCCTAGGTGATGAGATTAGGAATGCCAACAAGAAAGGCATATTAAAGATAACTAATTAACACAATAGGAGAGGGAGAGAATGCCACCTAGAAAATATCACCTGAATAACACAATTACACCTAAAAAAGCAGCTAGACCATGGAAAACACAACGATGAGGGGAAGATCCATAAGAATTATTATCCTAAATATTTAACCCAAATCTATACCATAGTCAACCTATGGGTCCATCCAAGAATTGGAATTAGATTCCTCATCACTGGCAGTCTATCCACACCCTGGTAAGATGATACTGCCACAGCAGACTCAACCAAGAATCTTGGAAATGCTTAGATAAAGTACTGACTGGATTCTTGGAAAGACTCGTAGGTTGACTGTGGTAGACGTTTGGGTTAAATATTTAGGATGAGAATCCTTACAGATCCTCCCCTCATTGTTGTGTTTTCCGTGGCCGAGCTGCTTCTAAGGGTGTAATAATAAAGATAGCTAACAGTCAAATTCTCAGCATAAGAAAGGTTGGGAAAGAGTTTATGCAAAAGCCATAACCTGAACATCTGACCAGAAACTCTGGAGCAAATTGTTGATAACCATGCCTGTGCATTTTGGTGCATTATTTGTTTGATAAGATCACATATACTAGCCAGGAATAGTACATACCTGAAGACTGCTGGTACTTTTTACCTTGACACTATATTCAGCTCTTGGATACTATTTGAGGCAGTGCAATCAATCTCAAAACTGCATTGCAATTTACTTCTGTTTTAACTGGTATTCACACTTATCCCCTATTTATACTTAAGAAAGGACGATAAAAAATAAGATGAGGTGATACGAACACACACGTGTAAAAACTCCAGGCCTTCAGACAGTATATATTGTTTTTTTCAAATGCAACAATGAAATCTGGGTTCTCTCAACTTTGAATTTTATAGAACTATTAGTGATACCTATGGCTCCGCCATGCACAAGGCATGGTATGGAAAAGATGTAATGTAACACACCATTGAGCAGACCAAAATACCTGCGCATAAACAACAAAATAGCTACATGTTAAGTAGGATTCTAGGCAAAAAATGAGTGCTCTGACATATTGATTTCAATAGATGTGACTGTTGAGAGAGCCTCTGTGTATTGAACTTGTTAATATCAGATGTACTTTGCATACCATCCCCAGAGAAACGCTATGAGTAGGAGAAAGAAAAGGGACTTTCATCTGGGCTATTGGAAGCAATGAGACTGCTTTACACAGATTGTTTTGTGAGGGATAGATGGGCTCAAATGATAAAATCAGCAAATATTTTGCTCTGGTGCGGAAATTCAGGCAAAGCTGTGTGTGCACAAATAGTCTCTTCTGTCTAGACATAAAAGATTTCCCATAAAAAATGTCCTCTGATTTGGCTAGCATGCTAATGATTGGTAGAGAGAAGGTAACGATTGTTCTGCTTGCCAAGAATATGGTCATAATTACAAAGGCTATAATGATTGGTTCATCACCTCCTTAAAAGGTCTTTGGACTTTAGCACCAAAAGAGACATGATAAATAATGAAACCAAAATCAGAAAATGTGTCCCTAAGCCTGAACAAGTCTTTTAAGCAGAACAATCCCCTAGATAATGTTCCCTTGCAACTAGTCACTTGACGTGACTATCCTGGGCTGTGCATTTAGGGGTGATACAAAATGTCATAGAAAACTGCCTACGAGCTCAGACATACTTTCTCATTAAGGTGTTGCCCTGAAAAGTATTTCCACAAGGCTCAATTGGAGAGCAATAGCATCACCTCCATTGGAATACAATGCTTAACCTATAATTGCAGATGCTTGTGGGCATTTTTTTTAAAGTGGCGTCTGTGTTTTTTCTGAGTGTACCTCATCTAATATTTTATAGGGACCATGACTAGAACACTGTCATGTTCAAAGGAGTTCTCAAGTAATTGTTGTTTTGGACCCAAATTTGGAATTCAACTGCTCATGGACCATATAGAACAACCTTCCTCAAATGACCAAAGGACCAACCACATCTGATGGTTTTTCATTGTGCACTCTACATTTATTACATTGAGTTGGTTGCACTAATGATCACACCATACCTAACAGCAGTAAAATCAAACCATATTATTTATTAATTTATTGATTGACAGATTCATTGATCTACTTATTAAGATTTTTGATTTAGCTTAATCATAGCCTGAAGCTGCTAGAGCGCTTCACAATAAAGAAGACAATAAACAAAAAGATGACAAATTATACACACATGCAACAAGGGCGAAAGTACTCAAAGAACAGAATTTAAATAGGAGCTCAAAGGAAGTATTTTTGAAAAAAGGAGACGTTTCAGCTCTAGCTTAAAGGTGTTAAGAGCAATAGCGGTTTGTAGATCTGGAGGAACAAGTTCCAAATTTTAGTCTTACTCCCAGTGAAGTATTGTGCCATTGTATACTGAAAGTTGGAGGATCTGGAAGTACTGCTTCTTAGCTGCATAAAGATCTATACTGAACAGAACTAAAGAAACAGTACAGCTGGTAATATAATTGTCAGGTGTTTTGAAACTGTGGTAGGCTGCGTTACGAGCGGATCAAGTAGAGTCAGAGAAGGGGTATCTGCCTTTTATATTTGAAGTTTTATTCTCTGTTTTATTCACAGGACATTCTCTTATTTAATGTTTTTATATATTTGTTAAGCCTTGGTTTTCTGCTCTTCTCAATTTCTTTCGCTTTTCCTTTAGGTTTCTTCTCCCTCTGGTCGGTCCTGGTTAGGAAGGATGTGGGCGTCTCCCTCGAACTCTGGGCATGAAGGGAAAAGAAAAGAACAGGTAAGTCCTTCTGTGGAACCGGGCTGTTTATTGTGCTCGTGAGGGAAAAGGCAGCAAGCAGGGTGAGTCCGTGAGGGGGTGGTCAGTGGTGGGGTTCAGGGTTCCTGGTGTCCATAAAGTGCCTGGTTCCCTTCCTTCCCCTTCCCTTGTGTCTCAATCACCCTCCCCGTACTTCCTCCCGCCTCCCTCGTGCCTTTCCCGGTGCCCGAGGTTCCCCGTAACCCTCCTGTCCCTAGGAGGGACCGTACCTTGTTAAGCCACGACCCTCCGAGGTCGTGGCGGCACTCTCGTCTCTCCGGCATCTCTCTTTTTGCAGTTTCCCGCGGTTCTGTACACCTCCGGCGGTCCAACTCCTGTTTCCTCGATGGGGCTGCCGGTGACTCTGTTCTCTCGGTTGGCGTTCTCTCCTGTTCGCACTGTTTCTCCGTCGCATCTCCTCTCCTTCCCGGATCGTTGTCCTTCTTTTGTATTGCTCCCGGAACCCGGAAGTCGGCGTGGCGTCCCCTCGTTGTCAGGGGAACGCAACATCGTCTCCGGGGAGTCTGCCGAGTAATGGCGAACTCGGGGTAAGTTAGACGCGGTCTCCAAGACCCGTCTACAGAAACATTGGTAAATCAATATCTGTCCCTAACAATAAGTGGGTCATATCTGAATTGGTTGGGTTTTGAGAAGAGACAAAACCAGTCACTAGTTATATTTGGAACTTTAGCACTAACTTGAATTAGCAAATAATGAGACAGAACACATTTGCCCTCAGATTCATAGTGTTTCTTTATCAATGCTTTGGAGCAAGCTTCATAATACGTTATATATTGGCCTGCACATTCCTGCCTATAAAGACAATGGCTGGGACCAATCTTCAAGTTGCCATTAATTAGAAGTCACTGGGATACACTTCTGTATTGTAAATCTGCCTTCTCCCTGGCCCTGGTATTCACCGTTTCTAAAGGTCTGATGTATCAAAGGGTTTTGCATATTCTGTAACAATGGGAATGGCATTCATACATAAGGACCTAAAATATTCAAGGCTCTCTAAAAAAGAACACAATAAATATTTTGATGAAAGTATGAACTAGCATCTCCTAATGGAAGTCTAGTTATAAAACATTCAATTATTTGGTTTGATCTCCCTTTGACAACTTCAAAATTATATAAAATATGATGTTTGCCTTCATTTTGATGAAATTCAAAACTGGAAATCCCTTCAGTTTATTTTATATAGAGCTTTAAATATTTAAGTATTGTGCATATGTATTTCTAACTGTAGTGAAGAGCAACAATTTATTGAGTCCTGTATGATGAATTTTGTATGCAAACATTTTATGGCTACTTCCAAAATATAATCGAATGTACATTGGCTTTATGAAGTCAAACCATGAACTTCTACCATTCTCCTAATTCTGATTTGTTCATAAAAACAGGATGGGCACTTTTTTTTTACTTCTGATGTATGATCCGTATAGAAATTTGTAAGAGTTTTCAGAAAAGTTTGTATTGACATTCACTCTGTACCTTGATTAATGGCTACCTTCCATACACAGGACAAAACTGTTTTTTAAGAACATGCTTTCAGATGCTATATTCTAAACTGTGCCTCTTCATTTACCCAGGGTACTAAGACTCCTTGCACCTGCCATGTTTTGAGGAATCAAATTAATATTTTTTATAGTCACCACAAGCTTGCCTGTTATTCTCTTAGAGGTTTTTGTAACGCTCATATGTGAGCCCCAAAGACCTATACATGTCGACTTGTCAATAATGACTAATGTTTTTTGTTTTTTTAAAGAGTTTCTTAGAATTACTCTGTGCTGTTTAACCTATCAATGATATTTTCTCTATTTTCCATTCAAATTATTAGTTTAAGCAAATGTACTTTCCTGCACACATTGGCCTTGTAGTGCCTTGCTCTTGAGTTTAATTAAATTGACCCACACCTTGGATGTCTACTAAATGCATCTTATTGAAGGTCAGTAAAGCACTGGATATTTACTTTTAAAATACTGTAGCAAACAAGATTGACTTCAAGTTATGTAATTGTCCAGTGTAATGTATAAAAGACATGAAAGAAATGGCAATGTGTATCCAAGCTATAACAGAAATGGATCAACAACTCTGTCTTAAAACAGCATGCAATCCTTCCTGGTTGCATTAAACAGCACATATAGCACCACTATAAAATTAAAATATATTTTAAATACTTAGAAACAATGGCTATAGTCGCTATCTATGGTACAAATGCTTTTGGCAAAATATATTTTTGATGAATAAGCATGGCATCTGCCCAATCTGAGAGGAATGATATAGCCATCACTTCTACAAACTTCAAATCAGAAACAGTCATCACCTGTAAAGCTCTGACATTAGGATATTGTATTTCCTTCATTGTCTATGTGTCTCTCAAGTATAAATCGAAATGTATGTTCTCCTATATACCTCTAGTTGAAGAATGTAATTGATGGATCTCACAATAGCTCATGGACTGGGCCCTTTGATGGGATAAGCTTACAAGTAATGAGTACTCACCACACTGGATTATCAATAATGTTATCAGTACCTAAACCTAAAACTAGCCCTTACACTAAGCAATGCTCTCCCCCTTACTACAGTCTTAACTCTGCATCTTAAACCCCTACCCTCTAATTCTGAAATTGAATTCAAACTTTTGACTTTGATAGTGCCTAACTTATTCAGCTATTTCATAAAATAAAAGATAAGATGGATTCCCCATAACTGTAATGAAATTGAGTTTTAAAAAGGGTGTATACGAAGCCTCCAGTAATCTATCCATCAAACATTGTTGGGTTCAGTGCAGGAATTCGCTTGCAGATGTCATACAGAAGGACAGCAATGACTTTGAGTAAACTAGTGAGCCATATTCATGGTCAATGGCCACCAAAGGCATCATATGAAATGTGTATGAAGGTCCACAGTTGGTCTTAAAAAAGGGAAAGATATCTCACTAGAATATAATTGAATAAGCACGGCCTACAATAACAACTCATAATTTGGTATTGATCAAATAATTTGTTTGGGCTATGTTGACTCTGAGAAAGTCATTAAACAAAATTTACTTCAGTGAAAACAGCATGTTATTCAGTAACTGTTTAGGATAGTACGTAGGTGCTCAACTTTGGTTCACAAGGGCTAGATCTAAGTTCAGTCTGATCAATAGCTCCAGACCATTTATGATTCACATTTAACATTAGCCCTGTGTAATTTAATGCACGGTCAATATCTAAAAACCGTGGCATTGATTCTGCCCTTAGGGGCTAATTGTGGATGCCACAGGGATGATTAACAAACTAAGGGCCAGATGTAGGAAACTCCCAAATTGCGACTTGCAATTTGCGAGTCCCTGCAACTCGCAAATTGAAAGTCTCAATTTGGGATGCAGAAAGGTGTCTCAGACACCTTCTGTGAGTCGCTATGGGGTCGCAAAGACCCACCTCATTAATATTAATGAGGTGGGTCGCAATTTGCGACCCCATAGCGACTCAGGGCACTCACGGGGATGGAGGCCTGCTGGGAACAGCAGACCTCCATGTCCGTGACTGCTTTTAAATAAAGCAGTTTGTTTTTTTCAAAGTGCAACCCGTTTTCCTTAAAGGAAAACAAGCTGCACTTTTAAAAATAAACCGAAACCTTTTGTTTCGGTATTTTTCAGGGCAGGTAGTGGCCCATTGGACCACTGCCTGCTCTGAAAAATTATTATTTGGTCCAGTCACAAAAGGGAAGGGGTCCCATGGGGACCCCTTCCCGTTTGCGAGTGGGTTACCATCCACTTCAAGTGGATGGTAACTGCGAGTCTATTTGCGACCGCTTTTGCGGTCGCAAATGTAATTGCATACCACTGCGACTCGCAAATAGGAAGGGAACACCCCTTCCTATTTGCGACTCGGAAATGCATTTTGCGAGTCAGTTCTGACTCGCAAAATGCATTTCTACATACCAGATGGGGTTTAGCGACTCGCAAACGGCGTTTTCCGCCGTTTGTGAGTCGCTAAACCTTTCCTACATCTGGCCCAAAATGTATTAGCAGCACTTGTCTAAATCAACAGACACGCAAACTACTGATAATTACTTTCATTGTGGACAGAATGTAGAACGGCAGAAGAACAAGTTACACAAAAGACAGACATAGGAAACAAACTATTTTAAGGAGCACTTCCATAAATGAAAATCAATTGTTTTATTGCATAATCAACATTGGTAGTAAAGAATTGAAAACAATAATTTGAAAAATCAGATCGGGTTCAATTGCAAAATTGTGTTGTTTAAAGTGGAAGACTGGCATTTACCTTGTTGGCAATACTTGTGATGAAAGCCTTGATGTCCAAGTTAGTTGGGCAGCTCTTCTGGCATGGAGCATCAGCACACTTCAAGCACCTAGGAGACATTGTCAACATTTTACAGCAGGTAGCAATAATTTGCAGCAAAACAAACAGATATTTGACAGAATTAGTAACGTCATTTAGAAATTGGCAGATATTGGAGATCAGCAAAATATTAGTGGCCATCATAACTACTTATTTTGAGTAGAGTGGTTGTCCGGTATCCAATAAACTCTAACTAACCTCCTAGGTCCCAATAGAACATTTCATGTTTTGAAAAATACAAGGACATTTCATTTTCAAAGCCATAAAGCTAAATATCCTACTGGCTCTGATTTAATCTGGCAATCCATGTGTGTCTTCAAATGTAGCTTCACATAACATAGTTTTGTAAATTAGTAATTCCAATTTTATTACAAGACCGGAGGCTCAGATTATGCAGTCTTTTCTTGCCTTAATTTTAATAGCAGCCGAGAAGAAAACTACATTTCCCAAAGAAATGTAAACTACAAAGTGACATCATAAAGGAACATCCAATAGGATGCCGAATACCACTACTAATATCATAACTGCGAGCAACAAGTCCTCTTTTCTTGCTGCTCGCAGTCAAGATAAGTATCACCATTGCTTTTACTTCAAAGTGTTGATAATTGTTTATTGTTATACGTTTTTCTAACTCAGTACATGCTTAATACTTTTATTCCCGCTATTGTGAGCGTTTTTCTCCTCATTTGTTGCGCGTCTACTAACGGTCGTTTTCAGCCGTTGTAGACACGCGCGTGCACGCGCGCTTCCATCATTCATTCCTCACCTCTTTCGGCATGCGTTTCAGTGTCCTTCTGTTCGGCCGTCATTTCGAGCGGATTTTCGCTCGTTGTATGCATCTTTGATATTTTCAGTTCCCTCATTGCCAGGGACGCGCGCAACGTCTTCTCCGTCTTCTCTCACAGAGCCTTTTTTCCGTCGAGGCAGTTTCCTGGACAGGGACTGCTGTTATCAGGGACCGCCTCCAATACTGGGATCCAGCCCCTTTTGGCAACTCCTTTCCCTCTCAGCTTCAGAGTTTTAACCATTTCTTTAGCAAATAGTTTTCAATCCAGAATTTTGTAAATTTCAGTACATTTTATTTTTTTTCAACATATATTAAATTGTTTTTTCTGTCATAATGACTGAAGAAGAAGACTCCCAGGTATTTCAGGAAAACTTGAAGTCTTTTATTAAAGATTCAGTTCAGCAAGCAGTTGCTGTTTCTATGTCAGACATAACTAAGAATTTGGAAGCCTCCTTTTCTAAAATTATGTCCACCTCCAATATGCCTTCTAACAAAGGCAAGAAACGTGCGGCCACCCTTCCGGTGCCTTCAAAAGGCGTTTCTTCTGGTCCTTCCACCCGAGAGGTATTTAAATCTGGATCCTCTTTTTCCCCAATCCACATTACTCAATTGAGAGACACTGATGATGATGATGATGACTCCCCTAGTCATACCGATGATATGGACGGATCTTCGGATCCATATCCTTTTGGGCCTCCGGTGAAAAGGCGCAGAATTTCTCTTGGAGACGGTGGTGACGTTTACCCTGTGTCTCGCATTTTGATGGATCATTCTGCTGAGCCCATGTTTGACCCTTCCCTAATGGTTCATCCAAATTCAAAAGAATGGTATCCATCTGACCATGTTGCAGATTATGTCTCCTTCTTTTTACGCCATCCTCTAGATAAGGCTACCCGAAATAAACTTAAGTCCGAATGTCCTCGTCCCTCCTTACCTGACAATATCACTTCTACCCCGGTAATTGACCCTAATATGCTCATGTTTTTTACTAAATTCCGTAAAAGACCCTAAGAAAGGTGTTGATAGAGCCTGGTCAGGTTGCCAGGATAAGCTTCTGGATTTGGTGGGTCCTCTCACCAGGATTTTTGATTTGGCGGAGGAGGCTAAAATGGACAACATTCCAATAGACCCTGAGGTTCTTTCTAACGGGGTGCAACGCGCTATTTGTATGTTGGGCAATGCAAACACCCAATTGTCCATTGAAAGAAGGAAAAGTCTCCTGTTGAAGATCGATCCCAAACTGGCTTCTTTAGCCTCTAAGGATGAGGGTCCGTCGGCTAATGGCCAATTATTTAGAGACTCTTTTATCAAGGAGCTTGGCAAGTATGTCCACCTTTGCCTCCCTTGACAAAGCTCAGCTGTCTATTAAGAAGATTTTCTCGTCTCAGGTTTTTGCCAGGGCCGGCAAAGAAAGGCAGGAGTCGCTTTGCCGGCCGTTCCCTCAGAGACCAATATACAAATAGAGACTCCTACAATCAGCAATCCCAGCTTGATACCTACACAGGATACAAGCCAAGATTCTACCCCTGTCGGTCAAAAGGCTATCGTCACAGGGGCTACGCCAACAAAGGAGAACAAACCTCCGGTAAGTGTTTCCAATTCTGGCCTTCCTCCAGTAGGAGGCAGACTGGCTCTATTTCTAAATTCATTGCTTTCTCTCACTTCAGACCCCTGGATAATTCAATCCATTCAAGGTTACCTTTTAGAGTTTTACCAACCCCCAAGTCAATCCCGTTTTCCTCTTCCCCTTGTTTTTTCTTTGCGCCCTTCAACGGCTCAAGATCAGCCATCTTCACAGGGGTCTCGCCTATTCAGATCCTTTGGTTCTAGATTCCGAATCCAAAGAAGAGCTTCTATGGTGGTTGACTCATCTAGACGCCTGGAATGGCAGAACTATCTTCTCTGCCGCCCCAGATCTTGTATTAGAATCCGATGCAAGTCGGACCGGTTGGGAAGCAAGATGTGGTCAGTTCTCGACTGGAGGCGCATGGTGTCTGAAGGAGTCCTTCTTGCACATAAACAGTTTAGAGATGCTTGCAGGCTCCTTTGCCATCCGTACCTTTACAAAGGACAAGGTAAGTTGCACCATTCTACTCAGGATGGACAGCTTGTCCGCCGTCAGATATATCAACCATCTAGGTGGTACCAAGTCCAAGATTCTCCCCACCCTGGCGAAACATCTTTGGGAGTATTGTCTTCCTCGACAAATCTCAGTCAAGGCAGTTTATCTGCCAGGCAGGCTGAATACAGTAGTGGACTGGTATTCCAGACATCTTCACGACTCCAGCGATTGGCAACTGCACCTTTCAGTATTCAATCACCTTATTTTCATCTTTGGCGAAATGTCTATAGACCTTTTTGCTTCTCGCCTCAACTCTCACCTTCCTTCCTTTTTCAGTTGGAGGCTGGATCCACAGGCTCTTTCCACAGATGCTTTCCTTCAGATTTGGCTGTCATCCCTTCTTTACGCTTTTCCTCCCTTCCTGCTCATTCCTTGAGTCCTTGCACAGGCACGCAGACAACGGTCCACTCTAATTCTCATAACCCCATTCTGGCAAGCTCAGCCTTGGTATCCATCTTTATTGGAGTTAACAATCGATCGACCCGTCTGGCTTCCTCACTTCCCAACCTCCTCTGAGATCCCCAAGGCCAACAACATCACTTGATTCTCAACAATTCCTTGTTCCTCATTGCTTGGAGGATTTCGGGTCGTCCTGGAGAACCCCAGGAATTTCGGAGGATGCTATCAAGCTCATCCAGCAGGCCAGGGCCCCTGGTACCTCCAAAGCCTACAAATCCGCATGGGTCTTTTGGAGCAGCTGGTGTATGAACAGGAATTCAGATCCCTTTTCAGCTGATGTAGTGTTAGTTGTGAATTTCCTTGCTTCTTTAGCCTCCCAAGGTAAGGCCTACCGCACTAACACTTACAGATCTGCCATCTCTGCTGAACATCAAAGAGTCAATGGCAGACCAATTGGTGAACATCCTCTCATCTGCCAACTTTTAAAGGGAGTAAGATGTGTTTTTCCTCCATCTCCTAAATATAATGTTATGTGGGACGTTAATCTGGTATTACATTTTTTTACAGTTTGGCCGGATAATTATTTACTCTCTCTTAAGCAACTTTCTGCTAAATTGACTATGCTTTTGTGTCTAGTCTCTCTTAAACGTGTTTCAGATCTAAGGCCTTAGATGTTACTTCCTTTTTCTTCTCTCCCCTTGGTGTTTCTTTTCAGATCAAAAGACGTACTAAAACTAATTTAGCATGTGTCAATTATCCGTTTTTTTCCTCTCAACCCAAATTGTGTGTTGGAAATTGTTTGAAAAGCTATGTGACTCGTACTGCAGCTTTGACATCATCCTCTGCATCCCAATTACTTATTTCCTTTCAGAAACCCCATTATCCTGTTTCTTCTCCTACACTGGCTCGTTGGGTCAAATGGATCATGTCCCTAGCTGGGATCGATGTGGAGTTTTTTGGTGCCCATTCTGCCAGAGGGGCTATGGCCTCTTGCGCTTTTTTGGCGGGATCCTCTTAACAGGATATTCTCAAGTCTGCAGATTGGTCTAATGAAAGTACTTTTAGAACTTTTTTATTGTAAGCCAATTTCTCATGTTTCAGATTCAGTTATTGCTATGCTTTAAACATGCATAATATGAGCCTCTGGTCTTGTAATAAAATTGAGATTTTCCTAGCCTTGGTGTCTGAAAGGCTAGATTTTACTAAAGACACGGAGGCGAGTATTATCCCGCCACTGGTTCTAACCCTCCCTATACTTTTGTTTCAGTGCCAGCTCCCTCTTTCAGCGTTGGCTCTTCATGATCTTCATGATGAACTTCCACCGACATTGGATTCTGTCATCAGTGGGCATCCTTCCCGGACTCCGCTCCACACTCGCCATCTTCGGAATTGCTTGATAGACATTGTGACATTAGTTTCTATTTTTTATGTCATTTTGTTAGTTACTTCCCCTCTTTAGTTTTTTCGCATCAAGAAAAGAGGACTTGTTGCTCGCAGTTAAGATATTAGTAGTGGTATTCGACATCCTATTGGATGTTCCTTTATGATGTCACTTTGTAGTTTTGTTTTCATTGGGAAATGTAGTTTTCTTCTTGGCTGCTAATAAAATTAAAGCAAGAAAAGACTGCATAATACTCGCCTCCGTATCTTTAATAAAATCTAGCCTTTCAGACACCAAGGCTAGGAAAATCTCAATTCAGTCCTCTAAACGATCAAGCACTAACACAGACAAAAGGTTTGGTAACATTCACAAATGCTGTTTGCATGCTTTAGCACATTAAAACCAGGCCAGTTGGATTTGGCCGTGTTTGACACTACTATTCATGGAGAAAAGTGTGCACTATAGTCTCGGCTGCAACTATAACTTAGTGATTTTTCTTCTTGGTATTCACTTTCAGTAGTGACACAGGCTTGCAGGCAAAAGGCTCGTACTAGGTGTGTCTGCAGACAATGAGGAGGTCTTTGTTAAATACCTGAAGAAACGCATCTTTATTTAAAACAGTCTATTCAAAACATTATTTTAACAGTATTATACAGCAAATCTATTTGGCCTTGGGTCTCAAGCTAGCAACAGATAGGGATAGTAAAGAGGTGGATAGGTTGTAAAAGGATGAACGTCGAGTAGAGCATTACAGGATATTTACATACTTGTTAATTTTTGGACAAAGGCAAAAAAGACAGAATGTTTTAGTGCCTGAGGTGCTTGTTTGTGGCAGCAAGGAGATTTGGGCTAAAGCATGAAAAACACATGCATGAGAATATTTTCATGAAAAACCTATTTATTATCCATTCTCCCATTTTCTCCTCTGTGCTGATTCAAGATGTGACAGGTAAGGTCTCAAAGCGTCGGCATAAGGTGGGCTGACCCAAGTAGAGCAATTCACAAAGGTGTTGACCCAAACCCACTCTCTGTACATTGCAATCAATAGATCATGCAGACGCCTGCAATCTCCTGGCTAAAAAGAAATGAGGAACACGAAAAACAAACTAATGCAGTCCCAAATGTTTGACAAGGATGTGCTTTTACAAGTGTTTGTAGAATGTCTGCAATCCTCCTCACAACAAAATAACATTCTTTTAAAGTCATAGGGAAGTCCTGCATAACTCAATCTGAGAACAAGTAGATTTCAAATTCTAATGCCCTCATTTCAAGATTTGCTGTGTCATTTGCATTTTCTCAGTTAAATTTACATTGATAGAGCACGATAGACCTGTATCTATTTTTTTATTTATTTTGTTGAGAAGAATCAATTAGTTGAATAGTATTTTTATTTCCATTATCAAAACTATTTGTGGAGGACACATGGCACGTGTCTTGTTCATTAAAGCTCTCTTAGCAACAGAAAATGGAGCCTGACTTTAGGGAGAGTTTTATTCAGACATTGTCTCATGGTTGGATGTGTACTTCAGCTCATATGAAGACGCAGCAATGCCATCATCGAGGTTTTTTCAAAGTAAAGAGAACATATTAAAAATATGTGTTGCAGTATCAAAATACGAACTATGACTAGCATTAGCATATTCACCAAAAACATATTTAAAAGTAATATATAAATAGATAACATAAGGTCCTAGAAAACTGATTCAGTCTTCTGAAACAATTATTAAATGAAAAGACTCATTTCTGCCACATTTAATTACAGCTTCTCAGCCTTCAAGATATTGAACAATTTGATAAAACAAGTTCACAAGAGGGTTGTTATACTTGTTCTGAGGTCCAAATATCAACCTGTTATTTATCTCTGCCCTTAAATATGAGGACCTATTAAAAGACCCATGGCAGCAGCTTAGCAAGCACAAAATACTAGAAAATGTAACAACCGCCAATCACACCAAAACTAAACTTAACAGGGTGGAAAATTGAAAGAATGACTTCAAACAGTGGTGTGATCAATATTCACCTCTAAACCTTTTGAAGGATCATGTCAGCATCCTCTGGATTCAGTGCCTCAAGGTAATCCTTATAAGTAGCACTTTTAGAACACCCTTGAAATATTTCACAGGGGAGCAAATTTCCTCTAGATTTCTGAACCCACAGACCTTGCAAACTTCTGTCCCATCTCTCTCCTACCTTTTCCTTTGAAGATTCTGGAACACGCCATAAATTCTCTATGATCTAGAAGATAAGTATCTCCTAGGCGAGAGGTCATTTGGCTTTCAAGAAATTCACAGCCTTTCCTGAGCTCTACTAACCATACTTGATAAAGGAAGCTCTGCCACCTTGTTACTTTTAGGCCTCTCAGAAGCTGTTGACATTGTCCCCATTTCATACTCAATGCACGTTTTGCTCACCTCAATCTATCTTCCTCCCTACTTTTCAATCATCTAATTCAAAGGTCTGGTTTATCATCCTTCAGGGACCATCATTCAGTCCCAACTCTGTTCAACATCTACATTGTCCCTCTCTTGGCATTGATCCGATTATTAAACTTCAATACTATGCACCATGCCAATGATGCTCATTTTGCAGTTTACATCCCTGACAATATCCTTTACCCAAGTTTGCTTACATGCCTGCATGATCGCAGTCTCTACTTGGATGAACAACAGCTGGCTAAAAACCAATAGTGACAAAACATTGATGTTAATGTTTGCCTGTCAAACTTCCATTACGTCCACTGCCTGGTAGACCTCAAAGTTACCTTCAACACTGACAATCACTAGCTGCTATTTGCAATAGAAACAGGCTTTCAATTTGACTCAGATCTTTCTTATGTCCTTCAGTTCATCTATGAACCATCTGTTTCAGTATGCTGGGAAGGATTAGGAATATCCTCCTTCTTCTCCCTTAATCTTCTCAGATAAACGAATACTCAGGCCTGTATAACATCTCTCCTATATTATGTTGATTCAGTCTATCTAGGTCTGCCTTATGCATTATTTTCAGATTGTGCAAAATGTGATAGCAGCTCGACTTATTAGGTCCCACTGGTTCCCAACCAGTATTTCAAGATGGATTAATGCCAAAAAAATGGCAGTTATATGACATAAATGTATTACAAGAAACATGGCTGCTGGAGCTGCTGCCATTGATTGCATACATACATCTCCATCTAAAGAAGGACAAACTGCAATGTTTCGGCATACCGCACAGTGTGCTTGCAGTTCATACAGCAACGGCATTAAACATCATGACAAAACAGCTTTTATTGCCATTCCCTGGTATCCAAGAGCTAAAATTGCACAACTGGAAATCTCATGAAATAACTACAGTCAGGCTATGCAATGTTTATGCACGCCCTAACCCCGAGGAGAAGCAGCAACTTTACTCCAAACTGATAAAGGCATTAACAGAATTGAGATTCACAAACCCCACATGGGGGATAATTTTGACTGGGGACTTCAATGCTAACCTATTGCACCATACAGAAGAGGATGGAAAAATATCTATAGACAACACAGTTTGGAACATTCCAACACAGCTTTACCCAGCAAGCAAACACTGCAATGTTAAAGGCGAGCTATAAGCCATCTTACTGGAGCCCCTTGGGCTGAGGATAAGTAATGGTAGGTCGCAGGATGATGTCCACCCAAATGATACCTATTTCGGTCAAAAGGTTTGTTCATATCTGGATTACACTGCTTTATCACTTGCGTTAATGCCTTTGTTAAGTAAATTCGAGATTGTTTTCACCACATTAAGTGATTATGCACTCCAGCAAATAACTCTCAACCTAAATCCCCGAAAGCATGCCCAAGCACCGGCCAACAACCGACTTCTCAAATCAACCAACCTAAAAAGACTAAAGTGGTCAAGTGTGATGAGAGCTGGTTTGTCGAGTTGGGTCAAGAGTCGACTAGAACAAAAAAGTACATCAGAATCCAACCATACGGATTGCTGGAATGCCTTTCTTGAGACCGTGCAGCTAAAGGCCCCTTGTGTTACACACCGGCAGACTGGTAGATGTGCTCCAACCCAGTCGATAAAAATCCAAAAGTTAAATAAAGAGCTCAAACAGGCAATTACCAGGTTGAAGAATGCAACTGCCCAAGTAACAACATGGGAGTCAATAAAACAGCTTAGGAAGAAATAAAAAAAAAGGTTTAGGAAGGGCTGAGGAATGAGTCATTTTGGTCAAGGCTCATTAGCAACTCCCCCACCTCCTCTGAGCGCCTTGAGACCCTATCGGGTGAGTAGCGCGCTTAACAAGTGATTGATTGATTGATTGAACATCTCCAAGAAAGCAAACACCAGCCTGTATTGGGAGACAGTAAATGCTTTAGTATGTCCCCCCAGGCTAATAAGTAGCTCAAATATCTCGGAAGAACCTTGAGTCATGCATTTGAATGATGCTTTTTTTTAAAGTCCCTGCCCTAAGGGCACTAAGGTCACTTAATCAACAACATTTTGCAAACAAGGCAAGCCAATTGTGGTCTAACTCACCCATTCAACTATTCAACAGGAAGAACGAAGTAGAAGCGAAGTGTGTGTGTGGCAATCCACAAGACACCCGTTTTTGTTCAACTTACTCTCTGAAAGAGGTAGAACGGATTAAAAAAAGAAGGGCAGTCCAATGGAGCTCCAGGCCCAAATGGGATTCCACAGGACATTTTTCAAACGGACCCTCAGAATTGGGCAAGCGTCCTGTCACCTCTATTCAGAGAGGTCACAGGGTCCACACAACGAGCTAGAGAAGATCAATAATTCATTCAATTTATAAAGGCGGCAGTTGACTATCTCCAGCTAACTAAAGGCTTATTGCACTAATAGGTGTTTATCCCAAGTATTATGATTCGTTGATTCTACAAGATCTAACACAATGGTCAAATACTAATAACTTGGTGACAGTCAATCAAACTGGATTTAGAAGGGATTTTGGCACGAGCACCAAAATCCTTGCACTTACAATGATGGTTTACAAATGCAAGCGACAGAGGAAGAAATTACATCTGTGTTTTATCAATTTTAAAGCAGCATCGCTACTTGAACACATGCATCCAGGTCAAACTAGGCAATGGTTCTAAGCTACCAAGGAAAATCCCTACTGAAAAGGGGCTGAAACAAGGGAGTGTACTGGCTCTTCTTCTTTTTGATCTGTTTATGGCTGACCTATCCATCAGGCTGGAAGGTGTAAGTTCACATTCACCACACTTGGGGTTGTTGACTTTAACTCACCTTGCCTTTGCAGATGATGTTGTATTGCTGAGTCACACCAAATTGGCATGCAGAGAGCAAGCATTGTGTTAAAACATTATGAGGAAGGTAACAACCTAGAAATAAATACCTCCAAAACTAAAACAATGTAAATCTCTAAAGGTCCAGCTCAGCCATTAAAGATGTAAATGTAAAAATGTAAATTAGCACTTGTATAGCGCACTACTCACCCGTTAGGGTCTCAAGGCGCTGTACTCATACCGCTATGGAACCCCTCCTGGCTTTTCCCTGTGAGGTGCCCACTCCTGAGCACCCCCAGGGTGAAGCCAGGCATCCAAGCGCTGTTGGGGCCATTGTGGAGATTAAGCAAGCTATTGCCCAGAGTTGCAGAGTGGGACCCATGAATTAGATTAGGCACTGAGGCGAGAATTATCTGGTCAAGGGGAATTGAGCCCAAGACCTGCCGAAGCGGGACTTGAACCCTGGTCTTGAGCCAGATCTCTGCTTGAGGGTCTGCCGCTCTAACCATTGAGCCACACTTCTCCACGAGTGGATGTATCTGGATGCTGAATTCCTTGAAGAAGTCAACTATTATAAATACTTGGGGCGTTATCTGGAAAACAAGTTAAACTTTTTAGAGCACAACCGTTATGTAACCAGGAAGGCACATGCGTCAATTCAAGCTTTCTGTATCCTCTGCACAAGACTGGATGGGCCCTCCTTCAAGCCATTACTCCCCATAATAACTGCCAGATTTCTACCTACAGTGACACATTCAAGTACTGCTTTGTATGGGTTGGATGTACTGCTCCTGGATCCCTGCAAATTAAAATGTATCAGGCAGTATTTGGTCCTCCAAAGAATTCTTCTCTGGCACAAATTTGCCTCGAATTTGTTGTTGTTACTCAATCACTGGGAAGAAAATATGCAGCAATAAAGGATTGGAATAAAATTAGAGTAACAGAGCAGTTCACTAAACAATGCCTAATGGTTAGCCTTAGTAAATGATCCTACTTCATGTCTTTATAAATACCCTTTTTCTGCATTAAAACATAAACACATGTTTGAGCTCTAGGAAAAGAACCTACCTTCACCATCCTTTAAGAAAGTAGTTAACAGAGCAGCAAAACTTCACTTGGTCTTGCATGATAAGAACATTTTTTGCAAATGATCTTATGGATGGATGGTCATCAACAATTATGATACAATTAAACCTGCTCAATATCTAACCCAGAATTTTTCCCCCTTTCTCAAGTGAAAACTGATGGCGTTACGCTTTGATAACATTCCAGCCCTAGGAGACTTGCCACATTAGAAGTATAAGGGCCCAACAAACTGAAGATTATGCAGACCTGGAAAAGACGATCTGATACACCTAATATGCATGTCTCCCATGTTAAAACAAGTCAGGGTCGATCCATTGAAAAAAAAATCTTCTTTGATAGAGGGGTTAGTATGTGCAGGTCAGCAATTATTTGCAGTCTCAACCCAGAAGACTGTAGACTGAATTGCAAATTGATAAACTGTCTTCAGTAGCACGTAATTGAGGTGACCTTGAAACTGAACCTAGATCAGATGACCTCAGCAGTGCGGAACTAGTTGATTGGAAATTTCAGGGTGCGGTTTAAATAGTGGAAACTGAAGAAGCAAGGACTGGATACTTGGTGCAACAGTGGCTAAACATCTGTGGTTAGGAGGGAAGTAGCATGGACTGGCAGCTTGAATGCACTTCCACTTTACCTGCAAACTGAGTGAGGTCAGGAGCTATATTATCCCATAAAAGATCCTGGACTGACCATTTGCACTTGATTCTAGATACCATCAACTGATTTACAGGACGAATGACATGAAAAACAAACAAAACGAGGTTTACGGAATTATAGCAGATCATTTAAGCGAAATAAAAAGAAAGGGTTTTAGAATTGTATTCATTTTAGCAATTTAAACAAATACATTTGATTTGATGTTATATTTATTGCAATGTCCTGCAATTGTTTTAATTAACTATGCAAAATAAATTGACTTAATTTGATTTGGGTCCCACCCATACCATATATTGTTAGACTTGTCAAACTTGAGTGTCTATATTATCTAGTTTCCAAAGAGGTTTTTTGCCACTGGTCAGGACCATTGTACATATTTAAAAAATTGCCTATACACTGTGCGTTGTATGATGTTTGGGTATTACTGTCTGTATTTTGCACTGCACTGTCACTTAGAGCAATTGCGTTGTTTGACTGACTTGTGTCATAAGAAGATCATATAAATCAAAGAATGTTGATGAATTTGTGTTAACTATTTTTCTTGTAGACTACGGCAAGGCCAAGTCCATTAGTTCTTCATGTACTCTTAGGGGAACATTGTTTTTGTATAAACCTAAAACATGACCTGTTCTTCAGACATCCCAGGTATTATGTAGTTTGCTGCACAACCTTCTTTAATATGAACAGCATGGATTAACTTCCTCTTTTGCTTACCTTTTTCAGCATATTGTAATTTAGTTCAAACAATCAACATATAGTAATTTAGCTTGGTTAAATGAATGGAATGAATAGATTTTGATTATGTAGAATGCTAGGTTCTAAATTAGTGAAGATGTCTAGCAAATGCTCAGCTTTCTGTTTATCAAGATGCTATCCAACTTTCTACCTCACCTACTGCAAAACTAACCATTTCCTTGAGCTGGGGAACATCTCTGAGACCACCGGATCCACAACCAGTCAGGAGACTAACACTGATAGGGTTCTGAAGGCTGAAATTTTCTTGAACTTTGGTAGGAATAACCTAGCTGACTTTAGGAGGCCTTGAAGAGAAACAGAGCTGAGCAGATGAAAAAATACTGGTATTTTAGAATTACATGATGAAATGAACTGTGGTTTAGGTTTTGCCTGAAAACAAAACTGTAGAACAGGAACTGAGATAGTTTTGATGCAGTTCATGGCAGGAGAAAACCATAACATTTTGAGTTTAATTCACCCATGGTCCTTCACAGTTCATAAAAGGTTTTACCCTAAATTGCCTTGCCTGAGCTGGTCTCAGCAGAACGCTGACTAGCACATAAGAAGAAAGAAGATTTCCCTGATTGCTGCTAAGAAGAATTCATGTCTTTCTTGAAGGCTTCGAAGCAATGTGTACTTTATTTTATCTTGGATCGCTGGGACCATCACAGAGCTTCAAACACTTAAGAAGCTAACTCCTGTCCTGCTACAGAAAAAGCATGCCCCTAAGGAATCACAATAATTCCTGTGAATTTGAAAGGAAATCCTCCTATTGTTCCTTGCACTGTTGCAGAGAAAGTTGGAACTGGACATTTTGTTTTGGATATCTACTGGTGTTGTTAGGCATCCTTCTGCAACTTGAACACATGTAGAGACACTTAGTGAAGTTTTTCCAGAAAATGTTAAGACTATTAGTTTTAAAGAAAGATGTACTAAGACCTTTTTACTTGAGGCCTGGGACTTCAATGAGGTGAAACCTATTTTGGCTTAATTATAGACGTTTTTACTGCTGTTAGCTTTTGTGATGCATTGTTTGAGCCTACAGTGTGTACAATAAATAAACATATGAAGACAGTATAAACCACAAACTCCAGCCTTGGTTAACAAAATATTTTAAACTTCCAGAATTAGTCATAAGGTAAATCTTTTGAGCAATATGAACCACCATCCTTTACCTGACTATGGTCTACCTTGAGGTAGTCAAGAAGGATGCCCAAGTCCGGGTCTTTCTCATTCCATAGATCAAGTGTCTGCTTCTTCATTAATATTTTCTTTGTATCAAAATTGGTTCATAAATGTTAAGTTGTTTATTTCTCAACTATAATTTTGAACTGGAGTTTATTGTATGTGCACAGCAATACTTTTTGTGAGGAAAGCCTTGCTGCTTGAGCAAACCTACCAATAGTGAGCCATATATTTAATACATAAACCAATTCCCTTAGCAGAAGTCATACTGTATGAGCTTTGGGGAAGCTCAGCCACAACTCACATAATAGCTGCAACATCTATTGACATCTTCACATTAAAGATGAGCAAGGCTTTTAAGAGATCCTAGTGAAAATAAGCATCACTTCTATTCAGACAGAATGGAAGGCCACCAACTGTCCAGCACCCAAGCCAAATTTTCGATACACTGCCTTACTATCCTTACCTATGGATTAGGGTCCTCCATCAGTTTAGCTCTGCTGCATGCACAAAGGCCTGGTTATGAGTACTACTAAAATTGAACTTTGACCCCTCCCATAATCTGCAAGCATTACTTTAAATATACTATAAAACGGACAGGTCCACAACCAACCTAAACCTTCACCAATCATGGGAAAAAAATATTCAGGGTTGGAGGCAAATCTTTCTAGATGTCTACATTCAGGCATATGTAACAATCCCAGTCCTTGGTTTTGTCTGAGAGGGCACTTGTAATTGGGCATTTATAGAAGCCAACACAGCAGTACAAATTGGGCAATGCAGAAGTACTGAATTTTCTACTCATGTCTGACAAGTGATAGTATTGAGAGCTATGTGGGAATTAATCAAATGATTCATTATGTGCCTAAAGAGACGGAAGCTGTACATTATGTGGAATCTTTAAGTAACCTTTCTGGTACATGTGCTCATTAATGCACTTCTCCTTTGTCCTCAAAATTATATAGGTTAATGGAAACCCTCAATGATTTGTGACAATCATGTGATTTACATTTGAAGCTACTTTAATCAATTTATCTAATAATGTTGGAAACAAAATGTTATTGCTGTGATCAAAGCTGGACCAAGGTTTCATCAAGTGATTAATTTGCATGAAAGTCATGGTGTGCTGGCATTGGCCATAACTATGATACACACACGTCACAAAACTAGACCTATGCACTTCTATAGCTAATTAAACAATTCTCACACAAAGCACTTTAGAGTGGATCAAAGCTTTATTTAATAGAGCTGGTTTCAACTAACAAAGGAGTAGCAATGCAGGAAGCAAGATCCCTTTAGAAAACTGTGGAATTTACTGTGCACACCAATTATAGACAGTGCCAGTAAAAATCAAAATACAAATGCTTTGCCTTTATTGGAAGAGGTCCAATGTTTTCACACTTGCAGTAATGCCTTTTTTCGACGTCCCGAACTTAGTAGCATTGGACATTAAAAATATTCATGCTGTTAATAGGAAGGACCATTGTACAATGACAGAATGGAAAGCTCATTTCAATTGCATGTATTGCAGTGTGGTTTATTCAGTTTTAAATGGTAACTAGCTGATCTGTATTATTGCTATTAAAAAACTAGGGATTTTTATGATGTACTATGATAATATTATGCTTTTATATTTATCTACTTCTGCACCTGTGATCTGAATAGCTGTGGCTCTACCCGGATGATTTCCTCCACCGTGACCCTGAGCTACTCCTCAGAAAACCTGGGGTGCCGTTGCGGTGCCATGGTGTGGTGTGGGTGATATGTGGGGTGGGGTGTGTTGTGATGTTTGGGGTGATATTTAGGGGTGTGTTGTGTGAGGTGTATGGAGGTTGTGTGAGTGATGGTGTTGAGTGCCTGTGGATGCTAGTGTTGTTTCTGGTGGCCTTCTTTCTCAATTTTTGTCGTAGGGGTTTGTGGGTGATGTGGGTGTGTGTTTTATATTGTATTGAGTGTGAGGGAGTGGTGTGTGTATGTGTATCAGGTGTGTGTATTTCGATTTGTCCAATTTGGTCATGTTTTGTAAATGTGTGTGTATTATGAGCACGGCGGTGTGTAACGCCAATGGAATACCGCGGTTGAAAGACCGCCGCTTGGATTCGTGGGTCGTGATAGTGTGGGCGTATTCCTGTTGGCGTGACGGTGGAGGTTTTGTTATCGCCAGTTTATCACTGACCTTTGGTGTGGCAGACTTGTGTGGGTGTCTAAATTTTGACGGATTCCGAGCTGTGGGTCATAATAGTTGTGGTGGAATTCCGTGGCCGCGGCGGTGTGTTGGCGGTCTTCTGCATGGCGGTAAGCGGCATTCACTGCCATAGTCTGTACCTGTCGGTCACTACTCCTCACAAAAATATACACATGGAAACCCAGCAGAGTCACAATCATGGCCTAAATAGGCCCAGCTACAACTTAGAGGGGACTCCCAGAATATACTAGTATCACTCCTGGAGGCAGGATGGGTTTTAGGAAGATTTAACCTACTCCTCACCAATAGCAACCACACCAATACTAAGGTGCTGCACATTGCAGTACACATGTGCAAGTCATAATCTCCCATGAGTATGGGGGAAGATGGTAAGCAAGCACAAAATGTAACATCAATATCATCAACATTGTTGAAGTTGCAAAAACTAGTCATGTGTGTGGTATATGCTTGAGTGACTCACACAATGTTAGAAGAGTGTAAGAACAAGAAGGAGTATACCTATGTAAGATAATATTGCATCACAACCAGTGTTTAGCCTAATTAACTACCAGGTCCCATTGTGTGAGAAAGTCATCCAGTTTGAATAAACTACAAAATTTGAGTCACAGAAAATAATGCTGAATGACCCTGGCTGTACCCTGTGTCTGCTAACCAGGCCTAGAACCAATACTCAGAATAAAAGGCATATGTTACCTTGGCACAAGCACAATTCCCAAATTGAACTCCTGTAAGTCCCTAGTAAATAATAGGGCAAGGTTCAATCGAAATACTTCTAAGGGCCCAATGTACTAAGGTCTTTGGTGTCTGCAAACCACGAAAATCGTTGTTTGCGACTGCAAAAAGAGCAAGTACAATGTACCACCCCCCTATTTTGCAAGTTGTCGCAATTATCGACTCACAAAATAGGAATTTGTGACTCACAGTTGGGAAGGAGCATCCCGAGGGCATCTCTTCCTAATTGCGAGTCGCAGGGAGATGTATGATTGTTTTGTGACTGCAATTGCGGTTGCGAAACAATTGCAGTTGGTGGTAACCCATTTTCAAACAGGAAGGGGTCACCACGGGACCCTTCCCCCTTTGTGAGTGGATGCCAAAATATTTTTTCAGAGCAGGCAGTGGTCACAGGGACTGAAAAAAAAGGAAAAAAATCTTTCATTTTTTTTGTTTGAAATGTTTTCAGGAAAATCGCCTGCATTTTTAAAAAACTGCTTTATTTAAAAGCAGTCACAAATATGGTGGTCTTCTCTCCCCTGCGGGCCACCATCTCTGTGAGTGAAGCCATTTCCAATGGGATCGCAAATTCTGACCTAATTCGTGAATATTAATGAGGGAGGTCATTTGCGACCCCCATTGGGAATTGCAAACAGAGTGAGGTACACTGTTGTTCATCAGGTTTTGCGACTTGAAATTTGTGATCGCAAATGAGTCGCAAAACTCTGGGTCATACATCTGGTCCTAAGTCCCTAGTAGATAATATGGGAAGGCTAACACAAACAACCTGTAAGTCCCTAGAAGATATTAGGGCAGGGGAGTTTAGATGTACAGTAGGGTTCCTGCACTTGACTGTGCCCTGCTGGTTTTCTGCCATCCCTGTCTGATGGCAGCCCTACGGACTGTGTGCTAAAAGTGAAGTCTGTGCCAAACTACATGGTGTACACACTAAGTATAGGTTCAAAGAACATTAACACCCCCTCTAGGTGCCCTAGAGTTTATGTGGTCCATAACTTTGAGCAGGGACCAATACAAAGATGCATCATAGGGACTGCTGTTTGGAAAAATCCACCTCTAAACATGTAGATACCGTAGAAATGTACCTACATAGGGAAACACATGAAACACTGATATATGTAAATACACTGCTCTGAAAGAGAGCTATGAGTCATGAAAGAGCTCAAAAAATTGTTGAAAAGATAACCCAAAACATGTCATAGTAGTAGGCAAAACAAATTACAAATGAAGAACACATAACACTCACTTGCATGTCAATACAAAACACATCCATGACAAATGTCTTTTTAGCACATCCCAACACTTGCCTGCACGGGGAACTGTAAGTTTCCTATGTTACATGACAGCCTGATGCTTGTCCCTTGGGGCACACCATAGATCATAAAAATGCATGCACTGTCATAGGGGTGGGTGAACTGACAACATTACGGTGGTTGAAGAAGGAAATGTGCCATCTGCGTACTGTAATCCCAAAAATACATTTACCCTCACATATTTATACTCACAGAAAACACATTGTACACATAGGAAGACCGGAAGGTGGTAAACACAACTGTTCACATGCTTAATTGCAATCGATGTGACTCTTTACATACAGTAAGGCACACATTTCACTCCTTGTGCCAAAAAAAAGACACATTTTGGCATTTTCAGCCATCGTATAAGTAAGAAAATTACGCATTGCACACATGCATCCAAATTTCATCAGTGTGCATTGTCAGCCTCCCATTACAAACGTATGGCCATCATGCGTAAAAACATTATGCATTGCCCTAACACCTAATGCTTACACCCAGGATCTGATGCAGCTGTGCATCCTTGCTGCAAACAAGGAACTATGAAGTTGCTTTCAATTTCTCTTCCATTCACAGTCTTTTACTCTGTGCTTGGGAGAGGCTGTGTTGTGCTGGTGTTGTTCTGAGGAGTGGTGTTTGTGAGTCTTTTGTGCTGTCTGCCTTGTGTCCCTAAAATATTTTTTGTTGTGTTTATTGTCATATTGTGTTGTATTTGTGTGTATTATTGGGTGTCCCTGGAGTAGTTAAGTTCATAAGGGGTAGCTGTGGGTAGTTTGGGTGTTTTTTCATTTGTTAGGGGTACCATGGGTTTAGGTTGGGACATGTAGGGGAAGGGCCCAATATCTGAGTGCGGATGAGTTGGGGGGATTCATCTGGCCAGTGACATGCTACTTCCCTAATATAGTGGCCATGGGAGCCGAGTCATTCTGGGATACAAGACTGAGGCATGCAAGCTTCAGTGGGGGGGAGGTCCTGTACCACATGACGGGCACATTTGAGGCTGAGCGCATGGATCAACAATTGAAACATCGCTGGGCAGACCTCATTGCCTGGGAATGGGACCTTCCAGACCAACTGAGAATCGAGGTTGGTGGAACTGTGGGTATGTACACCATCTATGCGGCTGACTCCTGTTTTGCATTTCCAATTACATGTCTGTTGTCCATAGGGCCTCCTTTACCAAGTTATGACAAAGGGCAGGCCTGTGAGTAGTAGCCAATCAGCATCCATGACAAGGGGACATGCGTTTTGGACCGCATTTGAGGAGGGGCAGGGCCGGAGCCCCTTTAAATCTGCCTTCACGCTCCCTCTTCGTGGGAAGACTGTCAACAGATCAGGTTGCGGGCAGGACTAGGCTTATATTGACGAGCTCTGCGTCTGATCTATGGAAGGGTGGTGAGGGCCTGGTGGGGAGTATTGGAGATGAAAGGATGGAAATGGAAAAGTTACATAGACAGGATGTTATTGATGAAACTCCAATAGCTGGAGCTCCCGTTCAATTGGCCAATTCTACATAAACTCCCATATCTCACATAGAGAGGGAGATTAACATCTCCTCATCAACAAGGAAAGTAACACAACATGCACCCGCGGGATCAGGCAAAAACACATTGGGAGACAATCTTTTATTCTGGAACATGGCGGGTTTGCATACTAAAATCGAGAATGAGGATTGGCTAGAATTCATCAGACCTTTTTCTTGTGTGTGTTTACAAGAGACTTGGTCCGTGGATCCCATTCACATAAATGGTTTTAGGACATTTCACACCCCTGCAGTTCCTTGTCCATGGGTCAGGGTGAAAGGTGGACTGTGCACATTTATCTCCAACAAGTTTGATTTAATAAAGGATGTCAGTTCAATTTCTAACACGTTTTATCAACTGATACTATGTGAATTAAAAAATAAAGCACCATTTATAATAATGCCCCACAAAAAGATTCTCATCTATACTTAGGTCATTGCAGGAAGACTTGGGCTGTGTATGTAATTCCTCACATAAAGAGACCTTTACCGTGTGGGGGGGCGATTTTAATACTCATCTGTGTCCACAGATCGACGAGAAACCCTGTTCTTTTGGCACAGGTGGAAATGATGACTTATTTAATTTTTTACACAACCACTATGGTAATTTGATGAACGACGTATTATTTAAATTTGACCTCCTTTTCTGTAATAGTCTAAATGATAGTAACTCAAAGTTAAACCTACTTTTAATGGTAGATGTGCTAATACAATAATTGATTTTATATTAGTGTCTAATAATTTTGATTTTTACACATCTGAGTATAAAATTCATGATATCGTGCTCAGTGACCACTATCCCCAAAGTTTAAGGCTTGTACTGCCTCAAGCTATAAATAAACATAAGGGTTCAGCAGAGAAGGTAGTGAATATCGAACTGGGCGCAAGGAATGGTTACACTATTCGGTGGTCACAGATTGAACCCACAGGCTTTATGAAACAATTTTTGAGTAAATACACTAATGAGTTTGAAATTTACCTCTCAGATAACAGCAGATCACAGGAGTGTATTAAAGCATTCACTGCAATCACTTTTGGAATCAAACAGTCTCTCACAGTAAGCACAGGTAAACCTAGATTATTGGGAGACAAAGGGTGGTTTGATAGTGAATGTACACAGGCCCATAAGAGACTTAAACAGTACCTACACAGTCACAATCCTGATAAATATGAAATTACTTCTCTCAGGAACGAGTATAAAAAGGCTATAAAAAATAGGAAACAGAATTTTAAAAATGAGGCATGGCATTCTCTTCAGGACGCAAGTCTTCAGAATGACAACGTCAAATTCTGGAAGATAGTGAACTCCCCCCTCCTGTGGGATGGAATGCCACCAACTATCAAAATAGCCATCACGGAAGAGGAGTGGTTTACTTATTTTTCCAGAATATACTCCTCAAAAAATCTAGTCCTAGACTCAAATGTCCATAGATTGGATTTTCACCCTATTACCCCAACATTTAGTTTAAATGAGGTCACTGATGCTATCAACGCTAGTAAGAGTGGGAAAGCACCAGGCCAAGACGGAGTCCCAATTGATATTTATAAGTCCAATTTCCTATTATGGGGCCCATTATTGACACAGGTCCTACGAGCCTGTTGTGCCACAGCCTTTTTTCCAACCTGGACAGAGTCCATCATTGTCCCAATATTTAAAAAAGAAGATTGGCAAAATCCAGCATGTTACCAACCAATTTTACTGCTGGATACCCTTGCAAAGATTGCTAGATGCATTGTCCTAAATAGGTTGCGGGAATGGACAGAAGTCAATAATACTCTTTCGGACCTACAATATGGCTTCAGGGCTGGGATAGGGACTGTGGAAGAGGCCCTGAATTTAGATATTATAATTGGTAAATATACGAAGGCCAAGTCAGGAGCCTTATGTCTTGTATTTGTGCACCTGACTTCAGCGTTTGACTGTGTAATTCACAGCAAACTTTGGTCCATCTTACTGGATATGGGGGTAGATACTACAATAGTTAATTTCATTAGGGAATGATATTTTGGAGCTAATGCTAGGGTGCGCTATGGGTCTCAGGGGGAATGCACCTCAGCCTTTCCCATAAAGCGGGGGGTACGTCAAGGCTGTGTTTTAGCTCCCCTACTGTTTGCTTTATATATTAACAAATTAGAGGATGTTCTATCTATTGCCTGTAGAGATCTCCCACAAGTTGGTCCCCGAAAGATCCCAGCACTCTTGTATGCGGACAATGCTGTTTTGATGGCACGTACCCCAGTAGCTTTGCAGCGATTGTTAACAACTTTTGATAATTATATGGAAGACATAGGTCTTAGAATTAATCACTCTAAAACCTTTTCAATGACCTGTGGCACAAAACCTGTAAAAAAATCCCAAGTCATGCTAAAAGGTCTCGTAGTTGACACAGAAACCTTTTCATATCTAGGTATCATGTTCGATAATAAAGGAACTTGATTGCAAGCTATCAGGTCTAGGAAATTACTATTCACGAAAACTCTTATGGCTGTAAAAAATGTCTCCAAAAAGGTTGGTAGGGCTACCCCTAAAGACATGATGGCATGATGCAAAATGTGTTTCTGTTGCATTGTATGGGGCAGGCCACTGGGGATATAGGAAATGTAAAGCCCTACAGCTAGCCTAAAATTATTTTCTAAAGTTCATCTTAAGTGTGCCAAAATCTACCTCAACCTTGGTGTGTCATACAGAAATGGGAGCAACACACATCACAGATTTAATAAGCATGCAACCAATTTTACTTTGGCACAAAGTATGGACTTTTGATTCTGCCAGGCTGAATAGGGCTATCATAGAAGATGCTCAATTATTAACTCATTCGCCGCAAATCCCATGGCTGAATTATATAAAGAACTTTCTCACGGACCTGGGCCACCCTGAGCTATATTTTACTCCAGATAAAATTGAAATATTCTCTAGGAAAGACTTGAAAAACATCTGTCTTACCTACCTGGCTGACTCGAGGTGGGCCATTGAGTTAAAGAAATCTAGTGTAAGGAGGAATCTCCTGTTGCAGCAAGTAGATGGCATGGAACCATATCTAAAACATGTACTGAACTCGAGGCATCAATATGTCCTCACACGCCTAAGACTAGAGACCTTTCATCGTCTCGTCAGTTTTCTGCTTACCAATGACTGGACCCCAGCTCTGGAAAAATGCCCTTGTGATTCAGTGTCTGGCCAAAGCACAATGCATATAGTCTTTTTTTGCAAAATTTATTCTGATTTAAGGAAAGTGTTTGTGACTCCACTTTTAAATTCCATGCATTTTAAACAATGTCACCCAGCTTTTATTTATCTGCTGTCCCTTCCATCAATCATGATTTGCAATGGATTATCTCTATATTTATGTGCAGTAATTAAGGCCAGATCACATCATTAGGAAAATCAGGGAGGTCTCTTATTTTTATATTTTTTTAGTCAGGGTAATAGCTCCTGTTTTTAAATACACTGTCTTACTGATTTATATTGTTTCTTAGAAGAATACATGAACTTAGTTTCTTATAGTGAAATTTATTTAATGGTATTAATTGTTGTATGTTTTGATCTACTTTATTTATTTATATTATGTTGTTGCTGATTGGTGCTATTTGAGTGTATTACCTGCTTTTATGATTGTGAGATACAATCAAATAAATAATTTTTGATGATGACAAGGGCAACAATGCATGATCGATAAGACAAATGGCATATTTCTATCCTTGACCCCTGTGATTAGCGGCAAACTTGTGATGTGCTTCAATGCCAACACACTTGTGTCATTGTGCAGGGGTGGTTTAGGGGTACATGGTTACCAGGGACTGCTGTCCAATTCCTTTAATGGTCTGACTACTGTTGTATTTTGCACAGTCATGTATATGTGATGATAAAAGTGACACAGAAGTAAATGGAGTCATGGGTGAGTGTGCTCTGTGAGTCATATTTATGTGTAGAGAGCCATTACAATTAGGTATGCTTGTAAAATGTTTCAGTAGAAAGTCATCTGCAAAACATGAATAATTTAGCTGAGACAAGTCTGTATGGTTTCAGCACATATGTGTACATGTCAGCCCGGCCTACCAGAGAATGTCACTGAGACAAGTCTAATGGCCTATTGAGTATTCAGTAACCTAAGTCTTTTATGTCCATTAGCAAATCATGTGTAATGTGCAATAGTAGCATATAGTGTTCATTGTTCAACATTCACAGTGCTATGTCTTATGTTATTTCTCGCAGATGGACCCCATATGTCACTGGAGAGATGGCAAGTTTTGCAGACCCCAATGCTACCAGTGAGTGTCATCCTGTATGTGAAATGTGTAGTGCAAGTATTGTGTGTGATGTTATATGCTGTGTGCAGTGCCATGTACCAAGTGCATGTATGCTAATTCAGACACCACTTGCTATATATGGATATGGACAGTATGGTCGATGTAGTGTCCAGGATGTGCATCCCAAAAAAATGATGCACTGGCGGCAACGTGTAGTGCAAGGACCTTGTAAAAGTAATACATAGTGCATGAGTCCAAACACAGTGATGAGAGTAAGGGCATGTTTTAGAAGTACATGGTCCTACACATGCATGCAGGGTGGCAATATGTTGGTCTGTGAATGAAGATGTCATCCCCACAACACAGGCATCCGTGCACCATGGGTTCAAGGGTGCCTGAATTGCAGAGCTGAGTGATGTTGTGCAGGAAGGAATACCTTCATGCACATACACACACAAAATGTGTTTTAATCTCTCTATGTGTACTGCATGATATGGCACACATCGAAAGAGTGGACAAGGAGGAGGAATGTGGACAGTTCTCCCCCTTGCATCTAACTCACACCACATGTGGAGCAGCATAGGAACCTAATACATTCCCAAAATTTTAAATGTAGGAATGCGTCCGATTGCTACCCCACCTCAGGGGTGGCATAGTAGTGGTGCGACAAATGGATACAATTTTCTGCAACATATTTTTACATATTTCAATGTGTGTTGCATTCAGCATCACACAGTGCATGTGGTAGACGGCCTTCCTGATTGTTCATGTTGCCGGATATGTCCATTACTGCACATGTGCAATCATAGCTGCAACTCTGGCACCCCTATATTATGGTGCAGTTATGCCTGCTTTGGCACATGGAAACAAATGGTGCACCAGAACAAAGGTAAAGGACAGATATGCCCGAATCATGTGTATATGTTGCATTTGTGCGCTTTCCCGTGATACAGGGAGGCATATCCCATCACTTGCTGCCCAACCCTGCACAACAGGCCTCATACATGTTGCCCAATGAGAGTTAAATGGTGATGGATGCTACAGTTGACATGGTGAAGGGAGCGGGGTGATGGTTGTGGACTGGTTTGTGCGTAAAGTAGGGGGGGTCAGTGTGCTTTACATGTGTTTGGTGTTTATCCATTAGTGTGCCCACATACAGTCATTTTATCTCTGTGACCTAGGTTCCCCCCCCTTATGGTATTTGTTAGTTATCACATTGCCCCCCACTGTGACTTACTATGGGGTTGTTGTTACTCATTGTATGCTGCACTGTCCTGTCCCTGGACTCCTGTCACCAACTCCTCAGGGATGACAGCTACCACTATCTCCTCCAGGTCATCTAGCTCCTCCTGGGGAGCTGGAATTCCACCTCCAGTCTACAATGATGCTTTGTGGTTGCTGGAAGTCTCTCCTTTGTTCTTTGCTTGAAATTGTGCCAGACCTATTTACCATCAATGATGGTCCTCTTGACCTCTGACACACTGTTGACTTTATCCACAATGGACTGCCATATGGCCACTTTCATCTCTAATGGTAATTTTGAGGAGACAAAAATCTGCTGTTGATGCTTAGTCACCTAAGTGATCGGGATCTGGTTCTTCTTCTCACTAAACCTGCACTTCCACTTCCACTTCCTCTTCCCCTGCTCCTGGGAGTCTGTCTGGACATCCTGGCTGGTACTGGGTTATTGGGGTCCTCCTCAGGTCTTTGCTGTCCTTGATCCTCCATTTCCCGTGTGTCTCTTGTTTTTTTAATTTTTTAATTTCTTTTTTTGGTGCGTTTGTTTTGCCTTTTGTGGGATTTTTTTTACGGTTTCAGGAGCAAAAGTGACACTAGCATGACTAGCATCAAAATGTGTGCCGCTAGTCAGGCTAACGCCAATTTTGATCACTAATGTCATTTTTCTGCGACATGTCGCAAAGGCTAGAATCATATTTTTTACGCTAGTTTGCTCCTACTACCATGGTGCACCGTTTTGTAAATACAGTGCACAGATGGTGGTAAGAACTTAGTGTGGAGTTACATGTTTTGACACACAAATGCACAGTTGTGCATCATTTACTGTAAATGAGGCCCTACATTTCTTGCAGTAAGAGTAGTCAATTTTCTGTATATACCATTTTTAGGAGGAAGATATGTTCATTCTGCAGTCAACCACTTATGGGAATTTGCTTATGAAAGGTGACTAGCAGAGTAGGTCTTTAAAGCACCATGTTTCTAAAAAAGATCACCTAGCACTTCCCATGTGGCTCGCCATCAGCATTTCACTGGGCTAAGATAGCTGGCATGGAAGAGCCACTGCAAACAGAGCATGGCGAGTCTGACACGTCTTTCACTGGGTATGGATTTGCATGCCATTGCTTGAAGTTCCTGGTGAACTTGAAATGCTGATCTGTCGTGCCGTACGCTGCTTCACTCTGGGCCATCAGTATTGTGTCGGAACAAATGCATCATTCTTTAAAGTAGGCAACACGTACTTTCTAGGGAATATCAGCTAAGGCCTCTAACAATTCTTTTTACACCCAAGTCCAGCTTGAAACTAAAGGCCTGTGTCAGTGTTCCCCTTTCAGTTAATTTAAATACACTAGTGCTTTCCATGTAACCACTTACATGACTCAATTGAAACACAAACAGAAATAAAACAATGTTTTCTTTGCCCCCGGTTCTACTTGTAAGAGAATCCCAGTGTCTCTAGTTTGTGAACCTCTAATTTGTTTCCCCTTCTGCACCTCGCAGGTTTGTCACTTGACTTCAATAAGTCTCTAGGTAAACTTAATTGTGATACTAAAAACACATCGAGGTGGTGGGAGACCTCAAGTCCTCTAATATGAGACCACCTAGAGCTGCTAATAAGTGATGTTATTTTAACCTCTATGTGAACCAATTAGATAGTTGAACTATAGGAAAGAGATTTCACAGTTGTGTTCCGACCAGGCCCAAACATTCTGACCCCTTATGACTAATATGTTAGGAATTACTGGCTTAACTATAGTACTTTGGCTCAAGCAGCAAGGCATTCCTCAGGGAAATATATTTGGCACGTGAGGAACCACATGACAAAAATACGTTTAAAAACTGCTGTTAGCATATATAGGTACTGGCATTTCCACATCAATTAAGAATTGCACAAATAAGAAACTCAGCTGTAGGAGTCATTTGTTATAGCAGAAACGTGCCCATCAGAAACAATAGGAAAATGAAACACCAATGTTAGTCTATGATGTGGGGTATATCTGGATGTATGATATGCCATGACGATCCTAGACCAGATAAAATCAGTGGTTCATTGTGAAAATCTTAAGCTACATGTGGCTGGAAATTGTAGAAACCAAAGGATCTAAAAAGTCAGAACCATCTCTGGAGTGGGCCCTATTAATCTTGTATTTTGCATCATACAGCTCAGAGTAGGAAACATAAGATAAGATGAAGCTACTGAGGCTCTATTTTTGGGGTAGGTTTGCACATTACTCTGGTCCTCCTGCACGAGAGGTGTGCCAAGTCGTGAAGTGAATTGACTAAAAACTTCACAATTTTTTAACTCATTCGTATTTCAATGATGGACTGTGCAGGGCAGCATGTTGAATGCTGCAATGCACCACCAGTTCATCCCCTATAATCTGTTTCAGGCTCCTGTTCTTTGGTCTTGTACCCTGAGGCAATGTCTCCATGCTGTCTTGAGTCACTGTCCATTGTCTACTCAGCATCGTGCTCGTAACCATGTCCACTTCTGCATTTTCAATGGCACTTTCTACTTGCATGCGGTGTTCTGGACCACCGCAAGATTTTCTGACACAGGATTTCTTGTTCCTGGGACATCCTGCATAAACAGTCCTACTTAGTGGAATGCTGATATTAGTAATAATTATATCAGGAGGAGTCAGACAAGTTCAGGAATCTTTTCATTTTCAGTGTGGCAAAATGTCCAACCTTTAATATGGCAAATAGAAAAACTCCTTTATCTCACACTCCTCTAGACATATCGTAGCTTTTATAAAAGGTCTGTAATTGACGTCGCTCTACTGATATTTCTCCAAGTTCCTCCAAATTTATGAACTACTTTCTTAGACACTGGGCCATGGGTTTAAGTTGCAGAGGTGCCTCTTACTTCTTCAGCTGAGCTCCAAAAAATGTGCAGAGTTCTAACAGGTCCTTGGTGCCATGTCCATAGCTGCAACTGTTTTCTAAATCTACAGGATATTTTAAACTCCTCATACAAAGAAAATAAAATTTTCAGTCAGAAGAAGTCCATAAAGTAATTGGCAAAGGTTGAGATTAATTCAAATCTTTAATATATCACGTTTTTCTGTTAGAGATTGTCTGTTGTAGAGATAACCAGACTTTGATCCTTTGCTTTATTGGCTATAGCTATTCAAGCTGCCTTTCAGTGACGCTGTTTAAAAAGGAAGGAATCAGTCTGGAGTTTCTAAAATCCCCATTTAGGAAAGATAGAGTTCATAATGGTGCTCATCTGTCTCTGTTGAAGTAGGATGGAGGTTCATTTTCCTAAGCAACATCAGTACACTACAGCCATTGGAGAGAGATCCATAGGGGCAAGCAGGCTTCACTCTCAGACACTTGACTTCTGTGTCCTTGAGGGTTTGCATGAGACTACCATCACTAAGCCTTCTAAGCAACTCCCTCTTGCTAGACATTAAGGAGAGAGTGAAAAATGATTGCCTTGATAGGTCTTTCCCTGGTAGGCAGTGATTTTTTTATTCTTTGTTCTTTGTTTCTTTTCCAGCTTGCTGCGGTCGGAGGATCAAGCTGGGTATTTTAGCGAGTAAAACCAAAAGCAATTGGTGAGGATTCCTAGATAACCCAACCTAAAATTACCAGACTTTCCCTTCCTTCCTTGTACAACACTATGATTCAATTCCATTGCAAGAAATATGCTTTAATGCAAGATGCAAATATGTAGCCTTTTCATTGATAAATGTTTCAATTCCTTATGATTTTCTCTTTCCTTTCCCAAACACCCACCCTAGGCCAGTGCAGGCATTAACAGAAAATATTAAAACAAATACTATCCCAAACCTAGATCTGCACTACCTTCCATGAATCATTTGGCTCTGACAGTTTGTGGAAGCTTCCTTGTTTGAAAAGTGCATGTTCTAGAGGGACTAGTCACAATTATATGCAGTCTGGGATCCCTATGGCTCCTGCCTATTCTGGACATACCTTGTTTACTCTGAACTAACAAATGCAAGCTGTTATTATCACATAAGTAAGTGTGGACCAATGGTGGTCATTGAGGAATGTGGCTAGTCTCTCATAAAACACTGTAGTTACTGAAACATATCAGCACATAAATGTTCTCATATCATGCAGCGATTGCATGTTGTTAATGAAAAAGGGTTTTAATCTATGCAAGCAGGCTTGGTAAGCTGGTTGCATTAAGTATGCCCTGTTTAAAGAATGTGTTGTATTTTAGGTGCAATTAGGAAAAGCTGCACATCACTCTTGCACCCATATCTGGACTTTGTACCAGAAGTTGTGGAAAACAGATGTGTAGAATAATTCTGCATGTGAACTGTGGAGACTTCATCACTGTGCCACCCTACAGAAGTCACACAAATGATAAAGATACATTGAGTGTGGACTTGGGCACCAAATCAAAACCCAGCCTGATGGAGAAGGGCCCAAAAGAATTAGTCACCTAATTAAACAACATCTTGCACCTCTCTTAAACTTTGTGTTGCTGCGGTATATGTTGCATAATAGGAACATGCACGGCACTGAGGATTTGCTCAGTAGCACTGAAAACGTCACCAAGCAGTTAAGAGAAACTTCTATTACAAAGAATCACCAGAGAATATGTGTAAATGCATTGGATGCTATTGAAGGACCACAAATATCATCACGTTCCTTGGAAGTGAATTAGATTCATGGTCATCAGTCCACACATCACCATCGTACTATGCAGTCTGTGAATCCACTGTTGTTGGGCAGCCGCCGCATCACCGCATATGAGCGATGCACTGATTTTTTTTTTCTCCCGCCCAAGACTCGAGCGGGCCCCTCAAGCAAGAGTAGGGCTCGCAGATGGCAGAGTCCAGCAGCACCAGGAGAGTTGTAAGCAGTCTTTGATGTCCCTGAGACTGCAGAAGAACAGGGGGAAGCTGACAAGCCCTTGAAGATTTTTGGATTCAAGTCTAGTTGTTAGCACTGCAGGCAAGAAGCAGTAGACCAACACAGCAATGCAGTTGCAGAGTGGCAGTCCCTCTTGGCAGCACAGCTTGGATCTAGTAGATATCTGATTTTCTGGTGTTGAGGTCCAGTACATATACCCAAATATGCATTTGAAGTAGAGAGGACATCAGAGAAGGCCTTTGAAGTTCACCAGGTCCCTGCCGCTCCCTTCTATAGCACCAGACACTCTACTGGGGGTTATGAAGCCCTTTGTGTGAACAGAAGCAGAGCCCTATCCAGGTGCGTCAGCTCCTTTCACCCAGCTTGCTCCGGAAGACCTATCATTCTAGTGATGGGCCATCAGGATGCCAATGCCATTCCAAACTCCTGTGTGTGACTGTCTAGAGTGAATGCACAAAGCCCAGCTGTCATCAACCCCAGGTGTGTATTCAGAGACAGGCAAAGGCACAGAATCGTTATAGTAAGAAAATGCCAACTTTCTAAAAGTGGCATTTTCAGACTTAAAATTTTTAAATCCAACTTCACCATAAGTTAGGATTTAAAATTGTTAGTCCAGGGACACCAAACTCTATAGTTCATCTTTTCGTAATTTGAAATTACACTTAAAAGATGTTTAAGTATGCTATGATTTGGGGAGATGGGCCTCTCAGTAGTGAAACGTTTTTCCACTATCTGGACATGATAAACTTAAAAGTACACGTCCAACTCTTTATATAGACTGCACCCTGCCCTTGGGTCTACCTTAGGGGTGACTTACATGTAATAACAAGCATTTGCAATGCAATGGGAGTCGCATTTGCTCAACTTAGAGCTATTAGCATTTTAAAGTCCTAACTAGACATTTATTGCCACATAAAATTAAAATTGAAAGTAATACACTTTTATATAGGTGGCCTGATTTAAAGCACCACTCCATGAGCGTGAAGAAGCACACAAAATGAAACAGAAGTTAGCTTGCAGTCAAACATATCGGCAAATGTGCAGCAAGATTATGCTGCTTATCAAATAAAAAGAAAAAGTAGTCCAGAAACCATGCTGAAAACATGGAGCCTCGTATATTTTCAGAAGTTGGCCGCTGCCCTCGAGGAGGGATAAACACCGAAATGCATGCCTTTCACAAATAAAATCAAGCAATTTGTAAAAGGAAAGCCCACGAACCAATGAAACTGATGGGCATGGTAAAAAAGCCCAGAGAGAGATCACAGCAGGCTAGAGCGCTTGTGCGCTCGACCCTGAAAAGGAAAGTTTGGGCTTGGCAAGTGAATACTGGCGGATCACATTGAAACTTTCTAGAAAAGAGCTGTGGTAGATGAATTTGTTTTTGGAAAGTTTTGTGAAGAGTCATCAAATGGGGCCAATGTTATTAGCAAAACAAACAACACTCTTTCTATAACTAGCTAGTGGTGACTGCCAATAGGTAATTAAGATGTATATGTCTCTCCCCCCCCTCTCTCTCTCTCTCGGTCTATATATATATATATATATCTTCTTCCACAAAGATGAGATATCACTCAACATACGGCTGCACCCAGGCAAAGTTCAGCAACTGGCGACACATAAAAAGAAGAATGGTTCTCCCATTTGTTGATGCTCATCTGTTTATTTCAGCTAGATGCCAATTAGGTGCTACTTCCAAACAAAAACTGAAATGTCTTCTTCTGGACTTATTTATATTTATTCTTATTCCACACAAGATAGACAACAAAGTCAATGTGCACTCTGGTCTTCTGTTATTAAGGCACTTTCATTACCTTCAAGCAAATTTTGCTTGAAGATAATAGGAGTGCCTCAATAAATGAAGACCAGAGTGCGCATTGACTTTGTTATCTATCTTGTGTGGAATTGATGAGGGGAGTCGGTCTGTCGCCTACTACCATAGCTGCTTTGCTGACAGCTTTGTATCAAAATCTATCAAACTATCTATCTATCTACCTATCTGTCTCTCGCTCTCTCTCTCTCTATATATATATATATATATATATATATATATATATATATATATATGGCCAAGTCCCCTCTTTCCAAGTCTTATGAGGACCTGGGCACCCCATCCCCTAGGCATTTTATGTTAAAGGGGGATGGGAGCTGAGCTTTTTTATGAAAGGGAAGTGGGGCTAATTGGTCCCCCTCGCCATACATTATAAGCCCCTGGGCATCCTGTGCCTAATGGCTTTTTTTTAAGACAGGGGGAGAGCCATGTGGCCCATTCCCTGAGTTTTATTAGGCTCTGGGGACCCCATACCTCAGGGCTATTATTTGTTATTTAAGGTGAGGGTGCCGTGTGACCCCCACCAAGCCTTAGTAGGCCCAGGGGACCCCATCCCCAGGTCCTTTATTTTCACTGAACTCTAATGCCCCTTTAACCTTTGTTTTTTATAAGTGAATATATAAATGTGTGTTAATATAAATTGTAGAATTTCACTGGAAGAACCTGCAGTGGAGGTGCTCTCATGGTTATAATTGGTTAAAACATCTAAAAGTATAAAATTTTATTTTGAAAACACAGTTAAAGGGCAGTCCTGGTTATGACTGAGAAGCTATAAAGCGCAGAGATTTGACTGTAATGTCAAGCTTTAAAAACAGTAACTCTCAAGACAGCCAAATAAATTATAACTCGCTCACTTACCAATTAGAATGCTTATGATATTACTCTCAGGTGACAGTTGAATTTACAAATGCCATAAATGTGCTAACCCAATGAATGAGTTTACTGAATATAGTACTATGTTCTGGTTTGAGTAAGTGCCGTTATTTAATGATGTTGCTTTTAAATGTTATTGTTTATTAGTGTAGATATTATAAGGTCCTAACCAAAGCACAGGTTTTTACCTAGCTTAATACTAACCACATTTCAGGTACCAGAAACACATGGCATTCATAGAGTACATTCTTTACCATGCATTAAAGATGTGTAAGGAGTGCTTAGTTGCATCTCCTGTAAAATTATTAGTATTGGCAATACAAAGATGGACAGTTGCACTTGCTGATGGGAAGCATAAAGTTCTTGAAATTTGATATTGGCAAAAGGTAGAAAACAAAAAATGCAAATAAAATACATTTCAGGCTCAATACAAGCAAAATACATCATGCCATTTAAAAATAATGTCAGAACAATTATAACAGAAGCACTCCTATTGACCATAGGATGCAATGGAATTGGACTTCCATTTTTTAAACAAAGTCAAACAGCTGGCAAAATTAACTGAATAAGGACTTGCAAGAAATGGATTTATTGATTGAGGAGGTTGGAAGCCCCACTTTGCAACAACCACAATCATTGTCATGGTGAACTATAAAATTCACACATGTAACATGTGCCTAACCCTCTGGTAGCTTGGCACAAAGGAAGTCAGGCTTAACATAGAGGCCATGTGTAAAGTGCTTATACATCACACCCAGTAATAACGTGGAAACACATCTCAAACAAAAAGCCCAAATCCAGTTAATAGAACTGGAGCTATGCAGTTTTCAAAGTTTTACGTAAATTGAGCTCCTAAAAGCACAAAGCACCACTCACGGTCATCTGGTAATGCTAAACCGGAGGAAAAGTTCAGACTGACCGTGATGTAGTATGGGCCAGATACAGGTACCCGGTACTAATCAAATTATCTTCTCAAACTCCAGTGCAAACAGTTCTGTTCATGGTGGATGAGGTTGCCAGGGACAATGCAAATTAATGTGTATGCAGCACGAAGAGTTGGTTGCGTGTCATAGATGGTCATTATTGGAGTTTCAAGTTGGTAGTTAAAGCGGGCTGTCATTGTTGTAGCCCGAAGTGCAGATCTTGCATTGCTTAACATTTCTGGCAGATTCTGTAGTGCAAAGAGATGGGTTCACAGTAGCTTTGAGTTGGTGGCTGTTGGGGGTGGCATAGTCTTGCTGTGAACCTGCCTGTTCATGGTCATTAAGAGCCCAAAACGTCAGGATTTCACCTTTCTTAGGAGGAGCTCACTTGATGCCAGCTTAGGTCTAGGACTAGGAAAGGCACCTCTTGGGGATCAGGAACTCACTCCAGCAGTAGCTAGCAGGGCTCAGGAAGGTCCATTTGAAGCAAGTCAGCTAGGCAGATACACGGGGGCCTCTGGAACACTGTCCACATAGCTCAGACCACACGACCCTTGGTATCACTCAGGTAAGCCTGGGATGCAGGTACAGTCTTTGCTTCTTAGAAGGCTTAGCAGTCTTAAAACAGCATGGCAATATTCTGTTAGCAGCAGGGCAGTCCTTCTGTAATTTCAACAGGTCCATGAGTGTAGTGATGAATGGCTATGAAACGTCCCGGTACCACCTCCACATCTGGTTATGAAACATTGTTCCCTTTCCCTGTCAATGCCCCCAGAAGTCTGGGGAGACAAAAGATGGGATAGGTCTGGTTTCAGATTATGTTGTGTGTGTATCTGTGTGAGGCTGAGTCCTTTAAATTGGATGTGGGGCTCGGTGCAGCTCCTCTGAGTCATTGTGCCAGGATCGTTCATCCTCTCCGCACGTAGCTCCCTTTGTGTCACTGTCTGGAAGGAATGCACAAAGCTCAACAGCAGAGGAATTCACATTAATGTGACCCATGACACTGGCAGAATGCATAAATGATTGACAAAAGAAAATGCTAGCTTTCTGGAAGTGATATATTTAGAATTGTGTAACAATTTCGCTTAACCATTGTAGATATAGACTCTTATAAATTACAGTTCATTTGAGTGTAAACATTATATATGTATCTGTTCCCATCAAAGGTTATTTATTATTAATAACAAGAATGTGCTCCAGTATTATTCAATGCAGGAGATAGGCCTTTGGACAGTGAAGGTCTACTTTAGAGGTTTTTCCCTACCAGGACATGCAAAATTAAAGTACATATGTCCTATGTTTTAAATACAGTGTACCCCCCTCTGAGCATTTAGGGCCTGTTTTAGAGATGGCTGGTGTGTACTTAAAAGGAAGGTGTGTGTCTGACAAATGTTCATTTTGTCAGGTCGAAATTGCAGTTTAAAACAGCACTACTGCCTGCAGTAACATGTTTTTAAAGGCTACTTTAGTGGCTGGCACAATGAGTGCTGCAGCCACGCTGCTACTGTTAAATTTCAGGCCCTGGATACAGGTAATACCATCTACTAGGGACTTGCAAGTAAATTATGTGTGCCAATTAGGTTTATTGCAACCTTACCATATTTGAAGGCGAGAACACAGGCACTTTAGCACTGATTAGTACTAGTAAAATGCACAGAGTACTAAAGCTATTAAAATGAATTCAACAAAACAGGAGGCAGAAATTCTGGGGGTCTACTGGGCAAAAGGATTTAGGTCTAACATTACTATAGTGTGTAGTGTGTGATTTGTTTTATTTTTCTTTTGCTTACAGTGATTTTTCTTTTGTAGCCGGCCTACCCTCCATTGCAGTCGGCTTGGATTTTGGATTTGAACCGGTTCCTCATGACCTCAAATAATCTAGTCACTAGTGACTTCTAAGCACTGTTTCACATTTAATCTTTAAAAATTCATATCTCAACTTCTACTTATTAGATTGTTGTTGTTTTGGTCTTGTTTTTACTCAAATAAATATTATTTACAGGGAGTGCAGAATTATTAGGCAAATGAGTATTTTGACCACATCATCCTCTTTATGCATGTTGTCTTACTCCAAGCTGTATAGGCTCGAAAGCCTACTACCAATTAAGCATATTAGGTGATGTGCATCTCTGTAATGAGAAGGGGTGTGGTCTAATGACATCAACACCCTATATCAGGTGTGCATAATTATTAGGCAACTTCCTTTCCTTTGGCAAAATGGGTCAAAAGAAGGACTTGACAGGCTCAGAAAAGTCAAAAATAGAGAGATATCTTGCAGAGGGATGCAGGACTCTTAAAATTACAAAGCTTCTGAAGCGTGATCATCGAACAATCAAGCGTTTCATTCCAATTAGTCAACAGGGTCGCAAGAAGCGTGTGGAAAAACCAAGGCGCAAAATAACTGCCCATGAACTGAGAAAAGTCAAGCGTGCAGCTGCCACGATGCCACTTGCCACCAGTTTGGCCATATTTCAGAGCTGCAACATCACTGGAGTGCCCAAAAGCACAAGGTGTGCAATACTCAGAGACATGGCCAAGGTAAGAAAGGCTGAAAGACGACCACCACTGAACAAGACACACAAGCAGAAACGTCAAGACTGGGCCAAGAAATATCTCAAGACTGATTTTTCTAAGGTTTTATGGACTGATGAAATGAGAGTGAGTCTTGATGGGCCAGATGGATGGGCCCGTGGCTGGATTGGTAAAGGGCAGAGAGCTCCAGTCCAACTCAGACGCCAGCAAGGTGGAGGTGGAGTACTGGTTTGGGCTGGTATCATCAAAGATGAGCTTGTGGGGCCTTTTCGGGTTGAGGATGGAGTCAAGCTCAACTCCCAGTCCTACTGCCAGTTCCTGGAAGACACCTTCTTCAAGCAGTGGTACAGGAAGAAGTCTGCATCCTTCAAGAAAAACATGATTTTCATGCAGGACAATGCTCCATCACACGCGTCCAAGTACTCCACAGCGTGGCTGGCAAGAAAGGGTATAAAAGAAGGAAATCTAATGACATGGCCTCCTTGTTCACCTGATCTGAACCCCATTGAGAACCTGTGGTCCATCATCAAATGTGAGATTTACAAGGAGGGAAAACAGTACACCTCTCTGAACAGTGTCTGGGAGGCTGTGGTTGCTGCTGCACGCAATGTTGATGGTGAACAGATCAAAACACTGACAGAATCCATGGATGGCAGGCTTTTGAGTGTCCTTGCAAAGAAAGGTGGCTATAATGGTCACTGATTTGTTTTTGTTTTGTTTTTGAATGTCAGAAATTTATATTTGTGAATGTTGAGATGTTATATTGGTTTCACTGGTAATAATAAATAATTGAAATGGGTATATATTTTTTTTGTTAAGTTGCCTAATAATTATGCACAGTGATAGTCACCTGCACACACAGATATCCCCCTAACATAGCTAAAACTAAAAACAAACTAAAAACTACTTCCAAAAATATTCAGCTTTGATATTAATGAGTTTTTTGGGTTCATTGAGAACATGGTTGTTGTTCAATAATAAAATTAATCCTCAAAAATACAACTTGCCTAATAATTCTGCACTCCCTGTATTTTTCTAAACTGGTGCCGAGTTATTTTGTGGTGTCTTTTACTGTGTTACTATAATTAAGTGTTACACAAATCCTTTACACATTGCTTCCTAGGTTGAGCCGGACTGCTCCCTGGAAAGCTACCAGAGGGTGAGCACAGGATACTATAGGGAATGAAAAGTATTGAAAAAATGAAAAGAAAGGAGGATAACATTTTAAAAGATGGGTAAAAAATTAGAAACTTTAAAAAATAAATCGAAATATGGGGTAGGCATTGTCGAAGATTATATATGAATCTATATTTATCTTGTAGTATTTTAACAGGTGATTTGAGGTATTAATTTCAATTTTACTTTCATTTTGGTATGTTTGTGTCACAGAAAAATATTTATGTACACTTGGGTGTGTAATATATGTAGAAAATGTTTTGGAAGAGGTTAATTCCATGGTGGAAAAATGGCAGACGAACTGAGTTATGTAATATTGAGGGTTTGCAGTCTAGCCCATTTGGGACATGGATTTGATGGATGAACTATGTTATAATACTGCCTGTCATGCTGTATACACAGGCCCAGTATGGTGGGTGCAACTAATTACTGATTTCTACCTTCTGTGAGATACCAGGCCTGGTTTACATTGTTTTATTATTTTTTTAATAACAACAACCGAGAACCACTTTTCACAGAGAAACCAGCATCGAGAAAATTCAGTATATTTAAAACGTCAAATGATTTAAGGTTACTACGTCTAACCTATAATTCATAAAATGATTTACTTTAACAATAGTTAAAAAAGAAACAGAGAAAAGGAGTAAAGGGTTATAGGAATGAATAGGTTGAGTACTAGTAAAAGCAATACTATTAGTAAAGAGAGGTTCAGAGTTATTTATGTTAAAGATAATAATAATAAGTGTTAGGATTCGATTTTGATTTAGACATATGTTTATGGTGTAGCGAACAACATATTTGGTAAGGAGGACATTGTAGCAGTTTCATTTTAGTCATATAATGTAAACGAGGATCATACTAATTTCATATATTATGGGGTATTTCTGTAAATATATGTTTTTTCTGTAATACCGTTTTCCCCTCTATTTGTTGTCTGTAAAGTTTAGTTCAGAGTGAAAGTATTCTTTGTAATGAAAGATTGCCAGACACACATTTACAGTTGAGTTTTTAATTCACTAACAGAGGAAGGACTACTTTGCAAGGTGCCAAACAACAGGGAGTTACCAGTTCAATTTTTAGAGGGGACCTACTTCACTACATCTATTTCCTAGGTCTAACAACAGCCCTAAAGAGGAATGGGGGAAAGGGGTTCAATAATCGTCAATAAATTACCTGCTCATTTCAAAGTACCCACCTGAGAGTGCAAACTTAGACTGCTTTTGGGACATTCTAGGATTGTAAACAGTTTCCTTCTTCCCTTAGGTGTTAACATGGTCCCGTGAGTATTAAAATAGGGGACTTGCTCTAAGCCAGTCAAGAACACCCTGATTCACATGTTCAAAGCAGATTAATCCCCATGATGAAGGCACAAAAACCATCCAAGCACCTGTCCTATGACGTGCTCGTTCCAGGGTATATACAATTTCTGCAAGAGTTGCAGTTTTTGTTAAACCTTCATCTTTGCCACCGTTTCAAAGTGTAAAAAAAAATAACAAGTCAAACTAAAAAATGCACATGCAGAGCAGACTCATGGTATGATTTGCATCCTTGATTGAGAGGTGAGGCCCAGCCAGCGACCATACCATAGCTTAAGTGTGCACAGGATGTATCATACATCGATCCTAGAAACACATAAAAATTTGATTTTTCTTCATTGTATTAGGAAGCATTATATGTTAACGTATTTTTAGTGAATCAAATACACATACATGTATTGGCATTTATTACAGAAAAAAACCTAATTGGACCAAGCCAGACTTAGAGTTTGGAACAGGTAGATCTCAAAGCATCACTGGAGAGCCCATCTGTAGCAAAGTATTGTGTGCAGAGTAATTGACCAACCTCAGTTTCATACAAGCTAGGTTTAAGTGTTTTATGCTCTTTTGTATTGAACATTAAGGGGGTCATTACGATCTCGGCGGGGAATTGCTGACAGTTGACAGAAGACCGCCAGCGCAAAGAACCCCCCGCCAGCCACATAAAGAACATCCAGCTGGGCTGGCGGGTGGAAACAGTGTTTCCGCCGGACGGCCCAGATGGAAACCCCGCAGCAATGTGGCAGTGCGGTGGGTGCAGCAGCACCCGTCGTGCATTTCACTGCCTGTAATTCGGGCAGTAAAATGCACGATGGAACTCTGCATGGGGGCCCCCTGCACTGCCCATGCCAAGTGCATGGGCAGTTTAGGGGTCACCAGCCTTTCTGCCAGCCTTTCCCTGGCGGTGTAAACCACCAGGGAAAGGCTGGTGGAATATGACTCATTATCTGGAGGGCAGCGCTGCCCTGTTGTATCTGAAACACCGGCGGGAGCCTGGGGGTGGGGGTGTTTCATCCGTGGCGGTTCAGCCACGTTAGTAATATGGTGGTCTGGACCACCATGCCGATGGCAGCAATTACCACCACCACCGACATGGCGGTCCAGACCGCCATGTTCATTATGAGGGCCTAAATCTTTGGTGGAGCAAAATCTTCCAAAAATAAATTTACAAAAAGAGAGAGGGTGGAGGGTGCATTAGGAAGTTCTCACTTTGTAATACATCTTAATTGGTTTACTGCCTAAAAAGAAAAATGATTAACCGAATTAGATAGAATATATGCAGATGTGCAAAGTGAAACGTTGTGTTTATTACCTTTATGTGTGGCAAGGTGCATGGTGACACTCCCCTCAATCAATAATAGAAATATATTGTATACTACACTGTTCAAGTTTGATTGTATAGTGTAGTGTTTGTATATGACATATAATCACTTGCAAAGGAGCGTGTCCTTCACAACTAATAAATTCTGACGTTCATCTTCACTGGGAACCTAGTACCCCACTGTATCACTTGACTCTTTTAGGGTAGTGAAGCAGAGAAGTCCAAGGCCTACCTATTGGAGGTAGAATGAGTTAGTAATCCCAGTTCTATGGTAGGCAGCACCACCACTAAATAAATAATTGGCCAGTCAACGATTTTTCTTACAAAAAAATTAAAGGTATCTTTACTTGAACACCACTAAAAACAATGAACTAATTTACAATTGTACATAATAAGGTACATGGAATTTCCTTTGGTGACACCCCCATATCCTGTTACACCACTAGTGGGCCCTCATCCCCTTAACCAGAGTACTCCCCACCGATACTAGATGCAGTATCACAATAGAAGTCATTATCATTAAGGCATCCCTACTTTTTTTTCCCCGGTTGTCACCACATCAGTATACACAAAGAACATGTTATAATCGGAGAACATCCGGAACAACAACTCTGGAACCACAATGTCTTTGTTAACCCAAGTGGAACCATGCTTCTGTTAATGACTCCCTTCTTCTCTGCCTTAACCACGCATGTGCTGAACAACGCACATGTGTGGTTAAGGCAGAGAAAAAGGGAGTTAGCATCGGAAGAGGACGTGTTCAGGTAAGTGGGGCTGAGTCAGGGTTGGGGATCGTTTTTAGGGGTGGGGTGGATTAAGGGCTTGGGGTGAGGGAGGTCGGGGTAGTTTGTTTTTATAGGGGCGGGTGGGGGATCAGGGTAGTTCTGTTTTTTTTTGGGGTGAGGATCGGGCAATTCTGTTTTTAGGGGTGGGGTAGTTTTCTATTAGAGGGTGGGGAGGTCAGGGGTCTTTTGTTTTGGGGGGGTGGGATCGGGGTAGTTTGTGTTTTTTTTTTTTTTTTTTGCTTAATGGGTTCATATGTATTTTAATCATTTATTCCCATACAGAATACTGGTTAGCAGTCAGGTTACCCCCTGTCCAAGCAAGGACCCTCACTCCACACAATCCAAATTATCCTGTGCCCACCCTCTGGTAGCTTGGCACTGAGCAGTCAGGCTTAACTTAGATAGCAATGTGTAAAGTATTTGTGCAATAAATCATACAATAACACAATATAGCACCACAAAAATAAACCGCACAGTGTTTAGAACAATATATAATATTTATCTGGATATTTGCAGTTCAAAAACGATCAAAGATGCAATACGAAAATGTAAAGATATCACTGAAAAAGGGATATAAAGTGTCTTAAGTCTTTTAAAAGCAAACAAAGTCTCTTTCAAGCACAAAGTACCTGGTTGGAGTGAAAAATCTCCCCAAAGGGCCGCAGAAGAGGAGATGCGTGGAAAATGGTGTGTGCGTCTATTTCGCCCCCTCACACACAGACTTGCGTCGTTATTTTCCATGCGGGGAAGACGTTGCGTCTATTTCTGGTGCGCGGACGGGCCTCCTCTTCGGGTTGCGGGGTTTTCAGACACCCCGGGGCCTGTGTGGGGAATCCTGGGCTTGTTGGCAAGCTCTGCGTCGTTCCGGTGGGCGATGCGTGGACATTTCTCCCTCACGGCAGGCACTGCGTCGATTTCCCCTCTGGGAGTCGGGCGGCGTTGTCCCAGGTCGGCTGTGCGTCGATCTGGTGGGCCGTGCATCGAAGTCCCGGTCGCACCGCAGGTGCCGCGTCGATCTTTTCCTTGCGAAGTCAATCAGCGGCAGCCCGGGTCGGTGTGCGGTGAATTGTTCACCACGGAGCAAGCTGTGTGTCAAATTTATTGCCGCACAAGGAGTCCAGTTGCAAAAGAGAAGTTTTTTTGGTCCTGAGACTTCAGGGAACAGGAAGCAAGCTCTATCCAAGCCCTTGAGAGCACTTCTTCACCACAGCCAGGGAACAGCAATGCAGCAGGGCAACAGCAAGGCAGCAGTCCTTCAGAGAAAGCAGTCAGGTGAGTCCTTTGGGCAGCCAGGCAGTTCTTCTTGGCAGGATGCAGGTTCTGGTTACAAGTTTCTTCTCCAGGAAGTGTCTCAGGTGGTAGGGCAGAGGCCCTGTTTTATACCCAAATGTGCCTTTGAAGTGGGGGAGACTTCAAAGAGTGGCTTAGAAGTGCACCAGGTCCCCTTTCAGTTCAATCCTGTCTGCCAGGGTCACAGTAGGGGGTGTGGCAGTCCTCTGTGTGAGAGCAGGCTCTCCACCTTACCAGCCCAGGAAGACCCATTCAAAATGCAGATGTACGCAAGTGAGGCTGAGTACCCTGAGTGAATGCACAAGGAGCTGTCAACTAAACCCAGCCAGATGTGGATTGTAAGGCACAGAAAGATTTAAGTGCAGAGAAATGCTCACTTTCTAAAAGTGGCATTTCTACAATAGTAATATTAAATCCAACTTCACCAGTCAGCAGGATTTTGTATTACCATTCTGGCCATACTAAATATGACCTTCCTACTCCTTTCAGATCAGTAGCTATCACTTCAATAATGTATGAGGGAAGCCCCAATGTTAGCCTATGAAGGGAGCAGGCCTCACAGTATTGTAAAAATGAATTTAGGAGTTTTACACTACCAGGACATGTAAACTACACAAGTACATGTCCTGCCTTTTACCCACACAGAACCCTGCTCTTGGGATTACCTAGGGCACAACTTAGGGGTGACCTATATGTAGGAAAAGGGGAGTTTTCAGGTTGGCAAGTACTTTTAAATGCCAAGTCGAAGTGGCAGTGAAACTGCACACACAGGCACTGAAATGGCAGGCCTGAGATAGGGTTAAGGGGCTATTTAAGTGGGTGGCACAACCAGTGCTGCAGGCTCACTAGTAGCATTTAATCTACAGGCCCTGGGCACATACAGTGCACATTACCAGGGACTTATAAGTAAATTAAATAGTCCAATTGGGTATGATCCAATTTTCCCATGTTTAAAGGGAGAAAGCATATGCACTTTAGCACTGGTTAGCAGTGGTAAAGTGCGCAGAGTCTAAAAACCAGCAAAAACAGTGTCCAAAAAGTGGTGGGAGGCAGGCAGGCAAAGTTAGGGGTGACCGCCCTAAGGCTGTCGGGTCTGACGCCACCATACTCTGGGGGTGCATGTGCCACGATGAATGCACTCTAGCTCTCCAACCTGTTGTTGAAGGTGCTGCCGCTGCTCCCGTCGCAGCTTATTATTCCTCGCAGAGGTTGTAAGAAACACTTCCCATATAACCTCCTTACATGCATCCGAAAGGAGCGAGACAGGAATATCCACTGTGTCGTTTACGATCATGTAATCCTACATGGCCGTCTCAATTTGCTTAACCACCTCAGTTCACTCTAGAAGGGACTCTTGCAGGTGGCACAGTTGGTATGCTCAATTTGGGAGGGTGTGTATTAAGTTAAGGGCCACTGCCACATGGTCTGATAAGGCACTGGGCTCTATATCTATGGCAGTTACCATACCTAGTACTTTGGCCAACCCTATGAAATTATCTGGGTGGGCAAACGTTTTGTTCGCGCGGGAATGAAATGTATAGTCCCGAGTATGTGGGTGAGAAGCTCTCCAGAGGTCTGTATGCCGAAGTCCTGCATCCACTGAGCAAACGCTTCAGAAATCTTTCTCTTTCCAACGTGATGAAGGGCAGAATGATCTATGTTATTTTGGAATACTAAGTTTGAATACCCACCCACCAGAATAAGTCTGCCCCAGAAGTCGTGGCTTCGGCTATTGCTTTTCAGAGGAAGGGCTCCTGTCCATCATTAGGGGCATAGATAGATTCCAGAGCAAAGGAGGATGCCTCAACTGCCACTCGGTGGACCAGCAGCCTGCCCCTAAATTCTGCAGTTCAGTCAGTCTTCCCCCGGAAGGACCTAGAGACTAGGATAGCTACTCTGGCTGTCTTGGTAGCCATTGAGGAATGAAACTGTTGAGAGAAGGTTCGGCCCTTAAGGCAGTGCCAGTCCCCTGAAACGAAGTGTGTCACCTGTAACAGGCAAATATCTGCTCCAGAGTATTCTATATAGGAGATAATTGCTGGCCTCTTGACTGGGTTATTGAGCCCCTTCAAATTAAGGGTGATGATCTGCAGTGCATCATGCATAATGACAGGGGGTGGGCTTAGCAACATTGCTGGATATCCTGATAGGCCTCATCCATAACCCCAGTATGCCGCTGGACTGTGTAAACTTGTCATGTGGGATCTTAAGGTTTGAGTGGCTCCCCTCTGAGCTTCGTTCGTATCCCCCAAAATAATGCCCGCCAACCAACATAGAAAACAAACAGCAACATTGTCTTTAGGTGGGTAGCAGCCCAAATATGAACTATCTTCTCTCCAGTGGAATAACAACGTCAGGGTCCATGTGAAAACTGGTCCGCCGATCTCCTCGGCCTCTGCACCTCCACAAATCCACTCCCCACAAAGACATTTAAGAACTAGGTCCACCACTTCATGTTGTCTCTGTTTTATTTGTGCTGCAGGTCAGGGACTCCAACACCACACAGTGCTCCTGTGCAATGGTCTCAGGGTCCGGTCGGTCTTCCCTAGACAGCTGCAAGGTTCTCTGATGTGTTGACCATCTGGATGCTTCACGGTGCATGGGCCTTGTGAGATCCGTAGCTTTGTTAGTGTGGTCAATCCCCAGAAGGTCACATGGGTCAGACATGGAGGGAATCTGGTGAAGTCCGCCCTCCCAGCAAAATATAATTTGAAATGGGTTCGCACCAGGAATAGGAGATACCCTGTTCTCAGAGTTGTGCTGTGGCGGGGATAAAGGTGCGTCTTTTCTGGAGGGTTAGCACCAAAAGGTCCTGGTACAGCTGTAATGTGGTGAACTGTAAAGGGTGAAGTTCCCTTGACTTACAGATGATTCGCTCTTTAAAAGGGAAGTCATGGACACACACTAGGATATAGTTGGGCGGGATGTCCATATTGGAAGTCTCTGGTGTCTTGGCACAGAGGGCTTTGACATAGGTGTTCAAATCAGTCCCTTCCATAGGAATCAGATTCTCCCTGATGTGAACGTTATTACGTCTCAATTTATTTTTGAGAGCCTCTGAATGTGCTTGGAGGTCAATACGGTGTTCTTTTAGGCAGATAACCTCTTACTGGAGTTGGTAGATCTCTTCATCTCTGTTAGTTGCTTTGTTCTCCAATGTAGAGACCCTGTTGCCCATCTCGGCTAATTCAGCACACACTGACTTTAGGTCCTGAGAAAGGTCTTGTTTGACCATTTGAAGGTCCTCTCTGAGGGAGGCAAAAAGGGCTTTAAGGAAAGAGCAAGTTACTGGATCCTTCATATTGTTGTTCCCTGTCTGTGGGTCCTGGGTGGTCTGTGAGGGGCGAGCATCAACTCCCTGTCCAGTAGGTCTAGTGAGCATCTCCTTGAGGGAGCGGTCCCTCTTGGTCCTCACTGTCGCCATCAGTGAGCTCACCTGCTGTCCGCGATTTCACCAGAGATTTGTGGGGCCGCCATCAACCCAGTGTGTCTTCAGACTGCATAAAGCCCCACTCCAGTGAGCTCCCAAGGGGGCGAAGGTGGGGATCACTTTTACGCCTGGAGGGCCTACCTTCTCTGTCCCTCCTCGGGCCCTCTTCATAGGATCATCGAATACCCAAGTTGTGGGGCCTCCACGGGGGGAGTCCTGTAATTGGGGGATAATATACTTCCCCGGTGTTAGACCTGACATGCCTTAGGGTGGTCACCCCTAACTTTTTGCCTGACTCCCTCCACTTTTTGGACTCTGTTTTTGCTGGTTTTTAGACTCAGCTAAATGAGGAGGGCTCAGACCAACCAGTAGTCTTTATTAGCAGAAGACTATTACCACGGGAACGAAGGTGGAGAGCTATTGAGAGAGAAGCATTTGCTGTGGTCTGGGTACTGAAGAAGCTAAGACCCTACCTGTTTGGGACTCACTTCCGGGTTCAGACAGACCACAGGCCCCTCAGATGGCTCATGCAGATGAGAGGTGAGAATCCAAAACTCTTGAGGTGGTCCATTTCCCTACAGGGGATGGACTTTACGGTGGAGCATCGCCCAGGGGGTGACCACGCCAATGCTGATGGTCTCTCCAGATACTTCCGCCTTAGCGATGAGAGCTCCCAGGAGGTCGGGTAGCTCTCCCCACTTTCAGCTGGGGGGGACACATGTTAGACTTGACATGCCTTAGGGTAGTCACCCCTAACTTTTTGCCTGCCTCCCTCCACTTTTTGGACTCTGTTTTTTATGGCTTTTAGACTCTGCGCACTTTACCACTGCTAACCAGTGCTAAAGTGCATATGCTCTCTCCCTTTAAACATGGTCACTTTGGATTATTCCCAATTGGACTATTTAATATACTTATAAGTCCCTAGTAATGGGCACTGTATGTGCCTAGGTCCTGTACATTAAATGCTACTAGTGGGCCTGCAGCACTGGTTGGGCCACCCACTCAAGTAGCCCCTTACCTTGTCCCAGGCCTGCCATGGCAAGGCCTGTGTGTGCAGTTTCACTGCCACTTCGACTTGGCATTTAAAAGTACTTGCCAAGCCTAAAGCTCCCCTTTTTCTACACATAAGTCACCTCTAATGTGTGCCCTAGGTAACCCCGAGAGCAGGGTGCTGTGTGGGTAAAAGGCAAGACATGTACCTGTGTAGTTTACATGTCCTGGTAGTGTAAAAACCCTAAATTTGTTTGTACACTACTGAGAGACCTGCTCCCTTCATAGGCTAACATTGGGGCTGCCCTCATACATTGGTGAAGTAGCAGCTGCTGATCTGAAGGGAGTAGGAAGGTCACTTTTAGAAAGTGAGCATTTCTATGCACTTAAATCTTTCTGTGACTTACAATCCACGTCTGGCTAGGTTTAGTTGACAGCTCCTTGTGCATTCACTCAGACACACCCCAAGCACAGGGTACTCAGCCTCACTTGCATACATCTGCATTTTGAATGGGTCTTCCTGGGCTGGGAGGGTGGAGGGTCTGCTCTGACACAAAGGACTGCCACACCCCCTACTGTGACCCTGGCAGACAGGATTGAACTGAAAGGGGACCTGGTGCATTTCTAAGCCACTCTTTGAAGTCTCCCCCACTTCAAAGGCACATTTGGGTATAAAACAGGGCCTCTTCCCTACCACCTCAGACACTTGTTGGAGAAGAAACCTGAACCAGAACCTGCATCCTGCCAAGAAGAACTGCCTGGCTGCTCAAAGGAGGCAGCTGTCTGCTTTCTACAAAGGACTGCTGCCTTGCTGTTGGCCTGCTGCCTTGCTGAACTCTTGTCTGGCTGTAAATGTGCTCTCCAAGGGCTTGGATAGAGCTTGCCTCCTGTTCCCTGAAGTCTCAGGACCAAAAAGACTTCTCTTTTTCATTTGGACTCTTTGTGCGCCGAAAATTTCGACGCACAGCTTGCTCCGCGGTGATAAAATCGCTGCACACCGACGCTGATCGACGCAACGCCTTCGGGGCGACTGGAACTTCGACCCACGGCCTCGCAAGGACAACGCCGCCCAACTTCCAGAGGGGAAATCGACGTGACGCCTGCTGTGAGAACCAAAATTCCACGCACAGCCTCCCGGAACAACGTGCAGCCAGAAAACAAGCCGAAGAATCCACGCACAGACCCCGGGACATCTGGTAATCCCGCGAACCACAGAAAAAGACTGTCCGCACGCCCGCGTGAAAAATAACGACGCAAGTCCGTGTGTGCAGGGGAGAAATCGACGCACACACCATTTTTCCACGTATCTCTTCTTCTGCGGCCCTTGGCGGAGATTTGCCACTGTAAACCAGGTACTTTGTGCTTGAAAGAGACTTTGTTTGCTTTTGAAAGACTTAAGACACTTAGGGGGTCATTACGACCTCAGCGGTCTTTTTGCAAGACCGCCGAGGGACCGCCGTGCGGAAGACCGCCTGTGCAGGCGGTTTGCCGCTCGGCGTATTATGACTGCTGGCTGCTCTCTGTCGTTATTCTGACGGAGAGCTGCCAACAGCCATACTTGCGGGCGGCGGGGAAGTGGAGGTTGCTCCACCTCCACGCCAACAGAACACCGCCCAGCGAATCACGTCCTGTGATTCGCCGTGGGGGTGTTCTGTTGGCGGTGTGGTGTCGGCGGAGCTGCCCCCATGGCTCCCGTCCCCTCCCGGAGGATCGACGGAACAGGTAAGTCGATCATCCATTAGGGGAGGGGGGTGTTGTGTGTTGTGTGCGTGCATGGCGGTGTACGTGTGTGTATATAGAGGGGGTGTGTGAGTGCGTGTATGCTTGCGGGGGTGTTGTGTGTATGGGAATGAGTGCGTGTATGGCTGTGGGTATGTCTGTATGGATGTGTGCGTGTATGTTTGAATGTGGGTGTGCGTGTCTGACTGTGTGTGTGGATGTAGGCATGTATGTCAGGGTGTGTGCGTGTGTGTGTTGGTGGTGCCTGCATGCGTGTCGGGTGTGTGTGAGTAATGTTATGTTGGGGGTCGGGTGGGGAGGGGGGCCCTGCCACCTTTGGGGGTGGCAGGGGCGGTGGGGGGTGTAGGGGAGGGAGTCGGGGTGGGGGTGGGGGAGACCCCTATCAGTGCCAGGGAAGGAATTACCTGGCACTGATAGTGCTTACTGCCATGGATTTCATGGCGGTTGAAACCGCTGGAAATCCACTGCGGTAAGCCGGGTCCAAATACCACCGGCGGTATACTGACGGCCGCCGGGCTGGAGACCCAGGTCTCCAGCCCGGCGGTCGTCTCCGCCATGGCGGGCGGGACGGAGAACCGGCGGATGACCATGGCGGTAACCGCCATGGTCATAATTCCCCAAGGTAAGACCGCCAGCCTGTTGGCGGTCTCACCGCCGGTTCTCCGCCATCCGCCAGGGTTGTAATGACCCCCTTAATATCACTTTTCAGTGATATCTCTACAATTTCACATTGCATCTTCATTCGTTTTGACCTACAATTATCCAGATAAATATTCTATATTTTTCCAAACACTGTGTGGTGTATTTTTGTGGTGCTATATGGTGTTATTGTATGATTTATTGCACAAATACTTTACACATTGCCTTCTAAGTTAAGTCTGACTGCTCGTGCCAAGTTACCAGAGGGTGGGCACAGGATAATTTTGGATTGTGTGTGACTTACCCTGACTAGAGTGAGGGTTCTTGCTTGGATACTGAGTAACCTGGCTGCCAACCAAAAACCCCATTTCTAACACCCAGGGAACCCATTCTCCTATATTTCCCATGGAAGGTCTGTCTGTGCAGCTCCAGGAGTACCCCCAGTCCAAGTGTTAGTCTCTATGTGTTTCAACAGGGACACCCAGGCTCCCGCTCAGGCACAGCAGAATGTGTCATGGGATCATTGATGCTAGAGGCAGGCTCGCCCTTTTGGTACCCTCAGTCTGGCTTCAAGCAGGTACTGCACTGCAACAGGAGTATCAATCCTACAATTTTCACATTCCCCAGCCAGTATACAGGACACAGGGTCCCCCTCCCTGGCTAGATCTGCATGAGCATCAGTGTCACGAGTTAAGCGGGCCCCCCAGGTCACGTGCTGTCTCCTCTGTATCCTGGGGGTCCCGTAGGTCTCAGTACTCCCGCTCTCCGACCCCTTGGAGGTAGGCAGCAGCAATTGTTGCAGCAATTGTTAAGGGGTGCGAGGGGCACCTCTATTTTCCCCTGTTCCAAATGAAATCAAACTGGCAGTCAGTGTAGGGGGCTCCACTCTCTTGCTGCACTCATGGAGGCTTGGCAGCTGCCAAGGCCAGTGGGGGCACGCTGCACAGATCTTACCTTGCTGGCCTCGTGAGAAACAGTCTTCAGGCATCTCGCAGGTCATCACTCCTAGAAGGGCCCCTCAAAGGCGGGCCTGCTGGTGCTTGTCTGAAGGCAGGCCTGCTACGATGTGGTGAGGTTGTAGGCCCTCTGAGGTTTTCACCTGGGGGCACTGAGGCCACTGTATCACAGCTCAGCTTAGCATGGTACTGTTGCGGGGATCCTCTCTTCACTCCCACAGGGTACCCCTCTGATCCTCTCACAGGAGTCAGCGGTAGTCTGTAAGGCCCACCAGCCAGGCCTGCAACGTCAGGGGGACGGCTCTCCAGGGCCCCTGCCGCCCCCCGATGCAGCAGTGTTCAGTCCCTTCCAGGGGATAGCATGGAGATGCATTGTCTGGACTTTGAATGCTGCGCAAGCAACGGCCTCTAGGAGGTGGGCGGCCCGGCTCAGGGCTCCGTGTTCACCATTTTACACTGGAGGTGGACGGGCAGCCACAGGGGGTGTCCCGCCGCTGGCATCAGCCCCTTCCAGTGTCTATCAGGCTCTTGCAGTGAAGCTATGGCATTTGAGAGGCTGGGATGGTATGCCTCGAGCCTCGATGCGTGGTTTGAAGGGGTAACCGTGGGTCGCCGAGAAGGCGCACAGGAGCAACACGTCCTACCCGCTCACCATCTTGGCCATGCCCCACTACAAAGTCTTTTTAAATGGGACTTGCTGTCTGAGAGTTATGTTAGGAAATTGCTGATCTCCTATATCAAAACCACGAGAATTAGTGAAGACACTTAAGATTTTCTGTCAAAGCGTTTTTACAACTTTCAGAGACGCTAATACAAATTTGACACTGTCTATATTTAATACATGCATATCAATCACACCAATTATTTAAGTATGATTAATTTAACCTAATCATATATGCCCAGAAAATCATAGTCCCAGGACACCATACCAAATTTCACTGCACCTTGCAAACTTCATTCATTCCTTAGACTAAATGGTATCTCAGTACCCTGACACTAATCAACTTGAATGTTATGAGTAGGCACTATAATCCTCCACCTTAAATCTGATGGGGGCTAGACACACTGAAAGTGACGATTAAAGGGTTGAACATTGTTATGCCCTTTCATCTTTCGCATTCACTCCCTCTACTGGTTTGCTTATCAGAGAACTAGTTCACATTTTACCACACATAAAATGGGTTATTCCTAAAGTATATTTGTAATCTCTCTGTGAAGTCTGTCCTACACCACCATAAAACTCTTTAACGTGATGCCAAACGGGGTGGTAATCCCAAATCAGAAAAAAAGAAATTTGGACCTGAATCAGGATTACAGCTAGTGGATTAATTTTACAATTTGTGCTTGCATAAATTTCAACAAGGAAAGCTTTGCAGAATTTGCATGGCAGAGCTCCATAATACTGGGAAATTTGGTAGCTCGGATTTGGAGAAACCATGCAGCAGGATTTCCGTTATTAAATTATGTAAAATCATGTGCTGCTCTCCCTTAATCTAATGTAGTGAGTCGTTGATGTCTCTGTTCCTGAACCCTCTATTGGGGATCAAATTTCAAAGTGCTTACTTTAAGAAGGCATCACCAATGCCTGACCACTGGTGTAAACAATCAGACAGCTTCCATTTTCTTTTCTGTTTTGCAAGAATCAAATGTACATGACGTACAGTGGAGCTAGTGACACAGCCAGAGAGAGACCTTGATAAGATGAGTGTGCAATCACCCTTTGTCACGGTAGAAAACAATGCAGTGTGAGGACGGATAGCAGCGAGTTAAGGACAACATCTTGCTAGGCTGGAGCCTCTTTCTATAGCCACTTCAATAGATTCGGTATTATTTCAGAAAAAATAATGCCTTTCAATTTCAGAGGGAATATTCTTCTTGTTTGTATAGCTGAAACGCTAAATGGCTTGCACACATACAGACACACTTACCGCCCCCAAACTCCTTCAAAATCTTTCAAAATAAAAATGAAATTCAGCATCTTGGTATCTCTTAACTAAAGCAAACAAAGGCATTCTGTTCCTAGTAAGACGCAACACTTAAATTCTTTAATAATACTTGTTTTTGAAAAAAAACAGTTGTAAATTTAGTCATTAAACTATCACTAATTTTCATTACAGATATGCGGCCACCCACAGATCACCAGCTGATGAAAACGTCATCTGTTAAAGATGGAGCATTACGCAAAGCCTGAAATTGCAGCAATTCTTTACAGAAAAAAAATATTCCGTATCATGAATATGCCACTACAAACACGCTCTCATAATAATACCATCTTGCAATTCTCTAAGCGCTCTGCAGACTAAAGTGCACCCGGCTGCCATTAATCCCACTTATCACCCTGACAGCTCAGTAATTACATGACTGCTACAGCCAGGTAGCGCTAATAAAATATCAACCGCAGCGCAGAAATGAACGTCGGTGAGCTGTTTTATTAAACTTGGGGGGGTTGCTCATCAAGTGACATTACTGTCGACCTATTTTTCCATGTGACAATAAATTATCCTTTGACCATGCCTTCACAGATACTACAATGTCCCCTATCAAAGACAAATTAAAAAAAAAATCAGCTGCTGAATGCCAATGAGCTTCACAAATTGTGAAATTAAAATTGTAAGAATTGCATGGCAGAAAGATGTTATTACTAAAATTGCAGTAAATGATTGATTCCATGAAGAAAAAAAAATCACAGACATAGTACTTGAGGGAATATGCAAGCAATTATTATAAACATGAATTTCGCCTCATTTTTCTTGTGGAAGTATAATTTGAATTAAGGTCTGGTTTTACTTTAAGTCAACTAAATTTACGTTTTGCTATTCTTGTTAGGTTTTTATTATGCATTTGATTTAGAAACAATTACAAGAGACATATCTTAATTTATCTGCAGTCACGGCTGCATAAATGCGTCCATGTTGGGGAATAATAACTAAATCTGGGAAGTGTGTGATATGTATAAGCATGCATTTTTAATTACATTCCAAAAATGTGCTTCGTCAGCTTTTTGAAAATCTGAATTTCTGTGTAAGCAAAACAATATGATGTAAAGTACTGCACGCGAAAAAAACAGACAATCTTCAGGTAATTTGGGCCTGGTTCTATCAACCACCGCTTCCTCCGACTAACATTCTGTCCTAATTTTCAGTGTTGTGTAAAAGTAGAAGTAAATAATAGATGCTTCCAATGCCCTAATCAACTAATATATCGTTATATGTTTAATTCATATTCAGATGATCGTGGTTTTACTAGAAAGATGCCTTAAGGGGCAATGTGCTACCTGCTCAATTGAGAAAAAACATTGTACTCGACGAACAAGCAGGACATTAGAGACAGCCAATATTTTGCCGTCACAATAATGTAAATACCGACCTGTCCCTAAAGCAAAATGACGCAAAAATCAAGATTGACACGGTTGTTAATTAAATAGCTGACGCAGTTTTCAAGAACATGTGGAATTCGGCCGGCGAGAATAATAAAAGTCATTTTTGTGGGTCATTCTGGCTGCTATTACGTGTCATTTTAATGTATCTCATTGCATCCTCATCAGAGGCCACACCAGCAATTTTAATAAATGGCTTTGTTGCAATGGGTGAGGGAGTACCAAATCTACGTGAGTTTTAAAAGATCTTTGCCTTGGACCTGCCTTCTATTGGCTCTGTCTTGCTTCTCTTTCAATGGCCTTCTTCCGTAATATACCCCTGAGTCCTTTCCATCGCGATTTGGCTGTTTTAAGGATTGAATACAATGCGGACTGGCTGTGCAATTGTAGCAAGTCCAGCACCAGGACGCGTCTTTCCAGAAATATATTTTTATGCTTTATAAATCCACCAATTATCATTATTTTTAAGATCCTTTCAGTTTGATTAGATACTAGTACACGAAGATAGTTCAGGCCTGGGTATGGCAGCACATGTGATGTCAGTGCACCCTCCTTCCCGGCTTAAGCCTGGCCAGCGACATGAATCTCCTCATGAAATTTCAAGCCACAAAACCACCCTGATTCTGCTAGTACAGGTTGCATCCCCAGCAACAGAGCGAAGCAACAATGTCATCTGGAGAGGCTTTTGGAAGAACACCGTTTACCTGCCTTTGCTATGGTAGCACTGGAGGATTTAGAGTCTTAACCAGAGTAAGGCAAAATACTGAATGCAGAGAACTTAGCAAGAGATATTTTGGGTACAGTGAGCCAAAGAAAGAAGCATAGGTCTAGGATGGTGTGATCCTACCATTGAAGAGACAGTACATGACTTTCTGCTGTGTGCAGATATTTGACCACACCAAGGTCAGCAAGTTGTGATGGTCAAGGACCCAGTGCAGAAATATCAGGTAAGTATGTAATCTCCTTATGGTTCTCAGTCAGTACAATCATATCTTTGTGACATATCTGATCAGGGGCCAGAGGCTGATGTCAGAATAAAACGCTTCTCTATGGGCCACCAAAGGTGATGCTGAAGGGGGCAGAGTGACAATTTCTATAGGAATCTGGGTTATGAATATCAAGTAAGTAAGCTGCAGGAGGTTATCTCTACTTTTCCAGCACTGAATTTCAAATGTTGGTGGGTCATTGGCAAGGCAGGTTATGCATATAAATTATTATACAACTTGGTGAGGATCAAGTTTCAGCAGGTGTGGAGGCCTGTCTGCACATTTGGTTTAATATCACGATCTGGATTTTACTAAATGTGCCTACAAGGGTTTGACAAGATCGTCAGTAACTAGATAGCCTAGTGACCTCTGGTCTCTGCCCTGCTCACATGGCTGGCTCCATGATACCAGGACTCTGATCCCAGTCTTTAGGTCCTCAGTTCGATCCTGCTCGGCTGCTGCATCATAGGTCTCTCCTGATGGTGCTACCACTTTTGCTCAGTCCTTTGTTGGCTTAGGTTATTTAGGTCTATTTGATTTCAGATAGGGTTAATTAGTTTGGCTTTGACACAGTCACCGTTCCTGCTCTTTTTCGCTCCTGCCTTTTTCAGTGCCCCTCCCCTGCTCAGCCATACCCACCCCAAGGACTATTTATGGAGATGGCTGCACAGCTGTGCCGCTGATGTGCCTGAGGCAAGCCTGTCTGCATCTAAACCGCACCCAGCACAGGGAACCCTGGCCCTCACACCTTCCACTACTACTCTGCCAAGGAACTCCTGGCCCTATACCCAGGATGCCACAACAAAAAATGCTTCAGTGCCTCCCCACATTCCACCAAAGGAGCCTTCACCAGTCACCACTGCCACTTCGTCTGCAGCACATGACTCCTGGCCTGCACCAGATTCTGCATGAATAAGTTCACGCTCACCCTAACACCTCTCCAGTGCATCCTGATCAAATCCGGTCCCTCTGCATGCACTTCAAAGAGGTCTGGGACACCATCACCACCCTTGCCCCCGACGTGGCCTTCACCATCAAAACATGGCTCAGCCCCCACCTTGAACCCTGACATCGATGTCACCAACCCACACCGGCTACAAGATGATACATAAAGACTACAGACAAGCGCAGTGGAAGAATCACCATAATCTTCAAAGAAACCATCCAATGCATCATCACCATTGATGACCTAACACCCCTCATGGAACACCTCAACTTCCAGCTCCATACAGACGCAAGGACACATAAAGGGGCACTCTCACCCACAGACCACCGGAACCCAGACAAGCCTTCTGCAATGCCATTACCAACCTCATTGCCCCACTGCCCATAGATTCACAGCACTGCATCCTGCTCGGCGATCTCAACTTCCACATCGACAACCCCAAAGACGCCAACACTGCCACCCTCCTGGAGAACCTCAACAAAATTGGGTTCACCCAACTGGTCACCACACCCAAGTACAAAGCCAGATACACAATTGATGCCATCTTCTCCTCCAGTGACAAATTCAAGTTCACCCACACCACAGAACTCACCTGGACCAACCACACCATCATTCACTTCACCTTCTCAGGCAGAGATCAACACCCACCCACCATTGCACACAAGACCCCCTCATCACAGATGGGGAAAAATCACTAAAATGCATTGGACCCTCAGCACATTACAACCCGTAATCTCTTCTGATCTCAACCGGGCTGTCTGGAACTTTGCGACCTGGATCACCAACTGTGCCAATAAAGTCACCCTGTTGAAACATGCAAAACCCACCAGAACCTTGAAACAGGTCAGCTGGTACACCCCAGAGCTCAGAACCACCAAGTGAAGTGGCTACCAACTCGAGAAGCGATGGCAAGCCTCCAAAGACACCTGCAAAACAGCCACCTTCAAGCCAGCCCTCCATGAATACCACAGATACATCAAGGAAGGCAAGAAAGCAGCCATCACTAACTGCATCAACTCCATGGTCAACCACATGAAGGAACTGCTCAAGATTGTCAAGGACTTCGCTAACCCTAACAACACAGGCAACTCCATTACACTCCTCCTAGGAACTGTACGACTCCCTCCTAAACTACTTCCACAACAAGATAACCACTATGTACAACAACTTCGACCCCTAACCCCCAACCACCAGCCTCAAAAACCACAAGCAACTGGGTAACATTGACCGAATGCTCTCCACCTGATCCCACTCACCGCGCATACCACTGTGACTAACATGTTATCTATCCACTCCATGGCTCCAATTGACTCCTGCCCCACCATCTCTTCAACCTCAGCACCAACCCCATCAGCTCAGAACTCACCAACATCCTCAACACCTTGATCTCCAAAAATGTTCCCAGCCGAATGGAAACACGTGGAGGTTATACCCCTCCTGAAAAAACCCTCGGCTGACCCAAACAACCTCAAAAACTACAGACTGAGCTTCCTACTCCCTTTTCCCACCAAAGTTCTTAAGAAGGCCATCAACAGACAACTCACCGATTACCTGGAACACAAGCAACTTCTCCACCTATAACAATTGGAATTCTGTGAAAACCACAGCACTGAAACCACATTCATTACCACCAGAAACGACATCGGAGCTCTCCTCGAACATGGAGAATCTGCACCCCATTACTCATCACTTTTGTTGTTTTACTACAGGAATCTAAATGTTTACAGGCTTTTCACTTCAAAATAATTTCATAGGACATGTCTAAGATTCCCTGCCTTGGTTTAGAATCATGTGCTTAAATGAACAAATATGATTTGTAATATACAGAACGGAATTCAAGAATCAGGAAATTATATAAACCTGCTTTGAAAAAGCTGATAACCAGCAAGTGAAAACCATTGGATTTCAATCTTCCCATCCCTTGCATAAGGTGTTACCAGAATAATAGACACTCGTTCCAGCATTAGACTTTTATGCAATAACATAATGCATTCTGGCTATTATAGTTTAGTTGTGCTTCCACATGAACTAATTAGATTAACTCACCTGTATGCATTGATTTTTGGGTGAAAACCTTCTGGAACGCAACAAGGTGGTCATACTCCGCCAGAATATTTACACTTTTGGCACAGTATCCTCATACCTTTTCGGCTAGTCTTTTGTATATTATAGTTGCTATATACTAGATCTTTAGAACTGTGTCATTGGTCTCTGTACATTTTGAAACTATAATTACAAATTGTATTTATATATTGCTTGCTACCCCTGATGAGGAAGTTTTTATGATCAAGTTTGCTAAACTATAATTGGGTAACTTATGAGTTACAGAAATGTAATGTCAAAAAAAGAATATATAAATAAGTAAGATTGATGGTATATTATGCTGCAAAAAGTTTTAGTTATATAGGTTTCCTAGCAAAGAGTGTAATATCCCACATGAACCTTGTGCATTGGGCAGTCTTAGCTTGTCACTACAGAATACATTCCGAGTGAGAATTGGCTAAAAAAAGCACAGAAAATGGTTTTCTGCCTTTCAAATAAAATGAGTTATACAATTTAGTATAAAAGATTATGAAATTAAATGTTTCGGTGGGTAGAGAAAGAAACCTTCAAGAAGTTCACTAAGTGACACTATTTCTTTTTTTAGGAACAAGCACTAATCAGTAGGTTGGTCTCAAGAGATAGAACCCACAGTCAGTAATCAAACTTTACTTTCAGATGCCCTATAATGAAAGTCTGGATCAAAAGCAGGAGATGGATGTAACCAATATCAGAATTAAGTTACACAGCTTCTAAAAGACTCAGTGCAGGCAATGGTGAATGGTATTCAGAAGGTGAAAAGTGAATAATGTTCCTGAAAAGTACATGACTATAGGAGCCTAAAGTGCTGCTATGTGATCCATGTAAATGTAGGTCTCAAATAGCTGGCTGCCTGGAGATAATTTCTCTGAAGTGGAAGAGGTTGAAGAAGGAGTAGTTCAGTGTTCCACACAATCAGAGTAACTCTTTGGGGTCTCCTGTTGAAGTGTGTGGGAAAACGGCCTGAGTCAAACATAGGAACCTACAACTATTGGTCAATGCAACAATTTGCCCCAATTAGTTCTTCTCAGCTTGGTGTTGGAGGTTTAGAATAGAAAAGCTCTTTACATTCTCTTCTGGACATGAACTTGGTGTGGCTTGGCCGATTGCTCATTAGGTATCCTTATTCCTCTCACCAGTTCAGACTTCATATCCTTTGCACACTCAACAGATGAAAAACTTATCACAACACTTTCTAGAACCAATTTAAGGGGTGCCAGTAGCAACAACGGTAGTTGTTCTGGGTGGAATGCTTGAGTTAATACATCTTAGCTTTTACATATGTTGTCATGACAAACCTTTTTGCCCTTCTCACCATGAGGGACTGGCCACTATGACTACCAGATTCTGCTTATCAGGACTATGATTACTTAGGCAATGTATGATAGGGAGCCATGGGTTTAAGGGGGCAGTAGACTGATATACCTATTGGCCATACCCTCTATTCAGGACACTAGGTCGCTCAGATCTGGTAAAAAACAAAAGGAAACAACAGATAAAATACCGATGTTGCAGATATATAGGGCCATATTCACAAACTGCACTTTTGAGTAAGTGTGATACTTATCTGTACATTTCTGAAGAGCTTTTCTGTTCATTTTACTTTTTTTTGCAACTTACACTTTTGTAGTAACTTAAACTTTTGTACTAAGCCCATCACTACAATTGGCCAACCACTGGTACTGCAACATCTCCCTATAGGCTAAAATGATGGTAGGGTCTTAGAAGGAAACCCCATATAAAATGATAGTACATCATTTTTTAAATTCATTATATTATGCGCTATTTTGATATATTTACAAAACTTGTAGTGACATTGTGCCACATAGGTTTGTTGAATGAAAGAAAAATCTTTCTGATGATCATTCGCCAGTTTGCAAGACCAGTATTTAACCAAATGGTGAATGCCTTTTCCCCTGGGAGTTTATTGCTCACAAATCCAACCTCATGTCATGATTCACTTGCATCCATAGAGCTACTGGGATTTTTCTGTGCAAAACCTCTCTACCTGGCGTTTTTAAGCAATACACATTCTTGGAAATATGATTTCCAAAATTCCATTGCTAAATTAAACATATTTTCAAACAGCCTTCCTGTGCTGCAAACGTCGAGCAAGCACTTTTCCGCCACTGTGGTAGCCAGACACATTTAAAGTTTTGGATGTGAACAACACAGCTGAAAGGATTTCCACATTCAATGCGAATTATGCTCTGATCAATAACACGCTGGTCATTTTCAGGGTTAATAAAATGCTACAGATACTCCAACGTGACTTCCAGTTACATTTCGGCTGTACAAAAATGTATAACTCAAAACAGTTCTTACACTGTGGCTTGCACATTCTTTAGTTGAGCCTTAGCAGACAATTAAAGAAAGTTATATTGAACATGTCACATTGAGGCTTGTGCTGGATGGTTACAGCCAGGGTAATTTTGCAATTCTACAACATGACTCAGATTTGTTGAACCCTATCATGTTAGCGTAACTTGGTCTAGAAATGGAAGACGGTGGTAAGGTAAGGCCAGTCAAGTGCAAAAAAACTAGCAGAACACTGGGTAAGGATGCATCTTCCATTTGGTGATCAATGGCGATGCAATTTTTTCTTTCTGCGCTTTCAGGTTTATCACTTTTAGGTTACCTTCTCATTGCCCGAGAGGTGTTCCCCAAGGTTTTCAAATCACTTTCAGTGTCTTCTCCTTTAATTGTGCCAAAGAATTGAAGTGATTCCGAGAGAAAGAATTCCCTTTTGCCAGAGCAGCTCCCTTGTTACTTTCTCTTACTAATACAGCTACTTGTTTCAAACCACAAAGGGCCTCATTTCGGAAAGGCAAACACACTTTAGTGTAAATGTATTATTTTTTTGGTATTCACAAACTAGAAGGTTAATTTTACTAACAGTGATTTTATGACCTGAAGACTCTGAAGTCGGGGCTGAGATGTGTGTACATAAAAGTGTACCATAAGCCTATCTTGTTATGTGTGGAGTTAGATTCCGCAGTGGTAAAATTGCTGTTAGTAAAATTAAGCTCTTAGGGCCTCATGTAAAAGACCCATAGTGCAGGGTGGCGCAGCAAGTGTCTTGCTGTGCCTTCCTGCACCACTGGGAAAGGGCATAAATGTGCTGTACCTACTAGATACGGCGCATTTCTCTTCTTTCCCCCTGCACTGCCACACAAATTGCTGCCATGCATCAACGCAGGCACCTTGCACCATGTTGCAAGGGTGACTGTGTTGTGGGGGTGACCTTTCCTGCACAGAAACAATCACAAGAGGTGTTTTCCTCTTTCTATGTGTACTATAAAATGCAGCACACATAGAAAGAGGAAGAAACGGGGCAAAGTAAAGATATTTCTCCCTGTTGCGTCACTCTTATGCCCCCCCGAGGTGGCATAGGACTCTGATGCATTCCCAGACTTGTATATATGGAATGTGTCACATTCCTTCAGGTTCCATGGGTGTTGAGTTGGAACACCCCCAAGCAACACCCATGGAATTCCCCTTTCATGCAGTGTTATGCGTAAAAGGGGTTCATAATTACAAGGCCATGAAAAGCCATGCAAAGTGGCTTTGTGTGGCCTTGTAAATATGGACTGGCATACTGTGCTACTGGGGCGTAAAAAAAGAAAATGATGCTCCAATGGTGAAATGTGCTGCTAAGGCCTCCTAAATGAGGCCCACAGTTTGTGAATACCTAAAAATATTGGAAACTTACACAAAAGTCTAAGTTTACCTTTGTGACTCAGGTCGTTAAGCATTAAGTTCTTTCATTTCATCACACAACAACAAAACATGTTAACGAACTGCATCAATGTCATTGGGAAATAATAATCGATGAATGAAAAAATATCAATCTAAAATACACATAATGATAATAGTTTGCTTGCAAGCATTATAGTTGTCATTTCTATATTTAACAACCAGGCCATGTGCCATTTCAGGTATTTTGTTTCTGAAAACAAGCTGTGCAATAACAAGGCAGAAATGGGCAGAGGAACAAAATATGCATGATGCTTGTGAATGCTGCCCAGAAACTGTCGAGGCACAGATGTAAATTTCATTTGCCAACATTTTTTGCTTTATTCTCTTAAATCCATAAAAGGTAAAATCAAATTAATTTTCAGATTAAAAAATTATGATCACCATTCGCAAATTGTCTCAGCCTCGTCTTTTCTAAACCACAATGGGATGAATCTGATATTTTCAATGAAGTTACATTAAAAGCTACCTGCCAGTCTTATGGTATTGTAAGCAATGGACTAAGTGCTTTCTATGTCATCATCATTTTTCAGATTGGTTTGGCTATTTCTATTACCCACCAGGTTATTGAAAACACCACAACAGAAAAACAAACATCCCGCATAAATGTTTACATTTAGCCAGGATTTTTGCAAGAACATGTATGGGGCCAAATAAGGACCAGCACTAGCTACCAATCGCCATCCTTCCCACAGAGAAACAAGAGCTTACATGCAGGATTACGCTCATGATAAAAGAACCAAGGCACCAAGCTGTTCCTGCGTTAGAGAAGTCCTATATTCTCAGGCCGTATCTATCCACCACCATAAATATGATAAAAATAGATAGAACAAAGCAATAAAAGATGGTGAGGACACAATCACATTTGGAAAAACAACAGTATTCACAATCTGTCAATAAAACTCAAAGAATACATTGAAAAGAACAATTCACCACATTAAAATAATCCATTGGCAGAGGTATGTTTGACCACCCATTTGGCTCCTTTGCCTGGGGCATCACCAGATTTTGGATTTGCAAGACCATATGCGACAAACCCAACTGTTGCTGCATAGTAGAGGAAACCTGGGTCTGCAACAAGCTGGTCCTCAGCCTAAAAAAGGACACCAGAGTCTCCCAACAGGGTATACCCCTGGCCAGACCTTCTGTATGGGCCAAACCTGGACACCCAATCACTGAATTATCCCTCAGGGCAGCATAGAGTGAGGCTAGAGGCACTTGTGGGAATAGAGGCTGCTATGTCTCAAGTTACCTATCCCTGCCTCGACTGGGACATCATCTTAGGGCCTATTCCCTCTTGGGTTCAGCTGCACTTATACATGATGCCACTGTTGTCCACGTCATTTGTAGCCAAACATAGCATTCTCTCCACCACAGACCTGGGTAGTTTGCCAACCATTCAAGGCTCCCCCCAAGCTCTGCATCCTAGGGGTGCCCGAAATGCTGTATGGCAAAAGTGATCAGGTTGTCCACAGAGAGTGCATTGCCCTGAGCCAACAGGAGTACCCCACCCCTAGGGAATAGAGTGTCTTCCTGAATGCATCCATGAGGGATTGTCTGTAAATGATGAGTTACAGAGGCAGAAGTCTCCCGGACACTGCCTCCTCTTCGACCAGTTGTTGTAGACCATGCAAGTGGAGACCGCCCCTACCAGCCCAATGGAAGTGAAGGCCGGCATCCGTTGCACACCACTGGAATTGTCCCTGCAAGAATGCTGTGTGCACCCGATGAACAAAGGAATGACCGATAATCCACACACTGGCTGGAGCCATGTGTCCTGATGCACAAATCGACAGAAGACAAAGGTAGAAGTTTAATCATAAAGGAGAAACAAAACCACTGATTCCTACATCCGATTGAGCTGAACAGAGCACTTGTAGGAGTGAGATTTCCACCTGCCAATTTGCATACCAACTTCCGAGCTAAACCCTGCTTCTACCACAGATGTCACAGATGTCACTGCCCCTATTCTAAAGGAATGCCACCTGTACCCCTGCTGCTTGGAGGGCCTTGCACATACCCTGAGTGAACTGGAATTGTGTGGGAGATGTGTATAAGCAAGGCACCCACATATTCATGGGATCGTAACTGGAGGCAATTAAGGATCACAGCCACTGGGTGAAACTGCAAGTCCCACAATTTCAATCAACCTAACCTGATCCCAACTGGGCTGTCTTAGAGTGGGGGATGGCCACCACCTGGTCACCTCCTACCCAGTGCAAGTGTTGTAATTCAATCCCACCTTGGGCTTCCTGTTTGGATCTAACCACAATTTCAGAAATCCTAAAGGATCCATAAAAGGCAAGTGAGAAGGCTGCAGTAAAGACTGAAACCTTGAAGGAGGATGTGCCAAGCCTTGCCAGGACCTTGATGAGCTCCCCCAGTTTGTCTAAATCTTTGAGACACTTCGTATTCCTGGCCCATTCCAGTCTTTCCCAACCCTTAAGGGCTTGTTTGACAAAAAAAGAGGGCATGTGAATATTACCCCCTTTAGTTTAGCAAAAAAGGCCAGTGCTGAAACATGGCACCTTGCAAATGCCACTGAACTACCTTATGGCCGTTTTGGCACCAGACATGCTGCCATCAACTCATAAAAAGCAGGGTTCCCAGGTCCACAAGTGTTTCCGAAAGTGTGTGGGTTCTGCCTCTGCACTAGGGTGGAAGTACCGAAATTCCTGGAGCTTAAAACGAGACATTGCATCAGCTGCATTATTAAACATACCAAACACATGCTTTACTCTAAACAAAATGTTGGGGCGTGGCTAAAATAGCAACCGGAGCGGCAGCATAATCTGTAGCTCCGCTCCCGGTGAAACAATAATCCTGGTAACGGCACTTCCCGGCTTTCCCAGGGCGAGAGCCGGTCTCCCCGCTGCCGGGACCTCCCCGGAGGAGCTTGTGGGTCTTTGTCCCATCAGAGAAGGTGCCTTGTAGAAGCAACGGCAGTGCACAGCTGAGGCGCGTGCCACCTGTGGGGCCGAAATCCAGTGCTGCCACTGAGGAGCTACTAAGGCGGTGAGTCCCGGTTGTGCTCGGCCGCAGACAAGCGGGGCTGGAAAGTGGGCTCCAACTAGAGAGGGCTCTGGCGTGACCGCGGACGTCAGCGCCAGAGAACAGAATCAGGCAGGAGCCTGCTCAGCGGCACGGATCGAGCCGCAGCACACGCACCGCTGTCCGATCCTCGTTCTGGATTGGATAGGTTTCCTCTAAGCAGGGGCCAGCGGCACGATCGAATGGGGCATCTGAAACAGCTTGAGAGACCCCCTCGGCCCCAATTGGAAGATTCTTGCCTTGCCACTTCCCGGGACACCCCCGAAGTCGGTTGGGTGAGGGGTTTAGTACCCCTTTTTCCCCCAACTCTCTCCTTTTTGTTTTTTACACCCCAGCGACTGGAGGGCCCAAAGAGGGGTGAGGCGAAGGAGTGGCAGGCCCCTCCCAAGGACTTGGAAAATGAGGCTTGCGGCCTAGCTGCGCACAGCTCGTGCAACAAGGGACTGACGTTACTAGCGTAACAGACAAGGCGATGCTGTTGTATGCTGCCCAGCAGGAAGCAGGGAAAAAACAGGACTTGGGCCCTACCCCTACAGAGTCTGGACGCGGCCACAGGTAAATGGGAGTCAGAGCAGCCCATTGGAGGAGCTTAGTCGGTGGCGCAGGCCGAGCCGCAGTAAGCACTACGCATTCTGCTCCATAATCACGATTGAATTGCCTCTCACTTTGTAAGTAATAATGATACAGCCCGACAAGTCATAAAAGACCGCCTTTATCCCCCAGCGATGCACAGCTGATAACTAACCAGCTCAGAGCCACGCGTAATCCCCGCTAAGTCCCGGCGGCACTACCCCCCCCCTGGGTTTGTTTAGGCTCTCACAAATAGGATAAGTGACCTGGAAACAAGGCGCACGAAAAACGAGTGTGCACCACCAATAAAATAAGTCGGATGGACTAATCAGAGCACCAGAGACTTTCTACCTTGCTCTATCCCCGCGTGTTATCTCGCTTGGGAAGCAACTGGTTGAGCGCTCTATACCCACAGACTCTTTCTGTTGGTGGAGGCGACAAATGGGCAAGCCGAAGACTCCGCGGGTACCCACGGGGACCATGGATTCATCCGCTACCCCTCCAGGAGATCAGGATGCGACATATCAAGCACTACAGAAGATGGAACTTACCCTACACAATCATACATCGCAGTTTGAAAAGGTACTATAGGCCATCATGGATACCAGGACTACTCTCGAAGCGGAAATAGGAACAGTGGCGGCGGACGTTAGCATACTCCAGGCAGACCAACATTCTCTGTCAGATCGGGTGGTCGAGCTGGAAAAAGACATGGCAGTGCTATCCCCGGCTGTGAAAGAACTACAAGTACAGATGAGACAGCTGGCAACGGAGGTAGATGACCTAAAGCGCAGGGCGGAAGATGTAGAAGGAAGGTCGAGGCACAATAACATCCGTCTGGTGGGGTTTCCAGAACGCAGTGAAGGCCCCAGTACAGAGCTTTTCGTGGAGCGATGGCTCATGGAAACTGTATTAAAGGATAAGATCCCCAAGTTCTTCTCAATAGAACATGCCCATAGAATACCTGGCAGACCCCACCACCTGGAGCGCAACCTCACCCCTTGATAGCACGGGTACTTAATTACCGAGACAGAGACCTCATATTGCAGTTATTTCACAAAACAGGACCTGTGTACTTCGAAAATGCATAGATCACAGCCTATCCAGACTTCACCGTTGAGGTACAAAGGAAACGCAGCTCTTTTTATCAGGTAAAGGAGCGACTCTGTGAGCATAATATCAAATAGTCGCTGTTGTTCCCAGCCAAGCTTTGTGTGCAAGATAACTCTCAAGTGCATTTTTACACCTCATCGGAAGACGTCTGGACCTAGCTTCACGCCAAGGGCCTGGCCGGATCTGCAGGTGCTGAAAACACAGAGGAAAGCTGGTCCTCCCACAGGCAAAACGTGGACAACGAAAAAGACAAGGAACTAAACCACACCAGAACAATTGGTTGAGGAGCGCTCTCGGCTGCTACAGGCCACGTCACAATTTGTAACTGAATCCCCGACAACTGTGTCCAGCCAGACAGATGCTGAACCAGACCAAGACACTCACTCTGACTCCGTGGATTCCCCCCAAGGCCCATCCCTCACTCCGTGGTTAGCTGATGATATTCGATGTATACCTTCTGCCTTGACACTCACGTAAATCATGCCACGATGGGCCCGCAGACGCTAGGAAACGATCAAACAGAAATCAAAATCACCAGGCCGAATGATGTAGAGGGCCCGTAGCGTGGCTCTCCTCTATGGCCCCTGCGGCTGGGGTCTCGGGCGGCGGGTCGAGGGCTACCGCTTGGAGAGCTGGTAGCTCAGACAACCAGTCCTCATTAACATTATACACGTCCCGCTCCATATGGACCAGTTTCACCAGTTGTCTGTCGGCGGAATCTTCCCCGCTAAGACACAGTTAATGCTAATGTTTAACACTGTTGTTTGTTTCTTTATTATTGAATGGGTTTTTCCCATGACATTTACATGGGTCTATATCACCAGTATTACATGCCACTTTTATCCTACAAGACGATATGCGGTTGACAGAGCCAGGGGTGCAAACACATCTATGTTGGGTAGCAATGGAAATGGCGACACCGCACAAGCGTCAGCGGATCCATGCTTATCTCAAGAGACACCAGGTACACCTAGCTATGCTACAGGAGACACACCTATCAGATGCCACACTAGAAAACACACGAGTGAAATGGAAGGGGCAGTTATATGGGACCACATCCTCGTCATTTGCGCGGGGAGTGGCAATCTGGATTGCCCGGGAGTACCATATGTGATCGCTCGCACACAGACTGATCCTAGCAGTAGATATGTGGTGCTGGAGGGCGTCCTAGACGGTTCACCCCTATCGCTGGTAGCGTTGTATGCCCCCAACACCAACCAACACGACTTCCTACACACACTATCAACTAGAACTTTTTGTGACCCGGCAGCAGACAGTATATGGGGCAGGGACTTCAATTGCGTCTTAGATATCCACATGGATCGCTCCTTCCCTCCACTCACTACTGTCCCGTCCAATCGCACCTCATGCGATCTAGCAGCTTGGGTGTCGAAAAAAGGCTTAAGGGATGTTTGGAGATCAGGGCACCCAACACACCGTGAATACTCCTTTTACTCCCCAGTGCATCGCCTACACACTAGGATAGATATTCTCCTTACATCAGCGGCAGTGATTCACAAGATACACACATCAGACTATCTGGCCCGCACCATATCAGACCACAGCCTGTTACGTTCAACACTAGATTGGGGTCGCTCACATACATGAATTCCCAAATGGCGCCTGCAAACAGAGGCACTCGCAGACCCCCCCTTCCATGCAGAACTTGCCCAGTACTTGACCACTTATTTTTCCTTGAATAATAACACAACCGCATTTCGTGCAACCGAATGGGATGCCCACAAGGTGGTGGTGCGAGGTCACTGCTTAGCAGCTTCAGTAGGGGTAGGGCGGATGTTGCTCAAAGAGCTGAACGGATTAGAGACTAAGTTACGCGAGGCGGAGGTGGCGGTCTCCAGAGATGAGATGTCAGTGGAAGAGCTGAAACTATTGAGGGCTAGTCACAGGGAGGAAGACACTAGATTGTGTAAACACGATTACAGACACTACACAACACGTCTATATGCGGAGGGAGATAAATCAGGATGGCTGTTGGCGTGGCTGGTTCGTCAACCATCACAGCCTTTACCCATAGGAGCAATCCGACTGCTTTCAGGGAATATAATTAATACCAAAGTGGAAATTAATGATGCCTTTTATGCATACTACTGTTCTTTATACTCACCCCCTCCTCCCTCTTCAGTACAGCAAATGGACGAATTCTTGTAGACAATTCCCCAGAACCAGCTGCTAATTGAGCAAGCAGACGCAATGGATGGCGCAATCAATAAGGACGAAATCCGTCTGGCGCTGTCACAGATGGCGCGCAGTAAAACACCTGGCTCAGACGGGCTACCAGTAGAATACTTAAATTCCCAAGCAGCTCATCTTTTACAGCCATTACTTAAGGTGTTTAATGAAGCCTATGATCGAGTACAACTACCGGACTCAATGTGCGAAGCTTTAATAGTGGTGCTCCTGAAGCTGGGCTTTGACCCCCTAGATGTTCGATCATATCGCACTCTTTCCTTGCTCAATTCTGACTGCAGGCTTTTGGGGAAGATCTTAGCAAATAGACTTCTCCCCTTCCTGCCAAATTTGATCCATGGAGAACAATCGGGGTTTATACCTGGGAGAAGCACCTTCTTAAATATTAGAAGATTACTTCATATAATGCACAATGGCAAGTGCGGGGAAGCAGTAGCTCTGTCACTGGACATAAAAAAAGTGCTCGATACGTTGAGTTGGGATTTCCTCGTGTGTACACTTAAAGCGCTGGGATTCGGTTCAGGATACATTAAATGGATTAAAACGCTATATGCTAAACCCAGAGCCCGTGTCAAAACAGGACAAGTTATCTCTGACTCATTCACAATAGGTAGAGGCACTAGGCAGGGTTGCCCACTGTCCCCTCTATTGTTCGCGATAGCAATGGAACCATTAGCGGTCATACTTCACAACCAGGCCCAATTATGGGGCATCCCAGAACTCAACACATACCATATTATCCCTTTATAAGCGGACAACGCCCTAATAGATCTACGTGATCATGCCACCTATATAGCTGGGGTAATGTCGATACTGGACACCTTCGCATCCATCTCTGGCCTACAGGTTAATTGGACTGAGTCATGCATCTACCCTCTTTCCCCCATAGCACCGGAACTACGCGGGGCACTACTGGATTATCAATTACCATGGTCCCACTCCACCTTCAAGTATTTAGGTATACAGATATATCATTCTATAGTTGATCTCAAAGAAGGCAATATTGATAGAGTCCTCAGTTCTGTCCGAAGTTCCTTATCATTCTGGGGGTCGCTTCCCCTATCCCTTATAAGATGGGTGGCCATTGCCAAAATGCTTATCCTTCTGAGATTCTTATATTATTCTGCTGCACTCCTGATATTCCTACCAAGATAGTTCTTCCAATCCTTGCACATCCTAATGACTGACTTACTCTGGGGTAGAGACAGACGCAGAGTTGCACTATCCATAACACAATACCCGCAGGATGAGGGAGGGTTGGGCATGCCAAATTTCGTATTATATTACGCTGCCGCCCAACTACAATGGCCATCCACATGGCTCAGCGAGACTCCCTTCAGAGGAGCTTAAAGCGATAAAGGAATCACTAGCACCGATCTCGATTCTAACTTGGCTACTAGATAGCCCCAATTGCCCACAAAGAGGGCCTATCATACTAGATGTAGCCAGATCGTGCTGGCACAGATACATTCATGGCAGAAGCCCCGTGATCCCATACTCTCCCTCGCTGGCGCAACTACCGGGGCCCAAATGCTAACAATACGCCATGATACGCGCGGCATAGGGCTATGAAGCGTAGGCGAATATTACTTGAGGCTCTACATTAAGATCTTTTAGGGAACTTATGGAATCAGAGGTGACTCACGCAGGGGCTTTCCTAACATATGGTGCAATCAAACTTCTACTCAACAATATATGGGAGCATGGTAACACTGAGCCACAGGAATCGCAACTACTCACCATGATTCTCACAATGGGTAATACAAAAGGCATTATATCAAGACTATATAAGTTGCTCCTAGCGGAGCCTGCCCTGAATTGCCACATGCTAAGGCCCATTGGGATGTGGCTCTCCCTTCCCCTTTGGCCCAGAGTGCCTGGTCAGCTGTATTATCAATGGTCAAAAATGTCTCTCGCAATTCTAGACTGCGCTACTTTCAGTTTAATTACATACACTATTCGTACTTATCCCCATCCCATATAAAAAGGATATACCCAAACTCAGACCCAGTATGCCCTAGATGTGCAACCCCAGCAGCGGATTTTTATCATATGGTGTGGAGCTGCCCCCCCTGTGAACATGACCTTGCAACGCATTACCAACACCATAGCTGACATTACTGGGTATAACCTGAAATCAACACCAGAATCTTGCCTACTGGGAATACGTCGACGTGGCAAAGGTGACAAACAGCTTAATAAATGTATTGACCTAGCCTTTGTGGTGTTCAAACGCTTGATACCTACGCACTGGAAAGCTCCACAAGCCCCGGTATATACCATTTGGCTGCACGGTCTGCTAAGATGCTCACATGCAGAGGCTCAGACATTACGCCAACTGCAATACAGGGGACTGATCCAGGGAGGTACTGAAATATGGAACACCTTTGTCGTGGATATTGAGGCTAAAAGCGTCACATATCCACCATGAGTCCCAAGTAAACCACACGACATAGAACCCGTTATGCCTTCTTGCTTAGCATCTACCCAGATGTCACCGTAGATAGCTCAGGTATTACATTCACTGCACACTACTCAGGGCTCACACGTGCTAGACACATGGTCACTAGTTATGTAATGCTACCCTTGCAGAGGAAATGCCCACTACCACGACAGCACCACCTCCAGAGTTTTACCCAGCCCAGTTTTTTCCCAATGGAACAACAGTAGTACAAAGCTGGAAACTAAGCCTCCCTCAATCTGTTGACACACACAATGCACCACCTCCCTACCCACGACATGGGCAGATCAACCCACCCCACGCATCCAGTAAACCACACCAAGGACATAAATGCGATGTAGTTTAACAGTTTATTGTTATGTGTTATTCCGCAGTACAATAATATACGAACTGCACTATATAAGTTTATATACGTGTGTAAACAGTATATCAGAATTAATGGAGAATTGTACTGACGCTTTTCATTAAGATTAATAAACAGATTTTTTTTTAAATACTGTAAACAAAATGTTATTCCAAAGACACAACAAGACCATTTCCTTCAACAAGCTGAGGACCTTTTTGCACTTCACCTGCTGGGAATTGATGCACTTCATGCCTTGTTATCTGACCAAAATATCACCAATTGGTTGGGGAAGCCGTCAGTCCATAATATGCAAGGTCTCTATAGTGGGAAACGTTTCCAAGCGGGCAATGTTGTGGCCTAAATCAACATCAATTCAGGCCTGGGGCCAAGGTTGAGTCCTAGGGATGAGTGGAACATGTGGAGTTTTACTCTGAAATATTCTGTGGATATACATAAAAACTCTGCACAATTCTGTGGAGTTCCGCCCATCTCTAGATCTATAACAGCCAGAAGAGAAATGCTTCTTTTCTGTTGCATAGTTAAAAAAGAACACTAGACCGCTCTTCCCTACATAATATAACTATGCAAGGTGACTGCTGCAGGGACTTGTGGTCGGGGAGTGGGGAGTACTCACAGGTATATCCAACGGTTCCTGCTTGCACCAGCATGCACAGCTGTCTTCGGGTTCCCAGTTGCCCCCTCTCCATTTCTAAAAGCAGCAAGGAAACTTTCAATGTAAGCCACCCTCACCATATCGCAGCTACTGGCACAAGCTATGTGTGCTGTCTTGTGTGCACAGTTTTCATAGTCACTGGAGGCCGTAATGCCACCATAACCCAGCACAAATTTACAAGTTTACACTCCGGAAGAGCCCCAGGTCCCTGGGACATGGGCACAGCAAACTGTCAATCTCCAACAGTTCTACTGCATGCAATGCGCAGGGGCACCCCAGTAGGATAGGCCTTTGTTATTCCATCTCTTTTTGTATGCACATCATAAACAGAAGTGGTCACATAAAACAGGCCTTGTTTGTCTAAATGTCCACCAACTTTTCAGAAAGACTGGACAACATCAGCCTCAACAGCTAGTTACTGACCCCACGCACATAACAGGACACACACTGGATCCCATTTTCTTATCTAGCAACAGAATTGGGTGCACCCACACCTCGGACCTCATCTGGATAGATCACTCCACCATCTACTTCACCGTTGTTAGACCTGACAGCCTTAGGGTGGTCACCCCTAACTTTTTGCCTGCCTCCCTCCACTTTGTGGACACTGTTTTTGCTGGCTTTTAGACTCTGTGCACTTTACCACTGCTAACCAGTGCTAAAGTGCATATGCTCTCTCCCTTTAAACATGGTAACATTGGATCATACCCAATTGAACTATTTAATGTACTTATAAGTCCCTAGTAGAAGGCACTGTATGTGCCCAGGACTTGTAGATTAAATGCTACTAGTGGGCCTGCAGCACTGATTGTGCCACCCACTTAAGTAGCCCCTTAACCTTGTCTCAGGCCTGCCATTGCAAGGCCTGTGTGTGCAGTTTCACTGCCAATCCGACTTGGCATTTAAAAGTACTTGCCAAGCCTAAAACTCCCCTTTCTCAACATATAAGTCACCCCTAAGGTGTGCCCTAGGTAACCCCTAGGGCAGGGTGCTGTGTGGGTAAAAGGCAGGACATGTACCTGTGTAGTTTACATGTCCTGGTAGTGTAAAACTCCTAAATTCGTTTTTACACTACTGTGAGGCCAGCTCCCTTCATAGGCTAACATTGGGGCTGCCCCCAAACATTGTTGGAGTGGTAGCTGCTGATCTTAAAGGAGTAGGAAGGTCATATTAAGAATGGCCAGAATGGTAATACAAAATCCTGCTGACTGGTGAAGTTGGATTTAATATTACTATTTTAGAAATGCCACTTTTAGAAAGTGAGCATTTCTCTGCACCTAAATCTTTCTGTGCCTTACAATCCACATCTGGCTGGGTTTAGTTGACAGCTCCTTGTGCATTCACTCAGACACACCCCAAACCCAGGATACTCAGCCTCAGTTGCATACATCTGCATTTTGAATGGGTCTTCCCGGGATGGGAAGGGTGGAGGGCCTGCTCTCACACAAAGGACTGCCACACCCCCTACTGGGACCCTGGCAGACAGGAGTGAACTGAAAGGGGACCTGGGGCACTTCTAAGCCACTCTTTGAAGTCTCCCCCACTTCAAAGGCACATTTGGGTATAAAATCAGGGCCTCTGTCCTACCTCCTCAGACACTTCCTAGAGAAGAAACTTGTAACCAGAACCTGCATCCTGCCAAGAACTGCCTGGCTTCCCAAAGGACTCACCTGACTGCTTTCTGAGAAGGACTGCTGCGTTGCTGCTCCCTGGCTGTGGTGAAGAAGTGCTCTTCAAGGGCTTGGATAGAGCTTGCCTCCTGTTTCCTGAAGTCTCAGGACCAAAAAGACTTCTCTCTTGCAACTGGACTCCTTGTGCGGCGAAAATTCGATGCACAGCTGGCTAAAAACGACGCACAGCCTGTCCCGCGGTGAAAAATTCACCACACGCTGAACGGAACAACGCCGCTCGACTTCGCAACGAAAAGATCGACGCGGCGCCTGCGGTGCGACCGGAACTTCAACGCACGGCCCACCAGATCGACGCACAGCCGACCTGGGACGACGACGCCCGACTTCCAGAGGGAAAACCGACGCAGCGCCTGCCGTGAGGGAGAAATTTCCCCGCACCGCCCACCACCCACCGGAACGATGCAGAGCTTGTCACCAGCTCAGGATTCCACGCACAGACCCCGGGGTGTCTGAAAACCCCACAACCCGAAGAGGATCCACGACCGAGTGCTGGAAATCAACGCCCAGCCGTTCCTGCGTGGAAACTAAATGACGCATCGAACGTGTGCGGCCCGAGAAATCGACGCACACCCCTTTGCTTCCCCGCTTCTCCTCCTCTGCAGCCCCTTGTGGAGATTTTTCACGCAAACCAGGTGCTTTGTGCTTGAAAGACACTTTATATAACTTTTCAGTGATATCTTTACATTTTCTTATTGCATCTTTGATTGTTTTGAACTGCAAATTTCCAGTTAAATATTATATTTTTCTAAACACTGTGTGGTGTATTTTTGTGGTGCTATATTGTGTTATTGTATGATTTATTGCACACATACTTTACACATTGCCTTCTAAGTTAAGCCTGACTGCTCAGTGCCAAGCTACCAGAGGGTGGGCACAGGATAATTTGGATTGTGTGTGACTTACCCTGACTAGAGTGAGGGTCCTTGCTTGGACAGGGGGTAACCTGACTGCCAACCAAACACCCCATTTCTAACAACCATCACCAGACATACATGCTCCATCCCCACCCACCACAGCGCACCCTCCTGCAACTGGACCAAGATCCCTCTGCAACAATGGACAGACGCCCTCAGCACCACTCTGCCCAACTACCCCCCGCAACCTGGACCAAGCAGTACAGAACTTCAATGACTGGATCACCAACGCTGCTGACAGAGTCACGGACCAGCCAAAGAAGCCAAATGGTACACCCCGGAACTCAGAGAGACAAAACGCAAATGCAAACATTTTGACAGAAGATGCCTTACCAGCAGGAACGAAATTGACAGAGTGGTGTTTAAATCAGCCCTCATAGACTACCACTGACAGATCCTAACAGTACAGAGGGAGGCCCTGGCAGCCTGAGTTGAAACCAGCCAGCCAAACCAAGGAACTCTTCACCATTGTCAGAGAGTTCACCTGCAACCCCATGCCACCAAAAACACCATCCCCACATCACAGGAGCTCTGTGATGCAAATGCCGATCATTTGCACAACAAAATAGGGACCATATACAAGAACTCCGATCGTAATCCCTCCAGCACAACCAGTTTCCAATCAACCACCACTACTGACCACCCACTCAGAACTTGGAAACAACTCGGAAAAGAAGACACAACTTCCCTTATGAGCTCTATCCACTCCAGAGCATCAACAACCCCTCCTTTTACCTTCCCTCCAACCTCAGAAGAGACAGAATCAGCCTGCACCTTTCCACCGTCATCAACACTTTGCTAAACATGGCCATCTTTCCAGATGCCTGGAAACACGCCGAGGACAGACTATTCCACAAGAAACCCTCAGCAGACCCCAGCAAACTACAAAACTACTGACTCATCTCCTTGCTCCCGTCCCTCACCAAAGTTCTGGAGAAGACCGTCAACCTCCAACTCACTGAACCTGATTGGCAGGACCTACTAGACTCCTGCCAATCAGGTTTCAGAAACAACCATAGCACCCAGACAGCTCTGATTGCTGCTTTGGATACATCTGCACCCTTTTTGACAGAGGAGGATCTGCCACCCTCAGCCAGACTTATCCACTGCCTTCGACACAGGTTCCCACACAAACACTCACCCACCGCTTGTGCCAGATAGGAATAACCAGTGAAATGCTGAGATGGATGGCATCATTCATTACAGAATGCAGCCAGAAAGTCTTTCTCTCCCCCTTCACATCACAATCCAAGGCTAACATTTGTGGCATTCCCCAGGACTCGTCCTTTAGCCCTACACTCTTCAACATTTAGAGGACAGCCCTCGCTGACATCGCCAGAACTCACAACATCAACATCATCTCCTATGCCAACGACACTTAACTCATCCTATCGCTCTCCAACTACCCCACTTGAACCTAGATGAACTTCTACAACTGCATGAAGAGCATCTTAGTGTGGATGAAGGTCAACTGCCTAAACCTGAACACAGACAAGAAAGAAGTTCTCATTTTTGGCAGATGCTCCGCCCTCTTGAATGAATCCTGGTGGCTGGCAGAACTTGGCCCCACCCTCATGCCAAAAGACGACACCCACAACATCGGCATCATCCTAGACAGCGAACTCTCCATTAGACATCAGGCCAACTCCACTGCCTCAGACTGCTTCCACATGCTTTGCATGCTCCCCATCAACACAAGAACGTCAGTTACTCATGCTCTGATTACCAGCTGGCTTGACTACAGCAACGTGCTCCATGCAGGTAACAACACCAAACTCATGCAAAAGTTACAAACAATACAGAACACTGCTGTCAAACTGGTTCTCTGCCTTCTCAAGATAGCTCACATCTCCCAACATCTGAAATACCTCCACTGGCTCCCAGCCCAGAAGAGGTGCTACTTCAAGGTCCTCACCCATGTCTACTAAGCCCTCCAGGACCAATGACCCATCTACCTGAACCAGTGCCTACACTTCCACCACCTCTGCTCTGCATACCAGGCCTTGTACAGATCCCTTGCACACACCACTGCCACACTGGAGGTCACTCTTTCTCCTTTCTCATTGCCAAGGCCTGGAAGGTCTGGAACACCCTCCCCCCACCTCTGTGCCACCCCTCGCTGACCAAAATCAGAAAAGGTCTTCAAACCTGTCTTTTCAATTGAGACCTATTTCAAGCACCTGGATACCCACACGGGTGAAAAGATGTGCTTTACAAATACTTGATTGATTGATTTGATTGATTGAAGCAGGCAGAGGCAACTGTGTTGATCGAGAACTCGAAATGTCCATATATCCTTCTGCTATTCAGACAAAGAATCAGCAGGATTTGTTAAGGCAGAGCTTAATTTGAGCTGGTTGGTGAAGGTGGGGGCAAACAGCAGTTTTTGAGGATCTGGCATTTTTTTTCATCATCGGGATTTGGGGAAAACCACAAAAAGGAGAAAGGAGTAATATAAAGATGGAAAAGATAGATAAAAAAACATGGCAAAGGGGGCAAGCAGGAACCTAAAAGAGGGAGATAAAGGGGCAGGGAGGGTGTGATGTTTGGTGAAAAAGGCATGGTGTGGAATCAGATCTACAAAGCCTCTGCATTGGGCATGCCGATATCGAATAGCGCAAACTGCATGCTTTCTAAGCAAATTTTAGGGCCCAAGCACTTTTACTAGTTAGAGCACTGCACTAAGTGTAAGCATGTTGATTAGGGCAGATTCACACAAACATAAAGAGGTGAGGACATCTAAGAGAAGTAGAGGAAGTGGACCCAGGGAACGTTTTACTTTTAAAAGTGTATTTATGAATATTCACTTACTGGGTTTTCAGTTTTGTAGGCATCTTGCAATTTAAAGTAGCTTCTTTATATTTTAGAAACTGATAACGTTGGTTTAACCTTACCCATTGGATTTTCCTTTTTTACTGGATTGTTAATTTTTAAATTGTGCATTTCATTTGTGCACCCTGAAGCAAAAGAGAATAGCCCTTCCCCAACAGGACAGAGGGAGGGTAAGATAAATAGTATCATGTGCCAATTCATGCAGGCCATAAAACTGTTTAACTGTTTCTTTGAGCAATTCACTTTCAAACCTCTTGAGACAGCATCAGTCTACAAATAACATTTTAATCATTTACTTATCAAATTTCCTGATACCATATTTGATGAAAAGTAAAATCTCTGTAAAAGGTGAATATGTTTCCAATGTGCTCTTACATAAACTTCATATTTTATCACAAATGCAACTTTTATATTAAGGAAACATTTTAACCATAAATATGATAAATTTGTGAATCTTCAACAAACCTATCTCAATAATGTGATTTAGCTATATTGGTAAAATCAGTGAAGGTATTTATCTCCAATATATGCACTGTCATTTATGTTAGTTCAGAAACATGTCTCACATGGGTGTGCTGAAATGTGCACCAATAAGTCCCCTAATACCAAGAAGGACTGAGAGAAGAAGATGGAGATGAAAGATGACAGAGGGCCTGATGTACAGTTTGGCTGACAGGTTACTCTGTCTCAAACATGTTGTATATCCCATCTGCTGCATTACTATTCCCATAGGATGTAATAGGATCGTATTATGGCAGACAGGATATCCTTCACGTTTGTGACGGAGTATCCCCACTGACAAACTCTAAATCAGGTGCAGAGTTCCTAGTTGTTAAATACACTGCTCGGCAAATAGTGCATGTTCTTCTTACACGTCCAAGCTCATTGCAAGTTAATTTTTCGCACAGTGTCTATTTGCTTTTTCTCTTTTCAAAATCAGGCTGTGACAAAACCTCTTTGAGATAAATGTGTGCATGGGAGAAACTGCACAAAAGGCAAGGGTGTAACACAGCCCCCCCCCCAGCCCCTGTGGAGCAGGTAGCCACCACCCTTTAGGGAGCACCCCTTCAGGCTCAAGACTATGTATATCTGTGATGTATTTTGCTCTTTCTCTTTTCAAGATTTAGCCAGTAACAAAACATCTTTGAGATTAATGTGTGCATGGGGGAACTGCACAAAAAGCAGGGGTGTTACACAGCCCCCTGCACTGCAGCCTCTGTGGTGCAGGTAGGCTCCCATCATTAAGATAGCCCCCATTAATCCTCAGGACTATGTATATCTGTGACTTATAAGAGTCTTAGGAGGGTCACTTAAAACATATTGCAGGAGTGACATCATCATTTTGTCTTATGTCACAGGGCAGAGGCACACTTACTAGAGGTCTGACTTTGGTGCCATTTCCAGAGATGGGAGGCTAGTGACGCTCAGGTGCTTCTAAAGAGCTCTAAGTAGCAGAAAGTAAAAAGGTAATTTGATACTTAATCAATTACATGGGTTTCATTCCTCCACGAAGAGTATCAATTAAGTGGACATGTTTGATGTGATGTTCAAATGGGTTCCACGTTTCAGTAACTGGAATACAACATTTTCCTAAATAGAAAATTGTAAAAAAAAACATTTTTTTCTTCGTGGTCACCCTAGATTTTACATCTTTTGCTAGACCCTATATTTCTGATGGCTCTAGAAGTCTGTGCACTTCACCTCTTGGTAGTAAATTTCCTTTAAGCAAGCTTCAATTGACATACTCCTAATTGGTATATATAACTTGTTTGTAAGTCCTTGGAAAATGGTTCAAAATGTACCCAAGGGCCTGGAAGTTAAATGCCACTAGTGAACCTGAGCAACTATTGTTCCATTCACTACAGTGACAGAGCACACATGGCTTCAGGCCTTTGTAGCTTAATTGTAGGAATGTAAAAAATGCAATCAGACCAGTCAAAATAAACCCTTCCTTACAGGCAATATCCTTTCTTTTTCATATGAAAAAGATCACCCCTGTGTAGGTTTTGTATCCCACAAGGCCAGGTGCATGGTATTTAAAAACAGGACATGTAGAAATTTAATCACAACACGGCCTGACAGTAACTAGACCCTAAACATTATTTTCACTGTAGCAGGTCTAGGCCTACATACAGTTTTTTTTTTAAAGGCTACATATACAGTTTAAAATACTAATTCTGTATCTCTGGAAAGGGACGAGATAGAAAACCAACTACTTAATATTTATTTAAAATCCAATTGCACTTGTTGTATTGTTAGTAAATATTAAGCAAAAGTAACTTTTACCATGTTACATTTTCTTTTCCTATGGGCTAATCCGCATTCAATCTTTAGCTTCTCCCAGCCTGTACTTGGACTTAATAAAGTGTGAATAAAGTGTGAATGAGGTGTGAAATTCCTCCAAGGAGCTACACAGTATGTCACTATGATTGACAGGTTGACCTGAATGGGCAGAATTGACTTTTTTGATCTCAGCTCAAGGGTGGCCCCAGGATGGCCTGTGCCAATCCTGGTGACAGTCCACTGTCATATCTTGCTTCACATGTCTCTTGAGCCATGTATAAGACTTAGGGGACATTTGAAAGAGGAGAGAACAGAATCCCATGACAATTATTGTGGATCCACTTGTCTGGTTGATGAAAGGCTTTGCTTTTGTCCTAGTAGAACGTTGTGGGTACAGTGGCTGCCCTAAACTTGATTTTAGTGTTAGATGTGGAACGATATACAGATTCTTTATTTACACAATAAATTAAAATCATTGCAAAAATGAACCAATCAAATTACAGTAAAAGTGTCTCTTTGTGACTTGCTATTTGCAAGTAATTCATTGAAAGTAATAATGCAAGTGCAGTAAAAAACCCAAATCACCCTTCAAAGCCCAACTCATTGAAAACCACTAGATGTAGGTAAAGAAGCCTTTCAAAATTCAAATGATAAAAAGTACCCCAAGGCACCCAATCTATCAAGAATTCATGACAGGCTGTTGACTGATACAAGCAGAAAGGCTGTCAAGAAGATAGTAACAACTTCACAAGTATCTTAATGCACAGTTATGTAACAGCTAGTAAAATACCAAGAGCAAACAATCAATAAATAAAGTTGCTAAAGAGGCAATAGTACAAATGCATTCAGCATCATTGTGGCCACCTTCATATATTTTAGAAATCTTGTGGACAGTTGACACAAGTCCCCCTTTACACATTCCTCCACCACTTCTTTAAGCATTCTAATGTTCAGTTGTCTACCCAAAAGAGCCTTGGGATGGTCGGATTAGTGCACACACAAATAATGTGCCAAAGGGTCTCTCTCTGGTGACAAGTGGCAGCCCCTGTATAGAGTTTCCTGAGTTACTGTCAGACATCCATAATTATATGCTTTCAAAGGAATCAGGCCAAGTTGTATATGAAGAAATTGTTTTTTATAAACAATTTAGATAGGCAGGATAGATATGATGGCAAAGTTAGTGGCTGATAGAGGCCCATGATCAGTATAGCATAAGTTCAATCCTGGATGACCTGTAAGTCGTTATGAACAGAAAAGAGCCTTGCCTGTTTCAAAAGAATTTTGATTAATCTTTTTGGTGGAAAAGAGGATTGCATCAAGTCTTTAGCTACAAGCTGCTCAATTGCCACCTGATAGCATTATACAGATCTGCTTCCTTATCTTGCATAACTCCCCATAAGAGGTGCCTCATAAAAACAAGTTTTGCAATTTTCAATTTAACAGAGAGGGGAAGTGTGCATGGGTACTGTAATCATCACGGGTGAGGCTAAATTCAAGATTAATTTGAGCTTGAGACCTATATGACTGCTGATGGAAAAGGCATCTGTAACAGCAACACTGCACCAGATCTGTCCAAGATGTTGGGTGCATTTTGTATAGCAAGGAACCCCACTTTAGGGTACGTATCAATTTGCTTGTGATTACTTTGCAGATTTCAGAAAGGTCTGGGCCCGAGAGGTTGTTAAGAAGGTGTTGGAATGTAAAAGTGAGTGAGTTTTCTATGGTTGTAAGAACCTCAATTTTTGCCACCAGATGACCACTGCTATTTAGCTATATACCGAAGTATTTAATTGTATAGACTCTTTCAATTTTCTGATCACTTATAAACAATGCACCATACTTGAGCTTTTTCTTGCCAAACACTAGAGATTTGGTTTCAAACTTGTTATTGCTGAGCTTATTGGCTTCAGAGTATTCAGCCAACGAGGTCAAAGAACATTCCAAACAGATTGCAGTTTGGTATATTAAGATGCTGTTGTCCTCATATTGCAAAAGCTATAAGCTAGTGCTACCAATTTTTAACAGCAAATCTTTGCCAGTGCACAAGTGGCCAATCAAATCTGCCAGATACACACTGAAAAATAAAGAGGCCAAAAGACAACTTTACTTTAGACCTCTGGTGATGTAAATCATCGTCGAAGTGGCCCATTCAGTGGAAACTCACTTTTACCCATGTTTGTTGAGTAGAGGGTCAAAATGTTGTAAAAAGGCATGGCAGATGCCCCAGGCTGCTAAATTAGACCCCACCCTGCCTCTGTCTGCCTTATGAAAGGATGTTGCAAAGTCAATAACTGCAAGAAATAAATAAATTGTTCCCTTTTTTGTTGCACGGTCTATTAACTCTGACAGGCAGTATACTCTGATTACTCTAGTACACTCCCCATACACACTTATAGCCCTCAAAGACCAGGTTTAGAGGTACAAAAGACTTTCATCTTCTTGAAAATGTCCAGCTTGGAACATTTACTCCATTTGTTAGGGTGCAGCTAGGAGTCATTCCCACCCATTAGCTAGTGCTGGGCATAAAAGTGGCACTTCCAGTCACCCACCTGAGAACACTTCGAGATCTGCGGAAGATAAGAAGAGGACTGGGCCGGCCATCTGTGACCTGGGAGAATCTGTGAAAGAATGGGCCTGATTCCTCTTGAACTCAGGACAAGACAAAGGACTCCAATGATCATAAAACTAATGGCCTGTTCAAGCTACAGGAGTACAACAAGTTACAAGAGACCTTTTCCTAGAGTTCCCAGCTGACAGGTGGCAATGGGACCCAGCTATCGGCCTCTGCCTGACACCATCTGAGTCTCTACGTTCCTCCTGGGATCTCCTGGGGAGCTTTAGAAGTGAACTCCTGTGGTGGATTGAGATTTAAATGACTAAATCTGAAGGTAAAAGCTTTGACCAGGGTAAACCTCTTTTTTGTATTCGACCCACAATCTTTTGCAGTCAGTCTCAAATTGAGCCTACATCCCGGTCTACCAGGACCATTGGCTCTCACTGGCACTTTGTGTTTTTTGGTGCTTTCCCTGTTTAATTTTTTTTAAACATATCATCAGTTCCCCTTATTAGATGTTTATCAACTGGGTGTCTTTTATTTACTACATTTTAAACTAATTGTCTAATTCAGTTTGGCATTTTTGTTGTTTTGCATTATGATTGGATTACTGTATTGACACTGCATAATTGCTTTGTACATTGCCCTAACTTGAGCCTCTCTGTTCTGCACCATAAGGCTGAGCTTAGGTTAATTTAGTGGTTTGGAGAGTTCACATTGACAAGGATTGTGATTGTTCCTTGAAGTGGGCAGTCACCGAATCCAAAGGATAATCACATTTCTTACAAAAACATTATGAAACACAAAGAGATAAGTGAATAAATATTGAAATATTGCACCCTTCATGTTACATATGTATCCTCTCTTCATTGCCTTTAACCCCTTAGCTACTGGACCTCTCCCTCACCCCACGCCCCCAGGGCTGAGCCCCTTTTTGGCTATTTGGGCTAGTTTGCACTTAGGCCCCCATAACTGTTTGTGTACATAAGCTATCCACACCAAATTTGCTTCCTTTTATTCCAACATTCTTGGGATTGTAAAGGTACTCAGAGTTTGTGTGTTCCTCTAGAGGAGACCAAAAAATTTGCCAAAATATAGCTAAAATATGTGTGTTTTTAAAAAAATCGGAACAAAGTGCTGCAGAAGAAAGAATCTGTTTTTTTCCCCTGCAAAAGTTTGCAGTGCTAAAATCACCATCGTCCCAGCTTTCAGGGACAGGCAGACTTGAAACAGAAAACCAAATTGTTCAACACAGTTTTGCCATTTTACTGGGACATACCCCATTTTTACTATATTTTTTGCTTTCAGCCTCCTTCTAGTTAGTGACAGAAATGGGTGTAAAACCAATGCTGGATCCCAGAGAGCTAAACATTTCTGAAAAGTAGACAAAATTCTTAATTGAGCAAGGGGTCATTTGTGTAGATCCTTCAAGGTTTTACGACAGAAAATAATAGCTGAAATAAAAAAAATATTGAAATTGAGTTAAAAAAACAGCCATTTCTGTCCATGTTTCCTTCTATAACTTTTCCCAGCTATGGCAGATTTTTTAAAGCAATATACTGTTAAATCTTCTGAATTATTCTGGTTGTGGGGATATATAGGGCATGTAGGTTGTTAGAAATGGGGTATTTGGTCGACAATCAGGTTACCCCCTGTTCAAGCAAGGACCCTCACTCTAGTCAGAGTAAAAGAGGATCACCCTCAGCTAACCCCCTTGGTAGCTTGGCAGAGCAGTAGGCTTAACTTCAGAGTGCTAGGTGTAAAGTATTTGTACCATCACACACAGTAACTTAATGAAAACACTACAAAATGACACAACACAGGTTTAGAAAAATAGAAAATATTTATCTAAACAAAACAAGACCAAAACGACAAAAGTCCGGCATACACAAGTCAAGTTATGAATTTTTAAAGACTAAACTCAAAAATAGTGCTCAGAAACACAAAATGCTTTGATGAGGTGTTAACACGGCGTCATAACGGAGTCGTTCCCAACAATTCAACACCAGCTGCGCCAGACACGGAGTCGCGTAGACCCCCAGGTACAGAACCTTGGTGAAGAAATGAAAATGAGCCGATGCACGAAGTCGGGAATTGCGGCATCTGTGCGAAACGTTGAATCTGCACACTGCGATCGGCGTCGGTCACAAAGTGGTGTGGTGACTTCCACTGAGTCACGGACTTCGGTGGGGCTGCAGCGATGTCGGGCCTGCGAAGGTCGTCGCGTTCCAGCGAAGATCACAGAGTCTGGTGCAGGCGGCATCACCAGATTCAGCAGCGGCGTCGGTCCGAAGTCGTCCGAAGTCACTTTCCTTGAATTTCCACCAGCTTTCCTTTAAAAGGGCCCAGGGACTGGATAGGGCACCACTTGTCAGAGCAGGAGACTCCAGGTGCTGGCAGAGAGAAGTCTTTGCTGTCCCTGAGACTTCAAACAACAGGAGGCAAGCTCTAAATCAAGCCCTTGGAGATTTATTCTCAAGATGGATGGCACACAAAGTCCAGTATTTGCCCTCTTACTTTGGCAGAAGCAGCAACTGCAGGATAGCTCCACAAAGCACAGTCACAGACAGGGCAGCTCTTCTTCCTCAGCTCTTCAGCTCTTCTCCAGGCAGAGGTTCCTCTTGTTTCCAGAAGTGTTCTAAAGACTGTGCTTTTGGGTGCCCTTCTTATGCCCAATTTCTCATTTGAAGTAGGCCTACTTCAAAGCAAAGTCTCTTGTGAATGTGAAATCCTGCCTTGCCCAGGCCAGGCCCCAGACTCTCACCACGGGGTTGGAGACTGCATTGTGTGAGGGCAGGCACAGCCCTTTCAGGTGTGAATGACCACTCCTCCCCACCCTCCTAGCACAGATGGCTCATCAGGATATGCAGGCTACACCCCAGCTCCCTCTGTGTCACTGTCTAGTGTGAGTTGCAACAAGCCCAACTGTCAAACTGTCCCAGACAGGTTATCCACAAACAGGCAGAGTCACAGAAACGGTATAAGCAAGAAAATGCTCACTTTCTAAAAGTGGCATTTTCAAATACACAATCTTAAAATCAACTTTACTAAAAGGTGTATGTTTAAATTGTGAGCTCAGAGACCCCAAACTGCACATGTCCATCCACTCCCAAAGGGAATCTACACTTTAATCAGATTTAAAGGTAGCCCCCCATGTTATTCTATGAGTGGGACAGGCCTTGCAACAGTGAATAACGAATGTAGCAATATTTCACTGTCAGGACATATAAAACACATTACTATGGCCCTCATTACAACATTGGCGGTAAATCCCGCTTACCGCCGTGCAGAAGACCACCAACACACCACCGCGGCCACGGAATTCCTCCACAGCTATTACGACCCACAGCTAGGTATCCGCCAAAATCTAGACACCCACACAAGTCTGCCCCACCAAAGGTCAGTGATAAACTGGCGATAACAAAACATCCACCGTCACGCCAACAGGAATACGCCCACACTATCATGACCCATGAATCCACGTGGCGGTCTTTCAACCACGGTATTCCATTGGCGGTACACAACGCCGCGCTCAAAATACACACACATTTACAAAACACTACCACATTGGACAAATAGAAATACACACACCTGATACACATACACACACCACTCCCACACACCCAATACAATATAAAACACACACCCACATTACTCACTAACCCTTACAATGAAAAATTTGGAAGAAGCAGAGAGACAGAAAAGCAAAGACCACACTAGCATAGAGAGGCACACAACACCATCACTCATACACATCCGCGCACAAAACAACACACACCCCTAAACATCACCCCACACATCACAACACACACCACCTCACACATCACCCACACCACCCATGGCACCGCAAAGACACTCCAGGTTTTCTGAGGAGGAGCTCAGGGTCATGGTGGAGGAAATCATCCGGGTAGAGCCACAGCTATTCGGATCACAGGTGCAGCACACCTCCATAGCTAGGAAGATGAAGCTATGGCCCAGAATCGTGGACATGGTCAACGCAGTGGGACAGCACCCAAGAACACAGGATGACATCAGGAAGAGGTGGAACGACCTACAGGGGAAGGTGCGTTCCGTGGTCTCAAGACACCACATTGCGGTTCAGAGGAATGGTGGCGGACCCCCACCATCTCCCCCACAACTTACAAGAGAGGAGGAGTAGGTCTTGGCCGCATCCTGAGGGCCTCGAAGGAGTAGCTGGAGGAATGGACTCTGGTAAGTCAAATCTTTAACTACCATATATCCCACCCTACCTGCATGCTATCACATACCCCCACCCTCACCCCCATCACTCCAACTCCTCACATGTGTCCCACTATCACAAACCACACATCCCAACACCAAGCCCTGCATGCAACAACAGAGCATGGACACCCATCACCAATGCATGTCCACTACAGATACCTACACAGACCCCAAAACAATTATCACACAATAATGTAAGCACTGGGGTACAGGGTCACCAACCCATTGCACACCATGGCACACACAGATGCAATAATCATGCCTTTACACCCCTGCAGGACCCCTACCCAACGTCACCAGACAGGAGGTTCCAGACATGTCCACTCCCCCCCACAGAATAAGCCCACAGTGATGATAGCAGCTCTGTCCAACTGGATCTAGATGAACAGCCCGGCCCATCTGGGACTTCGGGACAGTCAGTTCCCCTGACACAGTCACAGGCCACCACAGAGCCTCCCCCCTCAGGAAACACCACCACAGCACCCACCCAGTGGGCCCATACCTCTGTCCCCAGGACATGTCAAGCAGCAGTGTGTCCACCACTACAGGCAAACCCACCACCCCAAGAACAGCAGGGACCTGGGGGCAGTGGCAATGGGCACACGGTTCAGGGGACAGAGGCACAGGAAAACCGGGGAACTGGGAGGTCTGCTGTGCGACAGGGGGAGGACAGGCCCCGGGAACCCACTCTCCACGAGGCCCTCTCCAACATCATGGGAGTGTACCATCATTCCCAGGAGACGATGGCAACGGTACTGGCCAAGTTTCAGGAGACCCAGCAGCTGCAGGAAGAACAGTATTTGGGGTTCAGGGAGGAACTTAAGTCCATCAACACCACCCTGGGCACCATTGTAAAGGTGCTGAAGGACCTTGTGAACACCAGGAGGGACACTGTGGCACAACAAGGGGCCCCTGACACTAGCCTGGACGATGAACTGCCCAAAACCTCTGCCGGCGCTAGTGAACAGGAGGCACTGCCACAGGACCACAACACCAGCACCCCACCCCCTGCAGATGGAGACCCACCCCGCAAGCGGTCCCTGAGATCCAGGACAAAGACAGAGAACAATGCCAAGACCCCGCCAAGAAATGAGACAACCCTGAATGTCATCCTTCTGTCCCACTTTGTCACACTGTCCATCCTTAAACTGCCCTAGCTCCACTTCCTATGCCCCTTTGGACAATGTACCTGTGAGACAAATAGACTGGACTCTGCCATGGACATTCCTCAACCATCACCCCTGCCCATTTTACAACCCCCTCCACTATTTTACACTTTAATAAACACCCTTGAATCACAAAACAATCTGGAGTCAGTCTGTGCTTTCACAATTGTGTATTTGCAATAAGTGAGGAAAAACCCAATGTCCATTCTAATGTCTACATACCTATGTCACACAGCTCTAGTCAATGAAGTAACATAGCAGAGGTCACACAGTGGGACCCACATCTGTGAAATTGAAAGGCAAAGTGACAAATCATGGTCCATACCCTGGGTGAAAGTGACAGACAGATGATAGGTCTAACAATTTTATCAGATGTAAGAGGAAGTGATGTCTTCTTACCTGTGTCTCACTGGAAGTATTGCTGGATCACAGTGTTTCTGTTGTCTAGGTCCTCTTCTTCTGCCTCCTCTTCTTCACTGTCCACAGGCTCCACAGCTGCCACAAGACCTCCTTCTGGACCATACTCCTGCAGAAAAGGCACATGTTGTCGCAAAGCCAAGTTGTGCAGCATGCAGCAGGCCACGATGATCTGGCACACCTTCTTTGGTGAGTAGTTTAGGGAACCACCTGTCACATGGAGGCACCTGAACCTCGCCTTCAGGAGGCCAAAGGTTCTTTCAATAGTCCTCCTAGTTCACCCATGTGCCTCATTACAGCGTTTCTCTGCCTTTGTCTTGGGATGTCTCACTGGGGTCAGTAGCCATGACAGGTTGGGGTACCCAGAGTCACCTGCAAATGTCGAGGAACAACTGTTAGACACACACTAACCCTTAGGGACAACCCCAGACCCAGACAACTATTCACACGTTATAGGGTCCTTGTCCTCACCTAATAGCCACACACGGTGCCTCTGGAGTTGCCCCATCACATAAGGGATGCTGCTATTCCGCAGAATGTAAGCGTCGTGCACTGAGCCAGGAAACTTGGCGTTCACATGGGAGATGTACTGGTCAGCCAAACACACCATCTGCACATTCATTCTGTACACCTGTTCACTCCTGCAGGGGGGTACCAAGGCCACATGTGTACCATCAATGGCACCTATGATGTTGGGTATATGTCCCAGGGCATAGAAGTCACCTTTCCCTGTAGGCAAATCCTCCACCTGAGGGAACACGATGTAGCTGCGCATATGCTTCAGCAGGGCAGAAAACACTCTGGACAACACGTTTGAGAACATAGGCTGGGACATCCCTGATGCAATGGCCACTGTTGTTTGAAAAGATCCACTTGCCAGAAAATGGAGTACTGACAGGACCTGCACTAGAGGGGGGATTCCTGTGGGACGGTGGATAGCTGACATCAGGTCTGCTCTAACTGGGCACACAGTTCCTGGATTGTGGCAAGATCTAGTCTGTAGGTGACTTTTACATGTCGCTCTTCCATTGTCGACAGTTCCACCAGAGGTCTGTACACTGGAGGATGGCGCCATCTCCTCACCTGCCCCAGCGGACGTGCCCTATTGATGAGAACAGCGAGCACAGAGTCAGCCAACACTGAGGTAGGAAAAAAACAATTGTATTGCACACATTTGTCAATACGCTATGTGCCTGTCTCTGTGTATATGCAAGGCCTATATATGTGTGACGCATTAAAAAATAATGCCATGTGGCCAACTGAAATTGCGGCTGCCTGACCTGTAATGTGGGACAAGTGGATATGAGGTAACTGCGCTGGCGTTCTACACCGTCACAGTAGGCAGTCGAAGATCGCGGCGCAATCCTTCATTGGTTAACATTGGGCACTATGGGTCCGAGAAGCCAATGACGATGTACGCCGGGGGTGACGGTGCTCACCGCCACAGACGTGACCGCCATTTTCTCTCTGTTCACTCACTTGATACCTGATCTTCAACAGGAGAGGACCTACACTGCAAGTGCTGCTGTGACCTCAGTCTGGAAGCGACGATGGCTCATGTGTCTAGGGAAAGGGCCCCTGCCTTCACATCGGAGGAGTTGGATAAACTAGTGGATGGGGTCCTCCCCCAGTACATGCTATTCTACGGTCCTCCAGACAAATAGGTGAGTACACTGTGAGCATGCTGTATGGGCAATGCCTGTTTGGAGTGGTGTGGATGGAAGATACAGGGGGAGATGAGGCCTGCATGATTGGACGGTGAGGGTATGTGTGTCAGGCAAAGGGTGGGAACTTGGGACAATAACTGTGATGGTCCGGATGGTAAAAGTGTTACATTTTCCCCTGTACTATTCCTCTAGGTCAGCGCCCACCAGAAGAAGGATATTTGGCATGCCATCGCCAAGGACGTCTGGTCCCTGGGGTCCACCACAGACGGAGCTCCCACTGCCGTAAAAGATGGGAGGAACTTTGCCGCTGGAGCAAGAAGACGGCGGAGGCCCAGCTGGGGATGGCCTGCCAACGTGGGAGGGGTGCCCGTCGCACCATGAACCCCCTGATGTTCCGGATCCTGGCGGTGGCGTATCCGGAGTTGGATGGGTGCTTGAGGGCATCACAGCAGCCACAAGGGGGTGAGTACACTCACATTCAGCTGACTCTGCGCAGATTGGAGGTGTCTGGGTGGGGGAGGTGGGCAGTGGGTTCGCCTAGGCTAGGGCGAGCTTTGTAGGCAAGGACCCTTTGTGAGGCAGGCTAAGTGACACCCCATCCTACCAGTGGTAAGAGCCATCTACACCTAGTCAGGCTCCTTTGACTTCCATGTGTGCAGCAATCGGGCATAGGCCATGTACCCCATGTCCCTGTGATTAATTAGGGAACTCCAAGTGCATGGCGTAGTGCAGAGGGCTGCTGTGTCTGTAGTGTCCGCTGACGGTAGCGGTATTGTATGCACTGAACATGTCTTTCTTCTTTCTCCCCCCCCTTTTTGTGGTCTCCCTGTTCTTGTGTGCATTAGCATCATCAGGCGGAGGAGCTGTGCCACCAGAGCAGGAGGGAGCTGCATCCCACATGGCCCTGGAAGTCCAGACAACGGAGTCTGAATTCACCAGTGGGACGGAGGGCGAGGGGAGCTCCACGGTGGGGACAGGAGTTGAGACCAGCGACACTACTCTCCCTCTGATGGGAGCTACCTTGTGGTGGTGGGACCATCTGTGCCCACCGCATCTACAGGTACAGCCACCTCACCCTACCAGCACCGCCCTCCTAGCAGCCCCTCAGCGTGTGCCCAGTGGCCGCTCACCCAGGAGGGTGGGCATCTCCTTCGGCCCAGGCACCTCAGGCCCAGCCCTGCTGCCCTCAGTGAGGAGGCTATTGACCTCCTGAGATCCCTCTCTGTTGGGCAGTCTACCATTCTGAATGCCATCCAGGGTGTAGAGAGGCAGTTGCAACAGACAAATGCATACCTGGAGGGCATTCATTCTGGCCAGGCAGCCCAACAGCGAGCATTTCAGGCTCTGGCCTCTGCACTGATGGCTGCCATTGTCCCTGTGTCCAGCCTCCCCCCTCCAACTTCCTCCACCCAGTCCCAATCCCCAGTACCTAAGCCTATCCCAAGCACACCATCAGACCAGCATGCACACACCTCAACCCACAAGGGTGGCTCTGGCAAACATAAGCACCACACATCCCACAAGCACTCGCACAAGCATCATACCCATCCACACATACCAACATCCACTGCCTCCACTGTGTCCCCCTCGTCCACGTCTCCCTCCTCCCTCCCTGTCACGTCTCCACTCACACCTTCATGCACTGCATCTTCAGCCACTACCTCCATCATCAGCAAGCCCATCACCACACACCGCTCACGTGCACTCACCACCCCCACTACCATTCACACATCCCCAGTGTCCTCTCCCAGTGTGTCTGTGAGCCCTCCTCCCAAAGTACACAAACACAGTCACACACCCTCCCAACAGCCATCCACCTCACGACGGCCTCCAGCCCATGCACCTTCACCCAAAGTCAGCAAACGAACACCTCGTACAACCACTACCTCTTCCTCCACTCCCAAACCCCTCCATCTACCCGTCCTAGTGTGTCAAAAAAACTTTTCCTTTTAAATGTTGACCTCTTCTCTACACCTCCCCGCCCCCGTCCGTCACCTAGGGCCCACCTTTCCAGGTCCCAACCCAGCACCTCAGCCACCACATCACCGGGCACAGTGGTGCCAGCAATACCAGGTTTTTGGAGTGAGCCAAGCAACAGGGCTGCCAGTGTCCCAAGGAGCGAGGCCAAGGACATTCACCCACCTCCAAAACAGAAATATTTGCCCACATCCTGGAGGGAGAAAGCCAAAACACCTGCCACCAAGGGCCCAGCCAAGTCAAGTGTGGGGAGTGGCAAGACAACTGCGCCAGCATCCATGGTGGGGAAGGGCCTGAAGCAGAAAGGCAAGTCAACGTCACCGCCAACCTGCACAGCGGACAAGACCGCCACCAGCACCGTCACATGCACCGCCACCAAGGACATTGCTGCCAGCAGCCCGGATACAGAGCCCTTCAGCAGTACCGTAGTCAGTGAGCCCACCACCAGCACCGCTGCTACTGACACCACCGCCAGCACCACGGTCAGTGAGCCCGCCACCATCACCGCCATTACTGACACCGCCGCCAGCACCACGGTCAGTGAGCCAGCCACCAGCACAGCGGTCACTGAGCCAGCCACCAGCACAGCAGTCAGTGAGCCAGCCACCAGCACAGCAGTCAGTGAGCCAGCCACCATTACCGCAGTCAGTGAGGCCGGCACCAGCACCGCTGCCACAATGACCGCCGCAAGCACCGCTGCCACAATGACCGCCGCAAGCACCGCCACTAATGACACCGCCACCAGCCCCACCACTGGCCTCGCAACAACCTGAGCCAGTGGCACCACCGCAGACATGGCTGCCATCCCAAGTGGTCATCCGTACGTGGCTGGTGTCAGTTCCAGGGGCCTGGGCAGCTTCCATGTTGCCCCACTGCCAGTGGAGTATCACATCCACTACCTCAGTCCTTGGCAGGATGAAGCACTCTGGGCACAAAGGCCCCTCCAGAACCAGTGGAGAAAGGCATCCACTACCTCAGTCCTTGGCAGGATGAAGCACTCTGGGCACAAAGCCCCCTTCAGAACCATTGGAGAAAGGCATCCACTACCTCAGTCCTTGGCAGGATGAAGCACTCTGGGCACAAAGCCCCCTCCAGAACCAGTGGAGACTGTTATCCACTTGAGAGAGTGTGGCTTTGTACTCCCCAGGATAAAGAAGTGGGCAACCCACCCACTGGAGAGACTTGAGACTCTGTGGCTTTGCACTCCCCAGGATAAAGAAGTGGGCAACCCACCCACTGGAGAGACTTGAGACTCTGTGGCTTTGCACTCCCCAGGATAAAGCAGTGGGCAAACCACACACGGGAGAGACTTGAGAGACTGTGGCTTTGCACTCCCCAGGATAAAGCAGTGGGCGAACCACCCACTGGAGAGACTTGAGAGACTGTGGCTTTGCACTCCCCAGGATAAAGCAGTGGGCAAACCACACACGGGAGAGACTTGAGAGACTGTGGCTTTGCACTCCCCAGGATAAAGCAGTGGGCGAACCACCCACTGGAGAGACTTGAGAGATTGTGGCTTTGCACTCCCCAGGATAAAACAGCGGGCAACCCACCCACTGGAGAGACTTGAGAGACTGCGGCATTGCACTCCCCAGGATACATCAATGGGCATGGAGCCCCCTCGTGGAGCTGGCGTCGTGCACTCATCCGGCTGAGGTGCCCCCCCTTACCTTCCCCCTGAGGTGCCTGTTTTATTTCGATCTCATGCCCCTGCAGTGTGCTCTCCGTTTCGATCGGGTATCTTGTGTGGGCCTCGCCCATGCATTTTGGGACCAGTAGTCCACGGACTATATAGGTGCAGTACCTGGACTTGAATTCTTGGTGTACATATTGTTTATAGTGTATATAAATGTTTGACTAATGGATGTTTATTGATTACAATGGTTACAATCATTTCCTTTTGTCCTTGCATTCTTCCAGGGGGGGTTTGGAGGGTCTAAATGTAATGTTTCAGCATGTATTGGTGTGTGTGTTGTTTGTAGGTGAGGGTGGGGGTGTTGCGTGTGTGTGTGTCACTCTCTTTTACTTCCCCCTCCCCTGTGTCATGGGTGCTGTACTCACCGTGGTCGCCGCCACCGTCGGTCGTGCTCCTGGTAGAGGAGCAGGAAGACAATCGCAGGGAGTATTTGGAGTTCAGGCTCCATGGCGTCCTGGTTCCTCGTGGGGTGTGTAGAGGTGAGTGTTTTCCCTTCCAAGTCCTATTTCCGCCGTGTTTTTGTTCGTGTTGAATCCGCCCCGGAAAAGGTGGCGGATTGGCCTGTCATAATAGTGTGGGTTGTACATTGTGTTCCGCCTGTCTGTTGGCGGTGACCGCCATGCTGTTTGTACCACTGTGGCGGTCGGAGTGTTAAAGTGGCTGTCTATGTTGGCAGTTTCCACCATGGTCATAATTCAATTTTTTTTACCGCCGTTCTGCTGGCGGTTTTACGGCCGCTTTACCACCGACCGCCAGGGTTGTAATGAGGGCCTATATGTCCTACCATAACCATACACTGCACCTTGCCCTTGGAGCTACCTAGGGCCTACCTTAGGGGTGTCTGACATGTAAGAAAAGGGAATGTTTAGGCCTGGCAAGTGGGTACACTTGCCAATTCGAATTTACAGTTAAAACTGCACACACAGACACTGCAATGTCAGGTCTGAGACATGATTACAGAGCTTCTTATATGGGTGGCACAACCAGTGCTGCAGGCCCACCAGTTACATTTATTTAAAGGCCCTGGCACCTCCAGTGCACTTTACTAGGGACATACTAGTAATCAAATATGCCAATCATGGATAAGCCAATTACATACACATTTTGTAAAGGAGCACTTGCACTTTAGCACTGGTTAGCAGTGGTAAAGTGCCCAGAGTAACAAAAACAGCAAAATCAGAGTCCAGCACACATCAACTACCTGGGGAACAGAGGCAAAAAGTTAAGGGAGACCACGCCAAGGATGAAAAGTCTAACATAGGTTAATCAAGAACCATAGGTACCCAGTGCCAATAAATGAGCTGCACCATGCAATGGGTTTTCCTTGTATACCGGGTATACAGCAATTCATTTGGTAAAATATAAAGAGTGAAAAATAGGTATCAAGGAAACCATTCTGTTTCCAAAGTGGGCACAAGATAAGGAGTTTAGAAACAGTGGATATCTGCACATCACTGAATCTGGGAGTCCACATACTAGCATGTGGATTGCAGGGCATTTCTCAAAATGACTTCTTTTTTACGCAGTGCCTTACATTTGGAATGAAAAAATGTAGAGAAAGACAAGGGGCAATAACACTTGTTCTTCTAATCTGTATTCCCCTAAGCCTCCCGATAAAAATGTTACCTCACTTGTTTGGATAGGCCTAGTGCTCCGGACAGGAAACGCCCCAAAACACAACATGGATACATCACATTTTTCCATTGAAAAATTATGTGTTTTTTTGCAAAGTGCCTAGCTGTGGATTTTGGGCTATAGCTCAGCGGCACCTAGGGAAACATACCAAATCTATATATTTATGGAAAGTAGACACCTATGGGATGGGGTGACTTGTGGGGCTCTTACTGAGTTCTGTCATCCCAGAATCCTTTGCAACACTCAAAACTGGGCTACAAAACACTCTTTCCTCACATTTCTGTGCTGGGAAGTTCTGGAATCTGAGGGGAGCCAAAGACTTTTTGGGTGGACCTAGTGCCCGCAAAACTAAACGCCCCAAAACACAACGTGGGCACATCACATTTTTCTAACGGAAACTGAGTTGTTTTTTGCAAAGTGCCTAGCAGTGGATTTTGGTCTCTAGCTCAGCTGGCATCTAGAAAAACCTACCAAACCTATACATTTATGGAAAGGGGACACCTAGGGGAATCCATAATGGGGTGCCTTGTGGCGCTCTCACCTAGTTCTGTCACCCAGAATCCTTTGCAAACTTCAAATTTGGGATATAAAAACACATTTTCCTCACATTTCGGTGCTACAACATTTTGGAAACTGAGGGGAGCCAATAATTTTTAACCTCTACTTCAGAGTTAGAAGGTAAATCTTCTAACGGAGTCTAACCTAGTTTCTGTATCTGAACTGCACTACATAGTGGCTGGCGTTAAATCACGTTTGGGTACCTGTTAATCGATTGATTATTTAATATATCAACATCAGTGGCAGGAGTACATGTTTTACAGTGGGAAAGGAGGTGAACAGGTAAGGGATTATGCTAAATTTTAGGAATGCACTCTTGAATCACATAATTTCATGGAGAAATGTACACCTAATACCAGAGACATTTTAATGCATGGGCAAAGTGGGCTCTGGCCCAGGGCCCCAGCCTTTCAGGGGACCCCCTGATAGAACCTGCTCTGTTCTGTAGAGAGTGTTGCCCAGAAGACAATGAACAATTCTGAAACATTGTTTTAAATACTTTTTTCTTTTAATTTATTTTTATGAATGTGATGTGTGAGGGACTATTACAGACATTTTGCAGAGAAAAGCGTTTATTATCATGGAACATCCATAACAAACGTTTTTTTCAGATCAAGACAGAACATCACATCTGAGACATTGGATGGAGTCACATAGATTGTTTGGAGTAATATTACTGAGCTGCTGCTGTTATACATAATTGAAAACATACATCACTATACTTGAATATTAGATGTAAACCCATCTATAGTGTGGCTGTGCACTGTCAGTGACCTAGCCAAAGAGGGCATAAAAAAGCTGGAACTTGATAATAAATTCAAAACTATTCTGAACAGGGGCCTCCAAAATATGTTTGGCCCACAGCCCCCAAAAGCCCCAAACTTTCCCTGCTTCGTTCATTGCTATACTGGAAACACTAGAGCATTTGTTTATAGTTCTGGGAATCTTTGTTACTCATGTATCGGGACCTCATTTGCTCACGGTCGTGATGAGCCTGCCATCTGTTTGCTGGGAGCATCCTTTCATCCTGGATCTGTGTGTCCATAAGGTTTACCATGAAGTGTTCATTACCTTGGAACTGTGTAGTGTGGCCCACATGTGTGATACTCTTGGACTATCCTTTTACACATGTAGGTCCCTTCTTTTCCCAGTTCTTTATGTTGGCATCCTGTGCATCTATTTTACAGATCTGTTGCTAATTGGACCCTCCCTAGAAGTTACCTCCTCGTCCCCACAACCTTATTTTGCAAGACATGGTGGTGTGTCTATGTACTCTACGGCTTCCCACCTTAGCTATTTGTTCGTTGCAGGCTTTGCGACCCTATAAACACTTTTCGTCGACTTCCCAATTGGAAGTTTTCCAGTTTTCCTTGTCAAGTTTTTGCACCCTGAGGAAGGTGGTTTTCAATCCTGGTTGTCACCGAAACGCACGTCAGTGCCACTGGGAACAGAGCGTGAAACAGGAGAGCACATTCTATAAAAATCACAAAATGATTTCGTTTGCTTTTGACTTTTAAGCCATATAGTGTTTGGGTTTTCTTGCATTGTACATGCAGCCCTAAGAGGGTACTGCGGAATAAGGTTTTGGATATCAATGCATGTATTTTATTGCAAGATCCACGCGTTTACAATAAGAGCTACACTGTGGAGAAACATATGACAATGTCATTTGGTTCACTACATTATATTAGTTGTAATGTGTTCAATTTGAGAGTGGTTGAATGAATACAGTGTGACTGACAATAGATTGCATGCTTTAGCAGTGCGTTTATTACACTTGGGAAGTCCGGTGATGATGCTAAATGACATCTTTTGGTTTTGTATCTATATATTTGTCAAATGAAAATGATTGTTTTAAATATGTTGCAAAAAAGGAACAACTATTAGGTATTCTTCAGAGATTGTTTAAAAAAAGATTTAATAGATTTTGTTCTTGTATATTTTTGGGCTCAAGACTATCATATTGAATAATACTTGAGGATTTTTCCCTTTAACTCTTATTATGTGAATAGGCAGGTTTTGTATAAAGGGGATGTTGGACCTGGCCCTCGCAGACGTCCAGGTGTACTGCAACAATTAGTTTGAAGATGTACAAATTTTATTAAAATCTACGTTACGGTTCCGTGAATATAAGTAACAACTTTCAACTTGCAGGCTTTGGGAATTGGGGGCCTAGTATTTCACCCATCATCGCCATGGTAGCCATTTAATTTGGTTAATTTGGAGCTTTTAAGGGTATGTGCTCTATTGGAGTCAGGGGCCAGTTCACCACCTCGGCATTTGGTGCTCACTGATATTCTTTCTATGTTTGCTATTCGGTACATTTCTTTATTTTCTGAATGAAATGTTCTGGGGATACAATGTGGCCTAACGGCCGGAGGTGACTACTTTGGAAAGAGGGAACCAGGTACGATCATTGGCTCAATATCCTGTGATTCTTCGCAAATTACCTAATCTCTATGTGCCTTAAAAATGAATGTGACCTTGTGTAATGCAACTGTTAAGTGTTCCAATACCTTAGGGTAGAGTTCCCTCTATATAAAATTGTAAAAAAATGTTTTTCACGTGATGAAATGTGCTAATGTAATAGTACCCCAAACAATGTCAAAGCTCAGGCAAATCAGAGCTCCTTTCTCTTCAGCAAAACAGCGCTTGAATGGAAGTTGTAGGAGAAAGAAAGCAATAAATAACAAACACATCAAGTCATGACGAGAATTCTCTCTTTCATACAACTGAATTTTTGTATGCCATATATACACCTTCCATCTGCCTCTTCAGGGTTTCGCAGTGTACCAACCCTTTCTGCTACAAGAGTCGTGCCATTCACACACACAAAGCAGCTGCTACATTATTTCCCTATCCTCTGGATTCTAGGTAGACCATAGGGAGAGCAAGTTGGCAGAAGCGACAGCTTTACTGTAGCTTACTTAGCGCACAATAATCTTTTTTACCTGAATTATTCCCCCAAAGGTGTTGAACGTCTTTTTGACTGAGTTCAAGAATGATTTGGTCTGCTTAAGTACGAATGTGCTATTGTAATAACATTGCAGGAAGCCTGAGTGAAATGGCAGTACAAGGGCAAGATGGCTGTCCCCATGCCTTCTTTTTTTATCTAAATGTTGAAGACCACAAATAGAAAGTGAATACAGTTTATAAATTAAAACACTCATTTTAGACCTTGTATCCTTGGCATGGGTTCTCCTGACATTTTGCCTTCTGTTTTGCTGACTTTATTTTTGCTGGAATTAGGAATATGGGCAATTTACCACTGCTAACCAGTGCTAAAGGTCATGTGCTCTTTCCCGAAAACATGATAACATTGGCTTATCCACAATTGGCATATTTAATTTACTTATAAGTCCCTGGTAAAGTGACTACATGTGCCTGGGGCCTGCAAACCAAATGCTACTGGTGGGCCTGCATCACTGATTGTGCCACCCACTTAGGTAGCCCTTCAAACATGGCTCATGCCTGCCATTGCAGAGTCTGTATGTGCAGTTTTAAATTGCCATGTCGACCTGGCAAGTTAACCCCCGAGCCAGGTGCAAATCTTCCTTTTTAATACATACAAATCACCCCCAAGATGGACAGCCCCAAGGGCAGGGTGCCGTGAATTTTTAACGTTGGACATTACTTCTTATTTTTACATGTCAATGTAATGAAAAACTCAAAAATCTGTTTTTCACAACTGCAGGGTCAGTCTCTCCCACAGGTTAACAGTGGGATTAAGTTATTACATTTTATGAGTGCAATTTCCAATTTGAAAGAAATGCGACCGCCAGGTTTGGTGTCTCTGGAATCACAATTTAAAATCACACCTTATGGTGAAGTCAGATTTTAAATTGTAATTCTGAAAATGCAACTTTTGGAAAGTTGGCATTTTCTTACTGTAAATCATCTACTGCCTTCTGCCTGTCTCTCAATACATGTCTGGGTGAATAACAGCCGGGCTCTTGTGCATTCTCTCCAGGCAGCCACACACAAAGGGAGCTTAGGTGTGACTTATGGACCATCAACAACCTGATGGCCCACCTGGGACAGAAAGGGGGTGAAGAGTTGACACACCTGAATGGGCTGTATCCTGAGCCCTCACAAAGGGCTGCAAACCCCCTGTAGTGTGTCTGGAGCCAGGGCAGGAAAGACCAGGACTTTGCACACTTCAAAGGCCTCTCTTTGAAGTCTCCCCCACTTCAAAGGCACCATTGGGTATAACAACTAGACTTCTGACTCCACCAGCTATGTACACATCTGGACCTGAGTACATTCCGCCAGAAAGGAGGACTGTTGTGTTGCTGAAGAGACTGTCACTCTGCTGGACACTGGTGAACTTTGCAGGATTCCTGCTCTGCCTGTCCTGCTGCCTTCCTGGCCTGTGAGTGAGAAGAACTGGGCTTGTATCTCTACATTCCCAGAACCAAAGTGGCTTCAAGGGCTCGCTGCCAAGTGGTGCCAATCCAGCCAGCACTAGGTCCTTGGAAGTGGGTTCTTCAGCTGTTTTTGCAAAAACCCACACATTGCAATCACTGCGCTGATCGGAACCAATACATGTTTTCCCGACGTCCATGCATCGCCACCTCCACTGAAGACAAGAACATTGTAAGCACCAGCTGTGCAATTTTGAATTGATGCATCACCTCTAGCACCAACGCATCGCCTTTACATTGTTGGCTGTGTGGCTCGACAATAACGCATCACCTTCATCACCAAGGGCTCTTTGACAAAGTATCCCCTACTGTGCATACCAGAACCAATGCTTCGGCTGTGTATCACCTCTTCTGCACCTCACATCAGGTCTTCGACTTTGACGCATCCCCCATCCACAAGGTACTTTTTTAGCGAGAGCAGGTTGACCCCAATATGCGACCCATGCTCCAATGTGGCTAGCTTGACTATTCAGATTTGACCCAGTCTGTTGTGACCAGATAGCCCCGGTTGGCACTTTAAGCTTCTAAGCAGTATATTTAAAGATATTTAAAAATTAATATCTCAACTTCTACTTATTGGATTTTTGTTGTTTTGGTCTTGTTTTGTTAATTAAATGAAGCTCTACCTGTCTAACCTGGTGCTCATTATTTTTGTGTGGTATTCTCACCATTTTACTGTTTTAAGTGTTGCAAAAATACTTTTCACATTGCCTCCTAGGTTAAGCATTCCTGTTCTGTGTCAAGCTACCAAAGTTTGAGCACAGGTCAATTTATGGTGTGTATCTGATATACACTGACTAGGATTCTGGTTCCTGTTTGGACAAGGTGCACATCACTGCCAACCAGAAACCCAATTTCTAATAGCTCATTTCTGTGATCTCAATAGAATCGTCAAGAAAACACAGGAATGATTTATGTTTTCCAGATTCCTGTTGAGCAATGACCCTGTTTTACGTCACATAACAAACTAAAAAGACAGAATGTCAAGAGATAGTGCAAAATTTGTGTTTGTGATTGCAGGTTGTGGGCACTGGCACTCTTTTTTCGTGACTGAGACTTCTTTTTTATCCTCAATCTTTGACCCAGAGTACAGAGAAAAAGAAAGACAAATGAGGACCTAAGGAGAAAGAGAAACAGAGTAACTATAATAATAGAAGAAATCAGAGATGACAAAGTATTTGCAAAAGTGAGATGAAGAACTAGAAATATAGGGTGGTAAATGAAAAAGACATGTGGTGGAATCAAACCCACTAGTTTACAGCATCAGCAAACACAGTTGGAAATGCCTACTGCTCTGTCTTTATAAGGCTCAAAAAATGATTTAGCAAATTACAGTGATTTCAGGTTAAGGCTGTAATGAAAATATTAACTATCTCATAGATCTATTAGATAGAATCTATATTATTATATATATATATATATATATATATATATATATATATATATATATACACACATGTACTTTAAAGAGAATACAGTTACATTGCATCAGTTGAAGGGATAAATAGAAACATTGGGAAAATTACAACAAGGATTGGCAAAGCCAATATGTCTGGGGTTGGCCACCAGCCTTTTGGCTTTGACAATTTTTGTTTTGTCTTTCATAGCTTGTGCAAAAACTTATTTGTAGGAAATAAAAAAACTTATTTGTAGGAAATAAAAAAAGAAATAATAATAATTGGCCAACACCAAAGTTATTTTTTATTTCAAACAGCACACATTAACACAGTAGTCCCTGCTGCCTAAGAAGACTACTGTGTGCGTGGATGTGCTCCTTGTGAAAGCTATACTTGGCCGATGAGCCTTAATCAGGGTGAAAATGGTCCTGGGTTGCTTGTGTTCTGTTTCAGAAAGGACCTGGCCTGGCATTTCAGGCTTCCCAGCTCCCTTTGAATCAGGTTCAAGCCTCATGTTCATATGTCTGGGTCCAAACTGAGGTGTGTAGAATAACGGTGGACTGGGATAAGGCCCTGAATAATTACCAGTGGCTTAGATAAATTCAAGCATTCTCTTCATCATTTTTTATATGCTTCTTTGATAAAGGCCAGCATGGTATAACCCAGAGTGAAATCAGCCGGTGGTTGAAGCATGCTAACTCACTGCCCCGTGATACATGCTGCAGTGGCTGGAAAAAATTTGGATGACAACAGCAGACTAATGGATTCAGTCTGGCAGAAACCCTTATGAGTAACTATATGATGCAAGTACCTGTAGAAACATCAAAAGGCCTTGGCTAATAGCAGACTTAAAAAAGCCAATTGGTTTGCCACTGGCTGATGGCCTCTTGCCTTTGTTAATACTTTTTTGTAATATTTTTGTAAAACTGTCTTACAGACGTAGAGGCTTGCACAGACGGACATGCTTGCACTTACAGACAGAAAGAGAGGATTGGACAGACAGAAAGGGAGTCTTATGAGACTAACAGATGCTTGCATTGAGAGGCTCACACAGACAGACACTTGCATAGAAAGACAGATGGAATAGCACAGACAGGCTAGCACAGACAGAGGCTTGCACAGACAAAGAGATAGGTTGGCACAGACAGACAGAGTGGCTTGGACAGACAGACAAACAAAAATCTTGCACAGGTAGGCAGAGAGGCCCACAACTTGCACAGACAGACAAACTTGCATACACAGAGAGAGGCTCGCCCAGACATAAAAAGAGACTTGCACAGACAAATAGAGAGGCTTGCACAGACAGACAGAGAGGCTTGCAAAGATAGACAGATAGTGTTGCAATGGTAAAAGGACGGATAGACAGGGTTGCAAAGGAAGATGGACAGAGTTGCAAATGGATGGATGATAGATGGATGAATGGATCAATAGGATAGGATAGGAAACCCGATAATGTGGCAAAGATAAAATGTGTAATATCATAGTAAATAGTCTACATATCAGAACATACAAGGGCAGTATAACACACTAGAAAGCCATACAAGAAGGGCATACAGAATACATTGGTTTAGCAATGTAACAACATACAGGAGCACTGAAAGGAAAGCAAACTAGAAAACCATACAACAGGTTATAGGGACTAAATTAGTTTACAAATATAACTGTTGCTATCAAATAAAATACATACCAGAATAACGAACAGGAGTGCAGTTATAAGTGCACTTCATTGCATGCGGACTAAAGAAAACGTCACGAAAACATTTTCAAATGAATGCAATATGTTGAAAAATAGAAACATAATCATAAAAAATAGGTTCCTGAAGGAGTAACTTATGTATACCCTGAATTGAGTTGGTATAGAAATCCAATCTATAATAAATTAAACAAATAAGACCGATATATAATAAGGTGTACCACAAAATAAATTATATAAAAGTTTTGCTTTAATATATAAGCAATACTTCAGCAACGAGTACCAAAACATACACATAATATATGCAATCCATATACAGTCACGGTCCCAAAAAGTAATACTATGAAGAGCACAACTGACCCACAAAAATCACAAAAATCACCACTAAAAGCAACCACAAGTGCAGCTAATCAACCAGCACTGGGAACGAATGTACATGCCCAAAGTGCAGAGAGCTACACCGGATGCACTAACACCAACATAAAACACTTACCAAGGAAATCATCAAATATTAAATCGCGTTCTACTTTTGAAAGTTCAAGCTACATGATAAAGCATATACAAAAATCAGTGAAGGTCCCAAATCTAATTCCACACATTTGCCAAAGAATATGGTAAGGTAACTGCTTACACCGTTTATTTAATGAAAAAACTAAAGGCACAAAGTTCTGCAATCTTTTAAATAATCTGAAAAATAATTAATAAAAATGTAAGAAACTAAATACTTGAATAAAAAAAATACAGCTACAGCATAGCAAGGCTACCACTTATTTATAAATTAGATCACAAATAATCTAACTGGCACTGACCTTCATAAATTAGAGAATCCTTGCCAACTATCGCACCGAGAAGCTATAAAAGCATGCACTAGCAAGGAACAATTCACATGACACAACCAGGAAATATGGCGGGCATCTTAGAACGGAAAACTGTACCCAAAACTCCTTGTCTCATAATTTGTAATGTATAGCTAAAAAAAATAAAAAAATGTTTACAGTCACAAGACTTATGGTAGAAATGCTCATATATGGACCACCAAAGGTAGAAACATTCAAATGGTGTGACTCATAATGCACACCAGAATATCTACAAATCCAATGCTTAATTTGTGCTTTTTGTTTCTGGTGCGGAGCACCGGCAAATTTTTTTTAGGGCTGGCGCTTAGCTTTCTGTCTCAAGCACTTACTGTGAGCAAAAGACACGTGGGAAAGACCGAGGAAGAGAAAAACGAAAAAGCGTCAGAAAGGGGAAAAGCAGGAAGCTGCAAGAGTGAGCTGAAGGGGCAGAGAGCGTCTGTAAATGGATTGAACAGGCCAGAGGTGGCTTCAGGATTATGCTGCCTCAGTATTATGTGCTCGCATTTTTAATTGCAGCAGCCGCATGTTTAAGAGGAGAGCTTTGAGCACCCGCACCTTTCTATTTACAAATTAAGCACTGTACAAATCCCACCTTCGCGAAGGAACAAATCACATTACATGTCAAGGAACAATGGCCATCATTTTAAAATGGTTAAACATAATAGAAAATCATAAACTCAAAACCATTGCTGCGGAGACTATGTGAATTTATCAATAAATAATCCAACAAGTATGATCCTTAATGTTCACCAGAACACCTACAAGTCCTATAGTTGTCATAGAAAGACATTATTCAAAGAAAGTAACAAACAGAAAAAAAGCTGCTATCTTGTAGACGGGCCTGCTCGTTCGGGCAGCTAGAAAGTAAGCAAAAGCTTAAGTCAGACAGCACCTACAAAGGGGCCATAACTACTTCAAACAAAACATGAAACTCAAAGGGTTGCTAAAGAGTACCATTCCACCTGCTCAGTGAAGTCTTTCTTAACAGTGTTAGTTTGCCAGATCAATCTAGTCTCCTTTGATATGAGCAACTGGTCTACAACATGTTTTCTCTTGGAGTCACCAATCATTTCCAGTATAAACCATTTTATTTCATTAGCAGCATTAGCAAATGTTCTATAATGGTCAAATAAAGAAGCAGTCTGAACATTACATCGAATTCTAGACTGGTATTGTAAATGTGACAATTAACTTTCTAAGTCGTGTTGCCAATATATTTGAAGGTGCAAGGACCACCCATAGGCACTTTGTGGATGTTTGCATATTTTGCCTGAGGTGCCCTAGAGAGGGAAAGTGCATCACCAACATGTTCTAAAATGTGTGTGGGTCCAGGAGGAGTGAGGCAATCGCCACATGAAACACTACTAATGTTTTGTTTTCAAAAGGTACCATAATATTGTGTTGGGGACCCACCAACAGACGTTTTTCACATGGTTTCAAGCACTCTTTACACTTGGGCTTTTGTCCAGAGGCTCTAAGGCTGTGAGGAATCCTGTTGGTGGGTCCTAAATCTGCTCTTGAAGCATATTAAGAGTAGAAAAAAGACTCATACACATATTTTATTTAAATTGTAATGCTTTATTGACAAGGGCAAACTTGATAATGGTACTTTATATATCTTACTGAAGATCATAGGACAGTTTTTATTGATCACTATCAGGATAAAAGTAAGTCTTTAGAGGTTTAAAACAGGTTATTGAAAGGTGGTACCATCCTCAGCTATTTAATGGTGTTGCGTTGGTATGTTATGAAAGGTTTCTGTGGTAATGAATGTGGTGACATCTGACAAAACCAGTACTCATGTCTTATAATAACTACACCAACATTTTATGTGTCCAGTACATGTGGGGGTATCATAGTATTAATGTATAGGGCTCGCTAGGGGTTTTAACTGTTAGGAGGGAGTCACCATGCATATTTGTAAATTAATATGTAGTTGTAAGTAATGTGTGCATCATAAAGTACTTTCCTTTTTATCATTAAAGTACTGGCAGAACAATGATTTATTGAGACCTGCCCACACCATCTCCCCTGACTAGGCCTTGAACTGTTCTGCCTCACTTACTTGAGAGAGTCACGTGCTATAAAGGGATACTTGATTCACAGCAAATTGAAGGTTTCAGACTTATTACCTGAGAGGGACCCATATCACGCCCAACTAGTTAGCCACTTTTTTATATTGATAGGGGTAGCGGATGTCTATGCACAGAAGAGGGGTTAGCCACAGATTGTCCAAAAAGGGTTGTGTGTCTGCTCAAATGTAACATTTTTTCAGTTAATTTCTATAGTTTTTTGTTTACCATATTTAAAGTAGCATTTTAGTTAGGTATGGTAATAGGCTCTTAGCTTACATTAAGAAAACCACAGAAATTCACTGAAAATCCAAGGTTTTAAGTGAAGTTAGAACTAGGTTTTGAAATCAGATTACAAATTTCAGTTTAAAAAAAGAAACAACATTGATATATAGCAGTAATAATTTACTGAACTAACTAATCTGTGCCCTGCTATACACCACCTATGACCTTCCAGATTGCGTTGTTCATAAAATTTTAGGTAATATCATTGACAACATCACTGATGACATCTCAAATGATAACATCCTTGTTACTGCTATTCACATTACTCAATAAGTTAAAAAAGTTGTTAGTAAAGGGCTAACAGTCTTACAGCATTGTGTTACTGTGTGTACACTTGTGGGTACGAATGGTGGTGCTGGGTATTACAAGAAGGGTTCGGAGTTGGATACAATTCTTCTTGGTGGAAAGAGAGACTAATATTTGGCTGTCTTCCTACAAGTCGTCGAGTCAGAAGTTAATGTATGGGATGCCACAAGACTTATCGCTTAGCCCCACATATTTACCTTCTATATGGCACCCCTAACCATTTTGGGTGATTGCTATCTTCTACGCAGATGATACCCAGTTGCCCTTCAAGTTTGACCGTAACACAGCAGATACAGGGTCCACTGTATATTCATGTTTGGCCAAACAACTGAATTGGCTAAAGATAATCTTATTTTGGGGCAAGGGGGTGAGCCCAATCTTATTTTTGGGCAAGTGGGCGAGCAGTGGGTGTACAACTACTGGCCAAAGGATTTTCTTTCATCCCCTCTCCCCACCAACCTCTGTACCTAAGAGCTTTTGGAGTCAGGATTGACAATAAGCTCTCTCATCACTCTCAGATGCTGTCTATAGCTGGCATCTGTTCTGCCACTCAATTAAAACATTTTTGAATCCTCTTCCATTATCTTCTTGCAGAATAGTTATCCACACATTAATAACTGCCAGGTCGGACTATGGGAACATATTGTACACGAGTATCTCTGATTAATGGATTAAAAACTGCAAATAGTATAGAGTGCTGCAGCACATGTGATACTGGGCATACCTTAATACATGTAATAAGTGATATCTTTGAATTTTGGGAACAGAGGCATGCTGATAACACTCAGATACGTTGTCTTTAGTGGCAAAGTTAGATTTTAAATCACAATTCTGAAAATAACAGTTTTAGAAAGTTGGCATTTTCTTGTCATGACTGTGAATGGCTCAGCTCTTAGGGTTGTGTATTGCTTCCAGACAGCAACATACAGGGGGATCAAACCATGACAGGATGTCTGGACGGGGCAGTACCCAGCTGCACTTACATTTCCAAGTGCTTTGCCTCCTGACAACAAAGTAATCTGACATTAGGCCTGGCCTGCCTTTTGTCATCCCAGACAGTTTGGAGGCCTGGCAGGTAAAGGGGAAGAACTTTCCAGCACCAGATGTGAGGGCTAGGATAGGCAACTTCCCCACACAAAGACTGACACCAGATATAAATACTGGACCCAAACAGCTACTCTTCAGAACTCTGCTGGACCTATGGACATTAAAGAAGAAGGACTGCTCTGCTACCAGAGGACTGCTCTGCTGCTTGAAGGACTGTATTACTGTCTCAGAAGGAAGATTGGATCTGCTTGACTTTATACCAAGCTAACCAGAGTGACATCAAGGGTCAGATGACTAAATTCCTGTGTGAACTAAAGGGCAAAGCCAGCTTCAGATGCCTCTCTAGAATAGCCCAGTTCACCAGCTGCAATAAACCTGCATGAGACCTGCTGCTGGCCTCTGCTAGAATGTGTCTCCCCATGTCCCGGACTATTGGATGGCAGAGTGTACTCCTCACTGCCTAACTATGGGTTCCATCAAATCCAACACAGCTCAACACAGAACGTCACATCACAGGCTCTCACAGCTTCTGATCGGCAGCCTCATTGGAACTGACTTTGTGCAATGCAACTTGATGCAGGTCTGAGCGTTACAGCACCACGCTGCTCCTGGTCTGAACCGACACTGAGCGATGGAAAGCCTCACATCAAAGACATAAGGTACACGTCTCCGCTGGACTTAACTGGTCCCAATATCAGGCCCGTGTTCAATCACAGCCAGCCTGAAGTTCTGACTTTGTCCCACGTCATCGTGACCAGATAGCACACCGTTGGCACTTTGTTCTTTTGTGTCAACACCAGGACAGTGCGCGCCCTACGGGCATCTAGAATGCAAAAACCCAACACTCGCAAGATAAAGTAATTTATGCATTGTGATGATATGTTATTGTTTAACCTTTTGCATTGCAGAATTCCATCCAAAAGATTCATTTTTAAGGTGCTTATAAATACTGTACATTTACAATGTATTGCTGCAGACATTCAGAGTGTGTTAGGGTGTGATCCCTTTCCAGGGCCTTCTGGAGACTTTCCCTGCAACATGCCTGGGCGTGGTTCTAGGCTGGGCCAAGACTCTATAAAAGAGAGTCAACCCAACTTCCAGTGCTCACTATTCAGAGGTCCCGGTGCAGAGCAGCAGCTTCTTCCTGAGCTCCTGTCCCGGCGGCCTATTTGGATTTTCCAGTCTTCTGCACTCATCTCTCATTGGTGATCACTGTTTCCAGGTGGTAAGACGGTGTTTGGACATTTCCCAACACCGTAATTTAGAATCTTCATATTCTTGATTTTAATTCTTAAATGAATTACAGATTACTTGTGCGCTGCCATTTTTTGACATTTGTATGGTGGTTTTCAAATAGGGAGGACGCGCAATTAATTCCATAAAGATTTGACGTCGTTATTACATTATTGTTCATTGCGCGCTGTTATTTCTTGACATTTACATGATGTTTTACGAGTTGGCAAGACGTGCAACTCGTTTCATGAACATTTAACTTTGTTGTTCATTGCGCGCTACCTTTTCTTGACATTTACATGGTGGCATTCAAATCTGCAACACGCGCAATTCTTTCCTTGAGTGTTTTTTCATGTTGTTCATTGTGCGCTACCATTTCTTGGCTTTTGCATGGTGGCATTTGAATCGGCAAGACGCGCAATTCTTTCCTCGTGTATAAATAATGTAAGTTACTGTGCGCTACCATTCTAAGACATTTTCTTGGTAGCATTTCAAGTTGACATGTCGCATGATTTATTCCTTGAATCTACGTTGTGTGATTTCATGGTGCACAAACCTTTATGGTGTTTAATACACATATAAAAATCTGCAATGTGCGCAATTTACTTCCCAATGTATTTTCTGAGATGAACACAACAATACAAGAGTTCTAGATGTAATGCTGTGTGTTCCTGATATGTATTCCTAAAAGGAGATTCATATGGTTGTTTAGAAATTGCTCAGAGTGTTTCCTGATTCCCATGCTAAAGAAAGTACTTGAATCTGAAAGTCCTATTTAACTTTTCCTATTTCCTCCTCAGGTATTCGGTCATCTAAAGCCTAGTCAGTTTTAGGATTATTCTAGGGTTGTTCATGTTTTTCGGAAAAGACGAAGCTTAGAGTTGTAGCATGGTACTGATTTCATGAGATGTAATTTTGATGTTGTGTTTTAACCTTTTGCTTCCTACAGGTCTCCTTCCCAGCTGTTCCCGTCCTAATCCCCTTTTCCCCACTTGGACTCTCTTAGAATCTGTGATAAATCTAATCAGAGTATTGGAGCTGTCTTGTGGTGGAAGTGTTGGGAACGTGCACGAACCCCGAGGATCTGGTGACTCTGACATTTTGGCACTATTTTCACTGAACACTTAACATTGAATATCTCTGGCTCTACTGATTGGATTTTTGTCATTCTGATATCATTGTATTTATTCAAATGTACTCTAATTTTCTAAATTGGGTTGGGATTGTTCTTCTCTTGCATTGTCACTTTATTAATGTTTATGTGCTGCACATTGCCTATAAGTTAAGCCTGAATGCTTTGCCCGAGATACCAGAGGGTTAAGCACTGGTTATTTTATTTTAAGTTTTAGCCTTCCAGTTTCCTGTTTTTGATGCTTTAGGAGTCTGCACACTTTGCCGCTGCTAACCAGTGCTAAAATGCTTGTGATTTTTCATTTAACCCTTTGGGTGCTGAGGACGAGGTGGTTACGTCCGGTAGTGGGCGCTCAGGTGCCATGGACGTAACCACCTCGTCCTGGTACTGGCCCACGGGCGGGAGCGCTAGCGCTCCCTGTAGGCCTCCCACCCCCTCCCATGGGCAGGGATGGAAGGGGAATACCCAACCCTTCCACCCCCCTTCCGCCCTTGACCCCCCAACCCTCCCCTAATGATGTCTGATGATGTCAGCAAGCGATTGCGTGCTGACCTCATCAGAGGTCACCTCCCATTGCGCTGGATGTGGAAGAGAAATGCTCAGCATTTCTCTTCCGCTCGGGAGGAGGGGGCAGGCAGAGACACCAAAAGAAAGGAAAGCCTTTTCCTTTCTTTTGATGTCATGTCAAGCCTTTTCCTTTCTTTTGATGTCATTCGGAGCATTCCTGCAGCCCGATCGAGGAGCGATCGGGCTGCAGAAATGCCCACTAGACACCAGGGATTTTTTTATTTTTTATTTCTGTGATAAGGGGAGTGACTGATTAGGCTGATCTGCCCCAGGGGGTCAGAATCTACTAGACACCAGGGTTTTTTTTTGTTTTGTTTTGTGTCATAAGGGGATCGACCCTTTAGGCAAGGGTCGCTCCCCAGGGGGCAATAATATTATTAGGCCTATTCTGCCCCCCCGGGGGCAGATCGGCCTATACTGATCATGCCGATCTGCCCCCAATGGGGGCGGAAGCCACTAGGCACCAGGGATTTTTTTTTTTGTTATGAAACTGCTTAGGCAAGGGTCGCTCCCCTGGGGGCAATAATTTTATTAGGCCTATTCTGCCGCTCATGGGGGCAGATCTGCCTATATTGATTAGCCCGATCTGCCCCCAGGGAGAGCAGAAGCCACTAGACACCAGGGATTTTTTTTTTTTTATTTCATTTATATCGGTAAGGGGGTGACCCTTTGGGCAAGGGTCACTCCTCGGGGGCAATATTTTTATCAAGCCTTTTCTGCTCCCCCGGGCAGACTGGCCTATATTAATTAGGCCGATCTGCCCCCGGGGGGGCGGGCAGAAGCCACTAGACACCAGAGTTTTTTTTTTGTTTATATTGACAAGGGTAGCGACCCCTTAGGCAAGGGTCGCTCACAGGGGGAGGGCAAATTGTTTTTAGGCCATTTCTGCCCCCTTTGGGGGCAGATCGGCCTATTTCTATTAGGCCGATCTGCCCCGGGGAGGGCAGAAACCACTTAGGCACCAGGGATTGGTGTGTATGTGTGTGTGTTTTGTTTGGGGGGACAGCCCCTTGGGCAAGGGTCGCTCCCATGGGGGCACATCACTGTTGGCCATATCTGCCCCCCTTGTGGGCGGATCGGCCTATTTTTGGAAGGTCCATCTGCCCCCAAGGGGGGCAGAAAGCCCACCAGGGAAGATTTCTTTTTTCAAAATAAGAGGTGGGGGTATGGCCATACCCTCACCCCAAATAAATGGGGCCAAAGTTGTTCTGCCCACCAGTGGGCAGATGGGGCAATTTCCCCCGATCCACACCCCGGGGGGCAGAAAGCCTACTAGATGCAAGGAAATTTAAAAAAAAAGTATTGTGGTGATGGCTACCAACCAGAATGGGCATGGTTATGCCCCCACTGCAACTGAAGGGTGTAACAGTCTTTCACCTCTCTCCCTGCACACTAAAACATCTTATCCCATGGCAAGCAAGAGGGCATTTGATTATTTTGGGTTTTGGTTTTACATTTGGGCCATGAGAGCTTGGCTAACTCTCAAAATCGTCCCACTTGGAATGGTGAGGGCTGCACATTTTGGACTTTGGGACGCTGCCATGTAGAAAAATCCACAAGACCACCATGGGAATACAGACGGGACTCTGCCTTCCTTTCAGGAAGTTTTGTCCTTTTTTACTTTCGCTGTCTGCCCGACGCTGCGATACAATCAGCTTCAGGAACACCGTGTTCAAATACATGCGCGTCCCTAAGCATAACAAGGCTTGAATCCCGAGATAAGGACAGCGTTTTTTACGCGTCAGATGTCCTTTCAGGAGCGAAGACTGAGCATCACTTGTAAGTAGTTTTCCAAGTTGTGAAAAAATATTTGAAGCAAATATAGCATGAATTCATTTGATTATTAAGAATATTGTAATAATGGTTTCAGCGTAACGGAAGGATGATATAAAACGAAAGGCAATCTTTTCCATGAAATATAGTTCCCTGAAAGGCTACTATGCACAAAAATAAGGTCACCCAATGTTTATCTTGTTTTCAATGACAAAATAACACCAATAAAAGGGAGTGGTTAAAGATAAAAATTACAGGAAAGGCTTGTCATGCCTTGATATGCATGGTTTTTGTTTTTTTTGTTTGTTGTCGTTTTTTCGCTTATTCTAAAAAAATTGGATATTTATTAAGACCACTATAAGATAAATACTAATGACTGGCATGCCACACTGGACGGGATGACTTTGCTTGTTTGTGTTGGGCAATAAGGTAGTAAATAACACATAGTGACATTGCTTGGTTTAGGTGGCACATAGATGGTGTAAATAAGGGTGAACAGTGTTGCCTCTGCAGCATTGGTGGTGTTGTCTATATGGCGTTGATTGATAGTAATTTATTGTAAATCTGTATATAGGCACTGTGTCTGATGTCCTGTTGAAAGGCCGAAATGCGTCGACTATTTTTTGGAGGAATGTTCTTGAAATTTTGGAGTAATGGAACAATGGAAATGAGATGGTATCGTATTTAAACATTGGGAGGAAATACCCATAAAGAAAACGATCCCAAATACCATTACCTCACGGTATAAGACTGTTTGCCGAGAGAAGGTTCAGCAGCTTACTTGAAGACTGATTTCAGTGCTAAAACAAATGTTTTCTTTATTTTCATTCACTTTAATTGTGTGGTTTTAGGATGTTTGTTAGTTTATTGGTTATTTGTCCATTTGTATAATGTCAGGAATATAGTGATGTAGTTATGCGTACAGTTGTGTTTACTATGCAATTCCACCTTTCGATATGAGTCAAATAGGGAGACACAAAAACATTAATAATTATTAGAAATAAACAAAGACAATAATTGTCCACAATAATTAATTGATGGTTTCATTTGTAATATATTGGTATATATAAATCTATCCCCTCTGTATATTGATAACGGTGCATTGTGATTTGGCCCAGATACAGTTGGGGTTACGGGGCCTTCCCTTAATGGTAGAGATGAGTGAAAGCACTGAGGATGCATCTTGAACCTAGCACCACCAAAGTGACTTCAAAAGCTAGCAGGCTGTCCTCCTGATCAGAGCCTTAGGCACAGAAAGGCTCCAACCACCTTGAACCAAGCACCTGCATTCTGTCTGATGTGAGTCCTGCTCTCCCCCCTCCAAGTTGTGCCACCCCAGCCCTGTTCCCTTGAAAGTGGGCCTAAATGTTCACTGCTATCCCAGCTGTGGGCACAACCAACACAGAGAGATGCATCTCCTAGCAGCTCTGCTTGGATCCGCGACAGTGAGATGCATTCCTGACTTCAGACCTCGCATTGCAACCCACAATCTCCTTGGAACTGCTGCTGCACATGGCATCCTCAATGCATGCCTTCATGCTGCAAGCCCCTCTCCGACGGCATCCTCAACGATGATACTTGACTTCACATTGCAGTCCTGCAGCGTGTCAGAACACATTCTTGACACTGGATCTCACAACTCTCCACAAACTAGGATTTAGGGTATTTTGTTCAGCAGGCCTACTTTATTCCCAGTATCTGGCCCACACTCCATCGCGGTCGACCTGAACTTGTGCCTTTGTCCTGGTTCGGTGCAACCAGATAACCACAGTTATCTTCTAGGCACTATTTTTGACCTAAAACATAAAAATGTAATATCTCCGGTTCTACTGGTTGTATTTTTGTCATTTTGATCTCACATAATTTCTTACAGTTGTCTCTAATGGCCTAAATTTGAGTGAGATTTTTCTTTGTTGTATTTTCATTTTCTTACTTTTTGAAGTGCTGCATAAACACTTTACTTTGTGTCTCTAATTTAATTCTGCCTACTATGGGCCAAGCTACCAGAGGGTTAAGCACAGATTAATTTGGGATTTGCTTGTGTTTCACCCTGACAGAGATTATGGTTCCTGCTTGAGTAGGGTTTCACCCCCGAAACCAGTAACCCAATGTCCTACAATGGCACATATTTCAAATTGAATTAATATTCTTATATTCTGTACAGCCATTCGACGGTATGAGAAATGGCCTCGGAAAACAAAGGGTCAGCGGACTTGGCATAGTGTACTGTTAATCTAATCAAAGAGCCTAATTGATCCTTGTCCTTCAGATCAGTAGCATTTTCAATTGCCTCCAACACCTTAATCTTGGGCTTGATACCTTTAAAAAATAGCATTGGCCCAAGGTAATTAGCTTCAGTTTCAGCAAGCCTTCATTTATGAACACTACCCATTAGTCCTGCCTTCTCCAGTTCTCCAACACCTCTCTCTACACTCCATCATGCCGTTCCTTACTTTCATCCCACACCTGTATGTAATCTAGAAAAAGCTTCACTTTTTTTTTTAATGTGCACATTGACCTCCGCATCATGGGTTAAAAAACAAGTGATGAAGAAGCCAGTCCAAACAGCATGCAGATGAATTGTTATGTCCCTTCAAGTGTAACAAAAGAGGTTATGTGTCTGAAAATGGGATGTAATTAGACTTGCTGACACACATTAGACAAGTCTAATGTACAGACGTATCTAGCATCCTTCACACTCGCCAACATTGCATTTATATTTGGTAAGGTATGCGGGTAAACCCGTAGGTTCCTATATGTTCCTATTAAGAGCTTTCAGATTCACACACATACGTATCTCCCCATTGGTCTTCGGTGCTGTCATTATGGGATTAAGCTGCTCAAATACTTCTGTTAGTTCAATTACCTTGTTACTAACTAACTTGTCTAATTCTTCTCTCATTAGTTCTCTCAGTGCAAGAGGAACATTGTGCAGTTTGTGGTTTAACACAATGTGACTACTAAGGGGCATATTTATACTCCGTTTGCGCCGAATGTGCGTCGTTTTTTTCGACGCAATTTCGGCGCAAAACTAACGCCATATTTATACTTTGGCGTTAGACGCGTCTAGCGCCAAAGTATGGGCAAATAGCGTCAGTTTTTTGCGTGAACGCCTTCCTTGCGTTAATGAGATGCAAGGAAGGCGTTGCCGTCTAAAAAAATGACGGCAACGCAAATGCGTCGTATTTATACTCCCGGGCAAAAATCACGCCCGGGAGTGGTCGGGTCAAAAAACCCCGCATTTGCGCCACTTTTTAACGCCTGGGTCAGAGTAGGCGTTAAGGGGCCTGTGGGCTCAAAATGAGCCCACAGGTGCCCTCCCCTGCCCCCAGGGACCCCCCCTGCCACCCTTGCCCACCCCAGGAGGACACCCAAGGATGGAGGGACCCATCCCAGGGACATTCAGGTAAGTTCAGGTAAGTATAAAAAAATTTTTTTTTTTTTTTGGGGTGGCATAGGGGGGCCTTATTTGTGCCCCCCTACATGCCACTATGCCCAATGACCATGCCCAGGGGACATAAGTCCCCTGGGCATGGCCATTGGGCAAGGGGGCATGACTCCTGTCTTTACTAAGACAGGAGTCATGTAAATGGCGTCTGGGCGTCGTTAAAAATGGCGCAAATCGGGTGGAGGCGATTTTTTGCGTCAACCTGACTTGCACTATTTTTAAGACGCCCTAGCGCCACTTTTCCCAACGCCGGCGCTGCCTGGTGTACGTGGTTTTTTTCCACGCACACCAGGCAGCGCCGGTCTGCTTGCGCCGGCTAACGCCATTCAATAAATACGGCGCCCGCATGGCGCTTCAGAATGACGTTAGCCGGCGCAAAATTTTTGGACGCTAAACTGCGTTAGCGCAGTTTAGCGTCAAAAAGTATAAAAACGGGCCTAAATGTCTTCAAAAATCCAAACTTGAAGCTAAAACGCTTCGGGGAATCGGGCACCTATTTCACCCAATCACCTTGAACCAATACTCAACTCAAAAAGATTGGGTCTAACGTAATTCCCAATGCACATTATTCTCTCTAACCCAGCAAGGTTTTTCTGTTCTCAACTACACACTTGCTTCTACACTACTGCCTTTGCAAGAAAATATTGCACAAAATATTCTACTTTTACCCCACAACAACTTTCTGGCTCTATATCAGTATCACACAGCTAATTTCCCCTCACTTTGTTCCAAGCACCTTTGTTACTAAATGTGTAGAAAGAGCATGAATCAGCCCACATCGATACACAATTCCACAAACACATAGGGAGATGATATGGTTCATTAACTTCAAGAGTATCACCCTCACTCACCACATATCCATCCACATCTTCATCCCTGCTCCCACCATCACCATGAAGTTTCTTGCTATTTTCAGCTTTGAAGGTGTTAACACTGTTCTTTCTCCTGCTCACTTCATCCTTATGCACTCTTGAGAATTGTCCAATTTTCTTTCATTCATAACACTTTTGTATCAGGATATATATCTGAAGTTCCTACATGCTTGGTTTTTCCAAATTTATAGCACATTTTTTCTGGTCCATTCACAACATTATCCTTGCTGCCCCCCTCTGTTTTGCCTCTCAGCAGAAACTGTACATACTTACTCTCAGGTATTTAATTAGTTAACCTAACTAGGAGTGTCCTGAATTAATTTAGCCGCAGTGACTTGTCTAAGGAAGGTTCCATCACTGCCATTGGATTGTGTTGAATCCATAAATTAGATGTTTGAATATTTACTTGGTCCATTATGACCTTCTGGTACAAATTCTTGAACTTGCAACTAGATGTCAATGTACATAATGAGGTTACACACTGATCTACTAACGCCCCTTGCATATGTGTTCTTGAAAAGAAATTATGATGTTCAACAACAAAGCAATTTTGTTAGAATTCTCTAATGCCTTGATGACTAGGCCAAACACATCTTCTGACCTTTTATCCTTGTCCAAAATACTATTATCATCTCAAGGAATTCTACTACACAGTGGTAATGTTTTTAAGATTCTTCTATTTTGACACCTATACAATGCTTCAACATGGCAAGTGTTCTTTTAGCCACAAACCCATCGTCACCAACTCTTTCCAAGTACTTTTCAAAGGTGTTGCACCAGTCTTCCCATGGCATGAGTGGTTACTCTGGATAAGCTAATAATATAGGTGGGGCTTCTTTTGTTGGCTTATGGCATCTGGCTTGTCAAATAGAGGACATAATTAGAAACATTGACTAGTCCTATGCAATTATAAATGTGCACAGTGAATGCTGGAAATGTTCAAGCTTACTAGAGCAATTAGCCTCTTTCTATTTCCATGGGTTGGCTTCCCAAGAAAGAAAAATCAAGCAATGTCCAATCCAACAGTAGGCATCAATGTGTGCATTGGAAGCTAAATCTGCTTACTGTTTCCAGAGTGTTTGTTGTGTGATGTGTAACAGAGAGTTATACCATTGTGTAACGCTTACATGCAGAAAGGGTTTGATTATGAACAGTGCTGTCAGCTCATACATTTCCTTTCTGTATCATGGAAAGTGCTCTGTGTTTTTTCATGAATAACGCTGTCTGTGCTTAATAATGCTTTCCTCAAGATTTTCCTTGAGCATGGAGAGAAACAATATGGGCACGTGATTCTGACATAGCAGAAGCTCAAGTTTCCATGCTCATTGCCTCATGGCCACCCTTTGGTTAGACACCCCACTAAAGCAAACTGAAAAAAAAAAATGTAAACTTATTACCAGTATTGTACAAAGATGAAATAGTCAATTAGCAGGCTTGAAGAACTTCAAGAAGTGTGTCAAGCAGACAACGTTGCCCTTGAAAATAGGAAGTATGGGCAACTCTTTGCCTGGCTTGATATCAGAGGTTGCAGCAACCCATCACCAATGTGAACCACACACATGAGAAAGATGTGGTGGACATAAGATAAGTGTATCCTCAACCCAGAAGTTACAACCAGTCCAGGCAGCACTAGGCTTCAACTGCCTTTTCCTACAACCCCTGCATTTCAAAATGTTCAGCACAAGTTCATAGACCCTGAGCCTGCTTACGCTCTACTACTATGATAATATGATAGTGGCCCTCTTTAAGGTGGTTTAATCACACAGGGGAGCTGTAAGCATATCTACGAGGTTGCATGCCGCTGTGCTCATCTCAGGAATGTGTATGGTTTATTTTACCATACCTGAAGGCTGTCCGCAGGGCCTGGCAGAAGGTGTCTTTTCAGTGACAAATGTATACCTGTTAACCTCTTGACTTAAAATTGTGGGTCATGTGAAGTCTTTAAGAGAGTGATCCAGTATAGGTGAGTATAAGTTCATATTTGGAGGGTGTTCAAGGTATGAAAAGGGGGCAACCCTATAAATGTCTATGGAGACATTTGGTTTGCATAGATGTGTGAATACCAATAAAATAAGGGTCACATCCACCAAATGGGAGTGACTTGACAGAATGCTATGTGTCCATCATGTGGTCAAAGGTGATATCCCTTATCCCATGATTGGTGATAGAAAAGTGGCCCAGGTGTAGCTTGTTGAATTCACATCCACAAACCCTATAGGACACTGTCACTAGACTATATAACATCATGGGTTATGTCATCAATATTATCATTTGAGTTTCATCAGTGATGCCATTCAACATGTCATGAGTAATGTAACATGTTTGGTCATAAGCTCCGAATGACATGGGCGCAAATAATACATAGTTCACAAAGATACAACTGGCAAATTTAATTTGAAATTCAACAACCATTTCCATGTATTTGCCAACAACAAAAAGCAAAAAGCAAAACTAGCCAAAACCTGGCTCAACAACATGAATCTTGACAGAGTCGAACTTTTGACCAATTCCAAATCACTTGGATTTACCCATGAGTTTGACCTCACCCTCAAGGAACACATGTACAAAAAAAGCACAATAGCTTGGTACCACTTTTCCCTACTACGTAACGTACAACCATGCCACTAAGAAATGAGCTTCAGACTATCCATTCTTGCCCCCATACTCTCACATCTAGATGGTGGCAATAAACTGCTCTGCAGCTTTCCGCACCCTACTATGGCACCCACAGGCTTCCTACATGATGCTGCTGACCTCATCCATGACCACAAAAAATATTACCACATCACCAACACCCTAATTGAAATTCACCAGCTCCCCCCCACATAATTACTTTTGAGCTTACAAATGTATCACAATCGGCAACCCATGCCTATTTATAACAATTCATCCACATCTATGGCCCCCAGATCTAGAACTACATTCCTATAGACATCAGGGAAAACACTACCCTTTGTCACTTTTATAAAAAGTTGAAGACAAACGATTTAAGGAACACTCCATCATGAAACAGTAAATAGTTTACCACCCCTCTTAGAATTACACGCCTGCATCTAGATTCACTTTCTGTAACCTTGCCTTTGACCCTATAGGCATGCACTCCACTGTCATTTAGGTTTGTATGTTGTATACAAATACCACATCTATAAGGCATATGAGTGAAATCAAATACTTGGTTTTAAGTTTGCCATGGCATCAGTGGACTGCTGCAGCCAAAAACTGCCTCAAATACTTTAAAAAAGCATTTTAACATATTGAAAAGACTGCTTAAACATTAGCTAATTCAGACGTGACAGATTACAATTTTTTCAAGCTTGCTTTTTCATTGTATAGGCTGGCACAGCCTTAGGCTGTGGAAAAAGCTAGCTTTAAGGTGAAGTCTTACTTTCCTAATTCACTAATGAACTAGTTAGATAAATCATCTTAGCCTTATTGGGATACTTTCATAAATTTAATAAATGGTGGGCAAAGATTATTTTGTAAAGTTATTCATCTCTACCAGCAAACTGGACAGTCCAGAAATGGGTTCTACTGTACTCACCTTCATATATGTCAGTAATTCTATTTCCTCAGCTCACTTGAAGGACTTGCAATTACTCACAAATATTAAAAGACCTTTAGATTTGGTTACCCTGCTAAGAGATTTTTACCAGGGTAGTGCAGGTTGGGTATTTATGAAACATTCATCCCTAGTTATCTCGAAATGTCCCGGGGGATTACAAGTAACTTAAAAAGGACTTGTAAGAAGGCTGATAGTAACAAGGTTTTTGCAAATATGGCTCTATTGTGAGCTTGACTTTGAAGATGCCTTTCTCGGAAGCCAGAATGGTTTCTTCTGCCCCCCTAGGACAGAGCTGAAAACAGAACCAGGTGATGATCGTAGCCACCTATGTCACTTTGAATCTAGGATTACCTCGCTACCTATTCATGTTGACTTCTTTCATGTTGAGACTTAGTGAGTTGTTTAGGGTTTGGTGAAATGGGAGAACCCTGTAATTCAGCAGTTGCCCCCAGACTGCAAACCTGTGGTACTCCTGTCTAATTCCCATAATCTCACTATCACTGGTGATTCTCAGCACCAGACACCATTCCATCAGAATGGAGGATTAGAGTTGTGAATACTTCCATGTTTCTGACAGAGGCTCCTCTGTTGGCTTCGCTATTGGATAGCCCGTACAGAACACGACTGTCAGCTGTTCAGAATTGGAATGGCCATACTATTGATTGTGGGACTGCTGACACTCTTAAACATGTGATGCCAAAACTGATGTCCTCAATGGAACCTTGACACCATTGCATCTAGCATCAGGGAACCCTCGTTGGCAACAGTGTTTTGTCTGTCCCTACTGTGAAGAATAAATATGACGGTATAACTTTTAACTGGGCCAATAAACTGGTGCTTCACCATGGTCGTCCCAAAAAGAACTTTACCATAAGATCACTCATGTCCAAATATTATGAGTGTTTCTTATTGTTTGTTGACTTTCTAACTTCAGAAATTCTTAACGTCTGATACCTTTATCTCTTTAGTAGTATTTTGCTGTTTACTTTTTTTTACATTGTTCTCTTTTTTTACTAAATTGGCTTCAGAATCTGATTGTTTGCTTTCCTGACCATGATGTTTCAGATGTTGTTCAAAATACTTAACTGTCTAACACAATTTCCATGAAAATAAATATGTCACATGTGCCAAGTTATTAGGAGTACACCAAGGATTGTCATGGGAACCGGCTTCCTTACTAAAGCTCCAATTTATTAATCTGGAGTGGGTCATACTTTGCTCTCTCCTTTACAATAATACAAGATATTAGAATGCCCTAATAATATCTGTATTTAAGCCTTAACATTAATTGGGCTTGATGAGTTTGAATCCGAGAGCTTTAACCATGTAATTAGTAGATGCGATAAGTGGGAATGTGATACATTTCTCTATCTGTGTGTTAGAACAGTATGGTTCTTTCACAATATTTCTTTCTAAAGAGAATGTAATTCACCATCGATTTATATTGAGCATTTTGTGTTGGGATCTAATGTGAAGGCAGCTCGTTTACTATGTCTTAGCTTGTTCTTGCAAAACCCTAATGTCATGCAATGCAATAAATAAGTAGGTTCGCTAATTAAATCATTCCTAAGATTGAGGGAATGCGTGTGCTCAAACTTTAGCCATACAGGAAGTATATAGGATAGCATCAAAATAGTTCAGCAAACCTGCTCTAATGCTAGACCATATCTTCTGATTATTTTGACATGAAGAAAAAACGGTAAAAACAAACACTTAATATGTGGTAAATAAATTGATGTTGGTCATTTTATAAAACGCATTTTGTGTTGTATGAAATTTTCCGTATTCCCTGGGTTTCAGTGCAATGGGATGAGGTGATAATGATTGGTCCATGAGCAGTTTATATCTTTATTATGACTGTGTTACCAGCTTCGCAAAACTATATTTAGAGCTGTTATTAAATTGATTTTAGATTAAAGTGTTATGATATAATCTCAAATATGACAATTCAATGCGTGTTTTAAAGTCAGTGATTTTGCCAAAAACAAATAAAGGTCTAGATGGATCTTTTTGACGTTTGTACTCATGCTGAGTTGAGCAGTTCCAGTGCCTTCATAAGGTCACGAAACTCCAAGGTACTTGGGATATTGTTTTTAGTGCAGAGATGGGGTATTTTATCCCATATAATAAGTGGCTTTGACTGTCGCACTGCCTGCAAGTACGGTTTATGCTCTCCAGCCTCGATGGGACAGATCGTTCAGCAGAAATTCATTCGGTGCCCACAGCTGCTTTCCCCAGAAAGGCCGGTGTTTACAATTTGCTTTCATGGTGTTTTCTGTCACTCAATGGTTCTTTCAGTCTTGATTTTGTAGGCCTACCCTTGCTGAGGGGAGCGGGGATTGAGGGGTGACCTAGGTTGCACTTCGGGCTATGGAATTCACCTGCAACTGCCCTGAAACAAATTCAGGAATGGGTAGAATGTTTTTAGTTGCTCCAGCAGTGCTGGCCTGTTTCTACTCCTTTCGGACAGTGGCAAAGACACCAGGGCGTGGGTGAGTAGAGAGAAACGTGAGCTATTTCAACGAACTAAAAATGAATAAGAGCATATCTCGACTTCAGTCCTTCCTGAGGTGTGGAGAAGGAGGGGGAAATTAATGGCTGTTAAGGTGGCCGAGGACACAAAAAAATGTGCCGAGTACCCGGCCTCCTCTGTCAGTGGGAGCAGCAGTCAGAAGAAATGAGATGGACAATCTCATGACGACGTGCTGTGTCTGTCGGTGTCTGAAGAGTTCACAGTGAGGGCGAGAACACCCAAACCGGTTAGGAGATCGTAAGGAAGCTCTGTGACATCACTACTTTTTGTAAAGTGAGTAGTAATGTAAATATATCATTACAATTAGGAATACTAAAATGCAATGGGTGGATATTTGAAGTCATCTCACCCACTGATAATCATTCGGACCTGCATTCCGGTCCTTTTTTCTCACCATGATTTCAGACAGAAAACAGCCATATACAAATCTAAGTGACTGCTCCATTAGAAATAATGCAGACTGAACTGCTAGGCCAGATCTCATGTGAGTGGAAACACAAGGAAAACCAGACAGGTGTCACCCTATTAAGATTTTGTCCGTGAGCTGTAGCCGAGTTCCTTTGATACACTGAGCACAGTACCCACGTCTGGGCATTCGTGTTGCACTAAGGAAAACACAAAAGTAGTGGGTGGGATACCTGAAATAATCTCAATCACTTACAATTACTCAGAGCCGCATTTTCGTGCACACATGCAATACAAAACTGGAATGCTTTTTTAAGGAGATCTTGCTTAACATTTGAAAGAAACTACATTTTTCGCATCGCGACATAAAACCTGTGCATCTGCTTTTCTTTAATTTTCCTGCTAAAGAAATCAAGGCGAATTAAAAGTTTCAAATATTTAAAAGATAAATGTTTTGAGATTGTGTTATATTTCGAACATTTTTTTTTAAAATGTGGCTATGCTTTTAAAACTGTTTCCATTGCGTTGGTTTTCTTTCTGTTCAATCATTAATTGCTGAGAGTAGCTAACACTGATGAGATAATTACTCGCGCTTGTTAATGAAAATGCACTCTAGCCTATAAATGAATGTTAATTGGGTATGTGAAACATCTCCCTAGCACAGGTACATAAGGGTTTCATTATCTCTCGATCACCCACTGACTAAGGTCACCAAACAGCTGTTGGCATTCATACTGAACATTACTACATGCAGATTAGCTCTTTGTTTCTGTCATAAATCTATTTTTGTCTAGCTGACTCCTTGCTAGTGTACCTGATTTCATACTTTTTACACTGCAGTGATAATTGCCAATGCAGATTTGTACCTTACTCTGAATTACTGTGATTCATTTTTAACGTGCTTTCATACTCTATTTCTATTCTATTTTTTATGATCCTTCCTGTACGCTTTAAACGTTAGGAGCTTGTTCACAATTGTTTAATGTGGGGTTGGTTATGTGCTGCATTGAGTTCTCGCACCAGCATAGTGACTATACACCTTTAGGGTATCCATGTGAAAGCATTTGAAAATGACTTCAAGAAAGTATTTCTAGGGTACTGACTGATGGTCATTTTTGACATGCAAACATCATAGATCATCTGACTGAAATGATTGTTGCACCTTTATAAAATACCTTCCTAAGCATTTCCACACTCTTGCAGGTTGCACATTGCTTAGTTTTTTTTATAATATTGCTTGGTGTGTGGATTTGATATCCATTTATCCAGAGTGAATAGCAAAACATATCGCAATTCATTCTTTTGGCAATAACAGGAGCCACTGGAAATATACGGCAGGGGAGCCCCAAATTACACAGCAGAATTGACTAACGTATGTGACCAGAAAGGCAAATTATGTGGCATAATGCAGCACATTTTTTGATAGTATTACTTCATTATTTTCACACAGGGTAATACTGTCTGGGCAAAAATGTAATTTCATTAGTTTAGCAACCAAATACAGAAATTAGTAACTGAAAGATGACTAGATAGCCTTTGCAAAGGGCCTTCCAGTGATCTTGCCCATGTCACCACCATTAGTAGCGATTGAATCGTTTGAGGTAAAAACATTTATTTAATTAAAATCTGCAGTTTATGAAGCACATGATGCATTATGTCGTAAATGTGGAAAATCTATAAGTCTGGGATGCATTTCCACACCCACTTTATTCTCTCTTTATTAATGGGGTTGTTGACCACCTTAACGCTGGGAAAGTTGATGCCCCAACGTTGCGAGGCATTAAGATCCCTGTGCTCCTCTTTGCAAAAGGCACTCTTCTTGTCTCTAGGACTCCAACTGGCCTACAAAACCTTTTAACTACATTTGAGGGATTTTGGGCCACATGTATGTAGGTTCAGATTTGCGACTCGCAAATTGCATAATTGCAGTGCCCTAACAATAACAGCCACTATGCAGAGAATCCCAGGAAGGTAAACATAACACACTCCAATGAATCCAAAAGACAGTCTTCGATTGCAATGCACTGCATCCTAAGGACACAGACCCACTGCGCTGTAATCTATAAAAACCAGCTCACCACATTGCATTAGATACTACGGTTCTACACCGCTGCACTGGTTTAGAGGCAAGCCCACTTAAAAAATATGATTGTTCAGATGAAGAATTTTCATGAAGAAATTAATTTGCCTCACTCACCATTTTCTGCCATCTAATTCAAAAGTTGCAGATTTCCACAAAAAAAACTGAATCTTGTCAAGATCTACGAAAAAAAGTGACAGAGTTGCAGCACATGGGATGCAACACTGCCAGAGAGGCAGCAAAAGTTAGCCATTCACCCTCCACCTCTTGTTGGCTGTCCAGACATTTCCCCAGATACTATCAACAATATCTGTCTATAGATGGATGGAACGTCTGTTAGCTCCTGGGAAATGTAGTTCAATTAAGGTGGAGAGAATGATGAAGTGCGTTGTTTTAGTCACACACATTTATGTTCACTTCAGAGACACTGATTTCAACACATTTATTGAATGAGGACACTTGCACTTCAGAAGCATTTCATACATATTGCTTCTACTGAAAAGTCTAATACAATCTTCAACTGAAAAACATACAGAAACAAAAATAAACGTACTGTAAGAAGGTTTTGTAATGGCAAGGGGTGCTTCCAGTAGCCCTAAAGCGTGAACACAAAGTAAAGCCAAACTGTGATACATTTTAGAACATAATACACGTGCACCAAATACTAGGGCTGGACAGGAGAACCAGGAGCAGCCCACAGGGGAAATGCACAGAAGAATAAACTGCCAAGCCGGCCCTACCAAATACAAAAGGCACAGCTTTATTTCCTAGACGTTATAAAAATGTGTTCCCGTGTAATATTGTATGCTTTACATCATTTATTTCATTCAGAGATAAAAAGGCCGTTTTATCAAAATGGCTTTTCCATGGTGGCATGCAGTACAATAAGGTGGATGAATACGATTTTGAAAGGAATTAGTTGAATATGTGTAATCGTTTTTTTTAAGAAACCTTCATATTTTATAGCACCGGAATCCATTGGTATCACCGTGTTAAAGTGGCTTATTAGATACACTGTAATGCTACAGAGAGTGCAGCTCAAACTGCCTAAAATGCACTAATGTCTTTCCTTGACACAGTCTGCCTATCATGGTCACATAATTTAGTGAGCCTTGCAGGATAATAACTTTGCTCTAAACCAGCACATAATACCAGTGAGAACATAGTATACTGCCCAACATCTTAGAGACAGGCTAGGGTGACCACCTGGCATTGAGGCAAATTTTGGACAGAACTATAAACAATTCAGGGAAAAAGGTCAACATTCAGGACAAAAATTCAGGACGAAAATTAAAGAACAAATGTCAGTTTTACAAACACACCCAAGAGAGGCCATGCCTCACTATGTTATCAGTGCATTTATTTACACTTTTTAACATAACACTATTTATTCACTGTGGTCTTTTTGTGATTGCCTCCAGGAATGGTACATTCAGGTGTCACATTACATCCTTGTTCAGTAGTAAAATAATGCCCTTCAGCACTGTGTCAAGGCCATCACCCCTACCCAAATTTACTGAATCATTCTTAAAGAGAAAGTAACAACAACATTTTCATTGTGTTTCTGAACAGTTTTAAACCCCTGGCAAACATTTTGGGAAACATTATGATAATTAACCTTATGCTAGTTTAAACAAATTGAGCAAAAACATCTGGCTCACCCCAACCGCCAATGGACTTTCAACCCAAAAAAAAATGAAGGAGGCAAGAAAGGTGTTGTGGGCGACAGTCTCACACCTAATGTCAGGATGTTAGGTACCCACAACTTGTCTGTAGTCTCACAGCACTAGAGTGTATATCTGGGACTCTACATTTATCTCAGAACTGGGAGCCTGGACTACCAATCAAAGATAATAAAGGAGGAGGATGAAATTGAATCAAATGGGAGGTTGTTGCTAAGAACAGGATAAATAAGGAAGGAAAGAACAAGGTGGGACAATTCCTAAATTCAGACAAGATGGGTCCACCAAGACAATCAGAAGGTATTGGGTACTTTGGGAGTTGTCTCTGTAGACAGGAGAGAAACAGAAGAAGCACTGTCAAGTGGTCGAACAAGCAGCACCCACCCACCTTGGCAATCTCTTCTGGTGCAATGGTCCATTGTTCGTGCTTGTGAGGGGTGAGCAGGGGCCAGACCCCTTGCAAGGTTGTGCATGGCAATAGCCCGCTTTGTCCATGTCTTAAAATGGTTTTGAAATTGAGCAAAAGCCAAACTAGCGATCTGGGTTGTCCCTAAGTGTCAATACACATAGAATCTTAAAAATATTTGGGATGTAAATTGCACAATCAAAATGTAAAATGTTAACAATGTAATTAGTGTTTCTTTAACATATGGCACTGGTTTCCCCTTTATATACAATTAGACCTCAGATTGATCTGGGAACCAGTTACCTTTCGATATCTAGTGATTAATATCTACCATTCTCCCATAGATTTGCAGGATGGAAATCTCGGCAGAGTGTCACAGTCCCTCTGAGTCCAGTTTGCTTTTTGGTCTTCTCTTCTGCTTTCTGTAGTGGGCCACGTGGCACTTGTGAAGATGGTGGGCTACCCTGATGCTATATTATTTTGCAAACCTTCCCCTACTTGTCCTTCATTCCTCATTCCACACATCTGATTTGGTAGCTGGGGTGCTGTTGAGTAGCTCTTTCCAGTCTAAAGCTACCCGTGACTGCGGGTGGATTAGGCCTTCTGGATTTATAACGCTATTATTCAGCTGCACGGGTCCAATGGGTGGCCTGCTGGCTTTCTGCCCACTCCCCTCCATGAGATGGGGTTTATCCAAGAAGCCTTTAAAGGAGGGCTTACTGCACTGCTCATCGTTTCCTACTGACCATTCTACAGATCACCATCCAGGATTATCATGAACAGGTTTCTCTCGCCTTGGCAGAACCTGTAAACTCACTGACACAAAGAAACCCTGTGCTCTTGCACTACCTTAAGCCTTCCCACTCACACAGGACGGATGTCCATGCAACTCCATCATGGCATGCTACAGGTGTCTTAAAATTTGGGGATTTGTTTCTGGGCGCTACTACATTTCCAAACCTTTGTGGCAGACTACTGTCTTCACCCCAGTCAAGTCCTTACTTACAACCACCTTAAACAATCATTAAATGCCCTATTTCATGTCTGTCACCAGGCACTAACTCTACATGAGGTGTGCCAAAAGCTCTACGCCATAGGGACTGGTGGTAAACTGATAGAATGGGTGTACACACCTTTCCTGCCACAGGGAGACCACTCCAGATCTTCTTGTCATACTACCTGGGTAATTGATGTGGCCAAACCTCGGCTAGATATGCACTGGACTAAAATACTGGACTTTCCCCACAAAGTATTCCACAGCTGTCACTTTAAATACATTCATAGAGCTTCCTTGAGAATACATTCTGCCCGTTGATTGCCAATGGCTTTGTGGTTTGTAACTCACATTTCATTGCTTTCAATTTGCTGGCTTCATTTGTTTTAGGCTATGAAGCTTGAGTTTGTCCCTTCCCTTGCCCAAACCTTATTTGCAGTATCCCTTTCTGTAAACAGGCCTGTAAATCTTGTTCTTATCTTAACACATTTGCTGTGCATTCATAGAACAAGATCAAATGTCAGGCTCTGTCTTCTGTGGGCTTTTAGTTGTTAGACCTGACAGCTTTAGGGTGGTCAGCCCTAACTTTTTGCCTGCCTCCCTCCACTTTTGAGATACTGTTTATGCTGGTTTTTAGACTCTGCGCACTTTACCACTGCTAACCAGTGCTAAAGGGCATATGCTCTCTCCCTTTAAACATGGTAACATTGGATTGTACCTAATTGGGCTATTTAATTTACTTTTAAGTACCTAGTAGAGTGCACTATATGTGCCCAGGGCCTGTAGATTAAAAGCTACTATTGGGCCTGCAGCACTGATTGTGCTTCCCACTTAAGTAGCCTCTTAACCTTGTCTCAGGCCTGCCATTGCAAGGCCTGTGTGTGCAGTTTCACTGCCAATTCGATTTGACATTTAAAAGTACTTGCCAAGCCTAAAACTCCCCTTTTTCTACATATAAGTCACCCCTAAGGTGTGCCCTGGGTAACCCCTAGGGCAGGGAGCTGTGTAGGTAAAAGGCAGGGCATGTACCAGTGTAGTTTACATGTCCTGGTAGTGTAAAACTCCTAAATTCATTTTTACACTGCTGTGAGGCCTGCTCCCTCTATAAGCTAACATTGGGGCGGCCCTCATACATTGTTGAAGTGGTAGCTGCTGATCTGAAAGGAGTAGGAAGGTCATATTTAGTATGGCCAGAATGGTGATACAAAATCCTGCTGACTGGTTAAGTTGGATTTAATGTTACTATTTTAGAAATGCCACTTTTAAAAAGTGAGCATTTCTCTGCACTTAAATCTTTCTGTGCCTTACAATCCACGTCTGGCTGGGTTTAGTTGACAGCTCCTTGTGCATTCACTCAGACACACCCCAAACACAGGATACTCAGCCTCACTTGCATACATCTGCAATTTGAATGGGTCTTCCTGGGCTGAGAGGGTGGAGGGCCTGTTCTCACACAAATGACTGCCACACACCCTACTGGGACCCTGGCAGACAGGATTAAATTGAAAGGGGACCTGGTGCACTTCTAAGCCACTCTTTGAAGTCTCCCCTAGTTCAAAAGCATATTTGGGTATAAAAACAGGGCCTCTGCCCTACCAACTCAGACACTTCCTGGAGAAGAAACCTGAACCTGCACCCTGACAAGAAGAACTGCTTGGCTGCCCAAAGGACTCACCTGACTGCTTTCTGAGAAGGACTGCTGCCTTGGTGTTGCCCTGCTGTCTTGCTGTTCTCTTGCTGTGCTGCAGAAGTGCTCTCCAAGGGCTTGGATAGAGCTTGTCTCCTGTTCCCTGAAAACTCAGGACCAAAAAGACTACTCTCCTGCAGCTGAAATCCCGGTGCGGTGAAAATTTGACGCACCACCTGCCGAAAACCGACACACAGCCTGCTCGCTGTGAAAAATTTACTGCATGCAGAGACCGGAATGACGCAGCCCAACTTCACAACAGAAGATCGACGCATCGCCAGTGATGTGACTGGAACTTCGACGCATGGCCCTAATGGATCGACGCAAGCTGACTCAAAACGACACAGCCCGACTTCCTGAGAGGAATCGATGCAGCACCTGACGTGCAGAAGAAAATTCCACGCATCGCCCACCGGAATCGACGCAGTACCTGTAACTTTGCTCCGCAAGCTCAGGAATCCACGCATCATCCCCGGGGTGTCCAATTGATGAAACGTCTTCCCCACATGGAAAATAACAACGCAAGTCCATGTGTGAAGTGTTACGTACTGCGCTGGACTTCTCAGCTCTGGATACCGGGTTGGCGAATACACCAAGAGGGTCATTCTGACCCTGGCGGGCGGCGGACGCCACCCGCCTGGCGGGAACCGCCAAATGGCCGCTCCACGGTCAGAAGACCGCGGAGGCCATTCTGACTTTCCCGCTGGGCCGGCAGGCGCCCGCCAAGGGAGCGCCCGCTGGCCCAGCGGGAAAGGGCCTGCAACACAGAGGCCGGCTCCAAATGGAGCCGGCGGTGTTGCAGGGGTGCGACGGGTGCAGTTGCACCCGTCGCGATTTTCACTGTCTGCAATGCAGACAGTGAAAATCTCCCTGGGGCCCCCAGGGGCCCCACGACACCCGTTCCCGCCATCCTGTTCCTGGCGGTAGAAACCGCCAGGAACAGGATGGCGGGAAGGGGGTCGGAATCTCCATGGCGGCGCTGCTTGCAGCGCCGCCATGGAGGTTCTGCCCAAGCAGGGGAAATCCGGCGGGAAACCGCCGGATTCCCTTTTCTGACCGCGGCTTTAACGCCGCGGTCAGAATGGGCAATGAAGCACCGCCAGCCTGTTGGCGGTGCTTCCGTTGCCCCCGGCCCTGGCGGTCTTGTACCGCCAGGGTCGGAATGAGGCCCCAAGTCTTCTACAGGTTCTGGATACTCCCAGATAAGGGCGACCCCTTCTAGTAGCCACGGTGCCGCTTGACAGGCTACGCCAAAGCAGACCGTACCCTCCAGAATGAGTCCCAGAGGGAAAAAAAACCAACACTGCGGAAAAAACCTCAAACAGGAACTCCTGAAGAAAAAGATGGACACAACATGGACAGAGACAGGTAATAAGACCAGACAAACCCACCAAAAACAAAAAGAAGAAAAAAGGGCTACAGGTAAGTGTTGCGCGACCGGGAGCGAAATATATGCTTCCCAGAATGTGTAGTCAAAAAACGCAGGGAACGGCGCTCCGAGTATCAGTAGCGCGTTCCATCCGCAAGGACAGAAAGAGACGCTGCGTCTCAGCGCGGCGTTACATGAAGGGGGAAAACCGACGCACACCTACCGTTTTCCACACACCTCCTCCTCTGCCGTCCCTTGCAAGGATTTTTCACTGCAAACCAAGTACTTTGCCCTGCGAGAGACACTTGTTGTTTCTAGGAGAACTTAAGACACTTTTTATTGCTTTTACAGTAATATTTCAATTCTGAGACACTTTTTATCACTTTCAGTGATATCCCTACATTTGCTTATTTCATCTTTACTCGTTTTGACCTGCATTTATCCAGATAAATATTATATATTTTTCTAGACACTGTGGTGTATTTTTCGTGGTGCTATATTGTGTTATTGTATGATTTATTGCACAAATACTTTTTTGTAACTTGCCTTCTAAGTTAAGCCTGACTGCTCAGTGCCAAGCTGCCAGAGGGTGGGCACAGGATAATTTGGATTGTGTGGTACTTACTCTGATTAGAGTGAGGATCCTTGCTTGGAGAGGGGGTAACCTGACTGCCAACCAAAGACCCCAATTCTAACATTAGTGTTTACTTTTCTTTCTCTGGCTTCAAAGTGAGATGATGTATGCAACAATCTTGCTGGATGCTGGGGTTAGGAAAGAGTTTTTTCTATCACATGACAATATTTAAATACACTTCAGAATATATTGGAATTAGGAATACAAAAGAAGCACATTTCTGTTAATTCTGAACTGTTCCTGACAAATATAAATACCTTTATATGATTAAAACAAATCATTGCATTAGGTGATGCAATTTCCACTCATCATTTATTTGAAAAATGTTGTCTGTGCAAATGTAATGGTCATTTAAATAAAAAAATGTGTTGTCTATATTGGCAGTGTGTTACCACACCTTGCATACTCCACTCCACTCTACTCTGCACTGCTCCACATCACTGCACCCTACTCTGCATCACTCCACTTTACACCACTCTATGCCACTACACTGTGGGACACTGCACTCTTCTTCACTCCACTCTATGCCACTTCACTCTGTTATTTCACACTACATCTCTCTACTCTACACCACTCTACTCTATGCCAATGCACTTTACGCCTCTCTACACCACTGCCCTCTACACACTAAACCTCTCTAGTCTAGGCAACACCAATCTAGGCCGCAGAACTCCACTCTATGCCACTCTGCAACACTGCACTGTACGCCACTGCACTCCATGCTAATACACTCTATGCTAGTACACTTTACTCTGTAACACTCAACTCTATGCCCCTGCACTCTGCATCAATTCACTAGAAGTCACTGTAATCTACCCTGCACCACAGCACTCTATGCCACTTTACTCTATGCCATCACACTCTACGCAACTCAACTCTACCCTGCACCTCTCCACTCTGTGCCACTTCACTCTACTGTGAAATAATCCACTTTATACCACTGCACTCTGTGCCACTGCATTTTATGCTGATGCACTCTACTCTGCACCTCTCCACTCTATGCCACTGCACTCTACCCTGAAACAATATATTCTACACTACTGCACTCTACACCACTTTGCCCCACTGCACTGTACGCCTCTGTACCACTCTACTCCACTCTACACCACTTCACTAACACTCTACTCTGCAACATTGCACTCTCTGCCACTGTGCTCTACACCACTCAACTCTGTACTACTGCATTCTACACCACTCCACTTTATGCCACTCTACTCTGCATCACCCCACGCCACTGCATGCTACAGCACTATACTCTGCTCTGCACAGCACCTCTCTACACTACTCCAATCTGCACCACTCTACGCCACTGCACTCTATGCCACGCGGGTCTACTCTGCATTAAATGCCACTGTACCACTCTGCACTGCTGCACTCTCTGCCACTTTATTGTATACCACTCTATGCCACTGCACTCTACACCAATGCACTCTAAACAACTGTACGCCACTGCCCTCTACTGTGCACCTCTGTACTCTACGCCACTGCTCTCTGTGTCACTCTACTCCGCTCTACACCACTGGACTGACACTCTACTCTGCAACATTGCACTCTCCACCACTCTACTCTGTACTACTGCATTCTACACCACTACACTCTATATCACTCCACTGTACGCCACTGCACTCTACAGCACTATACTCTGCACTGCACCACTCTACCCTATTCCACTCTGCACCACTGCACTCTATGCTACAAAAGTCCACTCTGCACTCTGTGCCACTGCACCACTCTACACTACTGTTTTCTCCACCACTCTATTGTATGCCACTCTACTCCACTGTACTCTATGCCAATCTACTCTGCCCCACACCACTCCATGCCACTGCACTCTAATCCACAGCACTCTACACCAATGCACTTCAAACAACTGCACTGTACCCCACTGCACTCTACTCTGCACCACTGTGCTCTACACCACTGCTCCTATGCCACTCTACACCACTATGCCACTAACCTTTAGCCATGCTGAACAGCAGCCACTCTGGTGTAAAACCTGGCTAAAACACATTGGCAAAGCCAATAACTCTTGCGTAGACAAGACCTATTGGCTTTGCCAATGTTTGTTAGTACTATGAGGTAACTGGGTCCCTGAAAGAACTATGGATGTGTAAGCCATTATGTTAAACATGCATTACACACATCATAATATAGGCTCGTAAAAAATGCGCAAATAGATTTCGATTAAAAAAAAGTCCTTCTAAAATACAGATTTTAATAATATACAGTTTATACCTAGTACTAAGATTTTTCATCAGAAAGCTTCAAGTGACTCCTTTGATTAAAGTCCATAGATTTACAAGCCCCTTTGAATTTGCAGATTTACCAGTTGCTCACATTTGCATTTCTTTAGTGAAGCAGACACACTGGCAAGAAGGCCTTTTCTAATCTGTCTCCTCCTCCCTCTCTCAGAGTACAAGAGAGTCTCTGCCTTTCAATCCAGCTGGTGGAGGGGGACTGATCTGTCCTAATTACATTTTGTCCTTTAGGTGAAAGGCTAAAATTATGGACAAATGCTGCCCGTTTAGCCTTTCATCAATGACAACGGACAACAGGAGGAAATTACGGGCAGTCCAGGAAAATTACGGACGGGTGGTCACCCTAACACAGGCTCGCTACAGTAAATCCGTAGGACACTACCCACCCCCACACTGCAATTCACATTAGAGCTACTAACTCACAACAGTGCATTGCATTCTAGGGAACCTAATTCTTCAGACAGAATTGCACAGCACCTTTCGGACTCTAACCTACTGCTCAAATGTGCCCTAAAAGGCACAAGCTCATCACATTGCATTATCTCACTCAAACAGTTTACTATCCAATCCCCCTCACTGATGAAGTAGAAAGCTATTGCTAAGTTCAAGCAAATTCATGCTTATGGGCCTGATTAGGACTTCGGCGGAGGAGATTACTCAGTCCCAAATGTGACAGTTATTCCGCCCGCCGAATTACAAGTCCATTATATCCTATGGAACTCATAATACGTTGAGCGGGATATCCGTCATATTTGGGATGGAGTAATCAGCTTATAAGAGTCAGAAAAAAGGACATGGAATTGAAACTTGTAGGTAAATGCTATCATGTACTAGACCTCATAACATGGTAAATAATTGAGGAATAGTATTATAAAAGAGAAGTTGTTTCTGTGGAACATTTTATAATCCTGATATATACATTATACTCAACTTATTATTGATGTTTCATGGATCAGTTTCTAAGTGAAGAAATACCTTACTGTGTTTGTGATGCTGTGTTGGGCTAAGATCCTTAACCCATGGCTCTCATTACCAAACAGCCTAAATGAAAAAAAAAAAAACACTTCTAGCATACACTGAAGAGCTGTAGCAAGAATCAATACATAAAAAAGACCTGCATATTTTCCCCCAATGCTTTCACCATTTTTACCATCATGTTTTCCTACCTTAAAAATCATTTGCCGCTACATGAAATCCTATTGAAAATCTGTTCCATCAATCCTTTCAAAAATTCAGTTTTTGATTTTTCTATAAAATGTAGACCTACTAGATTTAACAGTGCTTGGTATCCTTGCCTTAGATTGTAATCAGGTTATGTAGCCAAAGACCAATGCTTTAGTAAACTTCAGTGGAGTCCAGTTTAAGGATCACCTTCATAAAATATGCTTGATGTCCACAACAGGTAGTGCAAAAGAAAACGGTTTGTGGTAAAGCACTAAGGCGGTCATTACAACATTGGCGGTAAAAGCCGCTTACCGCCGTGCAAAAGACCGCCAACACACCGCCGCGGCCGCAGAAATCCGCCACAGCTATTATGGCGCACATTTCGGAATCCGCCAAAAGTCAGACACCCACACCAAAGGTCAGTGATAAACTGGTGAATACAAAACCTCCACCGTCACGCCAACAGAAATACGCCCACACTATCACGACACACAAATCCACGCGGCTGTCTTTCAACCGCGGTATTCCATTGGCGGTACACACTGCCGCGCTCAAAATACACGCACTCTTACAAAACACAACAACATTGGACAATTCAAAATACACACACCTGATACACATACACACACCACTCCCACACACCCAATACAATATAAAACACACACCCACATCACCCACAAACCCCCACGACAAAAGATTCAGAAAGAAGGCCAGAGAGAGACACCACCAGCAAGAACAACAGCATCCGCAGGCACACAACACCATCACCCACACAACTTCCACACACCTCACAAAACACACCACTACATATCACCACACTTATCACCACACACTCCACCCCACACATCACCTACACCACCCCATGGCACGGTAAAGACACCCCAGGTTCTCGGAGGAGGAGCTCAGGGTCATGGTGGAGGAAATCGTCCGGGTAGAGCCACAGCTATTCGGATCACAGGTGCAGCACACCTCAATTGCAAGGAAGATGGAGCTATGGCAAAGAATAGTGTACAGGGTCAACGCAGTGGGACAGCATCCAAGAAATCGGGAGGACATCAGGAAGAGGTGGAACGACCTATGGGGGAAGGTGCGTTCCGTGGTCTCAAGATACCACCTGGCGGTTCAGCGGACTGGCGATGGACCCCCACCTCCTCCCCCACAACTAACAACATGGGAGGAGCAGGTCTTGGCGATTCTGCATCCGGAGGGCCTCGCAGGAGTAGGTGGAGGAATGGACTCTGGTAAGTCAAAGCTTTACTATTACATCCCCCACCCTGCCTGCATGCTATCACATACCCCCACCCTCACCCCCAGCACCCCAACTCCTCACATATGTCCCAACATCACAAACCACCCATCCCAACACCAAGCCCTGCATGCAACAACAAAGCATGGACACCCATCACCAAAGCATGCCCACTGCACATACCCATACACCCCCCTAAACCATCATCACACAAGCTCCCACACAGGAATGCTAGCACTGGGGTACACGGTCACCCACCCATTGCACACCATTACACACACAGATTTAATAAACATCCTTTTATACCCCTACAGGACCCCTACCCAACGTCACCGGACAGGAGGGTCCAGACATGTCCACTCCACCAACAGAAGAGGACCACAGTTATGACAGCACCTCTGTCCAACTGGATCTAGATGACCAGCCCGGACCATCGGGGACCTCTGGACAGTCGGTTCCCCTCACACAGGCACAGGCCACCACAGACCTTCCCCCCTCTGGAAACACCAGCACAGCACCCACCCAGTGGGCCCATACCTCCGTCCCCAGGACATGTCAATCAGCAGTGTGTCCACCACTACAGGGAACCCAGGATAACCTACCACCCCAACAACAGGGACCTGGGGGCAGTGGTAGTGGCCACACCGTTAAGGGGACGGAGACCCAAGAACACAGGGGAACTGGGAGGGCTGTTGTGCGACAGGGGGCGGACAGGCCAAGGGAACCCAATCTCCACGAGGCCCTCTCCTCCATCATGGGAGCCTACCACCACTCCCAGGAGACGATGGCAACGGTACTGGCCAAGTTTCAGGAGACCCAGCGTATGCAGGAGGAACAGTATATGGGCCTCAGGGAGGAACTCAGAACGATCAGCTCCACCCTGGGCACCATTGTAGGGGTGCTGAAGGAACTACTCAACACCAGGAGGGACACTGTGGCACTACAAGGGGCCCCTGACACTAGCATGGATGATGAACTGCCCACCAACTCGGCCGGCGCTAGAGGACAGGACGCCCCACCACAGGACCACCACACCAGCACCCCACCTGCAGAGGGAGAACCACCCCGCAAACGGTCCCTGAGATCCAGGACAAAGACAGAGCACAATGCAAAGACCCCGCCAAGAAATGAGACCACCCTGATTGTCATCCTACTGTCCCACTTTGTCACCCTGTCCATAATTAAACTGCCCCAGCTCCACTTCCTATGCCCATATGGGCAATGCACCTGTGAGACTAATAGACTGGACTCTGCCATGGACATTCCTCTGCCATCACCCCTCACCATTTCACTACCCCCTCCAATATTGAGCATTTAAATAAACACACCTAAAGCACAAAACGATCTGGAGTCTGTCTGTGATTTCAAAATAGTATATTAGCAATTACAGTGCTAAAATGTTTTTAAAATAGTAATGTCAACATACCTATGTCACACAGCTCTAGTCCATGAGGAATCTAAGCAGATGTCACACAGTGGGACCCACATCTGTGAAATTGTAAGGGAAAGTGACAACTCAGTGACCATACACTGGGTGAAAACGACAGACAGGAGAGAGGTAGTAGTGTTTAAGTACATGTAGTAGGCAGGTTTGTATTCCTACCTGTGTCTCACTGGAAATATTGCAGGATCACTGAGACCCTGTTGTGCCTTTCTTCTTCCTCTGCTGCTTCCTCATCACTGTCCACAGGCTCCACAGCTGCCACAACACCGCCATCTGGACCATCCTCCTGCAGAAAAGGCACCTGTCGTCGCAAAAGCCAAGTTGTGAAGCATACAGCAGGCCACGATGATCTGGCACACCTTCTTTGGTGAGTAGAATAGGGATCCACCTGTCACATGGAGGCACCTGAACGTGGCCTTCAGGAGGCCGAAGGTCCGCTCGATCACCCTCCTAGTTCGCCCATGGGCCTCATTGTAGCGTTCCTCTGCCCTTGTCTTGGGATTCCTCACTGGGGACAGTAGCCATGACAGGTTGGGGTAACCAGAGTCACCTGCAAATGGCAAGGGACAACTGTTAGACACACACTAACCCGTAGGGATAACCCCAGACCCAGACAACCATTCCCAATGACTTGCTTCCAGGTGCTCACCTAATAGCCACACAAGGTGCCTCTGGAGTTGACCCATCACATAAGGGATGCTGCTATTCTGCAGGATGTAGGCGTCATGCACTGAGCCAGGGAACATGGCATTCACATGGGAGATGTACTGGTCTGCCAAATGTGGGATGGCGGATTGCTGACATCAGGTCTGGCTCCAACTGGGTACACAGTTCCTGGATTGTGGCACGGTCAAGCCTGTAGGTGATAATCAAATGTTGCTCCTCCATTGTCGACAGGTCCACCAACGGTCGGTACACCGGAGGATGCCACCATCTCCTCACATGTCCCAGCAGACGGTGCCTATGAAGGACAACAGCGAGCACAGAGTCAACCAACTCAGAGGTACGTACCCACAGTTTACACAGAACACCATCCATACACAAAAGGTGGCCTGTATGTGTGTTGAGTGTAGGCCTAGGTCTGTGTGACACAGTTGAAAATGAAGCCATGTGGGCCCCTGAAATGGCGGCTGCCTGACCTCTAAAGTGGGACAATGGGATGTGAGGTAACTGCGCTGGCGTTGTACACAGTCACGGTAGGCGGTTGAAGACCGCAGCGCAATGCTGCATTGGTTAACATTGGAACCTATGGGTCCCAGGAGCCAATGACGATGTACGCCGGCAGTGACGGTACGCACTGCCGCGGACATGACCGTCATTTTCTATCTGTTCAATCACTTGATACCTGATCTTCGACAGGAGAGGACCTACACTGCAAGTGCTGCTGTGACCTCGGTCTGGAAGAGACAATGGCTCGTGCGTCTGGGGAAAGGGCCCCTGCCTTCACATCGGAGGAGTTGGAGAAACTCGTGGACGGGGTCCTTCCCCAGTACCAGCTACTCTACGGTCCTCCAGACAAACAGGTAAGTACACAGGGAGCATGTTGTATGGGCTATGCCTGTGTGGAGAGGGCTGAATGTAAGAAGCAAGGGGGCAGAGTGCTGCGTGTATGAAAGACGGTGAATGCATGTGCCACATGGCAAGGGTAGGGATGGGAGCCAATCACTTTGACGGTGCAGTTGGTAATGACTTCTCTTTTTCCCCTGTACATTTCATGTAGGTCAGCGCCCACCAGAAGAAAGATATTTGGTGTGCCATTGCCAAGGACGTCCGGACCCTGGGAGTCTACCATAGACGGAGCACCCACTGCCGGAAAAGATGGGAGGACATTCGCTGCTGGAGCAAGAAGATGGCGGAGGCTCATCTGGGGATGGCCTCCCAACGTGGGAGGGGTGCCCGTCGCACCATGACTCCCCTGATGTTCAGGATCCTGGCGGTGGCCTACCCAGAGTTGGATGGGCGCTTGAGGGCATCACAGCAGACACAAGGGGGTGAGTACACTCTCATTCTGCTGACTTTGCGCGCAGTGGAGGTGTCTGGGTGGGGGAGCAGGGCTGTGGGTTTCCCTAGGCCAGGGCGAGTTCCGTAGGCAAGGCCCCTCCGTAAGGCAGGCCATGTGGCACCCCAACCCACCTCTGTAGAGTACCAAGTACAGCTATTCATGCCCCTGTGTCATCTATGTGTGCAGATGTCGTCCATAGCCTTGTAGGCCATTTCCCAGGAATTGAACAGTGGAGCCCAAGAGCGCGGCATAGTGCTGGGGGCTTCTGTGTCTGTTGTGTCCGCCAACGGTAGCGGTAATCCATGCACTCAACATGTCTTTCTTCTGTTCCCCCCCCCTTTTTGTGGTCTCCCTGTTCCTGTGTGCATTAGCATCATCAGGCGGAGGAGCAGTGGCACCGGAGCACGAGGGAGCTGCAACCCACATGGCCATGGAGGGCAACACTACGAAGTCTGAATTCACCAGTGGGACGGAGGGCGAGGGGAGCTCCACGGCGGGGACAGGAGCTGAGACCAGCGACACGGACTCGTCCTCTGATGAGAGCTCCCTTGTGGTGGTGGCAACATCTGTGTCCCCCGCATCTACAGGTACAGCCGCCACCCACCCCTACCAGCACCGCCCTCCCGGCAGCCCCTCAGGCTTTGCCCCGTGCCCGCTCACCCAGGAGGGTGGGCATCACCTTCGCCCCAGGCACCTCAGGCCCTGCCCCAGTCACCCCTGCTGCCCTCAGTGAGGAGGCCATTGACCTCCTCAGGTCCCTCACTGTTGGGCAGTCTACCATTTTGAATGCCATCCAGGGTGTAGAAAGGCAGTTGCAACAAACTAATGCATCCCTAGAGGGCATTCATTCTGGTCAGGCGGCCCTTCACCGAGCTTCTCAGACTCTGGCCTCAGCACTGATGGCAGCCATTGTCCCCGTCTCTAGCCTCCCCCCTCCAACTTCCTCCACCCCGACCCAATCCCCTATACCTCTGCTTATCCCAAGCACACCATCAGACCAGCCTGCACACACCTCAACACACAAGGGAAGCTCAGGAAAACATAGGCACCACACATCCCACAGGCACTCACGCAAGCAACACACACATGCAGACACACCAACATCCACTGCCTCCACTGTGTCCCCCTCCTCGTCATCTCCCTCCTCCCTCACAGTCTCGTCTACACTCACACCTGCATGCACTACCTCTACAGCCACTACGTCCCTCACCAGCACACCCACCAGCACACCCCGCTCACGTGCAGTCACCACCCCCACTACCATTCACACGTCCCCTGTGTCCTCTCCCAGTGTGTCTGTGACGCCCCCTCCCAAGATACACAAACGCAGGCACACACCCACCCAACAGCCATCCACATCACAACAGCCTCCAGTGCATGCACCTTATCCCAAAGTCACCAAACGTACACCTCCTACTACTACCACCACCTCTTCCTCCACTCCCAAATCCCCTCCAGCTACCCATCCCAGTGTGTCCAAAAAATGTTTCCTGTCCACCCTTGACCTTTTTCCCACACCTCCCCCAACCCGTCCATCTCATAGGTCCCGAAGTACCACCTCAGCCACAACATCTCTGGGACCAGTGGTGTTTTAGTCACCGGTATGTTGAGTGCACCGGCCACCAGGACAGCCAGTGTGGCACGGAGCCACAGCACAGACAGTCCCCCACCTGTGAAGCATCAGACGTTGGCCAGTGCCCGGCGGGAGAGGGGGAAGACTCCAGCCACCAAAGCCGCTCCCAGGGGTCCCGTTGGGAGTGTAGAGTCAGCTGTGACACCTTCCAAGGTGGGGAAGGGCCACAAGAAACCCAGCAAGTCTGGGAAGACCGCCATCATCCCCGCTGCCCAGGAGGCCACCGCCAGCCCCAGCCCAGCAGCCCAGGAGGCCACCGCCAGCCCCAGCCCATCTGCCCAGGAGGCCACCGCCAGCCCCAGCCCAGCTGCCCAGGAGGCCACCGCCAGCCCCAGCCCAGCTGCCCAGGATGCCACCGCCAGCCCCAGCCCAGCTGCCCGGGACGCCCCGCCAGCCCCAGCCCAGCTGCCCAGGAGGCCACCGCCAGCACCAGCCCCGCTGGGCCATGAAGGACCGCCAGAAAAAGCCCGCTGGGCCATGAAGGACCGCCAGCACAAGCCCCGCTGGGCCATGAAGGACCGCCAGCACCAGCCCCGCTGGGCCATGAAGGACCGCCAGCACAAGCCCCACTGGGCCATGAAGGACCGCCAGCACAAGCCCCACTGGGCCATGAAGGACCGCCAGCACAAGCCCCACTGGGCCATGAAGGACCGCCAGCAAAAGGCCCGCTGGGCCATGAAGGACCACCAACACAAGCCCCGCTGGGCCATGAAGGACCGCCAGCAGCTGAGACCCTGCAATGTAGACTGCCATCTGAAGCACCGCTGAACAGGGCACCGCCATCTCAAGCACGGCTGAACAGGACACCGCCATCTCAAGCACTGCTGCACAGGGCACCGCCATCTCAAGCACCCCTGCACAGGGCACCGCCATCTCAAGCACCGCTAGCCCATGAGCGGCAGGGGCACCGACACAACTGGGTCTGTCACGGGGTGAGTGATGCACTCTGGGCACCAGTCCCCCTCCAGAACCAGTGGAGAGATCCATCCACTACCTCTATCCTTCACAGGATGAAGCACTCTGGGCACCAGTCCCCCTCCAGAACCAGTGGAGAGATCCATCTACTACCTCTGTCCTTCACAGGATGAAGCACTCTGGGCACCAGTCCCCCTCCAGAACCAGTGGAGACTGTCATCCACTACCTCTGTCCTTCACAGGATGAAGCACTCTGGGCACCAGTCCCCCTCCAGAACCAGTGGAGACTGTCATCCACTACCTCTGTCCTTAACAGGATGAAGCACTCTGGGCACCAGTCCCCCTCCAGAACCAGTGGAGATTGTCATCCACTTGAGAGACTGTGGCTTTGCACTCCCCAGGATATGGCAGTGGGCAAGCCACCCACTGTAGAGACTTGAGAGACTGTGGCTTTGCACTCCCCAGGATTGAACAGTGGGCATGTGGCCCCCTCGTGGATTTGGCATCGTGCACTCAAGCGGCTGAGGTGCCCCCCCCTATATTTCTGCCTACTTGTTTTTAATATATTCCGATGGTTACACTCATTTTCTTTGGTCTTTGCATTCTTCCGGGGGGGGTTTGGGGGATGTAACTGATGTATTGATATGCATTAGTGTGTGTGTTGTGGTGGGTGAGGGTGAGGGTGTTGCATGTGTGTGTCCCTTTTTTTTGCCTCCCCCCTCCCCTGTGTCATAGGTGCTGTACTCACTGTGGTCTTCGCCGCCGGCGTTCGTGCTCCTGGTAGAGGAGCAGGAAGACTATTGCAGGGAGAATTTGGAGTTCCGGTTCCATGGTGTCCTCGTGGAGTGTGTAGAGGTGAGCGTTTTCCCTTCGAAATTCCTTTTTCCGCCATGTTTTTATCCGCGGTGAATCCGCCCCGGAAAAGGTGGCGGATTGGTAGGTTGTGATACTGTGGGCGGTACATTGTCGCCCGCCTGTCTGTTGGCGGTGATCGCTGCGCTGTTTGTTTGTACCGCCGTGGCGGTCTGAGTGTTAAAATGGCTGTCTTTGTTGGCGGTTTCCGCCACTGTCGTAATTGCAATTTTTTTTACCGGCGGCCTGTTGGCGGACATACCGCCGCTTTAACACCGCCCGCCAGGGTTGTAATGACCACCTAAATATACAACCTCCATTTTATATTATACATTTTAACTGATGGTGAATTTTTACTCGCTTTATGCTCATGAGATAATGAACTGAGAAATCGCTGTACATGTAGCACTTTATTATAAGTGTTAGAAATGGGGTCTTTGGTTGGCAGTCAGGTTACCCCCTGTCCAAGCAAGGACCCTCACTCTAGTCAGGGTAAGTCACACACAATCCAAATTATCCTGTGCCAACCCTCTGGTAGCTTGGCACTGAGCAGTCAGGCTTAACTTAGAAGGCAATGTGTAAAGTATTTGTGCAATAAATCATACAATAACACAATATAGGACCACAAAAATACACCACAGTGTTTAGAAAAATATATAATATTTATCTGTATATTTGCAGGTCAAAACGATAAAAGATGCAATATGGAATTGTAGAGATATCACTGAAAAGTGATATAAAGTGTCTTAAGTCTTTAAAAAGCAACCAAAGTCTCTTTCAAGCACAAAGTAACTGGTTTGGAGTGAAAAATCTCTGCAAAGGGCCGCAGAGGAGGTTTCGCCCCTTCACACACGGACTTGCGTCGTTATTTTTCACGCAGGGAAGACGTTGCGTTGATTTCCGGCGCGCGGACAGTCTCCTCTGTGGGTCGCGGGGTTTTCAGACGCCCCGGGGTCTGTGCGTGGATTCCTGGGCTTGTTGTCCGGCTGCGCGTCGTTCCAGTGGGCTGTGCGTGGAATTTTCTCCCTCACGGCAGGCGTCGCGTCGCTTTCCTCTCTGGAAGTCAGGCAGCGTTGTCCAGGCGGGCCGTGCGTCGAAGTTCCAGTCGCACCACAGGCGTTGCGTCGATCTTTTCCTTGCGGGGTCGAGCAGCGTCTTTCTGGATCGGCGTGCAGTGAATTTTTCACCGCGGAGCAACCTGTGCGTCGAATTTTTCAGCGCACAAGAGTCCAGTTGAAAGATGGAAGTCTTTTTGGTCCTGAGACTTCAGGGAACAGGAGGCAAGCTCTATCCAAGGCCTTGAAGAGCACTTCTACAGCAAGGCAAGAGTTCAGCAAGGCAGCAGGCCAACAGCAAGGCAGCAGTCCTTTGTAGAAAGCAGCCAGGTGAGTCCTTTGAGCAGCCAGGCAGTTCTTCTTGGCAGGATGCAGGTTCTGGTTCAGGTTTCTTCTCCAGCAAGTGTCTGAGGTGGTAGGGCAGAGACCCTGTTTTATACCCAAATGTGCCTTTGAAGTGGGGGAGACTTCAAAGAGTGGCTTAGAAGTGCACCAGGTCCCCTTTCAGTTCAATCCTGTCTGCCAGGGTCCCAGTAGGGGGTGTGGCAGTCCTTTGTGTCAGAGCAGGCCCTCCATCCTCCCAGCCCAGGAAGACCCATTCAAAATGCAGATTTATGCAAGTGAGGCTGAGTACCCTGTGTTTGGGGGTGTGTCTGAGTGAATGCACAAGGAGCTGTTAACTAAACCCAGCCAGACGTGGATTGTAAGGCACAGAAAGATTTAAGTGCAAAGAAATGCTCACTTTCTAAAAGTGGCATTTCTAGAATAGTAATATTAAATCCAACTTAACCAGTCAGCAGGATTTTGTATTACCATTCTGGCCATACTAAATATGACCTTCCTACTCCTTTCAGATCAGCAGCTACCACTTCAATAATGTATGAGGGCAGCCCCAATGTTAGCCTATGAAAGGAGCAGGCCTCACAGTAGTGTAAAAACGAATTTGGGAGTTTTACACTACCAGGACATGTAAATACATAGGTACATGTCCTGCCTTTTACCCACACAGCACCCTGCTCTAGGGGTTACCTAGGGCACACTTTAGGGGTGGCTTATATGTAGAAAAAGGGGAGTTTTAGGCTTGGCAGTTTTACACTACCAGGACATGTAAATACATAGGTACATGTCCTGCCTTTTACCCACACAGCACCCTGCTCTAGGGGTTACCTAGGGCACACTTTAGGGGTGGCTTATATGTAGAAAAAGGGGAGTTTTAGGCTTGGCAAGTACTTTTAAATGCCAAGTCGAAGTGGCAGTGAAGCTGCACACACAGGCCTTGCAATGGCAGGCCTGAGACAAGGTAAAGGGGCTACTAAAGTGGGTGGCACAACCAGTGCTGCAGGCCCACTAGTAGCATTTAATCTACAGGCCCTGGGCACATACAGTGCACCTTACTAGGGACTTATAGGTACATTAAATAGTCCAATTGGGTATGATCCAATGTTACCATGTTTAAAGGGAGAGAGCATATGCACTTTAGCACTGGTTAGCAGTGGTAAAGTGTGCAGAGTCTAAAAACCAGCAAAAATGAGGTCAGAAAAAGAGAAGGAGGAAGGCAAAAAGTCTGGGTATAACCCTGCATAAGGGCCATTTCCAACAGTAAGCATTGCTGCCATTCAGTCTGTACACTCAGTCGAAGGGTAAGCACAGAGAAAGTGATGTCCTAAGTATTATGATTGTCCATTGGAGACCGCTCATCATTTACAGACATATCATCTCATCGGCTTTTCAACTTTGACGCACTGCAATACGAACAGTGCTTGTATTATAAAAATGGCCTCTGTGTAACATTCAGCAAAGGAGCCCTTCTGTTAAGATTATCCTGGAATGCGTTGCACTGTGGCTGAGATGCTGTCCTGCTGACTCTGACTGCTACCCTGCAAGGGACAAGACCTGCAATACACCGGACCGGCTTCTTGACTCCCTGGTACATCATGCACAGTTATGAGGGGTAAGGCTAGCCCAATTGATCTGGAAGAGGGTACTCCCACTATGTTCTTGATACAGTAGGTAGTAACAGATAGGTACATGCCAACATAATACTCTTATCATGTTTGAACTCTTTAGCTGGTGCACCCTACACACTGCAGGAGTTTGAAGGATGGCCTTTTCCGTCAGGTAAACTCGTAATGACACCCTATGTCTTTTGACCCAACTTTGCAGACTCAAGAACAACCTCAGTACAAACAAGAATAACCTGTGCTCAGTGATATTCGGCCTTGTGATCAGTATGATTACATACTGATGGTTCAGCTCAGCTCGTGGTTAGCACTAAACAGCAATATTCTGCCATTTACGCAGCAGTATATGGATCCGTGAAATATGGAGTTTTTCATGCACAAAAAACTTGACAGTCCTTAGGGGACTGCAAGGCCCAGTTTGCTGAACTGAAAGCACTGGTTCTGTCACTGGACAATACAGATCCTGAATTCCCCATACTCAGTGTGTGATTTGTATTCCTGTGTCCAGTCTTACAATGAAAATCTACATTATTGGTGCCTGAATGGATTCATATATTCCAAAGGGAATACTATCAATTATAAACTGCTTTGAGGAAAAGTGGTGCATCATAAAGATTGCTTGCCACTGGCTCATGTAATTCACACATTGAGTCATCAACATGTTGGAATACATGTTGCAGTGAATTCACTGGCTGTTGAGGCTGCAAAAGCAGTGGTCAAGACTGCTGCAGTAACTATCAGACAGGGGTGATTATAACATCATATCTACAGTCACTGCTTTATGCAGTGGCGCTCCCATACCTAAAAAAATATCCAGCAAAATATTCCTATCTGTTGAATGGCCAAAACATTCCTTTTGTCTGCATTCCAAGGATGGGTGATTGAGTGATACCCAACCAGGACCACAGGCTAGAATTAATCATAGCAGCACATGTGGTGTTGGCATCTGCACATGCTGGTGTGGCAGCTACAGTTTCCTTACTTCAGAAACACTATTGGTGGCATGGTCTGTACAAGAAGATGAAACAGTATGTCCTCAGTTGTGACATTTGTCAGAAAATTAAAGGTTCTTCTGCAGCGTGCTCACCATAGACACGTCTTCTACTTTCAAACAGACCTCTCCACTGTGTGTATTTAGATCACTGTGGACCTCTGAACTCTAATTAGTTCTACTAGTTATAGATTCATGCTCTAGATTTCTATGGGTATGGCCACAGTGATCGGCTGACACTTCAATTGTTATCAAAAACTGCAACAACATTTCCTGATGGTATGGGCATACCAAATTTCTATACACTGACATTTATGTTGACCAGATACACAATACTACTGGATTCGTAAGAACCGTATAATAGGTTCCTGTTTCTAAATCTAGATTCTAAATCCAGAACCAGAACAATTACAAACTTGGTTATTCATAATAAAATGAAATAGTGTAAGTGGACTTTCATATTTCTAAAAGTTACAATGACCATACCGCTATAGCACACCATCATCCCTTTCTACAACTGATTCATCCGGTATTCCTTGCTATTTGACTTTGCAGAATATGAGGTTGTGAGTTTTAGTTAGTAATTCGTTTTTGCGTGAGTACATGAAACTCGGCACAGATTCTGCAAAATCATGTTAAATGCAAAATTAGTGTTTAGTGCTAAACTTTAGTGTGAAATGCACTCTTCCATTCACTTTGGAGGAGAGGACACATTTTGCACAAAAAATAGCACAAAAAACACAAGAGCTGCAAAACACAGCCACTTTCATTCTGATCAGTCACGTTTTTCATGCCTACATTCTAGAATATTACCAGGATTGCAACATAATGAATGACACCATGTGGCAAAATGGGGAAATTTCACGTAGCAAGCTAATCCCCAAATTTGCAAAATTATTGAAGATTATGCCAGCATAAAGGACATTTTGCCTAGTGTACATTTACCTTTACGCTTCATTATAATACATTCATAATGCTTACCTTCCACAATCTCGGACATGGATACTGTTCCAACAATGTACGAGATGCTATCAGTATATAACCTATAAAATGCGCTCTCCTTCTTCATGTTTTAAAGCAGACTCAGCTTTAGAAGACAGAAGCACTTAGAGAACAGTCATTGTCACATTTAGAAAAGCATTTCACGGCGACGAGATTCATAAGTGCTACACCCAAATGCGAAATGCGATTTAATTGTTGGTGTCTGGGAAACTTCATTACAGATGTATTTGTTCTGTGTCATTCTCACAAAGGAGTATGGACAATTCCTTTCAACATTACATAAAAATATTTTAATCCAAAAATGCACTTTCGTTTAACAGAATGGAAGCCTCATCATCTATGAAACTAACAAATCGTTCATTTAAATCACATTTATACTTTCTCACGCTCATATAAATCTGTACTCCACTCTTGTAATTCATTCCAAAATAATTGTTCTAATACATGAACTGGATACAAAATAAGCTTTCTCGCTATAATGGCATGCTTTTTGAAACAAAGCAGGAACAATAAAAATCTTGATGTACAAAGACCCATTCACAAACAAGAATGTACAATTTAACAGTCTCCAACTGAGAATGCGAATTGCAGTGTGACCTATGTACTAATCGGTCACACTGCAAAATGCACTTTTCCAGGAGGTCGGAAAATGATTTGTCCAATAACTAATAATTAGATTGGTCACAATTTACATACTCGTGTGAATAGCTGCAAATACAGGGATGGTGGCATGCAAAGGTCAGCAGATCACCTTCTTTGAATTTGCTTTACGAGATTTCTTTTAAACAACCTGTTTCTAATAAAGAACCGCTGCCGCTATTTTTACTTTTTAAATGTAAGTACTTAAGGGGAAGACGGTTAGCTATATAGGTACAATCTCTGATACCTAAGATGTTTTTCTTTCCTGATGCCAAAATGGACAGTGTTCAGGAGCACGCACAGATGCGTGGTTTAGTATTTTATTTTACAAATAACCACATGTATAACTTCCAGTCTGAACATGCAATAAGCCAGATTGTTTCAACGTTGACAGTCTGCTTAGGAAAGATTCAACCTTTCATCCATTAAAGACTGCAAGACATCATTCATTTCACATATTCATTGGAAAGCTGCAAAGTCAATTTCATTTTCCTGCTCTGCTGAATTAAATTTTAACTATTTCTGTGATCATTTCATTACTATGTTTTGCAGCATCAATGCATAATGCAGTGAAAATGCAAGCTTGGCATAATAAGAATTCCATTTTTGTCTGTATCAAGTGAGATGTTTAGCTTACAACAAAGTTGTTTTAGACTGTACTGCTGTTTTGTATTTTTGAATGGGTGATTTTAAGTCTCTAGACACAATGTATCTGTTCTTTAACTTCTTAATAAAGATCCAGCTGCACAGAGATATTTATTTTCCTGTAAACATTTTACATTCTATAATACCCCAGTGACTGAGGCAATACTTGATTGTTGATTTTAGTCTTGCTGCCTTATGCTTCGGGAGCAAATCCCCATAGCCAAATTGGGCCTTTGTAGTGCACAACCATATGAATATCCATAATTGTTTTGATCTTAAATGAACATGTTTACCCAGCAGTAATATGAAATTCAAAATCTCCTTGGAAGAGATTATACATTAATTTAATTCTGCAATTAGCGAACACATCTGTGTTTGTTGCGGAGGTGATCTAGAATCAGCAACACGTGAAGCCCTAGTTTGTACAATAAGACATATTGCAAATTACGGAGCATGAGGAATGTTTAAATTACTCACAAGTATTTGCATTACTCTAGTTCTCCTTTATCATTTTAACCATAACTATATGGGAACTGTCCACCATGTATACTCGCTGAAAACAAACACCAAAAAAACATAATGCCAAAATAAGCTCACCCAATTTCCATTATGCATCAAAAAGCATCACCAAGAGCCAGCATAGACCAGCCATAAGGAGAACAGGAGCCTCTCACCACTCGCTTCACAAAGACAGCCTGACTAGCCTATTAATGAGGGAAATGATGGAAAGTGATGACTAACACAAGGAAGAAGGACTCAGAGCAATGGCATTGCTGGTAACTAAATTATCTTTTGTTCCACTTTTATCATTTGTTTTCTTTTACATTTGTTCAGAACTACCTTTTACTATGAATACATAAAGGAGTAGGCAGTAGCCAGAGAAATACATTGCAAAGACACACCCAAATATTATTTTGTAGGTAGCACATCGTCACCGGTTTTCAAGACATGAACAAATGCTTTCATTTTTAGGATTGACTTGAAGGTGCCATGCTATGGCACCATTAATGACAAAAACTGTGGAATTATTTTCACCGAATGACTCTTGGTCAGTCAAATAAGGGACTTAAGATGTGCCCGGAGTGTACCACTTTCGGCAAGGAGAAATAATATTAAGGACACTGGCATAAAAATAGCCCTGCAGTGCAGGGTGGGCCGAGCTACAGAGGGCCACCACAGTACACTGTGCAAAGGTGGAAGGACCCTGGCTTGAGAGCTCCTGAATGGGTGAGGGGGCCTTCCTATACCTTGCTGGAGCCCCCCTCAAGTTTCCTTACACCACTGAATAATGATTCTGCCAGAATTTCAAGACAAATAAGAACCCTCTTGCCAGCACTAGCATAGAAAACAAGCATTTTCCATGCAACGGGTCTCACATTTGTTCGAGTTAGAGCTATTAGCGTTGTACAGAAAAAACCCAATAAATTGATAAAGTAGTCCGGACACCGTGCGGAAAACATCGAGGCTCGTATGTTTTTAGTAGCTTACCAGTACTGTGTAGGAGGGCTAAACACCGGAAAAGGCATGACATATGCATGCCTTTCTCAAATTAAAGCAAGCGGATTTTAAAAGGCAAGCCCACAAACCAATGAAAGTGACTGACGTGACATGGGCGTGGTTAGAAGCCCAAAGAGAGATTACAGCATGGGACAAATCGCTTTGCGCTCGACCCTAAAAAACTTGACTGTACTAGTAACTGAAGCTCACATCAGTCTCCATGGCTTCTCTGTCCACCCTCCTCCAATCCATGGTGCAGTGCAAACATCTCTGCTCCCTTTCTTAAATATAAAGTGCACAGCTGTCAGCACTGTGATATTAGGAATTGCACCTGTATGGTTGTGTGGTGATTTGTGTTTATTCATTCTTGTTACACCAGTTACGCGAACCTTTTCAAATGCTTTTGCTTTGTGACCATCCAACAACTTTACATTTGGGTTTCCCTGACTTCTTTTTCTTCAACGTGCGTGTCATCTGTCTTGGAAACAGCTGTTGTTGTTCGCCCTGGCTCCCATTCCCCCTTCTCTTAGGCCCCAATCAACTCCCAGGTATCCCCTCCCACCAATTAAACCACATTGCTTCTGTTGGGACGCTTTTCTAGTGTAGGGTTGCTTCCATTATGCTACTAATATAATATAATGTGCTTTTCTAAAAACTGTTTGTTTTGCGGGTTATATTCTTTTTTTGCTGTGGTATTAATTCCTGGTTTGTTTTTATCTCTTCTTTAACTCCATGTTCATGTCTTTAACAATGACAGCAATAAATGGCTAAAGACAAGTGATTTGTCGTTATTAGCGTGTGAATTTGGTGTGGCAAAATATAACCGAGGAAGAAAGAAAGAGGCAGTGAGAGGGAAAGAGCGTGCAAGACAAAACGACAGGGTGAGAGAGAGATAAGGTAGGAGAGAGAGACAGACAGAGAGAGAAACAAGAGAAGTGCGAGGGGAGGAGAGAGAGAGACACAGCGAGAGAGGTGAAGAGCGAGTGGGGTGACAAAGAGGAGAACAGAGGGAAAGGGTTGGGGGGAGAGAGAGAGAGAAAGGCCTGAGAGAGAGGAGACATACAGACGGTGAGAGAGAGGGGGCGAGAACGAGAGAGAAATGGCTGAGAGAGAGAGAGATAAGAGACATACAGAGAGTGAATGAGAGAGAGGGGGAGAGACGGAGATAGAGAGAGAGGGGAGATGGAGAAAGAGAAATGGCTGAGAGAGAGATGAGAGACATACAGAGAGTGAAAGAGAGAGAGAGAGAGGGAGAGAGACGGAGAGAGAGGGGAGAGGGAGAGAGACGGAGAGAGAGGGGAGAGGGAGAGAGACGGAGAGAGAGGGGAGATGGAGAAAGAGAACGGGCAGAGAGAGAGAAAGAGTCAGAGGGGTGACAAAGAGGGGAACAAAGAGAGCGTGAGAGAGACAGAGTGTTGTGTATGGAACATGGAATGCAGGGCTCGTGGGGTGATAGGTGGAATGCGGGCCTCGTGGGTAGAATGCGGGATGTACTCTGAGTACGGCGGTTGGAGAGGTGCCGGCAGCACGCTATTGAGGTGGCTCTGTACTTTTCTTCAAATAAACATGAAACTTGCTCCTACCTCGTGTGGCAGCGTCCTTAAGACCACAACATAATTCTGGCGACGTGCGGTCTTCCTGGAGCCACCTCAGAACCTACGCACAGTGTTTGTGCACTTTCCGGAGGCGGACGCGGCACCATTGATGGAAGTTTCATCTCCCCTGAAGGTGAGACCTGTTCGGATGCTGCATTCCTGCATGTGTGCCCCCGGGAGGAAATCCTTTCTTGCGGCCTCCTCCAAGGACAGGCTGCGCGCGGCTCCCACCCTTCGCGTGATCCGTGCTGGAGCTGCGTTGCATCATATTACAAGCGCGAGCAGCGTGTGCGCGCGCATTCTCTCTCTGTCCTCGCTCTTCACAGCTGGTACGCTAGCAACCAGCGCGTACCATAGCAACCTGGACAAGGAAAAAAGACTACTACGGTGAAATACACGTTTCTGTGCCTGCGTGTTGACGGCTGGACTTAGAATACTATCTTCAATTTTTTTTTTTTTGTGTGTTTTCGTTTTAGTACATTGACTAACCATTTTTTTAGTTTTTTTTAAATTACTTGTGTCAAACAAACAAATAAAAAAGGGGGAGTCACTTCTAATTTTCAAGTTTTGATTGGACTACTGTTACAACAACTTTCCAATTCTTGGTCAGGCTACTGGCTACAACAAGTCTGGCTTTCTCTGTTCCAGTATAACGTCGGAAGCCTCTGTTTGCATTATTAGCACCCAACTGACCTTGTTTTTTTTTTTCTTCTTAATTTCTTTTGGACAAATTTTAGTGAACACTATGCACTCTGTCTCTGCCCCTCCTCCATTTCTAGAAACACCAGGTGAAACACCAGTGTCTTGGCCTCAATGGTTTGATGCGTTTGAAACCTATTTTGGGGCTATTAGAGCATCACGGTATAGACCTGAGAGGAAAAAGTTTCTATTATTACACTCACTGGAATTTGAAGGCCGAGAGACTTTGAAACATCTTTTTGAAGTTGAGGCGGTAGAAGGTAAAGAATTGGACGAATATCAGGAAACAGTAAAAAAACTCATCCTGAGATTTGACAAACAGCCGAGTCTTGTGGTATTACGCCACAAATTCTTCAAGAGGGTCCAGCTACAAAGCGAATCGATTGGTGAGTTTGTCAGTGCTCTTCGTAAATTGTGTGCACAATGTCAATTTGGTGTATTCCGTAATCAGCTGGTCAGGGACCAGCTCATAGGGAATTGTTATGGCAAACACATCCAACAAAGACTACTTACGATGGGGGATCCTTCGCTTGAAGATGTAATTAAGCAGGCGAAGAGCATTGAGCTAGCTCAAGCTTCTCTTGAGGAACTTTTGTCTCAACGCAAGGAAGAAGAGAAAGCTAGTGTCAACGTTGTCTCTTCACGCAAAGAACTCAAGACCAGCAATAATCAATTCTTCAAACGCAGTAATATTTGTTTCAGATGTGGAATTTCCCACATGCAAAGGACTCTAAGGGTTGTCCTGCTAAGAATGGGGTGTGTCACAAATGCGGCCAGACAAGCCACTTTGCTAGGGTGTGTCAGAGTCCTGGGAACAAGAATGTCAAGATCAGCAGTGTGTTTGATGCCAGTGAGGTGTCTAATCAATGTTTGGAGAATGAATTCCGTGACATGATTGTGGCGGTCACAGATGAACAAGCACTTTCAGGAGATCCTGAGGAGTGTGTGGACCCGTATGTGGATATTAGTGTGGGGGGCAAAACACTCCATCTACTTGTGGATTCTGGTGCACGCATTACAATGATAACTTTAGACTTGTTTAAGAGAACGTGGGGTGTTAGGAAACTGTTTCCACCTGACAGAGCTCCGGTTTCCTATGAGGGAAGGAGGATAGAGCTGGAGGGTTTCATCGAAGATGTGTTGGAATTCAAGGGGCGCAAGATCTGTGGAAAGGTGTATGTTGCTGTCAAGGGTCTCAATATATTAGGTTGGTTTCATCAAGGCCTCTTTGGTATGGTACTGAGACCAGGTACCACTGAGCAAGTAATGGTAGTTAAAGACCATAGTGGTATGAATTTGTCAACTCTCCATACGATGTTCCCTAGTGTATTTGAGAAAAAATTAGGATGTATCAAAGGTTTTAAACATAGTATAAAAAAAATAAAAAGAACACCATACCCATTAAGCACAAATTAAGATCGATCCCATTCAGCTTGAGGGAAGACCTTAAGTCAGAGTTGGAAAAATTACAATTGTCAGGGGTAATTGAGCCGGTTGAGTCTAGTTTATGGTTGTCTCCAATTGTTGTCGCTCGCAAACGCAGTGGCGAGATGCGCTTATGTGTTGACTTAAGGAGCCTCAACAAAGAGATTTGGGTCGACTCCTTTCCGTTACCCAGGATTAATGATTTGCTTGAGAAAGTTAGTGGTGCGGTGTGGTTTTCAAAAATTGCCTTGGCTTCGGCATATCACCAGGTTGTCCTTGAAGAAGACTCTAGACATTATACGGCTTTTAACACGCCTTTTGGTACTTTACTTTCCAATTTCGTAGGATGCCTTTCGGTCTTGCTGCGGCTGCTTCAGTTTTCCAACGTATCATGTCACAGCTGCTGAAAGATGTTGAAGGTGTCCTGGTGTTTCAGGATGATGTATTGATTTTTGCCAAACAGTTACTAGAACACGACACAGTGCTTAAGCTAGTGTCACAGATTTTTTAGGAGAATGGGATGGTTGTTAAAGAGGACAAGTGTGAATTTTGGAAAAAAGAGATTGAGTTTTTGGGACATGTCGTTTCGTCGGATGGAGTCAAACCGAGACCTGGGTTGGTGGATGCTGTTCGCCATTGTCTTCCTCCAAAGAATAAGGACGAGCTGCGCTCTTTTGTAGGATTGTGTGAATTTTTTTCCAAGTTTATTCCTAATTACGCCTCCAAGATGAAATGTTTGACTAATATGTTGAAAAAGAGTGTTGAATTCACGTGGGACAAGGATTGTCAGGACACGTTTGAGTTGGTAAAATCCGAAATGACTAATGCCAAAGCACTACGTCCATACGATCCAGTATTAACGTGTAAGATAATGGTTGATGCTAGCAAGTATGGATTGGGTGCTGTTCTAGTCCAGGACACTGGACAAGGTGAAGCCACAATCAGCTATGCCTCTAGAGTATTGAGAGAAGATGAATTGAATTATTCAGTAATAGAGAAAGAGTTGTTGGCTTGTGTCTGGGCAAGCAAAAAATTTAGAAGTTATATATGGGCAGAAGGTTTGTCATTGTGACGGATCATAAACCGCTACTTTACATTCTCAGTGGGGATAAAACAAACTATACTACCCCACATATTGCCCGTCTCACTACTAAATTGTTGCAGTACGACGTGGAGGTTAAGTTTTTGCCGGGGAAACTCAATGTGAAAGCGGATTTTCTTTCTAGATTACCTATGGAAGGGCTGGATGATTTTGACTCTGAGGATGATAGAGAGGATTGTTTTGTTGCAACTGTGGATCTTCCAGTGTCCAAGGCCTATAGCAAAACTGATTGGGAGGTGGCATTTTTAAAGGATCCCATTTTGGCCCAGGTTAGAGAATTTGTAATCAATGGGTGGCCGAGAGAAAATAATTTTCCCTTACCGTTACAACCATTTTGTAAAGTTGTGAGTGAAATCTCATTAGAAGATCAGATACTTTTGAGGGGTGAGAGGTGTATCCCTCCGCATGATATACGTTCTGGTCTGATAAATTTGGCACATGAAGAACACTTTGGAGCGACTATGACAAAAAGGAGGTTAAGTGAGAGTTATTGGTGGCCATCTATGGATAAAGAGGTTGATCTTGTGGTCAAGGGGTGTGTTGTTTGCAATTCTGCGGAGAAGGGGTTGAAAGTACATACTCCACCTTTGCATCCTATTGAAGTTCCTGTAAGACCGTGGTCTAAGTTGGGGATAGACATGATTGGGCTGTTTAATTTTCTCCCTCACAATTTATGATATGCATTTGTTCTCATGGATTATCACAGTAGATGGCTTCATGTTCGTTTTTGCGCTGTCCCATCAACGACCAATGCTGTTAACTTCCTTAAAAAAGTCTTTATGCGAGAGGACTTTCCGGAAACCATTATTTCGGACAATGGGGTACAGCTTGTTAATTCAGAAATGGAATACTTCTTGAAAAAATCTGATATTAGGCATTTGAGAAGTTCTTTATATCACCCCTGGACTAATGGCTTGGTCGAAAGAATGAATAGAGTGGTTGGGGATTGTATAAAATGGGCTAGACACAATAATTATGACATCCTTGAGGCAGTGAGCACCATGTTGTGGGTTTATCGTTCCACACCCCATTCATTAACCAATGTGTCACCTTTTGAAGCATTAAGAGGTCGTAGACCAACCACCGTTCTGTTCCCTTCGTGGTTAGCGAGTTCATTGAAAAGCAAAGGACTGTGTGGAAGGAAGAGGGTAGTCGAGTGGGAAAAGGTGAGGTCAGGACAAGAACGCATGAAAAGAAGGCACGATACGATCAAAGCCACCAAGTTGTGTATGGTTTTCCCTGGAGATTTGGTGCGAATAAAAAAAAGTATGTCTGTTAAAAAAGGTGATGTTAGTTTTGGAAAGCCTGTCAGGGTGAGAAAAGTTTGTGGGAGTGCAATTATGGTTGATGATGGTCGCTGGTGGAACATATCCAAAGTGGTAAAGCTATCTGAGGGTTATGCGTCGAGTGCTTGTGGTGAGAGTGATAGCAGCAAGGATGGAGAAAGGGGCTACAGTGGAAGCCCTATGATACGTGTTCAAGATTTGCATAAATTTAACACACAAAAGTCTGCCTTAGATTGTATGGAAGGATTTCCACGCAGATCTTTCCGTGAAAGATTTTTACCATGGAAACTAAGACCCGATCAGTAATGTCTTTCAGTTTTAGGTTCTTATTAAGTTTGTTTCTTGCGGACTTTTTGGGATATTTTGTCTTTCAATATGGTATTTCTTTCTCTGTTGTATTCACTGTTTTTTGTTTTGTTTTATTCACAAGGTGTAAAAAAAAAAGAAAAGAAAAAGAGAGAGATGGTATGTTGTGTATGGAACATGGAATGCAGGGCTCATGGGGTGATAGGTGGAATGCGGGCCTCGTGGCCAGAATGCGGGATGTACTCTGAGTACGGCGGTTGGAGAGGTGCCGGCAGCACGCTATTGAGGTGGCTCTGTCCTTTTCTTCAAATAAACATGAAACTTGCTCCTACCTCGTGTGGCAGCGTCCTTGAGACCACAACACAGAGTGTGACCTACTTACACACACGTTGTTACTAAAAATGGTGTCAGTGGCTTCTAAATGCCTGCACATGAATGTGTGAAATAAGAATAGCATTTCCAATTTGAAAAGCATTTGTGGTTGCTGCGGAGGCAATCTTCTATTGTTCTAGTTATGGAATAAAAAAAAAAAAACTCCAAGCATGGTCACCATATAGTAGTGAGTAAATGAGACCGGCCGAGGGTGCACGTGTGAACTGACTGCTGGAGTATTTGTGGACACAAGTTTGAATTATACAAAATGAAGGTTTTCGGCTTTTAAAGAAGCTGTTTTAAAACGTTTAAAAAAAGTTTCGGCGCACGCCGCACACATATCTTCACATCTAAAGGCTAATAAGCAGGCCAGAGCGCAGGGGCGCTTGTGTACATCAGCTGAGGGGTGTGAATTTGATGTCAGGCTGAGACTTAACTCCACGGCGGTCTGACTCCAGCCACAAGGGCTTGCTGCCGCTCTCCTGGGAGCCAATGACGATCAATGAGGGAGGGCAGGCATTAATGCCAGAGATGATTTGCATGTGTAAAAATAAACAGCGCGATCTCGCTGCTACAGTTCGCACTAATAAAAGTATCGGCAAAAGTGCAATTAACTGAGTAACAAGGTCGATAGTATGCGAAGCGCTGGACTTCTGCCCAGCGAGATCGCGCTGCGAAAACAAAGAAAAAGTAGTGCACAAACCCAGCGAGCTTCGCATCTTTTCTGTACTTGGTCGCTGCGCTCAAGGAGGGCTAACCACCGGAAAAGGCATGACGTATGCGTGCATTCCACTAACCAAAAGAAGTGGATTCTAACAGGCAAGCCAACTTGCCAATGAAAGACACTGACGTGACGTCGACAGGGCTCGGAGCCCTTTTCTAATCCCTAAAGCGTCTCGCTAACGATACACCTGCGTGAGCGCATGTGACGCAGGCTCGACCCTAAAAAGAGCATTCCTCCAATGATACCTACATGCGGACGTACTCACGAAACAGCCATCATGCTCCCACATCTAATGTCATGTAGCAGGGATACTGATGTCTATGACAGACTAATGCACATTCAGGCCACTGCAGCCACAATTCTGCTTCTTTTACTGATCTAGCCACGCACGGACACCCACTCACACATGGCAGTAAAATACACATCCAGGTCAGTGCAGATGATATTCTGACTCCAGCACTCATCAGGCAAAGCCATTTTGTCTGGTAACCTTCTTACTGGAGCATAGTGTGATTGACCTGAGTGCACAAAGCCTGCAGGAGGTTTTCCTGGCAGCAAATGGTGGCCTCTGCTGTGGGAACATCAACTTGTGTTTAAGAACCGTGACTCCCCCAACCCATAAACAAGTGGCCAGCATACAACACAGTCTTAGCAGCCTTATTGTTGCCTGTTGCTTCCATGCCTAGCCTGACATTCATAGACGCAGCTTCTGCCTTCCCAGCTTCTAATTCATTACTTTGTTCCTTCATAAGGTACTAACATTCTTTAGGAGCACTGTCTCTCTAAGTTGCTTGCTCTCACTTTTGGGACATGCTATGCTTCAGGAGAACTGACTATCTTTAAGAGACACTGTAACCCTTTAGGAAATCATCACTCCACACAAGGACTAGGAGTTGACCATTTTTTAGGTCTTTCTGTTTATTGGAACACTTATTATCTGCCAAATGGTGTTTAAAGCAGTTTTCAACCTAATCCACTTTTAGACCCACAATTCCGTACTTTGCGTCTTTCAAATACCGAAGATGAGTTGACTCAACTAGATCCTGTGCCCTAGATGCCTCAGGAGTCTCCTTCTGCTCAACAGAAGTCTAGCCTGGAAACTACCAGTCCTCCAAGGACTATGAGTCATAAAACAGTGATTTTGTTTAGGTCAAAAGTGAAAATGCAGGCATAAAACACATATAACTGTCTAGGGCAGGTGGACAGAACTATCCACAGAAGATCCAGCCTTTTTACGTCACTGACCCAGAACAAAATTGACAATTTTATTCCTGGTGCACATCACTCCAGCATTAAATGCTTTCTGATATTTGTAGTCTTGCCCTAGGCTTAGGAACCATATGTATCAACAGTTTGCACCAATACATCGACAAAACAGTGAAGTAAACTGGTGCAAAGTTTTGATTTGGTATTTTCTTTCTAGCCTTATGAATAACACAAAGCAGACAATGTGCTAGTTTGCATTACTCTACGTCATGGGTGGTGCATGGGTGTTCCCACATTACTGCCCATCGTTTTTGATACACAGCCCCATCTAGTAACATTTGTAGACTAACTGCAATTACAACTCAACATGGGGTAACCCTTGACTCAAACTCACTATGAGATACTGCTTTCAATGCCCACAGCAATTGCACAGCTCCATATTTGCACTAGCCTATTCCTACTCTGCACTTCCTCTCAACAAGTGATATTGTTCCATCTTGGACAGTGGCAAATTGTTGATTGTCAGTGAAATGTTAAAGGAATGTGAAGGTTCTATATAAAAAAATAGTGACATTTGTTGACATGTCTGAATAACAGAACACAGCACAATTACATAATACATAAACAACAAGAAAACAAAAACATAAGGAAACAACACATCAAAACAGTCAAAATAGAAAGGAACACAGCCTCAGGACGAAATCAAATCAACGCAATGAAATAATGCAGCACAATGACACAACAGAAGAACCAACTGCCCGACATATCACCACCTACACAAAACCAACACAATATATACTCAAAAATATTCTGGCCACGCATGACACCTCTAGAAATCAGCTTTCATAACAATGTGTTTGTCACAGGCACTGCCTTACTTAAACCACCAAGGACTTGAAATGGTACAAGCTGAAAATATGTTGTGATCCGTCCTAATGTCTTATGCAATACACACTAAGCAGTTGAGAGTAGTTTTACAATTCTTTCATTTGTCTTAATGTTTCTAATAGTTTCAGAAATGGAATGATATCATACGCACGATCAGAGGCCCATAATTCACCTATATAACGCTTTATTCTTCTTGTCAATTATGAGTGTTGAACCCAGCGGAAAATGCAAACTGATAAAGAAGGCACAGACAGCATTAGAAACAAGTGCATGAAACCTAGTAGGGTATATATTCGGTTCATTGCTGTTAGCCTTCACATAGTCTCAGCCAAATGCTGTAAAAATAAGTATCATATCGTAGGCGCAATGAAACTCTCCAGTCATTTTGACATTTTAGAACTGTATGACTTCATTTATGAATTATTATATAGCTAACGTTCGTTCGTATGAAGAGCAATGATGGCCTTTTATAAATGTGCATTTTTAATGACTATTGGTATCACATCATATTGCTACCTTAGTCTGTGAATATTTCACCAGCAGTGGCTCCTCAACAGGGACAGAAGAACTTAGCCCCAATACTTGGAGCCACCACCAACACCTCGAAAATGAAGCTGTTTCAATGCTTTAGTTTTTTTCCTGTTATCTGTTTAAACTCGTATTTGATGAGGCTTCCTTTCACCTGGGCTGGGCTGCATTTATTTCATTGATGTCATATGCCAACAGGAAGGGAGGGAGTGTGGATGTTGCCATGGAGAGCTTTGGGTGCTGTGTAATTAAAGAAGACAGACTGGATGATCTCTTTACTCATCAAGCCTGACATGCACACTTCAGGCTTCTCAGTCCAAATCCACTTTTCCTTGAGTACAGGGACTGGACAAGATACTGCATCACGGGCATAACAAAGGCTTCCACAGCACGGGTGCCCAAGCACCAGGGGCCCCCCTCAGCACAGTGCCTGGGTCTGAGAGCTCCTGAGTAAGTCCAGAGGGAGCCCCTCCATGCTCAGGTACAGGACAGCCAGGGCAGCTCGGCAGTGGGGGATAGAACATGGCCACAATGGTGCAGCTTTATTTATTTTTTAAAGTGGACAACAATTGGCCATTTTTTAAAGTTATCCTTAAACGTTATCCTTTGCCTGGGCTCCCTTCCTTCAGACACTGAGAGCGAACATATGTGGAGGTCATGATGTCAGCTGAGCTGTGTGCCATTCACCCCCAACGCTGCGTACAAGTAAGGCACCTGTGACTCTAGTAAGTATTATTAAAAACAGATAACTCAGATGGGTCCCAGACTGTAATTAATTACGAACTTGGGGCCTGATTTAGAGTTTGGTGGAGGGGGTTACTCCATCACAAATGTGACGAAAATCCCGTCTGCTGCATTACGATCCCATAAAGGTCTATGTAGATCATAATATGGTGATTGGGATATCCGTTTGTGACCGAGCAACCCATCTGTCATCTCTAAATCAGGCCTAAAGTCACAATACACAGTGTTAAACGAGCAGCTTGAGAAATGCTTTTGAAATCTACATGTACAACATTGAATAACAGGAGTTTAAAGCGGTCTTAGATTCAATGTTTTCTTCTTGAGCATATTTACTCCACCAGTGTACACAGTTTACAGCTGTCTTATACAGGTTTCCACTAGAACGGGTACAGCTATTTTCTTTGTGTACACAACAATGGCTTAAGCCCATTGGAAGGACACTTGTGCTGCTTGCTATGTATGACTCACTGCACGAACCAGGCCCATTCCAGTCAGGGAAAGTTGAAGATGACCTTTACGTTCCACTACTTTCAAGCATCACTAGCCACTACTGGTGTAACCACAACGTGGTTCACAAGTTTGTTTGTGTTACAGTATCCACTCTCCTAACCCCAGTCCATATATGAGAAGCATAGTTGAAGTAGCATGGCTCACTAACGCCTTAAACAACTTCCTGTTAAGCTATAGAAGCAATCTATACACTAAAGCTTTGTTTCACCTGGGTCTGGTGATGACTCAGTGTGACTGTTCTATTACATGGGTGGATATAGGCTTTGAATGTATGTATGTACTGAAAGAAACCAATACACAAGGCGTGGAGGTGCCCTCAATAATCTGAAAATAATTTGAAATCATTGAAAGACAACTTCCAGCTGAACTATTCTACTTCAGCGTCGTCTTAAGGTGTTTGTGGGCCCCAGGCAAGGGATATTTTGGGATCCCAGTCTGTAACATATTTGAATTTTATTAACCATTTCCTGAGAAATTATGCCCTTCATGATGCCAAATAATACTTAATTATATGTTCAAATGTAACATGGTCACACAACAGTTGTAGAGTTATGTAGAGGGAGGGAGGTTTAGAGAGAGAAATAGAACAGATAAATCAAACAGAGAGAATGTTCACTTCCACAGTGTGTGGGGGGGGGTTGTTTATAGAAGGCAGCAGCCCTTGGCCATTGCCAGCTTTGCCCATGCCGTAAAATGTCACAGTCCTATGTAAGGGGCTAAGTCTGAATTTAATTAGCCCATTTTAAGTCACTTGAATTTTTACGTGTTCACCCTGAGACTGTGTTTATTGCTTTGTATTTGTCGTAATTCAATTACCAATAAAATGTCTTGTTATAAAGAAATCCCCACACTCGTCTAAACATCCATCCCTGGGGACTTCGGAAAGATCTTCACAATTACTTTCCCGATAGAACCTGCACCTTAAGCAACACAGTCAGACAACTTTGCAGTACCACAATGCTGCATTTACATAGGCTTCTACTCCATATCACTGTTCACAAACAGGCATGGTAAGAAGTGGAGATAAGCCTATCAACGTCCAGAGCCAATATTTCTCTTACAACTTAATTCCATGCATTTGGCGACGACACAGTTATATTTCCCTGACGTGCGGAAGACCTTTTGAGTAACCCACAAGCCCAAACTTCATTTCACCCTATTTCTGTGTCCTAATATGACCAAGCCCCTGTTATAACAAATAGATGTCTGCACGTCAATGCACTCCAGCAGCTTCTGAAACTTTAATTTGGCACCACAGACTCTGCTTTTATTCTTCATGTCTACAATCACAATCTTTCACATAAAGTAGCAAGACATCAAGGATTTAAGTGGTTTGTGGGATGGGTGATGGTATTACCAAGTATTATAAGAGATAAAATACGTTCTGCCTTTATGTTTAGAATACAATAATAGTCGTCCTCAGAGGCTTGAAACATATTTATATTGTACAGCAGGGTGTATTTAAAACCCATATACCTTACTAATTTAGTGACCTTTCACTACTCGTATCTTTGCTGATTTGACGCACAACCTCCAATAAGAAAAATATTAGCCACATTAAAGAAAGCCTGAACATGATTAGCAGAACCAAAAGAACTGTAGCTCACTACTGCGGTTTTGCCTCTTGAGGGAATGCAGATAAATAGCTTTGTGTGAAGAAAATCAGTTTTCAGTTTCATCTTTTAATCTTTTGGTAATGGTTTAACGTTTAGTGGCAAAACAAACGATACGTATGGATTACAGCAGTCATCTGCACCGACGTGTGGCTTGTTCCGCTCAGTTTTTCATTCTAACACCTGCAGAAGTCATGGGAATGGAACAATTGAAGCCTTTGAATGTAGAGAAGTGTTGGACTTTTGCTTATGCAGGGTCATCCCCAATCTTTTTTTGCCTCCTGCCTCCTATTTTTTTCTGACCTGTTGCTGTTGGCTTTTCAACTCTGAGCACTTTACCACTGCTAACCAGTGCTAAAGTGCATATGCTCTCCTGTTTAAATTGTATGTAAGTGGTTTATCCATGATTGGCATATTTGATTTACTAGTAAGTCCCTAGTAAGGGGCACTAGAGGTGCCAGGGCCTGTAAATCAAATGCTACTAGTGGGCCTGCAGCACTGGTTGTGCCACCCACATAAGTAGCTCTGTAATCATGTCTCAGACCTGCCACTGCAGTGTCTGTATGTGTAATTTTACACTGTAAATTCGACTTGGCAAGTGTACCCACTTGCCAGGTCTAAACCTTCCCTTTCCTTACATGTAAGGCACCCCTAAGGTAGGCCCTAGGTAGCCCCAAGGGCAGGGTGCAGTGTATGGATAAGGTAGGACATATAGTAATGTGGTTTATATGTCCTAACAGTGAAATACTGCCAATTTCGTTTTCACTGTTGCAAGGTCTGTCTCTCTCATAGGATAATATGGGGGCTACCTTTAAATATGATTAAAGTGTAGATTCCCCTAGAGAGTAGATGGACATGTGGAGTTTGGGATCCCTGAACTCACAATTTAAAAATACATCTTTTAGTAAAGTTGATTTTAAGATTGTGAGTTTGGAAATGCCACTTTTAGAAAGTGAGCATTTTCTTGCTTAAACCATTCTGTGACTCTGCCTTGTTTGTGGATTCCCTGTCTGGGTCAGTTTGACAGTTGGGTTGTTTTTCACCTCACACCAGACAGTGACACAAAGGGAGCTGGGGTGTAATCTGCATTTCCTGATTAGCCATCTCTGCTAGGAGGGAGGGGTGGAGTGGTCACTCTCATCTGAAAGGACTGTGCCTGCCTCTGACAATGCTGTCTCCAACCCCCTGGTGTGTGTCTGAGGCCTTGCCTGGGCAAGGCAGGATTTCACAAGAAGGTGTGAGTCCCCTTTGAAGGAAGGTGACTTCAAAGACTAAAATGGGTATAAGAAGGGCACCCAAACTTACAAACTTTAGAAACACTTCTGGAATCAAGAGGAACCTCTGCCTGGAGAAGAGCTGATCGCTGAGGAACAAGTGCTGCCCTGCCTGTGACTGTGCTTTGTGGAGCTTTCCTGCAGTGCTGCTTCTGCCTGAGTAAGAGGGCAAAGACTGGACTTTGTGTGCCTTCCATCTTGAAGAAGAAATCTCCAAGGGCTTGATGTAGAGCTTGCCTCCTGTTGTTGAAGTCTCAGGGATAGCAAAGACTTCTTCCTGCCAGCACCTGGAGTCTCTGGAGAGACCCCTACTCTGCTCTGTGGTGCCCTTCCAGTTCCTGGGACCCTGAAAGGAGAGGCTGGCAGCCTAAGGACAAAAATACACGCACCGAGCGCCGTGCGGAGAAAAGATCGACGCGAATCCGATCGCGGCTGAGAAAACGACGCGACGCCGGCTCCGCAGCTGAGAAACGACGCCGCAGGAAACGCGACCGGAGAATCGACGCCCGGAGCAGGAGAAACGACGCGCAGCATCGCTGACGAAGGCTGAGAGATCGCAACCTGCGCCGCGGGACTTTCGGACCGTCGCGTGGCTGGCTTTTTCGACGCGCATCGCCGTGCCGAGTTGTTTTCGACGCATATAACCGTGCAGGGTTATTTTCGACGCACACCGCCCGTGCGGGGTTATTTTTGACGCAAACCAGGTACATTTTCACGCTAGCAGCGCTAGTGTGTTGTTACAACTACCTAAAGACTCTTTTTATTTTAAACCTTTAAAAAATCATAACTTGACTTGTGTATGTTGGATTTTTGTCGTTTTGGTCTTGTTTTGTCTAGATAAATATTTCCTATTTTTCTAAACTGGTGTTGTGTCATTTTGTAGTGTTTTCATTAAGTTACTGTGTGTGTTGGTACAAATACTTTACGCCCAGCACTCTGAGGTTAAGCCTACTGCTCTGCCAAGCTACCAAGGGGGTAAGCAGGGGTTAGCTGAGGGTGATTCTCTTTTATCCTAACTAGAGTGAAGGTCCTTGCTTGAACAGGGGGTAACCTGACTGTCAACCAAAGGCCCCATTTCTAACATTGGTGACCAGCGGTCGGGATTGGACTTGTATTTGTACTTGACATACAGTAATTGAGTGTACACTACTGTTTTGATCTCAGACCACTACGTGACCACATACTACTTGTTTGGTGATCTTTTGATTTTTCTCTTAAGGACTCTTTTTATTCTACTTCCATGATTTTGCTGATCCCTTGACTGATTCTTTTTACTTCATTGGGAAATTATTTTTTTTCTGCCTTTTGGAACTTTGCACTTGTGACCATCATGTCTCAATCTGGAGATGCAACAGCTGGAGCTGTGTTTGAAATGGAGAAACTGAAGGAGTACTCAGTTGCTCAATTGAAACAGTTCCTTAAAGATCTTGACTGTCCCACTGAGAGCTCCACCAGGGAGGGGGAGCTGCAACAGGCACAGAGGGCTTGGGTGACAATCAAGAAGGCTGGAGGGCACACAGAGGAGGAGAATATGGGTGGGGAAGTGCAGAGGATACAAAGTGGTGTAGTGGAGGAACCTGTTACGCCTGGGGGGAGGGTCCCCAGGAGGGGTGGCAGGGTGTCACCCAAGGGTCTGACTCCTGAAGAGTTACAGGACAGACAGGCAGAGAGGGAGTACCAATGGGAGCTGAAAAAGCTCGATTGGGAGTTGGAAGAAAGGAGGAGGAACTTAGAGATTAAAAAAATGATTTATGCTTACGAGCTTAAATTGAAAGAGCTGGAAGTCATGAGGGCTGAGTCCAGCTGGAATGGTGGCAGCAACAATTGTATATCCAGTGATGCTGCAGAAGTGCACATGCCCAGAGAGGTGGTGCCCTACTTGAAGGAGGGAGTTAACACACGCCAGGAGGTTCAGGGGTATGAGGTAGCTCCAATGATGCACAGGGTCCCTGAGGTGGATTGGGGAACTGGCATGGGGAGTCATATTCCTACTGGTGGGAGGGACACTCTACTGACTCTAGGTGAGAGTGACAGGGAGAGGGGTTCTCCCCAGGTAGAAGTCCTGGTTATGGAGTGTGAAAACATCCCAGAAGAGTGTGGGTTGAGTGTCAGGGACAGTCAGGTACTGTCTCACCAGTCTCAGGAGGGTGATGTGGGGTGCTTTTTCAAGGCAGAGTCACTGGATGGTTGGGTGAAGGGTACTTTGGTTAATTCATGTGAGGGGCTGAGTGATGTAATTGCTGGAGAGCATATGTCTAGTCCTTATTTTCCAGAGCTATGCCAACACCAGGTGGAGTGTGAGTTCTCTGACCCCAGGGAGCTTACAATGGAGGCAGACTTCTGGGTGAGTACCAGAGAGTCTGAAGAGGCATTTGGGGGTGCTCCTGAGAGGAGTGGTCTAGGTAGTTCCCAACCAGGTGAGGTAGGGAAGGATTGTAGTGTCCCAGGTAGGTCCCAGTGTAGTGGGATGGGTGAGGGACCCCATGTCCAGTCTCAGAGGAGAGGGAATGGGTTGAGGCCCAAGGTGCCCGAGATCCGGTCCCAGGTCCTGGAGGGTTCCCTGCGGGAACACCAGGAGGGGAGCCTAGCCTGTACCATAGGGCCATCTGTTGAGGGAGACCCCACAGTGTCAGGAGAACTTGGGGGGGCGGCTGTAGCCAGCGTCCCACCAGTTCTGGTGTCTGGCAGTACCACTCCTAGTGAGGGGGTGCAGAAGTCCAGACAGAGGGTTGAGAGGGGGTTGCGGACCCCAGTGGAGAACCTGGAGGGTCAGGGGTCAGCTCTGAGAGCAGAGCCCCCCATGAATGACCTTGGTAAGACCATTTCTGGGTTGGGGGGAATCCAGACTCTGTCAGATGGGCAGAGGTCAGGAGACCTGCGCCAGCCAGACTCTTGTGTGGCCCTTCGGGACAGTGTGTCCCTTGAGGGGGGTAAGTGTGCCCCCCTGGAAGTCCTGGTGTGCCAGGCAATGGTTCAACCGCAGGGTGGTGACTCTGGGTTGAATGATCAGGTTCAGGGGGTAAACTCTGACCTGATGGGGGGTAAGTGTGCTCCCAAGGAAGTCCTGGTGTGCCAGGCAATGGTTCAACCGCAGGGTGGTGACCCTAGGTTGGATGACCAGGTTCAGAGGGTAATCTCTGACCTGGTAGGGGGTAGGTATGCCCCCCAGGAAGTCCTGGTTTGCCAGGCAGTGATCCAGTCTGTGGGTACAGACCCTGGATTGGGAGGCCAGGTTAAGGGTGTCCCCCCTGACCTGGAGGAAGGGGCTACTGCTAACAGTGCCCCTACCATGTTGTCTTCTGGGGGGGTCACTCCTAGTTGGGTGGTTCAGGACCCCAGAAGAGAGGGCAGGGGGAGGGAAGCCTCACCCCTGGCCCTGGTCCAACCTGAAGGTACAGACCCCAGGTTGGAGGATCAGTTGCAGGTTAACATCCCTGCACTGATGGAAGAATTGTGCAGGACTGCTTCTACAAGCACCCTGACAGTTTTTGACTCTGGGGGTGCCGCTTCTGCAGGGAGGGTACAGAGCCCCAGAGGGGAGGACCAGGGTCAGGTTAACATCCCTGACCTGGTGGAAGAGAGAGTGGTCAAAGGGTGCCAGGCACCTGGGGCTACCACCCCCCACTCTCCACAGTCACAGTGGTTAGAGAGGCCTGAGGTCGGGCTCTCATCTCTGACAGTTGTCTGGGGCCACTGTGGCTTGCTGTCCTGGTGGACAGAGTTGCCCCTGGGGGGGGGGAGGACGAGAGTCACACCCCGGGGGTGGAGTGGGCAACACCACTGTGTTGGCCCTGGTGGTACTATCTGCCCATTGCAATTCATCTGTGAGCAAAGTAAAGTTAGGTGCTGCACAGATGGTGTCTGTAGATGTGGAGAAGGGTTCCCCATGGGTTAGCTTAGTGGGCCCTGAGAGTATGGACAGAGGGATCCAACTGGAGTCAGGAAGGCGTAGAACTGGAACATGCCCCTGCTGTTGTGGGCCTGGGTCCTTGTTCTATCGCCCCAATCAGGGAAGTACATCAAGGTATTGATTGTTCTCCCCTGGCTTTAGGCTGGTAGGGGGTCGTGTTGGACTTTTGCTTATGCAGGGTCATCCCCAATCTTTTTTTGCCTCCTGCCTCCTATTTTTTTCTGACCTGTTGCTGTTGGCTTTTCAACTCTGAGCACTTTACCACTGCTAACCAGTGCTAAAGTGCATATGCTCTCCTGTTTAAATTGTATGTAAGTGGTTTATCCATGATTGGCATATTTGATTTACTAGTAAGTCCCTAGTAAGGGGCACTAGAGGTGCCAGGGCCTGTAAATCAAATGCTACTAGTGGGCCTGCAGCACTGGTTGTGCCACCCACATAAGTAGCTCTGTAATCATGTCTCAGACCTGCCACTGCAGTGTCTGTATGTGTAATTTTACACTGTAAATTCGACTTGGCAAGTGTACCCACTTGCCAGGTCTAAACCTTCCCTTTCCTTACATGTAAGGCACCCCTAAGGTAGGCCCTAGGTAGCCCCAAGGGCAGGGTGCAGTGTATGGATAAGGTAGGACATATAGTAATGTGGTTTATATGTCCTAACAGTGAAATACTGCCAATTTCGTTTTCACTGTTGCAAGGTCTGTCTCTCTCATAGGATAATATGGGGGCTACCTTTAAATATGATTAAAGTGTAGATTCCCCTAGAGAGTAGATGGACATGTGGAGTTTGGGATCCCTGAACTCACAATTTAAAAATACATCTTTTAGTAAAGTTGATTTTAAGATTGTGAGTTTGGAAATGCCACTTTTAGAAAGTGAGCATTTTCTTGCTTAAACCATTCTGTGACTCTGCCTTGTTTGTGGATTCCCTGTCTGGGTCAGTTTGACAGTTGGGTTGTTTTTCACCTCACACCAGACAGTGACACAAAGGGAGCTGGGGTGTAATCTGCATTTCCTGATTAGCCATCTCTGCTAGGAGGGAGGGGTGGAGTGGTCACTCTCATCTGAAAGGACTGTGCCTGCCTCTGACAATGCTGTCTCCAACCCCCTGGTGTGTGTCTGAGGCCTTGCCTGGGCAAGGCAGGATTTCACAAGAAGGTGTGAGTCCCCTTTGAAGGAAGGTGACTTCAAAGACTAAAATGGGTATAAGAAGGGCACCCAAACTTACAAACTTTAGAAACACTTCTGGAATCAAGAGGAACCTCTGCCTGGAGAAGAGCTGATCGCTGAGGAACAAGTGCTGCCCTGCCTGTGACTGTGCTTTGTGGAGCTTTCCTGCAGTGCTGCTTCTGCCTGAGTAAGAGGGCAAAGACTGGACTTTGTGTGCCTTCCATCTTGAAGAAGAAATCTCCAAGGGCTTGATGTAGAGCTTGCCTCCTGTTGTTGAAGTCTCAGGGATAGCAAAGACTTCTTCCTGCCAGCACCTGGAGTCTCTGGAGAGACCCCTACTCTGCTCTGTGGTGCCCTTCCAGTTCCTGGGACCCTGAAAGGAGAGGCTGGCAGCCTAAGGACAAAAATACACGCACCGAGCGCCGTGCGGAGAAAAGATCGACGCGAATCCGATCGCGGCTGAGAAAACGACGCGACGCCGGCTCCGCAGCTGAGAAACGACGCCGCAGGAAACGCGACCGGAGAATCGACGCCCGGAGCAGGAGAAATGACGCGCAGCATCGCTGACGAAGGCTGAGAGATCGCAACCTGCGCCGCGGGACTTTCGGACCGTCGCGTGGCTGGCTTTTTCGACGCGCATCGCCGTGCCGAGTTGTTTTCGACGCATATAACCGTGCAGGGTTATTTTCGACGCACACCGCCCGTGCGGGGTTATTTTTGACGCAAACCAGGTACATTTTCACGCTAGCAGCGCTAGTGTGTTGTTACAACTACCTAAAGACTCTTTTTATTTTAAACCTTTAAAAAATCATAACTTGACTTGTGTATGTTGGATTTTTGTCGTTTTGGTCTTGTTTTGTCTAGATAAATATTTCCTATTTTTCTAAACTGGTGTTGTGTCATTTTGTAGTGTTTTCATTAAGTTACTGTGTGTGTTGGTACAAATACTTTACGCCCAGCACTCTGAGGTTAAGCCTACTGCTCTGCCAAGCTACCAAGGGGGTAAGCAGGGGTTAGCTGAGGGTGATTCTCTTTTATCCTAACTAGAGTGAAGGTCCTTGCTTGAACAGGGGGTAACCTGACTGTCAACCAAAGGCCCCATTTCTAACATTGGTGACCAGCGGTCGGGATTGGACTTGTATTTGTACTTGACATACAGTAATTGAGTGTACACTACTGTTTTGATCTCAGACCACTACGTGACCACATACTACTTGTTTGGTGATCTTTTGATTTTTCTCTTAAGGACTCTTTTTATTCTACTTCCATGATTTTGCTGATCCCTTGACTGATTCTTTTTACTTCATTGGGAAATTATTTTTTTTCTGCCTTTTGGAACTTTGCACTTGTGACCATCATGTCTCAATCTGGAGATGCAACAGCTGGAGCTGTGTTTGAAATGGAGAAACTGAAGGAGTACTCAGTTGCTCAATTGAAACAGTTCCTTAAAGATCTTGACTGTCCCACTGAGAGCTCCACCAGGGAGGGGGAGCTGCAACAGGCACAGAGGGCTTGGGTGACAATCAAGAAGGCTGGAGGGCACACAGAGGAGGAGAATATGGGTGGGGAAGTGCAGAGGATACAAAGTGGTGTAGTGGAGGAACCTGTTACGCCTGGGGGGAGGGTCCCCAGGAGGGGTGGCAGGGTGTCACCCAAGGGTCTGACTCCTGAAGAGTTACAGGACAGACAGGCAGAGAGGGAGTACCAATGGGAGCTGAAAAAGCTCGATTGGGAGTTGGAAGAAAGGAGGAGGAACTTAGAGATTAAAAAAATGATTTATGCTTACGAGCTTAAATTGAAAGAGCTGGAAGTCATGAGGGCTGAGTCCAGCTGGAATGGTGGCAGCAACAATTGTATATCCAGTGATGCTGCAGAAGTGCACATGCCCAGAGAGGTGGTGCCCTACTTGAAGGAGGGAGTTAACACACGCCAGGAGGTTCAGGGGTATGAGGTAGCTCCAATGATGCACAGGGTCCCTGAGGTGGATTGGGGAACTGGCATGGGGAGTCATATTCCTACTGGTGGGAGGGACACTCTACTGACTCTAGGTGAGAGTGACAGGGAGAGGGGTTCTCCCCAGGTAGAAGTCCTGGTTATGGAGTGTGAAAACATCCCAGAAGAGTGTGGGTTGAGTGTCAGGGACAGTCAGGTACTGTCTCACCAGTCTCAGGAGGGTGATGTGGGGTGCTTTTTCAAGGCAGAGTCACTGGATGGTTGGGTGAAGGGTACTTTGGTTAATTCATGTGAGGGGCTGAGTGATGTAATTGCTGGAGAGCATATGTCTAGTCCTTATTTTCCAGAGCTATGCCAACACCAGGTGGAGTGTGAGTTCTCTGACCCCAGGGAGCTTACAATGGAGGCAGACTTCTGGGTGAGTACCAGAGAGTCTGAAGAGGCATTTGGGGGTGCTCCTGAGAGGAGTGGTCTAGGTAGTTCCCAACCAGGTGAGGTAGGGAAGGATTGTAGTGTCCCAGGTAGGTCCCAGTGTAGTGGGATGGGTGAGGGACCCCATGTCCAGTCTCAGAGGAGAGGGAATGGGTTGAGGCCCAAGGTGCCCGAGATCCGGTCCCAGGTCCTGGAGGGTTCCCTGCGGGAACACCAGGAGGGGAGCCTAGCCTGTACCATAGGGCCATCTGTTGAGGGAGACCCCACAGTGTCAGGAGAACTTGGGGGGGCGGCTGTAGCCAGCGTCCCACCAGTTCTGGTGTCTGGCAGTACCACTCCTAGTGAGGGGGTGCAGAAGTCCAGACAGAGGGTTGAGAGGGGGTTGCGGACCCCAGTGGAGAACCTGGAGGGTCAGGGGTCAGCTCTGAGAGCAGAGCCCCCCATGAATGACCTTGGTAAGACCATTTCTGGGTTGGGGGGAATCCAGACTCTGTCAGATGGGCAGAGGTCAGGAGACCTGCGCCAGCCAGACTCTTGTGTGGCCCTTCGGGACAGTGTGTCCCTTGAGGGGGGTAAGTGTGCCCCCCTGGAAGTCCTGGTGTGCCAGGCAATGGTTCAACCGCAGGGTGGTGACTCTGGGTTGAATGATCAGGTTCAGGGGGTAAACTCTGACCTGATGGGGGGTAAGTGTGCTCCCAAGGAAGTCCTGGTGTGCCAGGCAATGGTTCAACCGCAGGGTGGTGACCCTAGGTTGGATGACCAGGTTCAGAGGGTAATCTCTGACCTGGTAGGGGGTAGGTATGCCCCCCAGGAAGTCCTGGTTTGCCAGGCAGTGATCCAGTCTGTGGGTACAGACCCTGGATTGGGAGGCCAGGTTAAGGGTGTCCCCCCTGACCTGGAGGAAGGGGCTACTGCTAACAGTGCCCCTACCATGTTGTCTTCTGGGGGGGTCACTCCTAGTTGGGTGGTTCAGGACCCCAGAAGAGAGGGCAGGGGGAGGGAAGCCTCACCCCTGGCCCTGGTCCAACCTGAAGGTACAGACCCCAGGTTGGAGGATCAGTTGCAGGTTAACATCCCTGCACTGATGGAAGAATTGTGCAGGACTGCTTCTACAAGCACCCTGACAGTTTTTGACTCTGGGGGTGCCGCTTCTGCAGGGAGGGTACAGAGCCCCAGAGGGGAGGACCAGGGTCAGGTTAACATCCCTGACCTGGTGGAAGAGAGAGTGGTCAAAGGGTGCCAGGCACCTGGGGCTACCACCCCCCACTCTCCACAGTCACAGTGGTTAGAGAGGCCTGAGGTCGGGCTCTCATCCCTGACAGTTGTCTGGGGCCACTGTGGCTTGCTGTCCTGGTGGACAGAGTTGCCCCTGGGGGGGGGGGAGGACGAGAGTCACACCCCGGGGGTGGAGTGGGCAACACCACTGTGTTGGCCCTGGTGGTACTATCTGCCCATTGCAATTCATCTGTGAGCAAAGTAAAGTTAGGTGCTGCACAGATGGTGTCTGTAGATGTGGAGAAGGGTTCCCCATGGGTTAGCTTAGTGGGCCCTGAGAGTATGGACAGAGGGATCCAACTGGAGTCAGGAAGGCGTAGAACTGGAACATGCCCCTGCTGTTGTGGGCCTGGGTCCTTGTTCTATCGCCCCAATCAGGGAAGTACATCAAGGTATTGATTGTTCTCCCCTGGCTTTAGGCTGGTAGGGGGTCGTGTTGGACTTTTGCTTATGCAGGGTCATCCCCAATCTTTTTTTGCCTCCTGCCTCCTATTTTTTTCTGACCTGTTGCTGTTGGCTTTTCAACTCTGAGCACTTTACCACTGCTAACCAGTGCTAAAGTGCATATGCTCTCCTGTTTAAATTGTATGTAAGTGGTTTATCCATGATTGGCATATTTGATTTACTAGTAAGTCCCTAGTAAGGGGCACTAGAGGTGCCAGGGCCTGTAAATCAAATGCTACTAGTGGGCCTGCAGCACTGGTTGTGCCACCCACATAAGTAGCTCTGTAATCATGTCTCAGACCTGCCACTGCAGTGTCTGTATGTGTAATTTTACACTGTAAATTCGACTTGGCAAGTGTACCCACTTGCCAGGTCTAAACCTTCCCTTTCCTTACATGTAAGGCACCCCTAAGGTAGGCCCTAGGTAGCCCCAAGGGCAGGGTGCAGTGTATGGATAAGGTAGGACATATAGTAATGTGGTTTATATGTCCTAACAGTGAAATACTGCCAATTTCGTTTTCACTGTTGCAAGGTCTGTCTCTCTCATAGGATAATATGGGGGCTACCTTTAAATATGATTAAAGTGTAGATTCCCCTAGAGAGTAGATGGACATGTGGAGTTTGGGATCCCTGAACTCACAATTTAAAAATACATCTTTTAGTAAAGTTGATTTTAAGATTGTGAGTTTGGAAATGCCACTTTTAGAAAGTGAGCATTTTCTTGCTTAAACCATTCTGTGACTCTGCCTTGTTTGTGGATTCCCTGTCTGGGTCAGTTTGACAGTTGGGTTGTTTTTCACCTCACACCAGACAGTGACACAAAGGGAGCTGGGGTGTAATCTGCATTTCCTGATTAGCCATCTCTGCTAGGAGGGAGGGGTGGAGTGGTCACTCTCATCTGAAAGGACTGTGCCTGCCTCTGACAATGCTGTCTCCAACCCCCTGGTGTGTGTCTGAGGCCTTGCCTGGGCAAGGCAGGATTTCACAAGAAGGTGTGAGTCCCCTTTGAAGGAAGGTGACTTCAAAGACTAAAATGGGTATAAGAAGGGCACCCAAACTTACAAACTTTAGAAACACTTCTGGAATCAAGAGGAACCTCTGCCTGGAGAAGAGCTGATCGCTGAGGAACAAGTGCTGCCCTGCCTGTGACTGTGCTTTGTGGAGCTTTCCTGCAGTGCTGCTTCTGCCTGAGTAAGAGGGCAAAGACTGGACTTTGTGTGCCTTCCATCTTGAAGAAGAAATCTCCAAGGGCTTGATGTAGAGCTTGCCTCCTGTTGTTGAAGTCTCAGGGATAGCAAAGACTTCTTCCTGCCAGCACCTGGAGTCTCTGGAGAGACCCCTACTCTGCTCTGTGGTGCCCTTCCAGTTCCTGGGACCCTGAAAGGAGAGGCTGGCAGCCTAAGGACAAAAATACACGCACCGAGCGCCGTGCGGAGAAAAGATCGACGCGAATCCGATCGCGGCTGAGAAAACGACGCGACGCCGGCTCCGCAGCTGAGAAACGACGCCGCAGGAAACGCGACCGGAGAATCGACGCCCGGAGCAGGAGAAACGACGCGCAGCATCGCTGACGAAGGCTGAGAGATCGCAACCTGCGCCGCGGGACTTTCGGACCGTCGCGTGGCTGGCTTTTTCGACGCGCATCGCCGTGCCGAGTTGTTTTCGACGCATATAACCGTGCAGGGTTATTTTCGACGCACACCGCCCGTGCGGGGTTATTTTTGACGCAAACCAGGTACATTTTCACGCTAGCAGCGCTAGTGTGTTGTTACAACTACCTAAAGACTCTTTTTATTTTAAACCTTTAAAAAATCATAACTTGACTTGTGTATGTTGGATTTTTGTCGTTTTGGTCTTGTTTTGTCTAGATAAATATTTCCTATTTTTCTAAACTGGTGTTGTGTCATTTTGTAGTGTTTTCATTAAGTTACTGTGTGTGTTGGTACAAATACTTTACGCCCAGCACTCTGAGGTTAAGCCTACTGCTCTGCCAAGCTACCAAGGGGGTAAGCAGGGGTTAGCTGAGGGTGATTCTCTTTTATCCTAACTAGAGTGAAGGTCCTTCCTTGAACAGGGGGTAACCTGACTGTCAACCAAAGGCCCCATTTCTAACAAGAAGCATCTGTGATCTCAGCAGGAGGTACACACCCCTTTCTTCAGAAACAACTTCTGTGCAGAGTTATGTTACCCTCATGTTACTATTTTGCTTTAAAGTAACAGAACCTGGTGATACGTGCGCTTATTTTGAACATCTGTTTCTGTACCATACTGTAATGATATATTTTTGAGTATTTAGTATCTTCACACTAGGACACTTTTAAAAACATAAGACAATTTCGTTTTCATCATCTACCAGATAGCTAAACAACTTGTTACAGTGAATAATAATGCAACAATGCATTATTGACAGCGTAAGATGTGTGCCCCTGTGACATGTATTAAAAATTTGAATGTTCATTTAAGGCACTGTAAAAATAGGAACTTTCATATCTGCCAATAAGGATTTGGGACAGATATGGCGCTGGGAATTGCAAGGCCCTTGCCTGCATAATTGTGGCATTCTTCATCATCTGGCATTCCCACACTTGAACTCACATGGGCTTCGATCTAAAGGATAGATGGTACTTGTTAGAAATGGGGTCTTTGGTTGACAGTCAGGTTACCCCATGTTCAAGCAAGAACCCTCACTCTAGTCAGGGTAAAAGAGAATCACCCTCAGCTAACCCCTGCTTACCCCCTTGGTAGCTTGGCAGAGCAGCAGACTTAACTTCAGAGTGCTAGGTTTAAAGTATTTGTACCAACACACACAGTAACTTAATGAAGACACTACAAAATGAGACAGGTTGAGAGAAATGGAGAATATTTATCTAAACAAAAGAAGACCAAAATGACAAAAACCCACCATACACAAGTCAAGTTATCAATTAAAAAGCAAAAAGAGTCTTTATGGAATTTTAAACACACACTAACACTGTTAGCGTGAAAAGGTACATTGGGTGCGTCGAAAATAACCCCACACAGGCGAGTGCGTGTCAAAAAGGGCTTGCGATGCACTGATTTCACTCTCGGTCAAGACCTTACTTCATTTCTCCTTTTGTCGGATCGGGTGTGGCGTTTCTTCTCACCGCAGGAGAGTGATGCGTTGATCCGGTCAGCACTCTCAGGTCAGGGCAGGCCTTGCATTGTTTTTACACGCCCAGAGGTACTTGTGTCGCAAGTCCAGCCACACGATGATTCAAAAACCATGCAGCGCGGGTTTCGATCTCTGAGTCTCCGTCAGCGATGCTGCACGTCGTTAATCCAGCTCTGTGCGTCGATTCTTCTGTCGCATTTCCGGCGAGCTCTGATTTTCAGCAGTAGAGCTGGCTGTGCGTCGTTTCTTCAGCCGCAGATCAGAGTCGCATTGATCTTTTCCCCGCATGGCACTCTGTGCGTGGATTTCCTCCTCTCGGGCTGCCAGCTTCTCCTTTCAGGGTCCCAGGAACTGGATGAGCACCACAGGGCAGAGTAGGAGTCTCTCCAGAGACTCCGGGTGCTGGTAGAGAGAAGTCTATGCTGTCCCTGAGACTTCAAACAACAGGAGGCAAGCTCTAAATCAAGCCCTTGGAGATCTTCACAAGATGGAAGGCACACAAAGTCCAGTCTTTGCCCTCTTACTCTGGCAGAAGCAGCAACTGCAGGATAGATCCACAAAGCACAGTTACAGGCAGGGCCGCTTTTCTTCCTCAGCTCTTCTCCAGGCAGAGGTTCCTCTTGGTTTTCAGAAGTGTTCTAAAATATGTGGTTTTAGGTGCCCTTCCATGACCCAATTTCTCCTTTGAAGTAGGCCTACTTCAAAGTAAAGTCTCTTTTGAATGTGAAATTCTGCCTTGCCCAGGCCAGGCCACAGACACTCACCAGGGGGTTAGAAACTGCATTGTGTGAGGACAGGCACAGCCCTTTCAGGTGTAAGTGACCACTCCTCCCCTTCCTCCTAGCACAGATGGTTCATCAGGAAATGCAGACTACACCCCAGCTCCCTTTGTGTCACTGTCTAGTGTGAGGTGCAACCAGCCCAAATATCAAACTGACCCAGACAGGGAATCTACAAACAGGCAGAGTCACAGAAATGGAATAAGCAAGAAAATGCACACTTTCTAAAAGTGACATTTTCAAGCACACAAACTTAAAATCAACTAACTTTACTAAAAGATGTATTTTTTAAATTGTGAGCTCAGAGACCCCAAACTCCATATGTCCATCCGCTCACAAAGGGAATCTACACTTTAATCAGATTTAAAGGCAGCCCCCATGTTAACCTATGAGAGGGACAGGCCTTGCAACAGTGAAAAACTGATTTAGCAATATTTCACTGTCAGGTCATATAAAACACATTACTATATGTCATACCTTCACCACACACTGCACCCTGCTCTTGGGGCCACCTAGGGCCTACCTTAGGGGTGTCTGACATGTAAGAAAAAGGAAGGTTTAGGCCTGGCAAGTGAGTACACTTGCCAAGTTGAATTTACAGTTAAAACTGCACACACAGACACTGCAATGGCAAGTCTGAGACATGATTACAGAGCTACTTATGTGGGTGGCACAACCAGTGCTGCAGGCCCACTAGTAGCATTTGATTTACAGGCCTGGCACCTCTAGTGCACTTTACTAGGGTCTTACTAGTAAATCAAATATGCCAATCATGGATAAACCAATCAAACACACCATTTACACAGAGAGCATATGCACTTTAGCACTGGTTAGCAGTAGTAAAGTGCTCAGAGTTCAAAAGCCAACAGCAACAGGTCAGAAAAAATAGGAGGCAAAAAGATTGGGGATGACCCTGCATAAGCAAAAAGGTCCAACACTTACATATGAAATATACATTGTAAATCATAAACTTATATGCAAGTATCGATACTTGTGAACGGCTAGACATGAGGATCGTGTTATGATAAGATTAGAACATCCTGTTGTGTATGCTGATCATCACTTCCACCTCTGAACTTTTTTCAGTGCTTAATATGTAAATAAAAACATGCAGGTGTCCAAAGCTCTCCTCTTAAACATGCAGCTTCAGCAATTAAATGCGGGAAACACAGAATACTGAGGCGGCGTAATCCTGAAACCATCTTGGGCCTCTTCAATTCATATAAAGCCACTCCCTGCCCCTTCCGCCCACTCTAGCTGCGTTCTTCCTTTGTGACGCTTTTTCGTTTTTCCATTCCTACGTCTTTCCCATATGTGACTCTTGTTCGCAACAAATGCTTGAGGCAAAAGAATAAGCCCAAGCCCTCAAAAATAATTGCCGGTGCTCAGCACTGGAAACAAACACAAATTAAGCATTCACTTTTTTTATTTAATATTGGTTGCTTTCTTCTGGGCCTCAAGGCACGTGAACCTTGTTGTGCAATGCTAGTTGTGTGGCACTTCACAGAAAAACACGAGCAGCTTTTCCGTGGTTAAAGAGTCTGGAGTTTGGCATATGTCTGGACCACCGTGCACATGAGTCGAAGCATCCTGTGGGACACGCTGAGCTTCTGTACTCCAGGGATCTGCTTAGGTGTCTTGCAACCGCCATTAATATGATGAACCTGGCTCCCATGGATGCGTGCTGGGCTTGAATATGAATTTCAAAATGATAGAATGTTACCTAGTCAGAAAAATTCTTAATAGGCTAGTGGATAAAAAAGTCAATAGGTTGTGCGCCTGACATGCCATACGTGGTTCTGACAAGTCAATAGGGCTATGCAAAATCAGTCACATCCTAGGCACACACTGTATAAACCAGAAGGGCAGAAGCTTGGTCAGTCAAATGTACTATACACGTCAGAAAGGCTATTAGGAGAGGGAGAGGGGAAGGCCCTATCATAGGTTTGATTACATCTTTGACATACAGATCTACAGTATGGCACTTGCAGCGCCAGTTTTGTATCAGGTGCAGATTTAAAACAAACTTCACTAAGACTGTTTGAGAGCCAATACAAATAAAAGCACCCAGAGACAACACAACTATAAACACCCATGCATACAGACAGCACTGATACAAAATATCCATGCACGACTATGCATGTATGTATAAGTGAAACACATAAAACTGCTACCTATTTGTGTGTGTGAGGAGGCATCAGTGTGTTTGTTTTTAAGCTTGCACTGTTTCTTTCGGAGCTCTGCCTGTTCTGTCCTTATAAATGATTCTTGCTTTTCATATACCCATGTAGCGTTTTGTCTTGTCCGTCTTTTTGTATGCTTGTGTGGGAAACACAGACACAGAGATGCAGGCACACTGATTATATGCCAACTGGATGTATTTGAGTGTGTTTATGTAGTGATATCATGCACTGCCACCCTGTGAGTGCCACAAGGGATGACTGAGCCCCATGGACCTTTTGGTACAACGTTCTTGCCCTAAAATCAATCCTTGCACTCTTTTTCTCTCTTGTTTTGTTTGCGTCCCATTGAGTCAAGAGTTCTTTAACCTATGCATCCCTTTCATAGTACTTTATTGAAAAGTGTTCTCTAAGCTTCAGTACGATACAACAAAGGTGCAGAAAGAGCAGCAATAATTCAAGCGTTGCTGAATCAAGGAACATTTAAAATATAGGTGGGTAGAAATATGTTTTAATATCCTGCTAGACCGGGGGGACATGCGTAAGTGTGTACAGATCCCTGTATGTAGTATACAAACATCTACCTCCACTACCCTCTTCCGTGTATCGCATAAGGCCACCAAAAATGTTAATTTCTACTAAATACGTTTTGGACGTTTGGTTAGCAAATGCTCTTTTCACACAAACATGTAGGTAAATAGTTGGCCACAAATAAACGTCAATAATGTCCGTATAAGTACATATCTGAACTATACGTATTTCATATTATGACAATCCATCATTCTGTTGCACACAACGTGGTAATCGACTGATTTACCAAGACCTGCTCTGCTCCTGTTGTAACAATGCCAATATGTAACCCCCTTTCTTCTCCATGAATGCGCTTATGGTAAGTCTTTACGCAGAAATTAAAAGCCAGAAATGTTGGCTTTGTCAATGGATGGGGTGCAGATCTTTAAAAATAATAGCCCCTCCTGCACCCCTTCTGCGAAACCTATTGATTCACACGGTGGAAAGCATTCTGGACATATTGACAGGTTTTTAAAAACACATTTGCAGTGTACATGAAAAGGTCAGCATTGTCATTTCCAAGGACTCAAGTCAAGTACAGAATTCAACAGTAATGTTTATTTCTGTTTAGTATGATGTGAAGCACCCTTCCCTCCATTGATCTCTGCTACGCGCTGCTTTCTCCCAGAGCACATATTTCAAAGTGGTGTTTTTATAAATGGAAGAAAATAAATACTTGTACACTCGATGACTGAAAGCTTTCATTTAAGCACTGACAACCATCCATCAGCAAAATAACATGCACGTTCTTTTCGGCAGGTCGTTGGGCCTAATGAGAGCTTCACCATAGGAACTGTTTATTTCTCATCAGGCATGCGCCTGCATTCATTACCAGGGTTCTATTGCAAGCAGGAGCAGAGCGATGACCTTTCCTTTGAGGTCCAGTACTCAGTGTCTTCAATAATGAGTGCCCAGCTTTGCCCTTTAAATCTTAGGTCAGTAGCCTCGGCAAAGCATTGATTCAACATCCACTTCCATAACATTAATTTTCAAGACATTTACTAAAGATGAATGGTATTCAAGGAAAGGCATGCCAATGATATACACTTTATTAAAAATCTTAGTGTAAACAACTGTTTGTGAAAACAGCTCATCTTTCTTTTAAATATGGCACGCTACAAGAGGCACACTGATGTGCGTGCAAGTGTTGCCGCACGCACACCCGCTCACACACCGTCTCTATGGATCTTATTCACAAAGGTATTTTGGGTGTTAAGTTAACATTTACTGCCAAAATACTTAATTTTACGTCCGCTAGAAATTCACGAAAGATTTCCAGACTGGCATAAATAAGTTTACTGTGGAATTCTCCCCCTCCAGGGGCTGAAAGAAGAGGTGCATGTAATTTCAATCTAGAAAATGGGCTGTAGTAATTCCTCTTCCAGGATGGAAATTGGACGGTGTCACGCTCACTTTTAGTGGAGATGTAGAGGAATGGCTTAATCCAAGGGGCAAATAATTTTCACAGCAGAAAAAAGTGTATATTTTCGCAGGGGGTTCATTTCCACTATGCAGAATTCCAGAATTCCGGCAGGTACACAATTTCACTCGTCATTCTCAAACCGGAGATTTACATAAAGAAGTCGAAAATGCATAGCAAATAGATAAATACAATAATTCATTATTCCTGTACCGTTGAGTAAAATATGTTTTTCCTTGATTAACAGCAGGTTTTAAAAAAGAAGCAACTGAAAAATAGACATCCTTGCAGTTTAATAACTGTAAGTATCAGATAGCCGCATGCATTGAACTAAACCTGCTTTTTTTAACAGTGGTTTTAAAAACTGTTGGGTAAAAAAATCATATAAAATTTACAAAAGAAAAAGAAATTCTGCAAAGTTTGTTGAGAAATGCAATCACAATGACAGACACACAATTAAGAAGCAGTACTGTATCCCAAAGGGAAACTAAGCAAATAATGAAGTGTCCACCCTAAACGGACAGAAAATCGACCTATCCCACGTTCAAATTTTTCATGACAGGTAAGGCTGCAAAGCGTCAGCTTCTTTCAAATTACAATCATGCTGCACAGTAATTTTGCGGCATTCCATGCCCTCCCTAAGGTTACGTTTTCTACTTATAAAGAGGGATTTTACAACTTTTTTGTCCTGTTTGACGGTTAGGAGAGGCAAGTGGGGTAGCTCCGAGCAGTCAAGGTCAGTCAGAGAAGATTCCACATAAACTCCCCCATTATACTGCAGCAGAAAATCCTTAATAATGGCCCTATTAAGAGTTGTCTCTGCATTTGCCCATATCGAGACCCAAAATAAGATTGGAGCTAATTTGACGAGCTCTTCTGTGTACGGTAAGCCAAGCTCTCCATAGCATATAAAATGTGAGCTAGTGGGCGGTTTGTGCAACAATTTCCTCGGCTGGTAGGGCATAGCTACTTGAATAACCCCAGATTCCTGCATTATAACAAGCTTTTGAATTGCACTGACACGTATATATACGTATATATACATAAAGAGGGAATCATGGCCTTAGGACCATTTGGCCACAGGGAACTCAAAAGTGCTCTGTTGGAAACAGCCCTTTGTGCTAGGTTATCCCCAAATGTTTTGCCTATGTCCTCCTGTTTTTGGCTGTGTGCTACATTTCGTTTTTGCTGGCTTTAGGACTCTGGGCACTTTACCACTGTTGGCCAGTGCTAAAGTGCAAGTGTTCTCTGCCTAACTGAATTGGTGATTGATTTATCTATGATCGGCATATTTGATTTACTAGTAAGTCCCTAGAATAGTGCACCATGTGTGTCCAGGGCATGTGAACAAAATGCTACTAGTGGGCCTACAGCACTGATTGTGCCACCCACATGAATAGCCCTGCAAACCGGTCTCAGTCCTGCCACTGCTATGTCTGTGTGGACAGTTTTAAATTGCCATTTCGACTTGGCAAGTGCACCCACTTGCTAGGCCCAAACCGTCCTTTTTACTACATGTAAGTCATCCCTGAGGTAGGCCTAAGGCAGCCTCGCCACAAATGCCACATCACCTCCCCTGCAACCTTAAGGAACCAATGCATCACCTCCCCTGCCTTGCAATAAGGAACCAATGCCTCACCTCCACAATAGCAGTAAGGAACCATCGACACCTCACCCGACTCAATGCAATGTCTTTGTTTCCTCATCATTTTCCAAGGTACTGTACCTGGGGTCCATACAACTTCATGACCAGCCCGCACTCCCTCGCAAGTGGTGTTATACTGTTGGTAATGACTCCATCAAGACGTTGTGATAGCCCCAGTTGGAGCTATTGTGTTTCTAAGTGCTTTACTAAGGTTTAATCTTTGAAAATTCTTGCATTTTTGTCATTTCAGTCATGTTTTGCTCAGATAAATATTGGCTATTTTTCTTAACTTGTGTGGGGAATTTTAGTGGTGTTTTCACTGTGTTACTGTGTGTGTATACAAATCCTTTACACGTTGCCTCTGAAATAAGCCTGACTGCTGATGCCAAGCTACCAAGTGGGTGAGCAGGGGTTATCTGAGCTGGGCATCTCCCTTACCCTGATTAGAGTGAGGGTCCCTACTTGGATAAGGTGTACACCGATTGCCAATTAGAGATCCCATTTCTAACTGTGATGTATTGCATGATTTTAATATGTTTATGAAGCAGACTGTAACAAATTCCACTCAAAGATTGCTCAAGGTTAACCTCAATCCTATTCATTTTCTGATTCTTCTACTAAATAAGAAAAGAATGGTTTAGTTAATAAACAGTTTATCTTATTTCGATTGAGAAGAATATCTGCTGTTTTTTTTTTTTAACAGGTGAAGGAGTCGCTTAAAGACACGCAACCAGAAGGATGCTAGTGATCAGCTATGGGATAACCTAAGAGAGGCCATTGTCAAGCAGCAGATGAGAACATTTTGGGCATTAATAGCACAAGGATGTGGGACAAGGGTTAGATTCATCCCCTCAACAATTGAGGAAGATAGCTGGACTACCTTCATTTTCACTCTATATATGGCAAATGCTGAGTCTGAAAAATTCCCTGCACTGAATTTAAGTATACCTACCTATGATTCTCCATTGATAAAGAAAATTGCACTGGCCATTTAAGGAATGAGCTCTTCTGCCAAGATGGATCTGGATGAAGTCCCAATCTCGGTTGTGAAATAGGTGTTGTTTCCGGTCTTTAAAAGTTGTTATGAGAATAGGAACGTCCCCTCTTCCTGGACAGGAAGTATTATTGTCCCGCTTTTTAAAAAGGGAGATCTAAAACTGCCAGGAATCTATAGCCAGATCTCTCTACTAGATGATGATGTGTAAAGTCTTTATGAAATGCTTGTTGACTCAGTTAAGTTCATGGGCAGAAGATAAAATCATACCACTTGAGCACTTGAGGGTTCATTAGAAATCATGGAACCACTGACAATATAGCTGCCCTACACTTAATTAATGAGAAATATGTAACTGTTAGAGGTGGTGTGATTTATGCCACCTTTATAGATTTTTCCACAGCATTTGATAAAGGGGACAGATAAATACTGTGGAAAAAGCTATCAGGTTTAGGTATTCCAGGCACCCTAATTGCACTTAGATATCACCCTCCGCTTTTCTACCTGGTGCAGAGTATTATTAGGTGGGGATTGGGACATCTCAAAGGAAATAATAACAAAGTATAGTCTAAAACAAAGATGCCTCCTAGCCCCACTGCTATTCTCTTCATATATTTATGATTTACCCATTTTTCTAACACAGAGTAGGGGCACAGCCACAACTACTGGGGGAAGACCAGTAGAATACTTAATATATGTGGATGACATAGTAATTTTGGATTTTGAAGATCTTAATAGTTGTTTGGAGGTATTGCAGCGGCACATTATCTGAAGATTAATATTTCTAAAAGCAATATACTTTGCATTCACAACAAGAAAAAACCCAAATATGTAAAATTTCCTTGACATCTGGGTGCCCAAAAATTAGAAGTAGTTAATTATTTGGGAAATGTGCAGAAATTTGAGTTATAAGGCTCATATTGTGAATAATTTGTGTAAAGCACAGTCTCAGATCAAGGGTTTGGGAATATGGTTTTATAGGGCTACAGGCAAAAGATATTTTTCCTATCTTCTAGAGATCTATCGGGCCAAAATTCTGAACTTTTTGCTCCATGCAACGGAGCTTACAGATATTGCTAATTGTGGTTTTCTGTATAAAATAGAAGGGCACGTATTAGGACACCTTACTTCCTCTAATACCTCAAGTTTAGTGGCAGCATTAAGGGGGTTATTACAACTTTGGAGGAGGTGTTAATCCGTCCCAAAAGTGACGGTAAAGTGACGGATATACCAGCAGCCGTATTACGAGTTCCATAGGATATAATGGACTCGTAATACGGCTGGTGGTATATCCGTCACTTTACCGTCACTTTTGGGACGGATTAACACCTCCTCCAAAGTTGTAATAACCCCCTAAGACTGGAAATGGTAGTTAAAAGTGTTTTTGCTCAGGGCTGGCTGGGGGTGATTAGTTGGGTGCCTTGCCTTGAGAGTAGTGAAGAGGATACACTAAGGCACTGTATGAGAAAAGACATTCTTGCATACAAGAAGGATAAGGTATTAGTCTACAGAAACTTCATTTATGCTGCAGCTCAGCTTTGGCTGAACCCAAATTTGACTTGTTCACTCACTGCATTAAATCTAAAGACTAGCTTAAAACAGGCCGTGTAGGCCCTAAACTCTTGCCTGGATACTGAAGTGTGTCTCAAAAAGAGGTGATACCAAAAATTAAAGATTTGATCTTAATGAATGGAGCACAACATTATATAAAATGGAATCTGTTCCACGGAGTTAGACAATTTTTTAGATCTTGTTGCAGCTAGACATGCTTCCTTTAAACTGTCTTACAGCTAAATGGTATAGAACCTCTGAAGCATGTAACTTTTGTCAGAATGGGATCCAAGACTTGAATTACAATTTATTAATCTTCCTCAACTCTTTTTCTGTTTCGTCGAAAATGTCTGAGTCCTAACTTTCTGAAGCTGTCCGACTGAACCTCTTCGGGAGTCCTGCAGTTACTTTATGACCCTCCCAATGAACTGTTTTGCTGTCAAATTTGTAACTTTTTCAAGTATTTTTTAAACATGTATTGATCTTACTGTGTACTTGGGGTTCCTGATTTGATTCCTTATGTGTTGTAATTGAATTCCATGAATTGGAATGTTTTATAGAATTTGTATAATTTATATTCTTTTATAAAACTGTATGGATGTTTTTCTTTTATGTGCATCTCTTCAGAGTTCAGTAACATGAAAAAAATAAACTTGAAAAGTCTTTGATGTCCCTGAGAACAGGAGCAAGCCAACATGCCCTTGGAGTCACTGTGGGCTCAAGTCAGATGTGTCCAGTTCTTCTTCGTCAGGGCAGAGGGCAGCAGGTAGCAAGACAGCACAGCAGAAAAACGGCTCTTACAGAGCAGCAGTCCAGAGTGGCACTCCTTGTAGCAACACAGCCATCCTTCCTCCTGGCAGAGTTCTTCACAGGTCCAGTAGTGTACTGAGTTGGTTGAGTCAGAGGTCTGGTACTTATACCCAGTTGTGCCTTTGAAGTGAGAGTGACTTCAAAGAAGGGTCTTTGGAGTGCACAGACATCCTTTCTTCCTGCCCCGGCTCCAGACTCACTACAGGGGAGTACAGTCCTTTCTAGGGCAGGACACTGCCTATTCAGGTGTTTCAGCTCTCCCCCCCCCCCCCCCCAGCCTGCCCAGGATGGTCCATCAACATGCTGATGGCCCATTAGTCACACCTAAGCTCCCTTTGTGTGTGGCTGTCTAGAGGGAATGCACAAAGTCTAACTGTCACCCAGCCCAACGTGTATTTGAGACAGGCTGCAGGCACACAGGATAAGAGCAGGAAAATGCCATCATTCTAAAAGTAAACAAACAAATGATGGACAGAATACAGAAACAATCAAACATTCACCCCCAGTCACAGATCTGGGTTTAATCCATCAATTCTTTTGCTCACCATGCACCACAGTTTGGACCCAGCCATATGCAAATCAGTCTTGACCCTGTTCCCCATGGGAACAGTCCAGCCTAAACTGCCAGGCCAGGTCCTCCCTGGACCAGAAAAAGCATCCTGGGACCGGTTTCAGGGTATCACTCTTCATCAGCCAGGCTAGCTTGGATCCAGTGGCACCAAACTGATGGATTAAACCCAGATCTGCGACTGAAGGTGAATGTTTGATTTGGTTTCCATTCCATCCATCAACTATTCTTTTTGCATCAGTGTCATTTTCAAAATTGTAACAATAAATTTGTTTTTACCATTAAAGAGGATTTATATTAAAATACCATTGGTACTAGACATGATATGTATACTCCTTCTAAATTAGGAATTATATTGTGTCTCATTAAGTGTAATCATGAATCCCATTGTTAATCTATGGGATAAGTAGGCTTCACAGTGGTGAAAAATGAGTTTGGAAATCTTTCACTGCCAGGACATGTAACTTTTAAAAGTATTTGTCCTGCCTTTTAATTACCTAACACCCTGCCCTACGGGCTACCTAGGGCCTACCTTAGGGGTGACATATATAATACAAGTTGAGTTTAAGGTTTGGCAGATTGTTTTAAATGCCAAGTGGACATGGCAGTGTAAACTGCACATACAGAATCTGCAATGGAAGGCCTGAGACATGTATCAGTACTACTTGAGATGGTGGCCCAAACAGTGCTGCATTCCCACTAGTAGCAGTTAATTTACAGACCCTTGGCTTTTACTAGAGACCTGTAAATAAATTAAGTATTTTTTCATTGTGGATGTACCAATCAAACCATGTTTAGGGGAGAGAGCACATGCACTTTAGCACTGGTCAGCAGTGGTAAAGTGCTCAGAGCCTTAAGGACAATAGAATCAAATCAGCAAAATATGAGGCAAGCAGGCAAAAGGTTTGAGGGGAAAACACCCAAAGGCTGACAGATCCAACATGTGCCCCCCCCCCCCAAGCTGAAGATGTAGAGAACTACCCAGCCTCCTAGGAGTTCCCATCACTAAAGCAGAATAACCTAGAGTGACCATCAACATTGGTGTGATGTGACCCAGGTATGTGTTCCACTGTAAAGTCCATATACTGTAGGGAGAAAGACCACCTCTTCAATTTGGGATTCTCACCCCTCATATGCATCAGCCACCTGAGGGGCCTGTGGTCTGTCTGACTCCAGAAGTGAGTCCCAGACAGGTATGTTCTCAACTTATTCAGTGTCCATACTACAGCAAAGGCATGCCTTTCAACTGCACTCCACCTCTGCTTCCTGAGAATTAACCACCTAGAGATTAAAGCTACAGATTAGTCTAGGCCCCCATCATTTAGCTGTGACAGTACTGCCCTGTACCATTCTCTGAGGCATCAGAGTCAGAGACCGTGAGCACAGGGGCGATGCACAGTGCCTGCTTTAGGGAGCCAAATGCTTTTTGGCATGCTTCCGTCTAAATCACATTCCTGGGCTGCTTCTCTGAAGTCTGCTCTGTCAAGGGGCACCAATTGTACCATATCCCTTGACAAACATCCTGTAGAACAGTGGGAGGCCTAAGAAGGCTCTCTGGTTAGTTTGAGTTTTTGCGGGCTCTCAGGCCACGATAGTCTCTAGCTTACCCTGGAGGGTCTGCACCTTACCTCTGCCCACCAGGTGTCCCAAGTACACCACAGACCCCTGCACTATCTGGCACTTACTGGCCTTGATGGTCAGGCCTCCATGTTGCAGGGCCTGAAGCGCTTCTTGCAGGTGAAACAAGCAGTCTTTCCAGTTGCTACTGAAGACAGCTATGTCACACAAGTAAGCAGCAATGAAGGACTTCATACCAGCCAAGGCTTGATTCATCAGCCGTTGGAAGGCGGAAAGGGCATTTTTGAGTCCAAAGAACATCACTTTATATTATTAGTGGTCCTCTTCTTGACTCTTTCACTTAGGGAAATCTGCCAGTATCCCCAAGTAAGGTCAAAAAGTACTCAGGAACCCATAACCTATCAATCAGCTCAACAGCCTAAGGGATAAGATGAGCATCAGTCTTGGTGTCAGAAGTGAGCCTCCTATCATCTACAAAGAACCTGAATTCTCGTGTAGTGTCCGGAAGAGCAGTTTGGGTACCATCACCACAGGGTTGGGCCAGAGGCTACTGGAGGGTTTAATCACCCCCAACTCCAGCATCTTAGAAACTTCATCTTTGATGCTGGCCCTTGCTTTGTAAGACAGCCTATACATGTTATTCTTGACAGTGAATTGTCTCCTGTGTCAATATCATGGGTGCACAGTTGCATAATCCCAAGAGGGAGGAAAAACAGAGAGTAGAATCATTGTAGCAACCAGTGACAATCTCTCTGCTGTTCTGAGGTCAGGGTAGGGGAAGGGTTTACAACTTCCACCAATCCATCCTTCTTTTTGGATGCTAGGAGGTCAGGGAGAGCTTTACTCTCCTCTTCCTCCCCACCATCTGTCACCAGCAACGTAGTGACCTCAGTCCTCTGGAGGTGTGGTTTTGACAGTTTATATGGAGCACACTCTGGGGGTGCTTGGGGGTTTTCAGGTTCACCAGGTAGGTGGACTCCTCCTTCCTCTCAAAAATCTGATAGGGTCCAGTCCAAATGCCTTGGAGGGGCCTGGGCGTCCATGGGCTCTATCACCCACACTTTCTACACAGGCTGGAATTCCACAGTGGTAGACGTTTGGTCATACTACTGTTTCACTACCTTCTGGCTAGTCTCTAAATTGTAAGAAGCTTGCTTCCATAACTTGGCCATCTGATTTCTGGAGGCTAGCTTTTAGCCAGCAACATCTTGGGGTACTCTTGAGTTGTTTTTCCCAACATTCCTTCACCTGTGAGGTCCCCTTAAAGGATGACCATACAGAAACACAAAGGGGTGGAACCTAATCCCCTTCTGCGCTACCTTTTTGTAAGCAAAGAGTAGGCATTGCAAGAGGATGTCCCATTTACAGCTCAGGGTCTCAAGAATTTAGGATATTCTTGAACCTTTCAACAAGCCCATTGGTTTGTGAATGGTAGGGTGTGGAAAACTTATAGGTGACTCCACACTCTGTCCACATTGACTACAGGTAGGCAGACATGAAGTTGGTGACTTGTCAGACACCACTTCCTTGGGGAAACCCACTCAGTTAAAAATCCCCATTTGAGCTTGTTAGAATTGGCATCCTTGGCGGGGTCTCCCCTAACTTTTTGCCTCTTCATCCAAGGTTGTTGATGTGTGCTGGACTTTGTTTTTGCTGTTTTTGTACTCTGGACACTTTACCACTGCTAACCAGTGCTAAAGTGCAAGTGTGCCCATGTAAAATGTATGTGTAATTGGCTTATCCATGATTGGCATATTTGATTTACTAGTAAGCCCCTAGTAGAGTGAACTAGAGGTGCCAAGGGAGTGTAAATCAAATGCTACTAGTGGGCCTGCAGCACTGGTTGTGCCACCCACATGAGTAGCCCTGAGAACAGGGCTCAGACCTGTCCCTGCAGTTTCTGTATATGCAGTATTAAACTACCAATTTGACTTGCCAAGTGTACCCACTTGCCAGGCCTAAACCTGCCCTTTTCATACATGTAAGGCACCCCTAAGGTAGTTCCTAGGTAGCCCCATGGGCAAGGTGCAATGTATGTTAAAGGTGGGACACGTAGTGATGTGTGTTACATGTCCTAACAGTGAAATAGTGATAAATTCAGTCTTCACTGTTGCAAGGCCTGTTTGGGGTCTCTGAACCATTTTCTTGGGGCATTTTGCTACTTAAACCATTCTGTGACTTTGCCTGTTTTTTGATTCCCTGTCTGGGTGAGTTTGACAGTTGGGCTGTTTGTGAATCCCCACTAAACAGTAAAACAAAGGAAGCTGGGGTGCATCCTGCATATCCTGATGAGTCATCTGTGCTAGAGTGGAGGGAGGAGAGGTCACTTACACCTGAATGGGCTGTGTCTGCCCTCTCACAATGTAGTCTCCAATCCCCTGGTGTGTGTGTCTGGGGCCTGGCCTGGGCAAGGCAGTATCTGGTGAACAAAAGGCCTACTTCAAAGGCAGAAAGGGGTATAAGTATTGGACCCAAAACTGCAGAAAATTAGATCACTGCTGGAACCAAGAGGAACCTCTGCCAAGGAGAAGAGCTGAAAAGCTGAGGAGAAGTCCTGCCCCTGCCTGTGGCTGTGCTTTGTTGGGCTATCCAGCAGTTGCTGCTTTTCCCTGTGAAAGAGGACAAAGACTGGACTTTTTGGTAAATTCCAGCTTGTGAAGAATCTCCAAGGGCTTGAACTGAGCTTGCCTCCTGTTCTGAAGTGTCAGGGCCATCAACGACTTCCTCTGCTAACATCTTGACTCTATGCTGAGACTCCTGCCCTGCCTAGTGGTGCCCTATCTAGGCCGTTGAAAGGTGAAGTTGACAGAAAAGAGCTGAAAATCCACACACAGAATGAGAAATTCTTGACACACCATCTGCAATGCGCTGATAACCGACGGGCCGACGGCTTTGCAGCTAAAATCAATGCTCCACCTGCATCGTGGCTAGCAGATCGATGCATTGCGGCTGCAGAAATGACGCACAACACCTGTTTGCAGCTGCTAACGATGCAAACTTCACACAGCATTTCTAACACAGTGTGACAGGATTTTCCAAGCATCATCCCTGGGCGTCAAAGCCAACCCAACTCTTTGCGGATCGGAGGTGCCCCGTCCGGAAATTGATGCATCGTGCTCTTGCGAGAGAGAAAAACGACGCATCGCCTATCCGACCGGAGAAGAAATGACACACAGCCTCCCATGCGAGGAAGAAATCAACGCATCGCTGCCTTTTCCGACGCACTCTCGCCTGTGAGGCTTTATTTTTGACGCTAACCAGGTACTTTGTACAAAATCAATGGTTTCATTGCTTTCTATGGAATACGACTCTTATTCTTTTGAAAATTCAGATTTTAACTTGTGTATGTTGGATTTTTGTCATTTTGGTCTTGTTTGATTTAGATAAATATTACCTATTTTCCTAAACTGGTGTGGTGTCCATTTTGTAGTATTTTCACTGTATTACTGTGTGTGTTAATACAAATACTTTACACATTGCTTCTGAGTTAAGCCTGCCTGCTCATGCCAGGCTACCTAGGGAGTGGGGGTTAACCAGGTGTGTTTCTCCTTTGCCTTTGACTAGAGTGAGGGTCCTTGCTTGGACAAGGGGTAACCTGACTGCCAACCAAAGACCCCATTTTTAACAGGGCCTTAGCCACTTCAGGTGGAGTTGAAGGGTGGCCTCTGGGTATCCTTTGGCATCACCCATCAGGATAAACCTGCAGCCAGCGGTTGTCTGACAATCAATGGGCCACAACAATGTCAATGCCCACCCTTTTAAAGGGGGTGTCAATGACAGGTAAGGATTCAGGAAATCATTCAGCTTCTGCTCTGTCTTCCCACTGGTCTGGCTGGTCATACATAAGATAACTGAGGATACCTTCATCCAGGGCCAGTAAACGTTGGGGGAAAGCCTGGCTAACGTCTTGTCCTGGCCCAGATGTCCTGCCAGGGGTATCTCATGAAACCAGAACCAAAATATAATTATCCAGTAGGGATTGATACACAACCAAGTCCCACAGTGAAGACCTAAATTATTCACTGGAAAATTATTTCTTTATTCAAATTGAATCAGATCATTTAAAGTAGGCTTAGTGTCTACAGGTCACACTCTTACATCTGTGTGACACCTAACAGACAAACAGTATAGTAAACAAATGAAATATACAAACAAACAGCTAAAAAGACAAAAAACAATATTGAAGTGCTATACATAACAAAACCATGTAAAAAACATATGAGCCAATAGTTCCTGAAAGCACTGTTATATATTAGCCAATAAGCTGCTTAGCCATTCAGTGGCGAGCAGTATTGTATTGAGATGTTGCAAGTATTGGAAAAGGAGTATCATCCGTCAGCTGTCTATCGCTGGTAAAAATATCCGATACGATCCAATGTTATTAACATCCAATTTTTTGAAAATTCAAACAGGCATTCCTCCACTGTTGTAGTTGACGCGTTTCGGCCTTTATAAATCTGGCCTCCTCAGGACATCAAGAACAGTGCCTTGTTGGTTTCTTATTAATAAATGTTGTGCTCAAAGATAAATGCATTGTAAAGATTGCAACCAATCTAATCTGATTTCATGAAGCAGAATCAATCCGCGCATAACCAGCATTCAGAAATTTATATGGTTTTGTTATGTATAGCACTTCAATATTGTTTTTTGCCTTTTTAGCTGTTTGTTTGTATATTTCATTTGATGACGATACTGTTTGTCTGTTAGGTGTCACACAGATGTAAGAGTGTGACCTGTAGCCACCAAGCATACTTTAAATTATCTGATTCAATTCGAATAAAGAAATAATTTTCCAGTGAATAATTTAGGGCTTCACTGTGGGACTTGGTTGTGTATCTATCCCTACTGGATAATTGTATTTTGGTTCTGTTTTCATCCCTGGTCCAGTGGGGTTAAAGGGCCTCCCCTCTTGTTCTATTCCTTTATTTTGCATCAGGAGTATCTCATGAGCCAGCTCCAGTAGGAAGGCCCTGTAGCATTGGGGGACCATCAGGGCTGTGGTTGACCCCATGCACAGATGCGATACGCTCAATATACAGGAGGTTATCCTTCCACTAAATCCAGGTTGTCCTTTCAGTAATTCCGGTGACTACCAGAGGTATCACCTCCTGACTGGGTTTCAGCCTGTTGCCTTATGCCTTACAAAGATGGAAACTCCCTTTGCAACTTGCAGAAGTCCTCTCTCGTGGGTCCTCCCTGCACTTGCCTTCTGCAATTTTTGGCAGGTCACCAGGTCACCAAGGCTATGTTCTCTCTACTGGGCTCCAGGGATATGCTCCTCTGGCATCTTATCCCCTGCCAGGGGTATCTCATGAGCCAGCTCCAGTAGGAAGGCCCTGTAGCAATGGGGGACCATCAGGGCCTTTGCTGCCCCATGCACAGGTGCTTTAGGCTCACTATACAGGTGGTTGTTCTCCCAGAAAACCCAGTGACTACTAGAGGCATCACCTGCTGCCTGGGCTTCGGCCTGTTGCCTTATGGCGTCCAAGGTGGGGCACTCCCTCGTCTCCTTGCAGATGTCCTCCCTGGTTGGTCCTCCTTCTACTTATCATCCTCAATTTCAGGCAGGTCACCAATGGAGGCTATGTCCTCTCCATTGAGCTCTGGGGAAACCTCCTCTGGTGTCTCAACCCTAGATGGGAGACATTTAGGGGCTGGTTTCCTAACCCTCTGTCCTTACTTAATGTTTTAGCTGTCTAAGCCATTCTTCCAGGCTCCACACTTCCTTGGCTCCCTTCTTGGGCAGCCATGGAACTGGTGGTTACACACACATCCACACAGGAAGCCTCAACATTTCCAGATGTGACCTGAGCTCCACTTCCTTCCAGGTAGTGTGCTCAAGGTCATTTGCTAACAAACAATCCACACGCATGGCGGGGCTCACTGCAACCTTCAGAAGTCCTGAGACCACCCTCCACTCAAATGGAACAAGGACCACTGGATAGTGACCCTCACAGTTGTCTGCTACAACCTGGTGGAATGTATAGGATAAGATCTGCTCTGGGGTCACCAGCTGACTCCTTACCATAGTCATACTGGCACCTATGTCCCCCTGAACCCCAACACCTTGCCCAGTAATGGTCACCCACTGCCTCTACTTTGCAGTATTGGAAGACACTTGGATTTTGGGACCATCTCCAAGTCTCCCAGGGGAACTAGGGGAACCTAACAGAGATCCTCCCAACCAGCTGGGAAAAAACTTCCTTAAGCACTACACTCACCACCCCTTGTGCCTTTCCTCAGATGGGAGGCTACACTCTTTTGCAGCACTGGGGTTCCCCACATAGTGCCCATACTTGAAGCACTCATATCACTTAGGTATTTGTTGTGACTCTTGTCAGTGATACTGTTTTTCTGATGCCCACAGTGAGAATGGGACCATTTCCCCTGTGAACTGTTTTGGGGGTCTGAAGAGAACTCCTTTTTATCCCCCTCCTTCTAGTGGGAACCCTGACCAACCTTTTGGGAGCCCCCCCAGATGCCCTCTGAGACACTCTGGTACTGACCTAGATGTCCATTGTAGGAGGCTGGCCTGGCTTGTAGTGGGTACCAAGGGGTACTTACACTCTGTACCAGGTCCAGTTATCCCTTATTAGTGTAGAAGAGGTGTTTCTAGCAGCTTAGGCTGATAGAAGGTGGCTATAGCAGAGCAGCTTAGGCTGAACTTGGAGACATGCAAAGTTCCTACTATACCACTGGTGTCATATGCACAATATCATAAGAAAACACATTACACAGATATACTAAAAATAAAGGTACTTTATTTTTATGACAATATGCCAAAAGTATCTCAGTGAGTACCCTCAGTATGAGGATGCCAAATATACACAAGATATATGTACACAATACCAAAAATATGCAGTAATAGCAAAAGGAAGTAATGCAAACAGTGTAAAATTACAATGTATTGCAATAGGAGCACATAGGCAATGACTTACCTCCACCAAACTTGGACTGAAGAGTCACTGGACTGTGGGAGTCACTTGGACAGAGTTGCTGAGTTCCAGGGACCACGCTCGTCGTGCTGAGAGGGGACCCAGAGGACCGGTGATGCAGTCTTTTGTTGCCTGCGGTTGCAGGGGGAAGATTCCATCGACCCATGGGAGATTTCTTCAGAGCTCCTAGTGCAGAGAGGAGGCAGGCTACCCCCACAGCATGCCCCACCAGGAAAACAGTCGAGAAGGCGGCAGGATCAGCGATACAAGGTTGCAGTAGTCGTCTTTGCTACTTTGTTGCGGTTTTGCAGGCGTCCTGAGCAGTCAGCGGTCGATCCTTTGGCAGAAGGTGAAGAGAGAGATGCAGAGGAACTCTGATGAGCTCTTGCATTCGTTATCTAAAGAATTCCCCAAAGCAGAGACCCTAAATAGCCAGAAAAGGAGGTTTGGCTACTTAGGAAGGAGGATAGGCTAGCAACACAGGTAAGAGCCTATCAGGAGGAGTCTCTGATGTCACCTGCTGGCACTGGCCACTCAGAGCAGTCCAGTGTGCCAGCAGCACCTCTGTTTCCAAGATGGCAGAGGTCTGGAGCACACTGGAGGAGCTCTGGGCACCTCCCCTGGGAGGTGCAGGTCAAGGGAGTGGTCACTCCCCTTTCCTTTGTCCAGTTTTGCTCCAGAGCAGGGCTGGGGGATCCCTGAACCGGTGTAGACTGGCTTATGCAGAGATGGGCACCATCTGTGCCCATCAAAGCATTTCCAGAGGCTGGGGGAGGCTACTCCTCTCCAGCCCTGACACCTTTTTCCAAAGGGAGAGTGTATAACACCCTCTCTCTGAGGAAGTCCTTTGTTCTGCCTTCCTGGGCCAAGCCTGGCTGGACCCCAGGAGGGCATAAACCTGTCTGAGGGGTTGGCAGCAGCAGCAGCTGCAGTGAAACCCCGGGAAAGGCAGTTTGGCAGTACCCGGGTCTGTGCTAGAGACTCGGGGGATCATGGAATTGTCTCCCCAATGCCAGGATGGCATTGGGGTGGCAATTCCATGATCTTAGACATGTTACATGGCCATGTTCGGAGTTACCATTGTGACGCTCTACATAGGTAGTGACCTATGTATAGTGCACACGTGTAATGGTGTCCCCGCACTCACAAAGTCCGGGGAATTTGCCCTGAACGATGTGGGGGCACCTTGGCTAGTGCCAGGGTGCCCACACACTAAGTAACTTGGCACCCAACCTTCACCAGGTGAAGGTTAGACATATAGGTGACTTATAAGTTACTTAAGTGCAGTGTAAAATGGCTGTGAAATAATGTTGGCATTATTTCACTCAGGTTGCAGTGGCAGGCCTGTGTAAGAATTGTCAGGGCTCCCTATGGGTGGCAAAAGAAATGCTGCAGCCCATAGGGATCTCCTGGAACCCCAATACCCTGGGTACCTTAGTACCATATACTAGGGAATTATAAGGGTGTTCCAGTATGCCAATGTGAATTGTTTAAATTGGTCACTAGCCTGTTAGTGACAATTTAGAAAGCAGAGAGAGCATAACCACTGAGGTTCTGGTTAGCAGAGCCTCAGTGAGACAGTTAGTCATCACGCAGGGAACACATACAGGGCACACTTATGAGCACTGGGGCCCTGGCTGGCAGGGTCCCAGTGACACATACACTAAAACAACATATATACAGTGAAATATGGGGGTAACATGCCAGGCAAGATGGTACTTTCCTACATCCATTTTTTCAGTAACATTCTTGGGGTCAGTGAACTTGCTATCAACCAGGTGTTTGTGCAGCTCTGGAAAACCGGTATCTAGCATGTACTCCCTCACTATCAAATTGTACAGCCCAGTATTACCAACAACCTTGCTGTACCTCACTCATACCTTCAGTGACTTGCTAGCATAATCAAGGAAGTCCACCAGTGTCTTCAAAGAGATCTGCGGCTGCCCCTGAACCTCTGTCTACACTTTTAAGGAATCAGCCCAAATTATCTGAGTAAAATGGCCTTCACAGGGGTGTACTGTGTTTAATCCTCTACCTCCAGTGTCAGGACTGTGTCCCTCCCCACTGCAGGCATATATCTCCACAAACTCCTCCCCCCCAGGACTCCTCAAGAACCAAGGGGACCCATACAGCTGTTTCATATACGGAGAACCATTTGTCAATGTCATCCCCCACAACAAAACTAGGTACCAAATCTTTTGGGATGCAGACCTTCTCTTCCCCAGTTATCACTGCAAGTACGCTGCCACCATTAATGCTGGACTACATTTGCATGGTTTGAATGTCCAGCTGCCCGAGGCGTAGCTCATGGGCCATTCTCTTTTCCTTCATGGCCAGTCTCTTTTCCCCTGGAGCTTGCTCCTTCTCTAATTTAGCAAGCTATTGCTCCTTCTCTAGTTTTCCAAGCTCCAGCTTAAGCTTTCTCTCCTCCCTCCTGTCCTCCAGCTCCTCTGGGGACAGATTCCTAGTGCTCCCTTTGGCAAGCAACCTCTTCTCCTGGCAAAAACCCTTGAGCTGGGCCTCTGCATAGCTCCTTAGGTTGGGAAGCTCAAGCTCCATCTTAGAAGTTGGAGTCACAGAAATAATAGAAAAAAACTGTGAATTTTGGAACATTTTGAAAAATTTAAAGTGTCAATCAGAGAGAATTGATTAAAGTTGCTCTAGATGTGGAGTAGTAGTGTACAAGAAGTCACTGTATGGTACTTCACAAATAAAAGTCCTATCCTTATCACTGATCTCACCATTGTTAGAAATCGTGTTTCCTGTTGGCAGAGGTATGCACCCTGTCCATGCAGGAACCACGATCCTACTCATGGTAAGTACACAACATAAATTAACCTGTGCTCACCCTTTGGTAACTTGACACAGAGCAAGTAGGTTTTACTTAAGAGACAATGTGGAAATATTTGTGTAACACTTCCAACAGTAACACAGTAAAACACCACAAAAGGCTCTACACCAGGTTAAAAAAATGATCTTACTTTAATTAACAAAACAAGACAAAAATGACAAAAATCTAATATGTAGAGTTTGAGATGTGATTTTTTTAAAGAATAAACTTAGTTGTAGTGCTTAGAAGCATAAAGCACCAACCAAGGCTTTCTGTTCACACTAGACCGGGTCAAATCTGAAAAGTCACGATGACTCTGATGGGGCACGTCATATACAGGGACCAGCTTTGGCCTGCTTAAACAGTACCTTGGTTCAGAGTTGCATCAAGGTGCAGAACAAGATGGGAATAGCACAGGAAGTGATGCGCTGGTGTCAATCCTGAAGATGTAGGCAATGCGTTGGTTCCAAGCCACGCAAAGTTGGAGATGCATCAGGAGTGGAGGCGATGTGGTGTGCAGTCGCAATTGTGGTGCTCCTGATACTTGCAGCAGTGGCAATGTGTTGGTGTCAATGGAGATGCTCCATTTCAGATCAGAGTAACGTCTTTGTTCCCGTTCTGGCAGTTGCAGCACTTTGTACCCAATTCCAAGGGTCCAGCACACAATTGCCACCGCTTAGCAGGGCAGGAGGTGCAGCAAGCAAAGTCCAGGAGCCGTTGAATGCTGATGAGAAGCCTTTGATGTCCCTGAGACATAGAAAAAGGGGCAAGACAACATACCCTTGGAGTCACTCTGGGTTCAAGACAGATGGGTCCAGTCCTTCCTCAGCATGTCAGAGAGAAGCAGGCAGCAGGGCAGCACAGAAGTCTTTCATCTGGGCAGATTTCTTCACAGGTCCAATAGTGTACTGGGTTGGCAGGGTCAGTGGTCCAGTACTAATACCCAGTTGTGCCTTTGAAGTTGGGGTGACGTCAAAGAACGGACTTTGAAGTGCACAGAGGTCCTGTTTTTACTGCTCTGGCTCCAAACTCAAGGCAAAGGGTAATGTAGCCCTTTATGTGGGGGCAGGGCACTGCCTATTCAGTTGCAAGTGTCAGCTCCTCCCTTCGACCATGCAAAGGATGGCTCATCAGTCACACCTAAGCTCCCTTTGTGTGTGGTGTCTAGAGGGAATGCACAAAGTCTAGCTGTCACCCAGCCCAGCTGTGTATTGGAGACAGGCTGCAGGCACACAGGGCTAAGAGCAGGAAAATGCCAACTTTCTAAAAGTGGCATTTTCAAAACTGTAACAATAAATCCGACTTTACCATTAAAGAGGAGTAATTATTCAAATCCATAGGTACTAAACATTACAGCCTATTCTTTGTCAATTAGGATTACAGCTTATTAAATGTAAGTAGGGATCCCTAATTTAAGCCTAAGAGAGGGACAAGCATCACAGTAGTGAAAAACAAATGTAGGAGTTTTTCACTGCCAGGACATGTGAAACTTAAAAGTATATGCCCTGCCTTTTAATGACATAGCATCCTGCACCATGGGCTACCTAGGACCTACCTTAGAGGTGACACATACATAGTAAACGTGGAGTTGAAGGCTTGGCAAGAGATTGTAAACGCCAAGTCGGCATGGAAGTGTAAACTGCACATACAGGCTCTGCAATGGCAGTCCTGAGACATGTTTAAGAACTGCTTGAGAGGGTAGCACAAGCAGTGTTGCAGTCCCACTAGTAGCACTTAATTTACAAGCCCTGAGCTCTGGTAGTGCAATTTACTTGGGATTTAGAAGTGAATTAAGTATGCCAATTGTGATGTATCAATCAAACCATGTTTAGGGGAGAAAGCACGTGCACTTTAGGACTAGTCAGCTGTGGTAAAGGGATCAGAGTCCTAAGGCCAACAAAAATGTATCTGAAAAATATGAGGCAAGCAGGCAAAAGGTTTTGGGGAAGACCACCTAAGTATGACAGGTCTAACAATAACTTCTGCACCTTTCAATTAATCTGCATACAACTTTCACAAAAAATGAATCCCCTTCTTCGTGGTGAGTCTTATGCATACCTAACAAGCAGGGGCAAATAAATATTTGAAGGGGGAAGGCTCCCAAAAGTTCCATTAATAATTTTAATTCCCACAAGATTGTTTTCTCCTTGTTGTAGACAAAATGGCTGAACTGAATTACACCAAATTTGGAATGAAGGTAGAAATGTACTCAAGGAATTGGTGTTGATGCATTTGGTGGAAATCTGTTCTGTTGTTTTTGCAAAATGAACATTTAAAAAGATGCTCAGGATAGGCATGAAAAGCTTCATTTTTAGTGATATCAGGACTCTCAATAAATGGATCCTCCGCAGATGTGCAACTCCACAAAGGATTCATGACTTCAATTCACTATATAAAGCCACATCAATTGGAATAGGGAGCCTTTTCAGATTTCCAAATGCAAATGCTTTGCAAAGGCTTTGCAACAGTGAAAAACGATTTTAGGAGTTTTTCACTATCAGGACATATAAAACGTGAGCATGTGTCCGACATTTTTTAAATACAATGCACCCTGCCCTGTGAGCCTATAGGACCTAGTTGAGGGGGTGACATGAGAGTTTTAAAAAGGAAGGTTTAGGCCTGACAAAAGCTCTTATTTTGGTAGTTTAAACTGCACTACAGGCTGCAGTTGCAAATCTGAGACATGTTTCAAAAGGCTATTGAAGTGGGTAGCACAGTGAGTGGCGCTTTGGGCCTACTAGCAATTTTCAGTTTTCAGGCCCTTGACACAGGTGATACAATGTACTAGGGACTTACACATAAATTAAATGTGCCAATCAGGCATGGCCAATTGTACCATGATTTAGGGAGAGAGCACAAGTACCTTAGCACTGGTTAGCAGTGGTAAAGTGCAGAGAGTCCTAGGGCCAATAAAAACAAATTCAGAAAAAAACAGGAGGGGTGTAGGCAAAATGTGTGGGAGCTACCAGACAAAGGCATCAGATTTTTAATTGGGGACTTCATTCATTTGTAGATGAAGCCACAAATTCCATATTGAAGATGGTACACTTTTTTTTTTTTATTTGGGGGGACAATATCAATCTATTTGAGGCACTCAACATTCTTGCTAGTGTGAAGGTGATTCTTCCACAACCCATATATTTTTAATTTCAATTAGTAACAGGAGGCTTATAGCTATCACTTGCATCTAATTATTGTGGCAACAACAAATATTTGAAGCCCTGCTAACAAACCAGATGGAGAGTTTCTGGTGTGCTTTCGATGATCTGCAAATTAAGCTTTGGGCAATGGTAATAAATGTCCTCATTTAATTTGAAAACATTTTTGACAGGTTTACCCAGAGCCACAAAAAATAAGTTATTTTAAATAAAATGTTATTTTCATACCAGTTCTTATGTTCAAGATCTGTCGTTTGTGTGCTAGGGAACAGCAAAGATTCTTAGATAATTTATAATGGAAAATATTTTTTCATCCCCTACACCTTTTAAACGTTTTCCTTCCTACACAAATCCGACTGGCATGTAATAATCTGAATTTGCAAATACTGTGCTATAATTCATGCAAATTCAACAAAAGGCATCCTACCTGTAGTCAAGAGCTAAAGCATTTTCCCAGAAACACTCCCTCCAGACAAAAAACCCTGAAAAATGTTAATACATGGGTGAGTCACCATCTGATATGTAGGAAATGGCCTTTGGTGAGAGGTTTCCGCAGGAGAACAATGATCAGAGGAGGGACACTGGCCTCCGGCTACGACAGCAGTGGGCAACTGTATTAGAACTGGAATACCTGAAGAACCCTCGTTCAAGTAGGGCAAGTGCATAGTGGCAGTCCTCTGGGGAGATCTAACACCAAGGGGCCCCAAACGTACTGAACGTTTTTGTAGTTATCTAAAAAAAAATAGGTCATGCTTTCCACTGTGATGGCCTTCCAGAGTCTGATGTGCCACTGAGACAGTGATGGCACCCTGTACCTCTTTCATGCAGATGTCAGCTATAGTTTTGATGCACCTATGCACGGCCACATTATTGCCCTATCACCTGTAGTTTGGCACTTAAGGGTGTTATTCTGCAAACCTAATAGTGCAAATTCTGGAGTGTACAGGATCGGGTATCCCAGGATGTCTTTGATTTGAGCTAGTATCTCAGCCCACAGTGGACGAATGGTGGTCAGTCAAACCATATGTGATGAAAGTCTAGCAGCAACCCACATCCCCTCCAGCAGAGCTGTATTGTGCTTGGGAAGATTTTTTTCTGCTTGGTAGGGTAGAGATACCAGTCAAAAAGTATTTGATAATGCGGTTCCCTCATACCTATAGAATGGTTGAACATGGGAATATCTTTCCAGACTTTGCACCATTTTACCTCAGGGATGGTCTCTTCAAGAATTTAATCCCAAAAGTGAACATGCCAAGGTTGTGGGGTGATGACTGTGGTGAGCAACAAGGAGTACAAGAAAGAAATTAAGCCTCTAGAATTTCCCACCCTTCTGGCAAATTTTTCAATAGGGGTAAGTTCTCTAGCTGCGGCTTTCCTTATGTCCGAGAGGAGTCAAAAAGTTGGAAATCCCACTGACAGTGTTCGAAAGTGAGGATTTCCAGGTTGTGTAAAAGGTCAGGAATAATAAGACAGCCTCCCTCCCTCCAAGCATCAAATGGTCCACGTTGAAGGTGTGCGGACAATGATGGGTTACAGTGAATCGGCGTGAAAAGTGAAGGAAAATGGTCCACTCTGCAGAGCTATTCACCTCATCCAAAACGTTAAACAGTGTTTTTGTAAGGGTACTCAAATGCGCAATTGGGGGCTGATCAGCCTTTGGTTTCCAGAACACATCCCATATATATCTCCCCACCACTTTTGTTTCCATATGCAACCAATGTTTATCTGATTTGCATAGCCATGACTCAGAGATCACCCTAAATTGTGCTGTTTTGTAGTATAAGTGGAAATTCAGAAGGGCTAATCCACCTGAGTTTTTGGTAGTCTTAGGATATTATAGGGTAGGCAAGCTCTGTGGTTTTGCCATATGATGTGTGCTACTAATGAGCGTAGGGTTGGTAGGAATCCACGATCAAACTCTGCGGGGAGTCCCCCCCCAAAAAAGAAGCAGCTTGGGTAGGGCAGTCTTTTTTATGGCATGTATGAGTCCACGCCATGAGATATACCTGGGTGCCCTTCACCCGAGGTCTGTCTTGAGTTGCTGTTGGAGTGGCGGGTAGTTAGCTCAGTGAAGGTCTGCTATTCTGGAAGCGATTTTATACTCAAGTGGGAGATATTTTTTTAGCCCTTTGAAAGGGGGTGATGGCCACTAAGGTTCCCATGTCAAGGATAGCTAGAGTCAGGCTGAGAAAAAAAGATTTATGTAAGGTATTATGAGTCTTTCTATCTCTTCGTATAGTCACAATTCAACTTGTAGGGCTTCCAATGAAGACTGAGGGGAGGTGAGTGTCAGCAGTACGTTGTCTGCAAATAAGGAGAATTGATGCTCAACTGACCCAAAATTGAGACTTTGGATTGAGGTAGTCATGAGTCTTTTTGCCACTAGTGGTTCAAATCTGAGGGCTATTTAAAGTGGGGAGAGGGGACGCCCCGGTCTCCTTCCTTCTCCCCAGTTGAAAACGATTGGAGTCGACTCCATTGACTTAGACCAGCAATCATGAAGAAGCATAGTTAGCATGTATCATGACTATAAATTGGTCACAAAAACCAAAGCGCCATAAGGTATGGATTAGAAGGACCAGTTCACCTATTTGAAAGCTTTCTCAGCATCAAGGGCCAGCAAAACGTCTTCTTAGTGGCTTTTTTGACCAGGTGGATCACTCTTCGTAAATTGTTATGTGTTTCTCTGCCTTTGATTAAGCCAGACTGATCTGGGTGGATCAGGTTCAGTAACAAGTTATCTAATCTGGAAGCTAGTATCTTTGTGTGCACCTTAGCATCCAAGTTTAGCAATGCTATGGGTTGATATGAGCCACAGGAGTGTTTTTCAGGATGATCGAAACCAACGCTTCACTCATGGAAGGGGTAACCACACTAGATTTAGCCATGTGGTTAAAAATGGCTCTTAGGTGATGTACCAGGACAGAGCTAAATGTTTTGGAAAACTGGGCCGTAGACCCATCTGGCAGTGCCAGGTCCGTGATGGACATCCAGACCTGAACTTTGCTTATAGGTTCTCCAAGGATATAATTTTGAGCTGATGTCCTGCTGTCACATGAGGGAGCTCAATTCCCTTTTGGTAGTCCAGTTGGGTTTGCTCATTTCCAAGGGCTGCGGTATATACCCACTCATAAAAACTGCCAAAAGTTAAAGGTGGATCAGAGATATCAGAGACAGCTGGTCCACCTGACTCTCGGCTAATTTCCCATATATATGTTTTCTCACTTTGACCCTAAGCTGCAGTGCCAAATCCGATCCCACTTTATTGCATTGACATAGGTTGTGCGTTTACATTGTAAAAGAGTGAATTCATCTCTTTTGGTATAGATTGTGTTGAGCTTCCCTCTTAGGGCTGGGAACTTCCAATGTAAGGTTAGTGTTTATTGCTCTTTATGTGTCTGCTCTGCTGTGCAAAGTTCTGCCTTGAGTTCTAATCTATCTTGAGGCCTTTGTTTATTAAGTCCTGATATCAGTGAGGTGATCCCTGAGGAGGTGATCCCCTGATAAGGGAGCTAGGGAAACACCATCAACGGAACTTTGGTGGTGGAGATTCCCATTCTAGTGTCAACACTACAGGGGCATGATCAGTGGTTGATAGAAAGGACGAGTGCAGTCATTAGGGACTGGGTGAGGGATCGGCTAACAAACACTTAGACTAGTTTTGAATATGTATGTTGTGAATGTGAAAAGAACATATAGTGGTGAGATGTTGAATGGAGGGTTCCCCAGGTATCTATTAAACCGATCGAGTGAACCGCCTGTTTCAGGGCTTCGGAGTAGCTCCCAGTGAGGTACCTGTGAGGGTGAGTGATATTCATTCCAGAGTCACAAGTAAGATTACTGTCGCCCATCAGTAAGATCTCACCTTCTGCAAACCTCCCCCTCCCCCACTAAAGATAGAAGTGTCTGTAAAAATATCAATGAAAATTGAATGGATTTAGGGGCGTAAACAGAGGCAAAGATACAAATCCACCCAGCAAGGTGTCCCTTCACCATGATCATTCTATCTTCTTTACCGGATTTGCACCCCTCCACATTAGAAAAGCGAATGTATTCAACTGTCACCCACTAGTGGCATTGGCGTCACAGACCAACCCATAGGAGCGACCCTGTTCGATCTAAATTCTTTATATATCTTATATATCGCAGGGGCAACCTAACCAAGATGTAATGACAGAGCAAACTTCCCAATGTTTGCAGTTAATCTATCTCATTTCACACCACACTACTGCCCACTGGTTGAGCGGTATTAATATTTTCATGTCTAAAGTCTTCCGGACCGTGACAAAAAAGCCAGTGCAAATCGAACCACATCAGAATGTCAATACCAGTAACACAAATTACACTGGATTCCAAATACCTGAGGGACATAAGTGAGAGAAATCATATTGTGTGATTGAAGGCAGGACATTTACGTGGCATCACATTTCAGAGGTTGTAATGCGTTGTATGTTGCTGGCAAGAGCAATGTACTGGGAAGGGATAACAGATGTTTAAGAAAAGCGCATGATTTACGGGAAAGGATATACAGATTTGAGCATTACAGACTAACAGTTACAGCAACTATGTGAAAAGTCAGCCATGTGTTACTTTTACTAATCTTAAAATGCAAAAAACTTGCCATTTGCAGATTTCAAGGAAGCATAAAGCGTTCTGGGGAATCTTACTGCACAATCTCTAGGGGAAGAGTAGTATGGCCACAATGGCGTTGAAAATCTACACAAGTAACAGCAAGCGCCAAAATCACAGACTCAAAAAATTTCCCAACTGTTTACGTTGTACGCATGCGTGCACACGCAAGTGCTATCGTGTGTTTACGTCTATTGTGCATCTATGTAAAAGAACAATTCGTTGTATTTTTAAAACTCAGATTACTAGCTTTTAAATCGTATTTAAAACATGTGTCTCCCAGTTCCTTGGATCTAAGGGGCCATTTGTCTTGCAAGGGGGCAGAGAAATTGATTTTACTATATTGTCATTTTAGGAAATACATTTTCTCCTTGGGAAAATAAAACACACTGAAATGTGAACTGTGAACTAGTGAATCCTGGAGGGAGCCCATTTGATTCCAGGAAATTGTTAATCCCAGCAGCAGGTTGCATTGCTTGCTTACTGAAAACTGAGCAGCTGTTTTTTTTCTGGCATCAAATATGGCTTTCTGATGTGCTTTTAGACGTTAGCATATAAAACTTCCCTTTTGTGTATGCCATACATGGAAACTTCTTTAGTCCAATCTGAGCTGAATTAAAAGTGCCAGCCATTGAGTTGAGTACTAGGAGTAACACAAATAAATAAAATATACATGGTTTTAAAGGAATTACATAATTTACAGTACTGTGCCCTGATGTCTCCATGTTTGTCCTTACTTTTGACCTAAAGAGCAGTAACAAATTCAGTGGCACAGGGCATTGGTACAAGAGTCATGTAGACTATTTTTGTAGGAAATGACAATGCTGTTGTCAATCGTAACATACCTATGCAGCTCAAGATGAATCAACATAAGCCCCTTAACATTCTGTAATGTAGGGGCAGCAGATTCTTCATTCTAGAAAACCTGATAACGAACATGAGGAGACATCATCCTAGTATTATTATATCATCCAGTATTGCTATATCTTCTCATGAAAGTTCTAGTTTTCACAAGATTCTGTAGTCTCAACTACCAGCTTGTAAGAAGATCACATCCAAGCATGTGCACTATCTATAACAACCAGAAAGGCCAGATCAGAGTTCCTAGAAAGTTCAATGTGGTCAAGGAAAATTCAAGAAAAGAGTCATGAGGTGCATAAATGCAGAGGAGTAGACATTCATGTTCTCTGCATTATCTGTGTAATGCAGAGGACATGAACATCTAATCTACACATGGGGGATATAAATCCTTCTGGAGAGAGCACTAGAAAGATGTTTTGTGAAATGAACTTCAGGACATGAGGTAATAGCTTTCCTTATGTCCCAAAAGTAGTTTTGTTGTACTCTGTGATGATCAGTGGGCTGATCGTCAATGTGAAAGAAAAAGTGGTCATAGCTAAGGCATTAGCTGTTTTTTCTTTGATTGATGCTGTGGAAGTATAACTCTGGCTCCGAGCATGATCATTGCAGGAAAGGTACCTCTGCAAAGGAGGCAATATCCCTTTCCCAGCAATACCTACCCCTAAAGGATCCTTTTCTTGGGAACTGCAAGAGGATGATGTCAGGGAGAAGTTTAAAAAAATAAAAAAATAAACAAATACATAATAAAAAAATGGGTAGGGCTGCACAGCTAGAACTAACTTGCACCCCTTTAGGGCCACAACAGTCTTTTTTTGCCCCAGGCACCATATTACGAGTGTTAGAAATGGGGTCTTAGTTGGCAGTCAGGTTACCCCCTGTCCAAGCAAGGACCCTCACTCTAGTCAGGGTAAGTCACAAACAATCCAAATTATCCTGTGCCCACCCTCTGGTTGCTTGGCACTGAGCAGTCAGGCTTAACTTAGAAGGCAATGTGTAAATTATTTGTGCAATACATCATGCAATAACACAGTATATCACCACACAAATACACCACACTGTGTTTAGAAAAGTATATAATATTTATCTGGATAAATGCAGGTCAAAACGATCAAAAGGCAATAAGCATACATTGAGATATCACTGTAAAAGTGATATAAAGGGTCTTTAGTCTTTTAAAAACAATAAATGTCTCTTGCAAGCACAAAGTACCTGGTTGAGCTTGAAATCTCCGCAGGGGACTGCAGAGGAGGTGATGCGTGGAAACCAGGGAGGTGTTCGTCGGTTTCACCCCTTAGCACACAGACATGCGTTGTTATTTTTCATGCACAGGAAGGCTTTGTGTTGATTTCCGGTGCGCAGAATTGGATCCTCTTTGGGTTGTGGGATTTTCGGATGCCCCCGGGTCGATGTGTGGAATCCTGGGCTTGTAGAGCAAAGTCACAGGCGCTGTGTAAATGTAACCCATTGAATTGAAGTTGACGTTCCTTCAAATGAGTATGACCAAAGCTAAAATTCTCATGCCATTTGTTAAAATGAATAAGGCACGCTTTGAAATTAATATGACACATATTCAAATGAATATGATATAAATTCTGTGGGCGTTGCGTGGAAATTTCTCCCACATGGCAGGTGCTGCATCGATTCCTCTCTGGAAGTCGGGCTGTGTCGTCCCGGGTCGGCTGTGTGTCAATCCGGTGAGCCGTGCATCGAAGATCCGGTCGCTAAGCTGGCGCTGTGTCGATCTTTTCATTGCGAAGTCAGGCTGCGTCGTTCTGGTTCGAGGTGCAGTGAATTTTTCACCACTGGGGCCGGCTGTGCATCGTTTTTAGCAAACTGTGCATCTGATTTTCACCCCACAAGGAGTCCAGTTGCAGGAGTGAAGTCTTTTTGGTCCTGAGACTTCAGGGAACAGCAGGCAAGCTCTGTCCAAGCCCTTGAAGAGCACTTCTTCACCACAGCCAGAGACCAGCAAGGCAGCAGGGTAACAGCAAGGCAGCAGTCCTTCACAGAAAGCAGACAGGTGAGTCCTTTGGGCAGCCAGGCAGTTCTTCTTGGCAGGATGCAGGTTCTGGTTCAGGTTTCTTCTCCAGGGAGTGTCTGTGAGGTAGAGTGTCTACCCCAAGCAGTGTCTAAAGTCTGTGATTTTGGGTGCTCTTCTTATACCCATTTTGGCATTTGAAGTAGGCTTACTTCAAAGGAAAGTCTCACTTGTTTGTGAAATCCTGCCTTGCCCAGGCAAGGCCTCAGACACACACCAGGGGGTTGGAGACTGCATTGTGTGAGGGCAGGCACAGCCTTTTCAGGTGTGAGTGACCACTCCTCCCCTCCCTCCTAGCACGATGGTTCATCAGGATATGCAGGCTACACCCCAGCCCCCTTTGTGTCACTGTCTAGAGAGAGGTGCAAACAGCCCAACTGTCAAACTAACCCAGACAGGAAATCACCAAATAGGCAGAGCCACAGAATGATTTATGCAAGAAAAGGCCCACTTTCTAAAAGTGGCATTTTCTAACACACAATCTCAAAACCAAGTTTACTAAAAGATGTATTTTTAAATTGTGAGTTCAGAGATCCCAAACTCCACGTCTATCTGCTCCCAAAGGGAATCTACGCTTTAATCATGTTTAAGGGCAGCTCCCAGGTTAACCTATGAGAGAGAAAGGCCTTGCAACAGTGAAAACCGAATTTGGCAGTATTTCACTGTCGTGACATATAAAACACACTAGTGTATGTCCTACCTTAACCATACACTGCACCCTGCCCATGGGGCTACCTAGGGCCTACCTTAGGGGTGTCTGACATGTAGGAAAAGGGAAGGGTTAGGCCTGGCAAGTGGGTTCACTTGCCAAGTCGAATTTACAGTTCAAAACTGCACACACAGACACTGCAGTGGCAAGACTGAGACATGATTACAGGGCTACTTATGTGGGTGGCACAATCAGTGCTGCAGGCCTATTAGTAGCATTTGATTTAGAGGCCATGGGCACCTCTAGTGAACTTTACTAGGGACATACTAGTAAATCAGATAAGCCAATCATGGATAAACCAATCAACAGTACAATTTACACAGAGAGCATATGCACTTTAGCACTTGTTAGCAGTGGTACAGTGCTCAGAGTCCTAAAGCCAACAAAAACAAGTCAGGAAAAATAGGAGGAAGGAAGCAAAAAGTTTTGGGATGACCCTGCAAAAAGGGCCAGGTCCAACAACGGGGGTACAACATCTGTGGCTATACTAGGCTCCAAACTGTGCAATGTCCTCAATCAGAATGTGAGAACACAAATTAATCAAAATCTCATTATTGGAATTATTCAATGAACTACTTACAGAAAAGGGTTTGACAGCTAGAACAGATATTGGTTTTCTTCCCACCGAATGAATTCAAATTTTTTCTTCCTCTTCATCAACAACATATATACCTACAGTGTTTATCCCCTGTAGTGATCTGATGTAAGTAAAGTTTAAATACAGTGCTTTCTAAAGCTTGCCACTACATAAAGACATTGCTCTTTTCAAGAGGCTCTAGAAACTCTGCTCCATTACACATCCAGGCGAAGAACCAAGATTGCTGGAAAGCTTTAGGCATAGGCTGTGCTAAACTGTGTAACAGTGTGATGAGTTGGAAGGGAAGAAAGAGCTTCAATACCTCAAGCTGCCCTCAGCCATGTTCGACGTTTTTCTGCAATGAGTGTGTGGATTGTTAGAGCAGGGGAAGACTTCTTAATGTATAACCATGATTGACCAATTTGTGCAGAACCAGAGTAGACAATGAAGGAGCAGAAACTACTGTGGCAGAGAAATTACTGCCCGCCTGCTCGGAGTAGATGTTTCAAGCTCTGTCTGACTCTTTAGACCCCATATCTGATTACATTTATAAGCCAATTTCCTAACAAGTTTCACACAGAGTTGGACCAGCCCTGGAGGTCAGAGCTGCGTTGTTCCTGCAGCACCTTGCCTCTAGACCTTGCCTCTAGACAGTATGATGTTCAGAAGGATTCATCAAGTTTACGTTTGCCTAGTTATCAGAATCTAGGTGTACTGGCGTGACGTTGTAGGGATTCTCAAACAGATATGTTGTGTGAAGGGCCCTACACATGATGTCAAGAGGACTCGGTTCCTCTTGAAGTCATTACATAACACGTTCATTTTAAAAAGTCTGTGAGAAGTCCCTTGACCTTAGTTTTGTGGGACATGTGTCTAATTTAGATGGGGTCAAAGACTCATCATTTATGTGTAACAGAAATCTGGAGAGAAGCAGGTGCAAACACCTGGCCAAGGCATCAGATAGTTGTACCACTTCATCCTTTACACAGATTGCTATTTCACAAACAGTTTTCACCAACATCTACTATGAAAACAATGGCGTGCAGCCTACGTCTTGTTCAAATGTGGAAATCTTCACTGGAGTAAACTAGTGCATTCTAAGATACACATTGATGTATGCCAGCTGGATTTGCATTGTCCCTACCATCTTCTTAGAGCTTCATTCACCATTTCAACAGCGGTCCCCAAAGGCTCACACTTTTCCTAATCAAAGTTTATGCAAGACCTACTAGATGGGTAGCTTTCCTTCACTGTGGACTCAGAGACCATATGGATGTGGCAGGGTCCTATGTTGGGCTGTCACTGCACGAAGGTGGTTTCTTCTGTTTTTGTGTGGCTTTCTGAACTTCGAGTCTTACTTGGCAGGAGTGGCAGATGGTGGCCTTGGCAGCCAGGGATGTGGCAGCTGGAACATCAGACTCAGCATCACTCCAACGGTGATGGTTACTTCCAAACGGAGGCTCAGTAGAAAGAGACCTTCCAAGATGGTGTCAAGGAACCCTTTTATCTTCCAGCTGACCGTTTAGTGGAAAGATGTATGGAGTCATGTACTCAAAGTCTTCATCTTTACAGTTATGGGTGTCAGTGATTTTTGTACTGGTGTGCTAGTGCACACATTGCTATTCCCTCACGTGCACCTATATTGCTTTTGACCCTGCCTTCGTATTTCCCTCTCAGGAGTTTGGCCCTTAATCATCCCTTGATGTTTCCGTTTCTCTTAGGGAAGAATGCTCTTTCCCAGCTTCTAGAACACATTTGGGTGGATTAGCGGCTGATTACAATGAAGAGGCCTTGTCCATGGTGAATGTCCATGACTAGTTTTTTCCCTGGTCAGATTACATATTGCTTTTAGGGGTTATGTGCATATTGTTCCGAATTATATATACTCCACCACTGGCTACTGACCTAGTTTACACTTGCATAAGTGCGTGGGAGTGGTCTTCTCAGTGCTCATCAATACATTCTCCTCTGTGTTGATTAATCCATCAAAGGGGTTTCCTGGTACCCTATCCTAATACCCTGTTTCCCCATAGTCTGACTCTTGGCAACGTGGTCTTCAGTGCCCTCTCTCGAAGAAAAGGACAAGTAGTGGATTGTCATCTACAGCCATGACTGTCGGAGATGCTGGAAGATTGAAACATTTGTTTTATTTCCTCCTTTTATGTTTTACTTTAATTAAATTTTTCACTTTTTAGATAAACTTGTGGTGAAGTAGTGCAGTTGTTTCTACTTTAACTAACATGTTATTGCCTAGATTGATAGACAGAGAACCTCTCACATTTTCTCTTGAGACTGTCTTGTTGCTCAGGCTAAGGCAACACATTTGAGCCAATATAGACTCATTGAGTCCTTTTTGCTTCGGTTTGGAAGTGTGGGAGCGAACTCTGCCACGCTCACATCACTATTTTGATATCAATCAAGTACCTTTTCATGGGTCCATAACTCTTTTCTTTGAAAAGGTAGCTATAGATTTGATGATTTTTTTAAAAAAAAAAGTCATAACTGATAGATTCCTTGACCCAGTCCCCTGAAAACCTTATTTTTGGTTTATTTGAGCTGTTTGGACTCACCTCTACCGAGACAGATCTGCGAGATAACAAGAATCACTGGCTAAACCTGAGAATGACGTTTAGGGGTAAACAACTTGGGAGAATCAATACATAACTTTAGTAAAGCATAGATATTCCGATGTAGGGTACTGGCAGCGTGGCCAGATCAGTAAAACGTCCACCATTAGGCTTAGGTTTTCTTTGCGATTGCCCAGTTAATTTCTTAATGATTTCCATGTCCCAAAATTACAGCTAACAGAGCTCCCGGTAAATCGAGAGGTAGAGAAATGATTGGGCTTATACATTTTTGAGAAATTACATGCAGGAATCAGTAGGCTGATTCCTTCATCACACTCTCTCCCAACAGGTTGATAAGGAGATGTGGGCTGCTTTCACCACAAACAAAACTCCAGTGGCCCTGTAACTCCGGTATATGGCTCTGGAATTTATTGGCAACTCAAAATGAGGGCCCGTGCTAAGAGAACAAAAGGCAATCATGTTAGCGCAGAATAGATGGACTGCACATTACCTATATCACCTATCTAGATTTAAAGACCAGCCGAGAAGAACTCACCCTTGGAACATGTGAAGATAACTATCAATGCGCAACTCAAAAAGTTAAAATAGGCGAAGAGGAGACCATGTGCTATTTGGACATAATGGTAGCACCACGATTTAAGCTGCCATTCAAGCAAGGGTCCTCAACCATGGGTTCACCGTGCAGAAACGAAACTGTGTGATTCCATTTTCGTGCACAGGAAATGATCTGTCTGTGAGCTTCGTTCTGGCAGCAGATTTCACAATTCATAATTTGTGAAGCATGCATTTTATTTTCATTGAAATTCCAAACAGGCGAAAACCTGACCTCATTTTGACTGCAAAGGTTTTCTCAAAACACTGATTGTCGTAAATAATGTTTATTGCCATTATTATTACATCCATTAGCCCGTCTTCAGCATCCAAATGGAGAGAAATTCAAATCAGCAGGAGTCTTACTTGTTTGATTTTATGAGCAAATGCTATCCAACCAATTCAGATGTTATATGACGGCTCAGTGATAAAGACTGTGCCATGGATGCACAGATCACCCGGAGGGAAATACTCCCCATGAAGAGTTTTCCAGGCGGAAAGAAAATCATACCTGCATTGTTACATTAATCTTGTTTGTTATTAAAGTTATGACTTTGAGCTTCATTCTTAATACACTATTTGATCTTTCTGCTTTCATTGTTATATAGATCGCAGAAGTTGTGAGACCTACACTATGCATTGTAAAGTGGCCTCTGATTACTTTTAGGTCTCAGGTGGTGGCCACGCTAGCTGACAGTAGCTATTGTTTCAGATAAGTAATACATATTTAATATGTTGTTTTGGTCAACCCTTTGCTCGTGACTGGGAGGTTTAGCTGTCTAACGTAGTTGCCTGCTGTTAATTTAATGGCTTTTCTTCTCTAGTGTTTGTACCACACAGAAGCATTTTGGTTTCACAGTATTCCTATCGGATGAGTTATGTCCTTCCACGTCATAACTCAGGGAACTATTTTTATTATTTAGTACTCTATAATAGGGCATGTGTTTCCTTGCTCTCTCTCTACTTTTTTCTGTGCGTACCTCCCACCTCTTATCCCTTTTGTGCACTCTCAAAAAGAAACGTCAAAGCCAATAGATGGGCTATTTAAAGACGAGGCATTTTAACATTGTTAATGCTTGTTTATATTTCGAGTAAAATATATTTCATTTGTCCACAAAGGATTTGCAGCCTATTTAATTGTCCTATATAATTCAGTTCAACCACAATGAAAGTAGGATGGCAACATGGGTGGCTGAAACTAATGGAGAGCATTTTTAGGATCAACATAAGCTAACTATTCTGTCAATGAATGAATGCTATTTATTGATCCTGTTACCTGCTCGTTCAGAGTGGTAACAATGAATGGGTGACAGTAAAACCACAATTATATGAGGCCAGTCGTGAAGTACTATGCCTAAGTATTTTAAGTTTGTAAGTGTTGTACTAACTTGTTTGTTTTTTAAACTTCAGTTACAACTGTTTTGAAGCAATACTTTCTTCCTTCTCTGGCAGATACCTCCTCCCAACTGTTAAGTCACTGACCAACTAAAGAGTCACAAACACTTTCTTTCTGGCAGTGATAGCAAAGTGAAAGAAAGCACAATATGTGATTCCTATTGCCTAGTAGATTTTTCAAATTAAGCTGTCTTCCAGCAATGGCACTGATGCCATTGTTGAGTAGAAAAGAAAAAGTACAATGAATGCGCAAGTAAACAAATTAGCAAGATCAAGCTTCATCATCATGAAAACTCTGTGACGCATCTGCCCCCACCTCGGATTTCCACACAAGGCGCAGGCTACTATCTCTCTGGTGCTATCTAAACTGGATTATGCCGGTGGCCTCTATTGTGGACCATCTCTATTGACTATGAAAAAACTACAAAGCATTCAGAACTCAACCGCCAGACTACTCCTAGATGTAAAGCCACTAGCCCACATCTCCCTTGCCTTGAGGGCTCTACAATGGTTACAAATTGTCAGAAGATCCGCCTTTAAGCTGCTCTGTATCACCAACAAAGCAATACATGTGACAGGACCATTTTCCAACAGGAACAAAATCCCCAAATTCATTAAATAAAGAGACATCCGCTCAAGATTGGCACCCTGCCTTAAAACACCACCATACAAGAAAAGGACAATAGGTGGTACATCTCTCTCCTTTCAAGTGCCCAAACCATGGAATTCATTACCCCCAAATATAAGATCCACGGATAACTATCTTATCTTCAGAAGACTACTCAAGAGTTGGCTCTTTCCTATACAACCACCAAACTCAAACAGCAATGGACTGCACATCCCTGTGTACGTAAACATGTTATAATTTGATTATGTGTATTTGTGCATTTCTTTTTACAAATAGGTAAAATAACAATTGTGTCTTAAAATATATACATACTCTTTAGGCCTGTTTAACAAATGTATATTTTACTTAATTTAAATGTATAAAGGTATGTATTTGTATGTGTGTATATATAATGGATATGTGTGTGATTCTTTGTATATGTAAATATATATGTATATATATATATATATATGTGTGTGTGTGTGTGTGTATTATTTTACACTTGACATGTTCATAGGTCACTGCATAGTTTCTATATAAATTGCTGGATTAGATGCTTATGAGGCTCTGTTTTTTATTTAATCTATCACAATAGGTAAATATTATCTTAACTATTTATTTACAAGCGTTTCACTATTGAAATATTGAGGAAAGATAAAATACTGTTATAAAAGTATGCACATAAATGAACTTCAAATAGTGTAACTCTTGAAACCCTGTGTTTATATGATACAACTTTAAATCTCAATACATTATCTTCCTTACACTTTCCCTTGATTTTGTAATCATGTATCTATATATTTACTACTCTAATCCTACTGAAGAAAAAAAAATACTGCCCTAAATCTTTACTCTGACCATCTCCTAATACCTCTATCAATCTATCCTCTATGTCTATTTTCTGACTCATCCCAAACACATTCTGCTACTATGATCTAAAACAAAAACCTCCCAGACTCTTCCTGCTCTACCCCTCCGGCTCACCCCAAACCACAGTTTACTAATATGAACTCCAAAACAACCATTTTAAATGGTCCTTCATTTATCCTCTGACTCACCCTAAACCCCATTTAACTACTATGATCTACCTAATACCTTTCTACAGATTCTTACATCCTCCATCTCTTCCTTACTCATCCCAAACCTCATCTTACTACTATGATCTCCCAACTAACACTTCTGGATTCTTCTCTCCTCTATTCCTCCATTATTTTATTCTAATCAACTAACAGACTTACATGTCCTCTGCTCAAATTAACTCATACCTCCCTATAGTAATACTAATACCATACTCATATTTCTCTATACTAATCCACCACTAATCCTTTCGGTTTCCACAGTAGCATGCTACTTACCGAAAAGCACTTCAATGCCTCGTCAGGGGTGGTAAGCGCTATATAAATACAACTACAATTACATAACAACACAGCCAGATGCTAGTACCACAATTAAGTGGATAGCCTGAACTACGTTCATTACTCAGATGGATGCACCTGGTTCTGACACTTTCATGCAGGAAGCACGCACCAAACTGTCATTGCCATCCATTATGCAGCGTTCATGCAAGTATGTAGGAAAAATTACAAATTACGCTTACAGCTGTACCATGAATGATGAGATGAATATTCTTGTGATCAGCACAAGAAAGATGACCAAGGCTGTCCATCTCCTCCCCTCATTGGTTGAGTCTGTTTGACATCCTTTCAACTCACACAGTAAGTGAAGGAGGCTGTGTGTCAAGTGCAGGTTTCCAGAGTAGCACTGGTTGTGACTCAGGAAAGACTTGCCACATCCTTCCAGTTTTGTAAACTTTAAAATGTTAGAACAAAGCACAGAACTGACGAATCTTCAGGCAGGAAAACCAGTCTCTTATAGGAAGAAAAACATTTGAAAGCAGAAAAAAGCTCTAAATGTAGCCACACAATTATTACCCATGTTATGAGGTATAACCCATAATAGGATGAAACACGTGCACAAACACTGGGTTGTTAAAATAAATTCTGGCCCCTTAGTACTTCCACACACATTTCCTTCTCACTCATAACTGGGCCCTTAGAAGAAGCACCAAGCTGTACAAGCAAATTTGTGACACACTGAAAGGCTCAACAAACATTCTTAATACTAAAAAGGTGGGTCATGACAGACAAGAGAAAAGAAAAACTTAAAGTACAAGACCACCATTAAAGTTTGTTACATTTAATCTAAACAAGTTGTTAGCTAGTATTAGTTCCCAATCAAAATCCTTGCCTGGAATAAATGCCTGCTTTGGATTTCCCAATCAATATGGTGATCCATAGCATGTTGCAGATGGGAATCTGGAAACACATGACTTTTCCCTGAGCATCTGTGGTGAACCAGAGCAACAAATTAGCATAGCACTTAGGAAAATAGGCGAACAAGGCAACCACCAAGGAAATGGGACGTGTAATGAAAGTAGAAATCCTCTCTTTGATAATATTGCAGCAGCATTTTACCCCACAGAGTCTATGATGCAATGTTTCGTCTTTCCTCCACGTCAACGTACAAACAGGCTTCAGGTGACTGCAGCTAAACATGAACTCCAAATATGTCAGCAAATATGTTGGAGCACCTTTGTGGATGTCCTTAATGAGACATGACAGAGAGGCATCACAGAATGGAGGCTGTTTATCAGCTTCTTGATGCCACGCCTCACTCTTTCTACCTTACCAAACGTTTCTTGCAATGCAGTTGTTGGCCCACTGTCTGTCCCCGAGTGGGGTTCCTTGAAAACTTCACAATGAAAACAGTGGGACCTTTCTTTATTCTGGAGCCTCATGCTGAAGCTAATAAGAGTCATGCATGGAGAATCAATCGCATGATTCCTGAACTTTGATGCTGGGCTCAGTGTCTACCTAAAGCCTAACAGAAACAGAGCACTGAGCTAGCCGACACCACATCCATCAGGTAGAAACATTAGTGAAGGGTAAAACGCTGGTTTTCATTAGTACATTGGCTAGTTTAATATCTGCAGAGCTGAAAACATAAAAGAGGTGATTGGCATAGACATATTTCATTGGTTGCAAGGATCAGTTGCTTGCTGCTTTGGCTGCTGTTTCATTACTCATGATATAAATAGTTGTAGTGTTTCACAAATGCTTAGTCACTATGTAAGAATGCCAGTTATGCCTTTAGGAAACCGTACTCTACTGGACCTGTCTAGCATGAAGGACAGCTCTACTGTCTAAGGTACTTGGACTGTGATACTTTAATAGCTATTTTATCATATTCGTCTTTCAAGTTGATTCTGAGACGTACTTGATAACGAGGAATATATTTAGAATACACAAGATTGGAAAATAGTACTCGGTGCATATGTTGCTAATTCAATTCAGTTATGATACAAAAAAAAACACAACTGACAGGGGAACATGTTTTCACAGAGTGCTGTACTTCACGTGCCATAGATGGAAGAAAGTATGCTGATTTCTGCATACAAGTACTCTGAGTACAAGGGATTTACCACGGGTATATAGTAAAGGCACCTCTGACAACAGATTCATAAGTCATGCATTGGCAATGATGGGGACCTGGCATGAAATTGGTAAGCGACGCATCTTCTTCTAACCCTAGATAGAAAAGGATGATGCTTGAAATAGTTCATGGCTGCAATAGTCACAAGGGTGCCCTTTTCGGAGGGAAAAGGGCAACTTGAGGATGAGAATGATCTTCCCTCAGTGAACCTCCGTTTAGGCAGCAAGGGATTAGAGTTATAGGGCCAATCATAACTCTATAAATTACACAGGTCTAAGAAAGAACCCGTGGGCTAAATAATCATACTGGGGTTTGAGAATTAGTTAATTGTAATAGCAATGAAATTTCTAAGTCCAACCATTACTTTATTTGCCATTTCTTGAACATTTTGTGTAAGATATTAACTTGTGTAATACATACTGGAATTCTAATTCAATTGGGTTTATACTAATCCAAGTAATTTCACCTTCTTATTACATCACAATAATGTTGGTTATTAAAACCATTATTTACAGTCTCCATTTTCACCGTGTTAAATGAAATAAAAATATAGCACCATGCCAGTATGTGTCCCTTCTTTCATTTTTCCAGAAATATACTGTAAAGTATAATGGGCAGTCGTTTTCTCTTTGCACAGTACACCTTACAGGGCCATTTGCACAGCGCATTCACACAAGCGTTCCAGAACTGCCTAATCCATATGATATAGAAAATTGAATCTAATTGTAAATGTGTGTTGAAGCTATTTTAACTCCAACATTAGGCATAAAATGGCCATGAACATAGCTTGCCAATGAGCGTCAAATGAAAAAGCAAATAAGGAGAGCAAATAAAAATTGTTTCCTCCAGCCAAACCATTTATAAGCAGGCATGGGACATAATCGCTTGGCTATTTGGGGCGCCTGCCTCATATGGCTACCCCGCTGGTTTAACAAACACAAAATTCAGATTTCAGAGTACAGCTAAGGAGAGTGGTGTTTCAACTCTGGCAAGGCACACGGAGTGCTCGACGTAAAAAGATGGGCGCCAGTAGACTAATTGGCATGTGTCTCAGATACACACAGGGTATCGAGCTACAATTGCACAGCTGGGCATCCCGTATAATTTATACTGGTGTTTGGGGAATTCCCAAAAGCCAGCAGCTTCCAGCGGCTTTAATCAGACTGTACTGCAAACAGTCCATTATTGAATTCAGCAATGGCCCCATTTTGTCGGGGAGGCCTAGTGCTTCCGCAGAATTCAGTAAATCACCAGTTGCAAGAGGGACTGTACATATTCGGCGAAAACAAACCCACAGCCCCCCCCCACAAAAAAAAAAAACATCAGGTATCTTGGATTTGCGCGTGTCAATCAGATGCAGCAATGACCAAAGTATACGTGACATGCTTTAACTAAAAAAATGCTTCTCCCGATAGGTTTTGATAGGATTAAGGGGAAAACATTAAGCTCTACAACAGAAAATGTTAATTTTCTCTATTTTTGGAAACTGTAAAACGTGAGGCAATGTTCTCATCTATAATGGAATTTTAGTTGAGGCAAGTTTAGGGATTATTTATAGCAGTGCAAATTCGTCTACTAGTTTTTTAAAAACAAACTCGAAATTATTACAGAAATGACAATCATGTAATAAATATTTTTAAAAAAAGTACTAAAGTAGCTCTTCGAGCAACCAGCTTCCTCCTTTTCACAAACATCTACCGGCCGAAATTCCAAAATGCTATTAAGTTATATTTCTGATAGTAGCCTGCACCTTAATAAAATGCATCGTACAAATGCAATTTTAAACCAAACAAAGCAAAGAAAAAAAACTGCAAAATAGGCACATATTTCACCTGAGTGAAGTCAAGTAGAAATAAGCGTCTGTGATGTCACTGAGAACCCAGGATATTCATGCATGCCACTAAGTTGTATTCTGCAGTGCGTACTTAACCTTACGGACTCCAGCTGTATTTAAATTTTTTTTTTATTAAAGATTCACATCTGTCATTTGATTGCACAGTCTTTAACCCTTTTAGTTCAGGTGACGTGACAGTCACGTATCCCGCAACAACTTTGGAGTTTTGCACGTCACCATCATGTCATCACAAGAGCTGTGTATCAAACTAGCGGTTTTCTGTTTTATTGCTTCCTTCCTGAAATTCTGGGGAACAGCTTCACAGCAGAATGAGGTGCAGTTGGTATGGAAAAGTCCTGTACATGATCATGGACGTATACCCTTGCCTCAGTGCCCATCTATACTGATGTCTGGATGCCTAATGCTGTTTTTTGTTGGTACAGGCAAACGCGGATCTGCACCATGACATAGGCCTGTCTCACAAATTGCAGTCTTGTTAGACTGGGGGGGGGGGAGTACCCAAAGCGCTACCCTCATAATGATGGCAGGCTTCTGAGTTTCCCAGGAGTTAAGCAGCATGAGTGCGAGTGGTGGCACCATACCGTGGAGTGATCAGTATTAGTGAACACATCCTTTTTAACCAGAGTGACTGGAGTGAGGCCTAGAGGCTCACTCACCTTTTTAAAGTTTCCTTGCTGTGTGCTAAACTCATACTGGCCAACATCAGTGAGATGTGAAGTGCAGTGCAGAAGTGGTGATTCTGCACTGATTAGACAGAAGTAGTGCTGTGCGTGCATGGTGAGTGCATGTCCTGGGTGCCTGTGAGGAGTACAGTACATGAGAGGAGTACTGTTAGGCAGTGCGTGCATGGTGAGGACATGTATTGGGTGTATGTGTACCTGAGAGGAGTATAGTAAGTGAAGGGCATAGTCTTTTGCAGTGCAGTGCAGTGCACACATTGTGAGTGTGTGTGCTAACTGAATGTGTGTCTGTAAGTGGCAACACATAAAAGCTACAGTACTAAGCAGTGTGTGTGCAGAGTGACTGTCAGTGCTGAATGTGTGTGAGTCTGTGGTGCACAATACATGGAAGTAACAGCATTGGACAGTGTGCGTGCTGTGTACATACACTTAGTCCAAGAGCACCTGTAGTAGGTCATTAGATGGAAAACCCTGAGTTCCATTTTTAGAAGCCCAGGCCTGCCTAGTGAAGACATGAGGAGATAGAGGAATCCCTCCAGACAATTTATTTTGCTGCATTCCTGTTAGCTGGGTGGGACACACTGGAGGAGCGAGGCCCCCCCCTTTAAACTTCATAAGATGCTCCTTGATTCAGTGATAAATCAAAAGGAAAGGGCTTGAATGCATCACAGGAAGGAGATGGGACTGATAAGGGAACTGTAAAGGGTGGCGCTGGGAGCCCAAGATGAATCTTTTGATGCACATATCACTGTGGCTGACATTCAGGTGTGAACTCTAGTCACTCCCATGGCCTGTGTTGAGGCACTATCAGCTTTGAAGTCTCTCCTTCTGTAACAGAAGGCTTTTCAAGAGAGAGGGAGAAGTATGTACTTCAAAGGAAGCGGAACCCCAAAATAAAACTTTAAAGATCCAGAATCTAAATTACCTTTGGTGTCTGGAAATGGATGATAAGAAGGGAAGATTGAGACTACAAAAATGGTAATCTGCCAAGCAGCCAGATAGGCTGTGAGAGGGAGGAAGATCTGCAAGACTTATACTTGTGATCAGGACTGGGGGACAAAACCTGCTAGTCTTGGTGCTGCGTGAGGGGGTATCATCTAGGGAAAACAAGACCACTTGCTTTAGAGCTTGTTGCACCAGCACCTGCCTGTCTGCCAAGACCAGTGTGCCCTGTGAGGAAGAGGAGAGCATGGGAGAGAGTGAGCGAGGTCTAGTAGGGAGCCCCGTTGACTGGACTCCCAGTGCAAGGTGTGAGGAGACAGCTGCAGCACCAATCTGGTGTTGCCCATGTGCAAACTTGAGTCTGTGATCCCTGTATGCCTGAAAAGGGCAACTAATGAAGACAGTCATGTGAAAATTGCTGTGTTCTAAGGGGGGAAGTCAGCGAGGCACAGTTGTGGCAATCGTGTGAGCCAGAATGGGTAGCTGTGGAAAAGACTACTGTGCCTGAAAGGCCAAGCCATGTGAGGCAGTGGCATGACAACCTCATATACTTGAGAGGCGGCCAGGAATAACTGTGCCATGTCGGCGTGGCAGAAGCACATGAACTGTGAGTAGCGGTGACCCGAAGGTCAATAGAAGCAATGAGTTCTGCATCTGACCTGACCCAGTAGATAGTGTTAGGGTGCCATGGACGCATTGCCATCTCAATGGGATAGAGATCCAAAGTATTGGAATTAACTCCCCTTCCCCGTGGAAGCATTCACACTTACCATGCAGGAGGAGCCCAGAACCACCTCTGATCACTGCTGTGCATAACTGCATAGGCTCACAGGACAGCCTGTACCTGCAGAGTGCTCCAGTGATGATTGTGTGCTCCTGGCTCACCTGAGTAGGACATGAGCTTTGGAGAGTGTCCGTGGACGGGGCACCTTCCAAGATGCTGAACACTGCTTCTCTACACAAGTGGGTAAGACTTGTGACAGGCCTACCGTAACCCAGGGGACTCGCTGCTAAGTGAACTGTGGATCTCAGACACTTTAGACTGTATTGAAGAGTCAGAGTGGACACTTGTTTTCAAGTCCTACTAATGAGCAGTCCCTGGATGTGGCCACCAGTGAATGGGGAATAACCCAATCACATCAGGAGGAACACGTGGGACAGGAACTTACCAATTAAACACTAGAGGCATGTTTTCAAGGGGGAAATGCCATAGATTTCCTTCTGAATGTGCGGAGTTCGAAATAAAATACTTCTTTTTGTTATAAAAAAAAAAGTATTTTGACGGGCATTGAATTTTTGCTGCTGTTGTGCCCTCTGAGTTATGAGCCATGTTTACTAATCTGTATCCACACCTCCGCAACCCCGAAGGAGCCTTATACTGCTTGTTTACGTGTACCACTGAGAGTCAAGTGAAGAAGGGGTACTTATCTCAGTTGCCCATGAGCCATAGTAGGCCGGTCTCATGGACATTAGAAGTAAAAGGCCTCAACCTCCAGGTTTAAGCCCATTAGCCCCTGTGTGGCCTGTAGCACTTAGAAAGGGGTTCTGACAGGTGCTTTCTTTTTTGTTTTTTGAATGACAGTCATTGCACACGTTTATGCTGGCATAATCTCTACAAATGTGACAGCAGAAGGACCCTTTTGACTTCTTCTCCTTTCACTGTGTGCAGTGGTTGGTGGCACATTTCAGTCCCTCAGACCCTTATCACAACAGAAGAGGTACCATGAAAACAGGAGACTCTACCCATTCCACTGGTATCTTACCCTAGTGGATTCCTGCTTCAGAATCAAGGCAGGAAGGTGATCCCTAAGCACGTATCCATTCACTAGGCACCAGTGAGTTTGTATAAGAGGGCATTGGGCCACCCAGTTATGGCCAATTACTTGCCTTCCTGACCACAAATCCACACAGACTTTTCAACACCCCCCTTGAGTTGGGCAGATTGTGAAGAGCACAAATTCTGCTGATCCTAGGAGGCAGAAAGCAGCACTATTTAGCAGGGGTATTTCCTTTTATTGTCAAAAGATGTGAGAGTAAACCTGCCTTGGCATACAGCTCTGACATCCAACCAGTGCCATAGACAATCTTTCTGCCCCCATAGGGGGAACAATTAAGCGTTTATCCCCAATATGGCTAATTGGGAAAAGGATTGGGAAAATGATTTCGGATGTGTCCACCCCAGGGTTCCAGAAAGGCTACAATACATCAAGGGGGGCATACATTAAAAACGTAATTTGGTGGGTGGCTAGTGCATACTAATACTGGGACTCCCCCCACAAACTCCTGGTCCGAGGCAATTTTTCAGTACCCCTGGGGGGAGGGATTGGCCCTTTTTCTGAATTCTGCTTGCTGGGGAGGGGGAAACCCCACTAGAGGCTAAGGGAAGAAATTGCCACAGGGTAGGAGAAAGCTAATAGACACCAGGGAAAGATTTTTTTTAAGTAAAGGGTTTGGGGGCTGGCCCTTCCTGGCATTGGGCTTCCATAAGCTGGTGACCTATGCCAGTCTTTCTGCCCTGATGGAGCCCAGAACCCGAATACTACAACTACCCCATGACAGGTGAGATTAAAACTTAATTTCTTTGGTCATTGAGTACACATATAGGCCAGCAGAACATGGATAAACTCCTCAATTCTGTATCCCTGGGGGCAGAAAGATATCTGGTGCATGGGACTGGGTCCAGCGCCAAGACAGGCTCTGGTCGACACCATTTCATTTTGGACACTAGTCACTGGTGTGTAGTGGGCTATGTGTTCCCCTGGGGCAGAAAGACTGGACAAGATCACTACGCGCCACCATTCCATGGAGCAGAAACACTATGCGGCTCCCAGTGGTGGATATTGCACCCCAGTACAAGGAGAACCAAGATCTGCATTTCTTTGCTTTTCTCACTTTTTCACTACTCGCCTGGGAGGTTTCTGTCCCCGGCAGAAGGGACAAATGGTGGCTAAACCCTCCAGTATGCCAACCAAAGGAGGAAGAAATCCCTGTAGCCCACAATGACAAAACAAAATTGAAAAAATGTATGGGTGTAAGATGTCCGGACCTCAGGTTGCAGGTATGGGAAGTTTGGTTGGCTTGTTACCAATATACCCACCAGAGGGTGGCATCTATCTAGACCACCAGGAAAAAGAGTGAGAGTGGAATGGAGTTGGGTATCGATTTGTCTTGGTATTGAGCACAGGCACGAGACATTCTTTCTGTCTTCCAAGAAGGCTGAATAAGGTAACTACTGTCTCTCTTCTGGTCAAAACTACACCCATATAATTTACAATTTCTTCTCACATGATATACGAAATCGCTGGACTCTTAGCTCTGGGTCGACTGGCACCCAGGGAAAACTTCCAACCAGGTCCCTCATTAAACAATAGCGATCCAGGGGAATCCAGAGCGTTGTTATTTGTAAGGATACTTTTGTTTCTCATGTTCTACCCTATGCACATATGTTGTTTCAAAAATACACACCATTCACAGTATTTTTACCGAACACTGTCCTTGTCATATTTTGAAACCTCACTTACTGTAGACTATTCTTATTTCCCGTTGTATATTTGGTGTCTATGGTCCTGGTAACCATGACTGTAAAGGCAAAGTTTTTTTTTTTTGTTGTTGCTGGGAATGCACCTGTACTTTGGCATTATCCACAGTGAGTTACAATTTTTGGTAATAACGTAGATAATGTGGTTGTACGGCATGTGTGCTCCTGAGATTAACGCCGCTCTGCAAACTGATCTGGATTTGAGTTTAGCGGTTAACACTCACAAAGAAATGTAACTAAATTTAGTTAGAAGGTCAAGTTGTGTGCTAGTCAAGACCCGGTCCAGGTTGGGTGAGGATACTAATAAGGGACTCATTTACTTGCTGGATGTTTATAAAATGTTTGTATATATGATAATGTTGGTGCAGCACGCGTTTATTTACCAAGGCCAATGTATACAATAACAGGCATTTGTGCCAGTACACAAAATTATAGAGCCACACATTCCTGCAGTAGAATTGTTTCTGCTACAATTAAATCTGTAAAATATCACTATTTCATGGAATCGATTGTGAAGTGTCTCTCACATAGTAAGTAAAACTCAATTTCTGTCCCAGATGTTGTCATAGATGTGTAATGTGTAGTACAAAAGGAAAGTTGCTGATAAACTGTACAGCCGTTCTTTCCCTATATAAATAATAAGAGTCAACCCTTGGCTACTGCTTTGAACTTGTGAGATACGTATTTTGCATGCAATAATAAAATGCTTTAGAATCCTGGAATTTTGAGAACCCATTGATGACAATGAAGTAGGAAGGGGCAATAAACATTGGTATAGGCCTGCCGCTTTCAACATTACAATGTCATAAAAGTCAAAAAAGGCAACTGCTGGCACTCCCTTGCCCCTTCCTGTATTTCCAGGATTGTGGACTGGGCAAAGGAAAGAGGGATGCATACAGAAGTCTTCCCAACTTCGGAAGCTCTCATTGTCACTGGAGCCTCAGGATGAGAGACAAGTGAATTGTACTCTACTCCTGGGTCTCCTACAAAGTGTGGTGATGGCACAGGGCATATGCAAGTTAATCATGCAAGTACAGTGAGAAAGTATAACATAACAAGTAAAAATGCAAGTTTTTGGGCTGTCTGTCTGCTAATGACATACCAAAAATAATGGCATCAATTAATTATAACTTGCATCCTTGCCATGCACTGTTCTGTTGCAAAAGATGTGGTTATAATATCAATGACGCCTTGGAAGATGTCATGAATGATGAACTAGTTGGGGTAATTAGCTGTGCTTGGTGAGGAACTGAGTTATAGTTACTTTACTGCACAAGTTATAGTTACTTGAAATAACTATAGCAGCTGAATTTATATGGTTTTGTGCGTGTAAATTTAGAACCTACCTGGATTTTTCAGTCAATTTCAATGGTTTTCCTAACGCAGCAGGCCAACCTCCTGCATGCATCCAGCCGTAATACTATAGCCAGGCCCTGCAGCCACCTCTCTGTAGGCATCCAACCCCGCACCACGGACAACCTTTGGGGCAAGAGCCAGGTGCCAACCAACATAAGCACCCTAATAGGAGATGATCTGTTTTTCTGTGAAAGGAGCATTAGTGCCAGATTGCATCTTGACCTACTTATTTATCCAATAATAGGCTACAGTTTTACATAAAATATCTGACCAACTGTAGTACTTTCTACTGGCTAGTTAGTAAATGCTACCTAATTTGATAAATATATAGTGCATATTCCACAATAAATCTGCATAAAGATCCCTGAGATAATGTCTCTAGTGACCTTGTGTGTCTGTAATTTCGGCAATGTGATTGCTCCTCGAGCGTCTTCAGAAATCTGAAATACCATGAATCCTGATATAGAGAAGAGGACATGACTACAAACAGTATAAAACAAGGGTACTGTCTCTTAGTTATATTTAGTAAGTGCTTCTTTGTTTGTTAGAGATGTGCTCATATTTCTCTTCATCAAGAAAGCATCTCTAAAATTTACAGGGAACGCGCTCTAGGGGCTTTTTCATAAGCTGTCCATCATCCTAGAAAAACGCAGGAAGAAGTTCCATACCACTAATGTATATGTGGTGGGGCCCGCAGGGAGGGCTTTAAACCTTTTCTCCCTCACAGGAGACTGCAGGGGGAGCCTCAAGGCCCCTGCAGTCCATGCCGGCTTACAGTGTCCAGCGGGAGCAGGCATTGCTCCTACACACAGGGGGCAGCTTAAAAAAGCAAGCAGGAAAACAGATGAGAAGTACGCTCCCAGCAAGCGGAAGCATTTTTCCATCTCCCGCCTGGTGAAAGTGAACTTACAGATTGCTCTTGCTTGGTCAAAGCCCCCAATAAGTGACAGCAAACTGCTTTCTCCTGAGGATGGGCACCTCAGGAGATAGGGGGGACGACCCTGAGGGGTTGCGGATGCCATGGCCATTAATGCCTCCAGGATGGGGGCTGCGACGCCCTCCTTTAGTCTGCATGAGCTGGCCCTGGGGAGGTGGTGATCCCCGGGACCGCATATGACCGGGAAGGGGGCCACGAGGCCCCCCCACTTTTATGTGCATTTCATAAACCCAGTTTGTGGTGGTCCCCTGTGTCCAGGGGGCCCGTGCGGTCACTTCCAAATAGTTAAATTAAGACCCAGGGAGGTGGTGGTCACTGAGGCCCTAAGGAGCCACAGGAAGGGGGGGGCACACTGACCCCTTCCAATATGTTAAAAAAGCTTCAGGGAGATTGTAGTCTCTGGGGTCCAAAAGAGCCTTAGAAATGGGGCAGCATGAGCCCCTCTCCTTTTTTTTTACCCTACATGCCCCGGTACATGGCCCTGGAGACCACACTTGCTTTTTAAAATTATTTTCAATAGATTCACAGATCATCTGTAATTTTTGCCAAAAAATTTTAAAAATGCTTTTTTGCCCTGACAGGGTCCCTGGAGACCACAACACCAAGGCTAGGGGATCAGGGTATTCCTACCCTGCCCCTTTTCTTTTTTTATACTTTTATTTGGGGCTCGGCTGAGTCCGAGTCTCACGATGGCTGCTAACACTTCCTGGTTGAAGTGCTGGCAGCCAATCAGATCTCAGCATTAGATCTCTGGAACCCACAGAGCCTCTGTGTCCCTTGATATACAAATTTCATTTTCCTTTATGTACTAAAACTATTGAATGGATTTACACTGCATAACAAAAAGGGCTCTTCCTGGACCAAGAGCTACCTTTCTGCCAAATTTGGTGTAATTCCGTCCACTGGTTTGGGCTGTAGTTGTGTCCAAAAATCCCTATGGAAATTGGATGGGGGGAAAAGTATTTTGCCACCCCCCTTTTTCTCAACCCCTGCTTGACAAATCTTCTCCGATCTTTTAACACAGCAGCTGAACCGACTGTAGTACTAATTTTGAAAAGTTTGTGAAGATTTGTCAAAGAAGGTCAAAGTTATTGGCAACACAAAAAACGCTTTTCTATGGAAATTAGGACCTAACTATTACTACCTACTGGCAACAGCCTGTAACTAGTATTAAAATATATATATATACATATATCTATTACAACATGATATCCTCGTAAATCAAAGGAAATGCTCAGACACTTTTGAAATTGTGTGCATTCTTTACTAAAGTGATACATCCTTCACGGATAGGATGGCTGTGAAATTTACATATTAAATAAAAAAAATTCATAGAGACATAAACAATGGACTAACAAAATAGTATTCACATCTTGCATCGTAAAACGGCCGCCATGTAGGAATATCAACCCATCAGTGTCACTGCTGTTTACCTATATGTATATCCACTACGAGATTTATAGAAGCAGCTGCGTGGTACTAAATCTATTGCGTGGTCACTTTCAAAATATTTTTTACATACCGCTGGGTACCAATACATTTGAACCCACCGTGATGCACATCAAATACATATTTGCACCAGTGTTCCATCTGGTGCAATTGCATCTGTTAGAAATGGGGTTTTTGGTTGGCAGTCAGGTTGCCCTTTGTCCAAGCAAGAACCCTCACTCTAGTCAGGGTAAGTCACACACAATCCAAAATCAGCCTGTGCTCACCCTCCGGTAGCTTGGCACGAGCAGTCAGGCTTAACTTAGAAGGCAATGTGTAAAGCATTTGTGCAATAATTCATACAACACCATAGCATAACACCACAAAAATACACCACACAGTGTTTAGAAAAATATATAATATTTATCTGGGTATCTTCAGGTCAAAACGATCAAAGTTGCAATACGAATTTGTAAAGATATCACTGAAAAGTGATAGAAAGTGTCTTAAGTCTTTAGAAAGTAAACAAAGTCTCTTTCAAACACAAAGTACCTGGTTTCTGGTGGAAAATCTCCTCAGAGGGCCACAGGAGAAGAGGTGCGTGGAAAAAGGGTGTGTGCGTCGATTTCTCCCCAGCACACACGGACTTGCGTCGTTATTTTCCACGCGGGGAAGTCGGGCGTCGTTTTCCGGCACGCGGACAGTCTCTTTCTGTGGATCGCGGTGATTACCAGATGTCCCGGGTCTGTGCGTGGATTTTCCTGCTTGTTTTCCGGCTGCGCGTCGTTCTGCGGGGCTGCGCGTCGAAGTTTCGATCTCACGGCAGGCGTCACGTCGATTTCTCCTGCGGAGTCGGGCGGCGTTGTCCTTGCGAGGCCGTGCATCAAAGTTTTGATCTCACGGCAGGCATTGCGTCGATTTCTCCTGCAGAGTCGGGCGGCGTTGTCCTTGCGAGGCTGTGCGTCAAAGTTTTGATCTCACGGCAGGCGTCGCGTCGATTTCTCCCGGGAAGTCGGGCGGCGTTGTCCTTGCGAGGCCGTGCGTCAAAGTTTCGGTCGTCCCGAAGGCGTCGTGTTGATCAGTGTCGGTGTGCGGCGTTTTTCTTGCCGCGGAACAAGCGGTGCGTCGAAAAGTTCGGCGCACGGAGCGTCCAAGAGGAAGAGTGAAGTCTTTTTGGTCCTGAGACTTCAGGGAACAGGAGGCAAGCTCTATCCAAGCCCTTGGAGAGCACTTTTACAGCCAGGCAAGAGTTCAGCAGGGCAGCAGGCCAACAGCCAGGCAGCAGTCCTTTGTAGAAAAGCAGACAGGTGAGTCCTTTGAGCAGCCAGGCAGTTCTTCTTGGCAGGATGTAGTTTCTTCTCCAGCAAGTGTCTGATGAGGTAGGGCAGAGGCTCTGTTTTATACCCAAATGTGCCTTTGAAGTGGGGGAGACTTCAAAGAGTGGCTAAGAAGTGCACCAGGTCCCCTTTCAGTTCAATCCTGTCTGCCAGGGTCCCAGTAGGGGGTGTGGCAGTCCTTTGTGTGAGAGCAGGCCCTCCACCCTCTCAGCCCAGGAAGACCCATTCAAAATGCAGATGTATGCAAGTGAGGCTGAGTACCCTGTGTTTGGGGTGTGTCTGAGTGAATGCACAAGGAGCTGTCAACCAAGCCCAGCCAGACGTGGATTGTAAGGCACAGAAGGATTTAAGTGCAAAGAAATGCTCACTTTCTAAAAGTGGCATTTCTAGAATTGTAATATTAAATCCGACTTCACCAGTCAGCAGGATTTTGTATTACCATTCTGGCCATACTAAATATGACCTTCCTGCTCCGTTCAGATCAGCAGCTGCCACTTCAACAGTGTATGAGGGCAGCCCCAATGTTAGCCTATGAAGGGAGCAGGCCTCACAGAAGTAAAAAAACGAATTTAGGAGTTTTACACTACCAGGACATATAACTACACAGGTACATGTCCTGCCTTTTATCTACACAGCACCCTGCTCTAGGGGTTACCTAGGGCACACATTAAGGGTGACTTATATGTAGAAAAAGGGGAGTTCTAGGCTTGGCAAGTACTCTTAAATGCCAAGTCGAGGTGGCAGTGAAACTGCACACACAGGCCTTGCAATGGCAGGCCTGAGACAAGGAAAAGGGGCTACTTAAGTGGGTGGCACAACCAGTGCTGCTGGCCCACTAGTAGCATTTAATTTACCAGCCCTATGCACATAAAGTGCACCTTACTAGGGACTTATAAGTAAATGAATAGTCCAATCAGGTATGATTCAAGGTTACCATGTTTTAAGGGAGAGAGCATATGCACTTTAGCACTGGTTAGCAGTGGTAAAGCGCGCAGAGTCTAAAAACCAGCAAAAATGAGGTCAGAAAAAGAAAAGGAGGAAGGCAAAAAGTTTGGGGATGACCCTGTCAAAAAGCCAGGTCCAACAGTATCCTATCGTGAATATCAGATATCAAATAAATTTCACTATTTACTCTAGATAGTCTGAAATGCGATGTATTGAACATACTGCCTAAATGGACTTAATATATGTACATTTTTCATTTTGTCCATTTCAAATCACTTTCCATCATGAAATTGTATTGTCTAATTCTCTTACTAGATGTCAGTACATATCGGGACATCAATACATAATATCACCCAATATGACATATTAATACGTGACCTCACTCCAATTTCCAATCAGTAAAACTACTAGTCAAATACGATTTCAAAATTAAAGCATCAGTATGTTTTTCTGACTACTCTCAATCCTAGTTTATTAGACACACCGCCCAAGTGGGCTAATTCATAGACATCATTTCATTGTGCCCATGTGGAACTGCTTCCCATCATGCTATTATATCATCTGACCCCATATAATATATCAATACATATACACAAATATGTAAAACACTATAATTTAGGTGTTGAAATATGATAAAAACTTACATTTAAAAAACAAAAAATGTTCAGTTTCCTTAGATAATACTTGTGCCCTCACAAGTACTGCTTGTGACCTCACATGTTCCATCATCACATACAGAAGGGATGTTGTATAAGCCCTGGAGGCAAGTGTAGTTATGCATGTTGAAAGTTATATGGTGCAATTCTTACAAATCACTAAAGTGTTTGGTGCAAATAGTACTGTTAAACAAGGAAAGGGTAAACCCATATGATGCAGTTTGCAGATGTATGTTTTAAACTAGGTTATGGAGTAAAGCCAAAAACCTATGAGCATGTTGATAATAAATATTCACCAGTGGGAATGTGGGCATGTGTCAGTGTTAAAAACTCATAAAATAGAGATATAGATAATGCATGGCAAGGACCCAAGTTATAGTAACCTTAATACACTATAACTGGAGATCTTCAGTGTTAGTTGTTGAAATAAGATACAATGATTAAAAACACCTATCTATAACAGCACATGTTTTGTATATCTTCTGTGAATTTCCAGGTTTAGATTTTTACAATAAGCTAATGTGTTATTACCATATGTAAAAATAACATTACTTTAACATACGTTTTTACTGAATTTCAGAGTTTTTTTTTTTTTTTTTTAACATAAGTGAAGTCCTTATGACCGGTACTCACTTTGAAGTCACTTTAACATTTGTTTTTTCAGTGGATTTCTATTTTTAAAAAAATACATATTCACCCTACTCCCCTTCTGCCCAGTCCCTGTTCCCAACCCACCACACATGGCCAACACACTGGCTGTTTTTCAGAAGGGGGACATACTGCGCTGCAGAATCTGTCTTCCACCTGGTGCTGCACCCAACCCCCCCACAGATATCCAACTGCCCCACAGTGCACTGCTAAACAGGATCACCCCGACCCCCACTGCGCATGGCCTCTGTCGCATACATACACCTCCCAGCAACTCAAAGTCGCCCAACCAATATTTAATTTTTTTCTTTAATTTTTCACAAGCACTTTTGTACTTCACAGGTGTGCCGCACTTAATTCCGTTGGAGTACCAATACATCAGCAACTTTTGTTATTAGCCCTTATTGCCAATAACTGTCACAAAGTCCTTACTCTGCTCCCTTGCACATTATTTTTAAAATATTTCTATGTTACGGGGTGCAAGAACATTTTCTTTTCACTTGTGCTCAGCCAATCAGATTGCTCCTTATGACAGAACTCTTCCCCGTTGTACTGAAATGGCCAACAGGAGAAAAAGTTGCCTCAACCAACCAGAGGGCACTATTTGAAAAAATACATTAAAGTTGCTTTGTCACAAGACCATTTTTCTAGATATATTCATATTTTAACTCCTTCAAGCACCTTTTTATGCACAAATTGATCAAAAAGGGCTGACTTGATTTACACTAAAATACAAAATGCATGTTTTCTGAGTAAAGTTCTAACGTTTTTCCTTATTTAGTGCAATTATGCACAAGTAATTTTTTCTGTATGGGCAAAGTTTCATATGGAAATTAACATGCGGGAGAAGCAGTGTTTTGTGGGGCACGTTATAGTAAGTTTGCTGAATTATAACTGGCCTTCTTCAGTTTTTCTGTTTTTTTTAACGTTAGTTCTTGTATAATTTCAGCAAGTCACTCTAACCTCCTTTGGTTTCTTCAGTGAATTTCATTTTTTAAAAATCATAATCACAATTCGCTCAATCCCAAACCCTTTGCAACTGCCCAACCCACACTGTGCAAAGCTATGTGCAAAGAGGGTTGGCAACAGGTCTAGGTCTCAGGTCTCATGCCCTGTGGCCAACCAACCACTTATACCGAAACCTCTCTGCACACTGCCTTTGGCCTTTCACAGTGGGGTTTGGCCACACCTACACCCAACCCTCAACAGGCGGTCAGTTCAAACTCTCTGGTCATACGTAGTGTGGGTTGGTGAGTGTGTCTGCATCCAATGCTTTGCAGAAGTCCCATATGAGCACCAACCACCACTGTGCACAAAGTTTGTCTACCAATGTTTTTACTATTTTAAAATTAGTGAGTGGTTAAGTGACTGAGAAAATGGGTAAGGTAAATGAAGAGACATGTAAAGGGGATGGTGTACATAAGCAGATATCTGCCTCTATAACTATTTATACCCTCTTAAAAAGATATTATGACTCACATTACTAAAACCCACATCTCTTTCCACATTTTTGACCTTCTGGTTCCATACCTACATTAACACCTCAATGCTCATTTACTTCAGATTGATCCATTAGGAAAAGCTTTAAATTTAACAGCTACTATTCATACAAAACGGCATCCAGGAGTGCCTTACTTTTCTCTTGAGTACAATAATAGGTGTACTTTAGATTTCTGTGATGAAGCTGCAGTTAATCCCTAGGGAGTTGATGGACAGAATGCTGCTGGTATTGGAATTGCATGTTTCACTGTGCAGGCCAGAACGTTTTACTGACATGGATGAGTTTGATATTTGAGAACTCATTGAAAATTTCAGATTTTAGCTTTATGGAGCACTAACCATAATTTGTACGAAAAAAATGAAACCCCACATTTCTTCATTTTTACTGCAGCATCTTCTGTAGGAAATGCTTTCAGTTTAATTGCTTCAATTCCCTCAAGATGATGTCATGTATGCCATACTTTTCTAATAAATACAAGACATTAGCGTTCTTGGTTTTCATTAGAACACTGCGGTGAAGCTGCAGTAGAACAATGGGGAATCAGCTGACTGCTGGTGTTAGAACTCCATAGTTCACTTAGTATACCACACTTTCTTGTGTCATTGATGTAGAAGATATTTTAAATTTTATAGGAAATGTGTCCTTATTTAAGCTTTCCAGAAAACTAACCATAATTTCTAAAAACACAAAGAAATCCCTCATTTTATTCATTTATTTCAGTATCCTTGGTAGGAAATGTTCTCACTGCTACAGCTTTGATTTCATCAAGAAAGCATTCCGGTTTGTCACAATTTTCTCATAAACACAGAATGTTATAGCACTGGTTGTTCATTGGAACCCACTTTGAAGCTGCACTAGAAACCTGGGAAATCAACTAACAGGCTCTTGTTGCTGTTGACTGTGCATGTCGTACACAGAATGCCAGACTTTGGTCTTGATTAGCTGAGGAACGTAGTTTGATCCTATAGAAACTGAGTTCTTCAGTTTCAGGAGCAGCCTTCCATGACCTTTCTGAGAAACTCATTGGTGAAAACTGTTTTCTCTCACGACATGGTTCATTAAATCGCAGCAGAGGATCAGCATGTTTCACAGCATAGTAATATCACATTTGAACACAATACAGTTCCTGAAATTAGCATGGTATTGCCAACAAGCGTTTTACATTCTCACTACGTTCCCCTTTGTGATCCTCAAAAACAGGCTTTCACTACAATGCATTTCAGTGATGACCATGTTCTCAAGTCCGGTAATGGCCCAATATGTTGTCCATAAGGCGGCAACAGTTAAAGGGGGTCCCTCTCTGGGACCCGCAAGATGCTCCTGGATATCAGGGGGTGCTCATCCTGCGTCTTATAGTTGTTTTTAATTTATTTTCAGGGTGCCAAGACCATGTCCCTGAGTCTTCCACTATATATTTTTTATTTTGTGGCCAACCAACCAAAGTTGGCCAAAGTTGGCCAATCTTTATTAAATTGACCAACCAGAACCAATCAGGCCTTTACGACAGTGGAGACCCCATCCCCCAGCACCTAATGGAGTGCATTTGTTTCCAGCACTACCCCCACCTGACAGGAGCAAGTGTTATTCACACCTCCTGCAGGTATGAGCAATCTGAGTTTCCCTGTCCAAAACAAAACCCAAATATCTGTTTTCATCTGGCAGGAGCATTTTTGAAGCTCCTGCTAGGTGGGAACAGATAAGTGTCCCAGCCTGTGCTTTTGTTGGGAGGCAATCAGTGTTCTAGGGATGGACTCCCCGACACACCACACAGGAGAAGGCCCAGGGGAGTTGGGTCCCTGGGGCCTCAAGAGGGTTGGGAAGAGGGGCAGCCTGTTCCTTCGCCTTACTACTTATAACAAACTTAAGGCCATGATCAGCTTAGGGAGAGGGATGCACGTTCCTGCCAATTTAACATTTATGTTTGGACCCAGGGATAGGGTCTCTGGGACTGTGACTGGCTTGGAGAGGAAGCCCTGTGCACGCCCCCTCCCAAATAATGTAACAAGTTGACTCCTGGGCCGTGGCCCACCCTGGGGTCACATTTTTTTTTCAAAAGAATGGCAGCACCATTTTTAGTTTTCAATATGCCATGGGAGTTCGGAAGGAACATTAGTTTTTTTGTGCTCCGAAGTAGGGAGGCAGTTTACCCCTACCCAGCCTCCTTATACCTTTTTAAAAAATATTTCAGGACAGGAGTTTAAGTAACTGAGTCCTGCAATGGCTGCCACAATGTATTTGTTCATTTTATGGCCAGCCAATCAGAGCGCTCACTCCTCCAGGACCAGGACAGCCGAGGGAAAAAGACCCCTCTTGTTCTGAAAGTTGAGATTACGGGATTCTCATGAGAGTCCCTTGAACACAACCATCCCGATATACAACTATTTCAGTACCTTAATAGCTCCTAAAATACTGAACAGATTTACACCAAAAAAGTGCAAAAAGCAACCATTATGGACCAAAACTCTAGCTTCTTGCCAAATATGGTGCAGTTCCATTCATTCATTTTGACTGCAGCTCCCTTAAAAAGAAAAGTCTATATAAAATGCATGGGTGAATTTGGTTTTTAGACCATCCCTATTTTCTCAGCTCCCACTTGACAGATCCACTCCAAACCTTCCAGGAAGCAGCTGAGGGGAATGAACATTTTTAATGGAATGTTTTACAAAGAGTTGCCAAACTGTGCCAAACCTATTCGGAAACCAAAAAATGCTTTTCCTATGAAAACACAGATCTATCTATAACTACCCACTGTTGACCGCCAACTGTTTAAAAAAAAAAAAAGAAAAACGATCTATCTATATATATATATATATATATATACACACACACACATATATATATATATATATATATATATATATAATAATGTATGTATGTACTTTAATTATCACAACATAATAACTTGGGTTGTATTTTAATGATCCCAAAACAATAACTCGAGTTTCATCTTTATTAGAACTGTCATAGGCGGTCTGCACCAACCTAATGCAGACCCCCATTTCAGGCTGCGTGACAAGGAGCTCCAAAAATGTACAAAATAACATGGCACACATGTGTCCCATATCCCCTAAAATACTGCTTGTAATATCCATATGTGTTACCCAACAAAATGATGGCCTCTCTAAACCTAGGGAAATTTGTTATCAAACATCTCGTATTAATAAACCCTCACTGATTCCACTGGCTTGGAGCCAACCCTGACGGCCTGTCTGCTGCACCTGATCCTCAAGGAACAACTGACCTGTTACTGCTGCCTCCAACAAACAGAAAGAGCTGCCAGTGCTTTAAAAATTGCCATGAGGAATTCCCTTGGAGTAGGGGAGCTGCATCTGCAGGAACCCAAGAGAGACCTGAGAGGACCAGGACTGCCAAAAACCTGATGCTGGACATCACTACAGCACCCAAGCTGCCTAGCCAATGTTGAAGTGGCCAATGGTGTCAGCGTGGTCCCTCGACCCTTCAGAAGAGAAGCCGATCCTGTGCTCGCCCACTGTGGACTTAATGACAGCATCTGAAGACTGTTTCTGCAGACCCACCTGCAAACTAAAGTGACCAGGAGGCAAAACCTCAATGTCCTAGGACACCTCTGCACCTGTCCACCCTGAACCCAGAAGTGGAGAACCAAGGGTGTCCCCACATCTCCCCACCTTGTGAGACCTAACCCCACTTGTTGGATGGGTTGGACTGCACCCCAGTCTATACCTGCAGAGTGTTTCTGCGGGCCCCCTGTAACTGTGAGGAAATCCAGTGCTCGTCCTGCTGCCGGAAGACACCCCTGCATCCGCACTATACACCCCGAGGAGGAGTAGACCGACAGTGTCCCCACATGCCCAACGACCTCAAGGGTTGAGCCCCCCTGTTGGTTCCCCTGGACTGTCCTTCCAGTCCATCCCTGCAGTGACTTAGTAACCGGATGATCCCATAAACTTAAATGGGACACCCAACACTGTCACACACCTCTGCACCAGAGCTCCCCATGGTGACCTGTTGGTGTGGCCTTGGACTTTGCCCCAAAACCCTCTTATGTCCAGGAGACTGGTCCCATAAGTTGTTGCACTCTGCCTGGATTGCCGTCTTTGTTTTCCTCCATTGGATTGCACTGCAGCTTCCTGAAAATGGACTGTGTCGACTTTTGAAAAATATAAAAATTCATACCTCAGAAAGAACTCACCTATTTCTGATGATCTTGGTATCTAAATTAATTTAAAAGAATGCATTATTTTTACAAATTGGTGTTGAATTTCTTTGTTTTGTGTGTATCTCACTTACTGTATGGGTGTGTGCCTTACATGCTTATCACACCCCTCTGATATGCCTAACCGCTTGACCACACTGCCCGGAAAGAGCATTTGGAATGTAATTTGTGCCTCTGTGATACCTATGGGGATTTCTTGGACTCTTTGCACAGCGTACCTCATTTTGGTCCACTATATAAAGAGCCAGCTTCCTACAGGTTGCCTCTAATTGCTTTTACTTTCCTCATACTCAATCAAAATAAAAAAGGTGCAACATGTTCTGTCAGATGACTGTGGTTCAGGCCTTTTTTCTTTCGCTCCTACACTATGGGAACTATCTGTATTAAGATACCCATCTCTAAGTTATCAAACAACCTTAATGTTTCAGAATGCTGCAGCCTTCCTACTGTTTTGTCTCTTTTGCTACTTCTTGTTTCTTCTCGCCTATTGAAGATTAATTGTCTCTCCGTAGGCAAGGGTATTAGACTCAATGCCCTCTGCTTTTGTTGTTGAGATTTTTATAGCACTAGCCATACTTACATTCACTATAAACTTAAGATATTGACTCCAAGAGGCTGTCTAAGTTCTTCCACAGCTAATCATTTCTAACTCCCAAAGATCTTCACGTTGAGAGTTGAAGGGCAAGCTTCCCCTCACTTTGAACCCAAGTTTTGGAACGTGATTAGTCTTAATTGTCAGAAGAAAAATGGAAATGGAAAATGTTCTATTTTTGGATAACTCTGCTGGTTTCCTACTGTCTTCATTCAGCTTAGTGACAGGTTCCTTTGGGGAGACAGTGCCGTATACAAAACCCCAATCAATGAAACACAGTCCATACCTTTGGCTCTGACATTGATCAGTGGGTCTTTTGAGTTCTAGAAGTGGCGCCTGTTTGGGTTTGTTTTTTGATTGGCAATGGATGGATAACCATTAGCCTTTAAGAGGACACATTATCAGAGGCTTGGTCGTTCATGGGTTTCACCCAGATTAACAACAATATGTGAGTAGGGCTCTGTAATAAAGAGGAGCGAAAAGTTGTTTTTGTCTGAAATTCATGGCAGAGAAGTGATCTCAAACTTCTAGCAGCTCTAGTAAAAGTTAAGATATAAGACCATCATGGAACAGTTTGGGAAGGCCTTACATAGAGTTATGCTACATTAACAATAGATTTACAAACATCTTTGGGTCGGACTAAGAGCTATGAACCTCACTTGTGCTCATCAGAAGGTCATTTTTGGGAGATATCACAACCACACTGCGGGTACCAAACCCAGTCAGATCCTCCAGTTCACTGTGGGAGAACCTAGAAACTAAGCTTCTAGATATTGGGTTTCCCATGAGAAGTGGTTTAGAGAGAAACATTCTAGCAATGACGTCCTCAAATTTTTGATTGTGGGGAAAGGGGGTCACATGATACGGGTATATCCACAAAAGCAGTGACTAGACTTAGTAGGAGCTTATTTCAGAGGGAACAGACCATTCTCTCACACACATATACCTATGAACCTAGTGTCAATGGCCACAAAACAAGGAGCATGGTGGGTAATGGCTGTCTCCAAACAGTTACAAATTTGGAGATATGCCGTCATACTGTTGATGTGGATGAAAACTGGTTGAAACTGCCATTCCCCAGAGCAACTTTTCAGCATATTGGTGTAGAAGTATTTGGACAGATTATGCTATTAGAAAGGGAGCATGGTAAAATACTGAAGTAGGTGGGTGTTATCATAGAATAGACAAAACCCATTCCACTGCTGTTAACTGGACATATAGGTCAGGTTTTAATGTTATTTTTGCCAGGACTGTCCCTAACAAGAGTTATAAAGGACCAGAAAACCAATTTTCTCTCTCTGTATTCATGATTAAGCTATTTCATACCTCTGTTTATCTTACTCAGACCAATATACGTGTAAATTGCAACAATTAGACCAAGAAGAATATAATCTGCAATGCTGTAGTACCTCAGTGAAAATAATGGTACAAAGTACTGCCATTTATACTGTTCATCCTCAGGTGCACATCCTAAACAGCTACAGGATTCAACCCTTTTGAATTTGTATTTCGATGACATTTGAAAAAACATCAGAACAAAGGTACTCTAGTGGAGTACATATTAAAGCCAGGAAGCTACTTAATAGCTATCAGAGAGATGGCTTCCTGTCATCTGAAGAACACCCAAGAGGTAAAACATTCTAGGTAGCCAAATGGAAAGCATCTAACAATGTGACAATTTTTTTGTTCTGTTAATCATTTTTGAAAACAAAAAGAATTTGAAGTCTGTTTTTCACAAATCCTGGACAAGGTCAGAGGGTAGAGAACTTCATAAATACTACACCCAAAGTGGTTGCTCATCAACATCCCTACAGAGTTCCTGAAGCTCAATGAAATACACTGCAGGACAGAATCAAATACATGTTGGAAAAGGAAAATAATATTGTCACTGGAATTCTGCAATAGTTTTTGTGTCAAAAACAGATAGAGCTGAATCAGCACAGATTTAAGTGATTGAATTTCATCTCATCTTTCGACACATACATGCCCAGAGTCAACAACATGGTGGAATAGTTAGAAAAGGTCAGATACGTCAATAAGATTGTTCCACCAAATCACAATTGGCAGATTCCCCTACATAAAGAATTGAGATGATAAAACAGTATTTTCTTCTTCTGGGGGTGTCTTCAACTTCACGGTACAACTTTATGGATTGAACAAAGTAATTGCAATAATTTAATATCTTATGGATACAATTATTTTACCAAATTTAGGATATGAAGTAGCTTACCCAGACTAAATAATTGCTTGCCACTCTAATTAGAAGTACTTCTGTGATATTTGCAAGCCATACTGGCCCGGGCAAACCCACCCAATGCACACTACCTTGCTCTGTGGTAAAATATTAAGGATCTACATTAAGTGATGGGTGTATGCACCTCCAAATAAACAAAATAGAGGCTCTCCTAAGTACACCACAAATTGCCAACAAGACACAAATACATGCGTTCTCTAGGCTTAGGGATTTACTAAAAGTTAATTCCACGTTTCTCTGACATCTCTAAGCCCATTACAGCTCTGCTAAAAAAGAGTCACCAATAATTTAGCTAGAAATTAAAAAGGTGACTACAGTTTTTAAACCCTAATTGTTGCCTTAATCAAAAACTCACTGTTTAAACATTCTGCTTTTGAGGAACCCTCTTTAATGTCATCTGATGCTAATGGAATGGGCAGTGCTTTCTCAAGACCGTCATAACAAATTACATTTGATGCTGCCACATAGGACACACTACTCCAACATTGAACATGAATGTCTTCTTAACCTTTGTTTTTTTCAGTAAATTTTTAGCATTTTTTAATGTAAAGTAAGATCTTAAGTGAATTTCATTTTTTTTAATGTAATGCAAGATCTTTTTTACCATACCTAACAAGAAAACCACTTTAAAAGAGAGAGAGAGATTGTATCAGCCTTGTGGTTACCTTATTGGCCCAATGATTAGTATTCCCCCTAGCTATATTATGTCAATCCATGTACTTATCTGTCCATACACCCTAGAAGGTTGCAGGGGCTACAATCTAAAAACGGTATTACAATATCTTTCCTAAAGGAATTCGTCCTCTTGTCTGTGCTCCTCCCAAATTTTCAACTATATTTGTACCCCTCTTCATGAGGACTTTCTACAGAAAGAAAAGGGCAAAGTCAGCATCAGGGGTTTTTGGAGGCATGGGACCAACAAGAGCAGGAGACCGGTATTGCATGTAAACAATAGAAAAGAATAGGGAGAAGGGAATCGTGTGATTTGAAGGGCTGGTATTCGACAGTTGGGGAAGAAAGATATCAAAGGTCCTTCTTAGTCAAGGCCATTAAGAAACCAATCAGTCAGAAGCTCAATGGGACAATGTGAGCTTCCATTGAAATTTAGAAAGCTCAGAAAGAGTAATCAGTTGCCCTTCAACTGCTTGGTTGTAAGGCTCCCTCCCTCATCGTTACCGTTCACTGTTTGCTCTTTGCCTGCACCTATGTTGATTTCCCCTTTCCATGCCTTGTTTCTTCCCTTCTGCACTGTCATACTTACTTGTATTTCTCACCCCTGTATCTACTGTCTTGTGGCAGCAGTTACTCTCTGAACTTACCTGGTTGGCTTGTTGTTTCAGTGCTTCTTCCAGTAACAGTCCTCTTTTTTGATAGCTGCACCACCTTGAATTATCTGTTCCTCAGTCCCCAGGCTCTATGAATTGCCAGAGGTTTATTGGTACTTTGGCCCATGCCAGCACTGCTTTCCTGGTAAGTCCTTGATTGGAATGTGGGTTGTACCTTAAGGTGATTCTGCTTTGTTTTTTTCTGTCTCCAATGTCCTTATATCTAGATGGTGCAAAGAGTACAAGTAGATGTGTCTGAAGAATCATCAATGCATGCAAAGCTTGTATTGACTCACAGAATACACTTCAGCATTTCTCCTACTCCTAACCCCATTTTCCATGAATCAAGAGTGTGTACTCTGAACTACTCACTCCGACCCCCATCACCATCTAAGTCCCGAGTCTTGGGTATTAGCATCCTAGTTCATCAAAAGTATCCTTTTAAGTCTCAAACCTCTCAGTGGAGTTGCTGTGCAGTCCTTTATTGCTTTACTGCACCCTACAACAATATCTCAGTCAGTGATGTGTTAGAAAGGCAAGCAAACAGACCCAACTTTGCTTCCCGTTTTCCTGCCAGATTTATTATGTGCAAGGCTGAATGGTCTTGCAATGCTAATTAATGCATGACGCTCTCCGAGCTGCAGAAAGAAGATTCCTCTCTGCTGTTTTTCTGGTATTTGTGTTTTCAACACAACGAACACCAACCCGCTGCTAAAATAACACAGCAATCTCACAGTCTGTTAGCAATTATCCTCATTCAAAGTATTATTTTTCAAGGCCCTAAACTCTGCATATAAACACTGTAAAAAGTCAGTGTGCCACATGTTTGTTGTGCAGTAAACATTAGCGCCTGCTGCCAGGGAAGGGGTGGGGCAGCTCCTGGGCAGTGGGGGGCAACTGAGAAAAAAACACCTGCTGCCTTGGTGTTCCTCCGCCTCAGTAAAATCTTCTCTTCTTCCTCCCCTCCCCACCCAATCCCGATGCTTCTCCTCTACTGTTACCCAGCATGAGAGAAGTGCCGTGATTGGCTTGAGGGGACTGAAATGCAGCTCAGGGAGGGAGTGGGAGACTGTTCTTGGTCTCCACCCGGCTGTGAAACACACCCGGGTGGAGAGTTCTAAGTGCACATGTCAGTTTGCCCAGCCTCAGACGGCTGGCCAGACTGACATGCACAATTAGAAGTGCACATACCACTCCTTCCTGTGCTGACACGGAAAATGCTGGCCCCGCATTTCAACAGCAGGGTGATGCTCCTCCACCATAGCGAAGGGACCACCTCTGGAAGTAAAGCCTCATACAGCATGTGTTTATCATTCATAAGAGCACTGTCACATATGTAAAAATCCCCTAGAAAGATGCATTCTTTCAAGAGCACAAGGCTTTCCCTAATTTGTGTTATACACTGTTAATGGATTTTTGCAATATATTGCGGAGAAACTAATGTGCTCTTTGTAAATTTCTGTAAAGAGTAGAGGAGAGAATCAAACCAAGAAAAAGATGATGAAGTATTTTTCTATATGCGACATGGCCTTTGAATTATAAATGGGCGGAGTTTTTCAAAATTGTGTCAATTGTTGTTCAACTTGGCAAGCATTGCACTTTGTAAAGTTTTCGAAGCTCCTAAGATTTGTTTTTAGAAATTCACGAAAAACATTCAAGAAAACATGTCAGGACAACTTTTTTTTGTGAAAGTCTACTTCTAAAGTGTTGTTTGGAGTAGATTACATTTTCCCCTAAATGATGTGAACGAAGTCTGCAATGATTAAAAAAAGTAAAGAGGTACAGTGAAAAAATAAGTTTCGCGATATGCTTCCTATTTTGAATATTATATACTCCTACTTATATTATATAAACATGTTCATATGAATATACTTATTCACACCAACCTGTAGGCTCCGTCATCTGACAAAGTACTGTATGCAACTAGTAGCCTTATGTCCATAATTGTTTAAAATGAGCCAGGGTTCTGTCAAAAAAGATATGCTAAGGTGTTTGTTTGTAAGAGTCAGACATTTACTGGGTGGGTCTTTTCAACCTAGGGCCAGATATGCAAACAAAATACGCCTCAGGAAGCCAAAAAGAGCTCGACAAGTAAATACCTCTTCTCAATGAGAAATGTTGTTTTTAGGTTGTAGAATATGTAATACAAATAAGCTTTCATTACTAATTTTGCTTATTTTCGAAATATGTTATGACAGTTGCAGCATCGTCGAAATACAATTTAATTACGTGTAATAAATAAGCCACCAAATGGTATTAAAACAATTTTTAAATGTTAACAAAAAAAGATCCAATGACTAATGCTTCTAATTATTTTATTGTCTATATTTAAGAGAACTTTTTGGAGAATTAAACTGAGCCAAGAGTTGTGCGCGTGACAATTCCTTCTAACAGCAGTAAGCAAGGCCCACTGTTCTAGCTCACAAGAAACCTGTAATATAGATGCCACATTTCACAACACCTGCTGCATCAGAATGGAGAAAAACAGCTCAAAACAACTGTGACATTATCATGGCACAGTGATTCACTGCTGCAGTTCTCCAAGAATATCCGCCGCACATTAAAGCGCACTTCCAAGGCTACTGACAATTTAATAAAGTGATGAGCCTTTTCAGCATCTAAAATAGGTTTCAACACTCTCTAGCCAGAGAGATGTCACAATTGCGCTGTGAGGTGCTTGCGGAATTCGAAAGGATCATTTGTCACAACCGATGTTTATTGTGATGCAGAATGTGCATTTAATGTGCCAGGTTTGCTTCCAACTCTTCCCTAGGAATATTGACAGTCGTAGATTACCATAAAATTGAAGATTGGATACGGCTTTTTTTGAGCAAGCATCAGAGTTATAGAGAATCTGAAGGGTTCAAACAAGATAATTAAAAATCACTGGTCACCGCCCTGGCTGGACTGACCAAAACGACAGAATGAATAAAAAGTGGTGTACGTTACTAAAACAAAGATGCTGTTATATTTCATTGAGAAATTACGTCAGGTAGCCATGTCCAACCATCATAACAAACTCAATCGTTCCAGATGGAGCGTTACCACCTGTGGATTCTAAACAAAAAGCATCATGGAAGAAAGGGCAGTGAAGGGGGGTAGTGGGAAGAAACCATTCTTCTATCAGAGAGACGCAGTGAATGCACCACCCTCATTTATAAAGGGGAGCATGTATCCTCTTTGTGTAATGAGTGTCCGGCAGTACATATAGAGCAGCTCTACCGATGTCTGATCATGCTTTTATATAGCCTTAGAACCTGCCGTAGCGGCCTCTACCGGCTATTAAAGGCCCGCGAGCGCATTTAACAAGGGAAAGGGCCTTTAATAGCTGGTAGAGCCCGCTACGGCAGGTTCTAAGGCTATTACAACATTCTGCCACTCAGGGCAGAATGTTCTATTAAATAAAACAAATTGTTCACGGAGCCCGAGGGGATTAAAATCCCCTCGGGCTCCGTGAGGCTTTGTTCACAGCTGTTGCTGTGAACAAAGCGAACATTGAAATGTTGGCGCTGCGGGCTTTTACCGGCCAGTAAAAGCCCGCAGCACTCCATTGTTTTCAATGGAGCTGCCAACATTCTAATGTTCTAATATGTAGTGGAGTACAGGAAACTATTGTCTTTCCAAGACATGGATCGTTTGCTGATTTCGTCCCGCGGTCATCACCAGAAGAATCAGACAGAAGGGTAAACTGATATTTGGTGATTCAAACAATGAATATGCACTGAAAAATAATGGCCTCATTTAGAGGTTGACTGATAAAGGGTACCTGTTAAACAAATATGACAGAGAATTAGAAAAAAATGATATAGTGGTTAGACGTTATGAAAATAGAACATTCCATTGGAATGATGGGGTAAATGCAAATATAAGAAATTCGTATTACCTGAGCTTAGTTCAGCTTTTAGGCCAACCTTTCAAGGACATATAGTCAGGTCAAAAATTGTAGTTTGACCTGACTAAATCATTAACTATGGAATCAAAGCTCATCTTCACACTTGCAGCACCCTTACTTCCCTCTCCAAATAGAGGGACAACCTCAAACCTGATTCCAAATAGAGGGACATTCAACCAGGCCATTTATGCAAGGTGATGTCAGATACTTTTTAAGCCTTTGTTTGGAGCTTCTTTTGGACATGATCTGCATTTTGCTTCCCTGGTCTTCGAGGAGAGGATTTTAATAAAGTCCAAAACAGGGTTCTTGGAACAGCATTATTCTGAAATAGGTTCTTGTAACTAGGTCCACTGATTCCGGCTCAGAAAAGTGCCTTACCCCATGATCAACTGGATTCTTCAAAAGAGGCAGCATCCTATTCTCTGTTGTAGCAACACGGAGGACGTTCCCCAAAGATGAGAAGGCATTTGTGGGATGGGATTCACCCTCTAATCAAACAGATTAGGAGACTGACACCAAGAGTCCCTGAAAAAAGTTGTGTGGCAAGGGCTCAGATTTTTCTCACACAATATCTCAGAAGTGTCATGCCACCTAAATCAATGTAACACGTCTCCCACTTACCATCTTATTGACCCTCTAATTAGTTGTCTTCTCATGCTCCTTTCCTCCTTATGCCTCTGCTCTTGATCTGGTACGCATTACTCTGAGCTACTTTACTTGAATTGTTAACCTAGCTATTCCTCCGTAAAGGGTTGTTATTTTCCTCTAATTTATTACTGACTTATTTTCTGTAGGCGCACGTTACGGTTCTGTTAACCTCGGTATCATATTTTTATTTACAGGGCAGAGCTGGTTTATGACTGCCTGGCTGTAAAGCATTCCAATGCTTCTTGGCAATGTTCACACTATATGAGACTGCCAAAATAAATTATATAATTTATAAAGGAGAGGTAACACATGACTCATAAATCTATTCTGGGAATACTGACGATTCCCAGGACTGTCAAAAGCTTCCTTTCCGGAACAGATGCATCTCCTCTGAGCTTATTCCACCCCCTGGTTCACAAAGCAGCATTCGGTAGAAAAAAAATATTTTACTGAGTAACAATAGGTTGCTGATCCCAAATGGTTTTTATGACCAGAGATCTGGAGAATCTATTCAGTCACCCCTTCCTCAGAGGTGATGGCTGGAACTCAGCACTACTTTTCAGTTCCAGCTAAGACAGAAGGTGTTCACCTCTCAGCTCATGCTATTGCAATCACAGCAAGTGACCATGTTAGGGCATTTGCATGGGCAATTGAACTCACCCCTTGCCCAGACTAGACAGATACTGCATTAATGCTTCCTAGTTGGCTGAGAAGAAAACATAACATTGCTTAGAAAAAATACCCAAATGATGTATTTGGGTTCATAAAAAATACATTTATAGCGATGGGTTTGCAACCAAGATAACAGAATGGAGTTATACTGCGAATGCAATATATAACCTCTTGCCCTGCCACAGACCCCCTCTCTGTCTGATATTATGTAACTTGAATGCCTCATTGCACAACTCTGTTGAAGGAACCAAGTTGTTCCCTGTGAGTGCTATCAGAAAGGTGTGGGAACAGAGGATCAAAAAGGCAGGCTGATCAACTAGGTGTTCCTGCTTAATGATGTTCCACTTTGCTTTTTTTTCTATTAAAACACAGTTTCTTGATCCAAATTGGCCTCTATTAACCCGTATTGATTTGTAGACTTCCTTGCCTCTATTTCTGATTGTCCCAGGCGAACAGACTGCTTTTCTCTTTTAGTACTCCAATTGTTCAAGGTAGGGGAGAGTTAGATGAAGTGTTCTAGGTGTATTATGGCACTACCTGAATGTCCAACTGATAATGCGCATCCCTACACTGACATGGAAAGGGAAAAGGAAAGGAGAATTACAATAAATCAAGAAAAACAAACCTTAAAATACTTTGGTTTAAAAAATGCTTAATGAATAACTTATTGCTGGATTCAATTTAGGAGATTAGGGTTTGACCAATCAAAATCTTTCAGGGGCCAATGATAGGGGAGATATGCCCAGTGGGTTTTCACCAGGTACAGTAAGACATCATTAGTGCACGTGGCAATGATTATAAACACAATAATTCAGCAATTAGACAAAATAGTAGAATTATTGTATACAAATTAGAATGCGAGACTGACATAGATGATAGCCAGTAAAGTGATTAGAAAGATACCAATATAAAGCATCAGGCTGCAGAGGCGCCTTTGTAGACAAAGACAGGTGAAGCTAATTTTAGCATAATAAAAAAGGGGCCAGCATGCAGTGCTTAATTTGTGCTTGTTGTTTCCGGTGCTGAGCACCGGCACTTATGTTTGAGGGCGGGGTTTATTCTTCTGCCTCAAGCATTTGCTGCGGGCAAAAGACACATATGGGAAAGACGGAGGAAGGGAAAAACGGAAAAAGCATAACAATGGGAGAAAGCAGAAAGCTGCCAGAGTAAACTGAAGGGGCAGGGAGGGGCTTTAAATGGAATGAAGAGGTCCGAGATGGCTTCAGGATTACGCTACACCAGTATTCCATGTTTGCACATTTAATTGCTGCAGCCGCGTGTTTAAAAGGTGAGCTTTGAACACCGGCACCTTGTTATTTACAAATTAAGCACTGCCATCATGGCTCACTCTTCAATGTCCTTCAAAACTCGAGCTATGCTGAAACCAACTAGCTCACTAACACAGTCAGAAATGCTATCAGCACTGATCAAATAGGGGGCACGATACAGTATGGTTCTTTGCCAGTCTTCTAAGAAAGGAGGGGGCATGAAAGCCTTAAATGAGCAAGATGGCCTGGAGAATGTAGATCATCAATCTGAGGTCCAAGGTAGGAGATAGGAGATAATTAAATGGAGCAACAGCACAGCCCACTTATTGTAAATTAATACGAGAGCAGGCTAGTAAACAGTACTTTACAGACAGAGCAGTCCAACAGGTCTCCTAACCCAGAGGGGTTGGCCTATGAGGGTATTAGGTCCTCAATGAAAAGAGTGCCTAATAATACATGAAAATAAAAGTATTTTGCTTATGGCAACTTACTTAATAACTCGTCTGATGAACATTTATACTGTTTGAGAGAGGAAACATCAACAAACCTAGTTGAATTGAAAACTATATTTGATAAGGACCTCGAGTGAAATATGAACAGTGACCTCACTTCAATGTTTGATTTAGCTACCATGAAGTAGCGAACTTGAGAGGGGTAAAGTTAAAACATTGTACTACCACAAGATCCCTCTATTAAAAGTAGTGGCACTGCACCTTGGTTTAACTTCTGTAAACATGGCCTCTGGTAATCAGTGTAACCACCTTGGGGAGCAGAATGTGGAAATTACATCAAGTTGGACCAGAAGGCTAACTACCTAGTTGAAGTTATAAACCAACTAACAAGTGTATTAAATCAATTTTTCTGTGATGAAGAAATACATCTAGATGTGGAAGGTTAACAATGAAGTAAAAACATATTAGGGTATTTATGTCCCTTAGGCTGGGGAAAAACAACCCGATATCCGTTGAGTTCTACTAGTGACTGGCACGCACCATTCCAGCAAAAGATTTTTTACAAGCTAAAAAGACAACATAACCTGCTAAGCCTAACCAGTGTGTGTTTAAGAGAGTGCATAATGTGTTTTGTGATTTAAATTGTGTTTGGAAATGGTACTTAGAACTCATTTATGGTTAGAAAAAATGTTTTTTTAAGTGTGTAAAAAGCAGTATTATAATGATGTTAGGCTTGGGCCTTACCTACAGGGTTGAACAGTAACACCAAATGAATAGTGAGCTAGTCTGTATCCAATGAGATTCTGACTTCAGGAACACATCCTTGCCCCTGCACACCGGTTTGTGCCTTAGAGATTGGCCCAAAGGCAGCATCTGATCAGGCCTGACCCCTCCCCTCATAAGCCCTTAAAGTTGTGGAGGGAACCCCAAGACAAATACCTCAATTTTTAGACCCGGCTTCTCTGTGCCCTAAACAGCCCAGGGAGCAAACAGAGGTAGGTGGTAAGAAAACAGACTTTGTGCTGTTTGACACTGTGAAACTGCTATTCTCTTTACCTGTGACTGCATAAAGTTATCTCTTGGTTTTAGTGCACTTTGCTATTTAAAATTGTTTTCTTCTATCCGTGACAGTCTTTATTTTCCTTCTGCTTTTCCCCTAAACTATACTAAGGTCACTAAAAAGCAACCCCCCCTTTTACCATCACCACCAAACCGGGACTCAATCCTCTCTCATATCATCAACCAAAAACACCCTCCTCCTTTTTTTACCAAAACTACACAACCAAAAAATACCTATACTTCATTCCACCATACATATTACCTCTTCTTGCTACCAAATTGAATGTTATTTTTCATAACCCCTGTCCATCTCCTATCACATACCACATACACTTGCCTCCAACACACATCACCACTCCCTCTGCTATGCAGTTTCCACTCACCAATAGTACTTTAGATTTAAATGCTTTACACAAATTCACTACATCAATATCTCATCTCACTACTCCACAAAACAAAAACATCCACTCAAACCAGCACAACCAAATCCCACACATGCAGAATAGTTAGACATTGAGAGGAGGAGTAAATCACAGTAAATTTCCTAGAACATACAAGAACACGAGAATGAAGATTATGCAAAAACCAGAAGAGATTGCAAGACACCAATGATGAGAAGAGTCCAGGGAGAACAGGAGTACCTACTAACCCGGATGAAGGTGCAAAAGAAGAACCACTGGTGAGGAACAACAGTCAGTACTGCACCGAAGAGGAAGGATGCAGGTTCCTGGTTGGAGCAGATGATGTCCCATGCCAGAAGGATAATTGCAGTCTGGTTTGCATTGCTGGATTCTGCCAGCAAGCCTTGGCACATGCACAGCTCGCGGTTAGCGGAAAATGCCGCTGCCTGGGAAAAGGAGGGACCAGGTGGACTCTACCCAGGATGAGGAGTCAGAGGGGGTTCTCAGCAATTCAGGGAGCCCTCAGAAGACCAGGCTGCGCACACTGGAGTCCCACAGCACGGTGACAAAGAAGGTGCAAAAGGAGGCCCACGCAGCACTACAACAAAGGGTCCCACACCACCGGAAAACCACGCAGGAAGCTGTGCGTCTGAGGAAGGAGTGCTCGGGCAGTAGCTGCATGGTGCAGGAAGAACTTCGTGGAAGGATGCCAACAAGCCTTGGCAACTGAAAAACATGTGGTGCACGGGGTACTGTATGCGTGGAGGAACAAGCTCTTACCTTCACCAAAGTTGGCCATCAGGGCCATCTGGACCACTTCAGTCCACCACCCGTGATGCAGGATCCACTCAGCTCATCAGGAGATGGGCCCCCCACAACCGGTCGTCGATGCAGAGAGGTGCCTGCTGAAGCAGGGGAGTGACTCCTTCACTCCAAGGGAGATTCCTTCGTTCTTATGGTGCAGGCTGGAGACAGGTTGTCCACTGAGGATGCATGACTGGGAAACAGTTGCAGTTGCTAGCAGGAGCTTAAGATACAATGTTGCAGAAGTCATCTTTGCTTCTTTGTTGCAGTTGCAGAGTTCCTGTGGGATCCAGATTCTGTTTCTTCTGTAAGAAGGTGAAGTAAAGGATGCAGAGGATTCCTGCTGGAGTCTTGCAATCCAAATCTGAAGAACCACACAAGAGAGAGACCCTAAATAGCCCTGAAAGGGAGATTTGACAGCGAACAGGTAAGCACCTATCCGGGGAGGGCTCTTACATCACCTGCTGGCACTTTCCACTCAGATGCTCCCAGAGTTCCCTGCCAACTTGGAATCCAAGATGACAAAACCCAGACACCCTCTGGAGGAGCTCTGAGCACCACCCCTAGGGTGGTGATGGACAGGGGGGTGGTCTTTTCCCTTTCCTTTGTCTAGTTTCATGCCAGACCAGGGACTGGGGGTCCCTGAACCGGTGTAGACTGGTTTATGCAAGGAGGGGTTCAAATGTGCCTTTCAAAGCATTTCCAGTGGTTTGGGAAGGCTACACCTCCCAAGCCTGTCACCCGTATTTCCAAAGGGAGAGGGTGTAACACCCTTCTCCCAAAGGAAATCCTTTGTTCTGCCTTCCTGGGCTTGAGCTGCTCAAGCCACAGGAGGGCAGAAACCTGTCAGAGGTGGCAGCAGCTGAGGCTGCCTGGAAGACCACAGACGACTGGAATGGCAGTACTTGGGGTCCTCTAAGAAGCCCCCAGAGTTCATGGAATCATACAACCAATAGTTGCAAAAGCATTGGGGTATGATTTCAACATGTTTGATTCCAAAATGCCTACGTTCGGAATTACCATTATGTAGCTGGACATAGGTAGTGACCTATGTCCAGTACACGCATACAATGGTGTCCCCGCACTCACGAAGTCCATGAAAATGATCCTGGAGGTCGTGGGGGCACCTCTGTTAGTGCAAGGGTGCCTTCATACACAGGTACTCTTCACCCTGCCATCAGGGCTGGATGGCCTGCTATAGGGGTTACTTATAAGTGACCTGGTGCAGTGTAAATGGCAGTGAAATGCTGCATGCACCCTTTCACGCATGCTGCAATGACAGTCCTGCAGAAGCCTTTGCATGGGCCCCCTATGGGTGGCAAAAGAAATGCTGCAGCCCATAGGGATCCTCTGGACCCCCAATGCCCTGGGTAACTAGGTACCATACACTAGGGACTTACAATGGGGCACCACTATGCCAATTTTGGGTGAAATACTGGGTTACCAGTATGCAGTGCCAAAATTTAGAGGAGAGAGAGCATAATCACTGGGGTCCTGGTTAGCAGGATCCCAGTGAACACAGTCAAGCACATTGACCTCAGCCAGAAAATGGGGGTAACTATGGCAAAAAAGGGTACTTTCCTACAAAAACTCGACTGGATATTGTTATGTATTATACTGTCCTCTTTAACACATGAGAGTTCATAATTATGGTAAGTACCACAGAAGCCATTCTTCTGGCTTTTAAGAATATAGGATTTTTAAAGTAGGTTTTAATTCTATTAAATAAGGGAATGCGGGGGTGTGGCCAAGATGGCGGCGTGAGCGGACGTGCCTGCCCGAGCATTGCCGCCCGGGCCCCAGAAAGCAGCCTTGCGACCCGTGACGATTGCGGTTACGGAGAGCCTCGAGGTAGCGGCGGGCTCCGCAGGGCAAGAGGCGACCTGAAGAGCCCGAAGGCGCCTGATTCGGCGCGAGGCGGAGACATGGTGCCGTGCGGCCTGGACCTGCACCGGAAACCGGTGAGAGCAGCGCGTTGGAGGTCGGGGGCCCGCGGTGGGCCCAGGATTGGTGGCCCACAGCCGCAAGAGCAGAAGCGGCAGATACCCTAGACAGGGCTGGGGCAGCACGGTGCTGTGTGTTGCGGCGGGGGCCCGGTGAGGAGTTAGACGCTCGCAGCCACCTGGGTTGGAGGGCCTGCTGGGCTTGGGCCTCTGGGTTGATGGGGGCCCCAGACGAGGCAGCGGAAGGGCCGGGAGGCCCCTGAGGGACCCCAGCTCTAGAGAAAGGAGACCAGGGAGACGTGACGACGGTGCGACCGGCCCGTAGTAGCCCCAACAGGTGCGCCAGTCTGGCTGGGTGGAGTCTGCCCATTTGGAGCTCGGAGGCGCTCGGACGGCACTGGCTGGTGAAGCACGAGGTCTGGTTAGGCCTAGTTCCTAGAAGACACTGTGAGAGGTCCTGGCTGGGTGATAGTGTGGGCTCAGCAGGCAAGCAGGAGTGATGGCGGCCTCCAAGTCAAAGAGGGAGCGATCAGTCAGGGAAATGCTGGCTGGAGCCTGACCGGTGCCGGGGGGTGCTGCCGAAGACCCGCCAGCGATGAAGTCCCCGGAGGCACGTGGCGAGATGGGGGAGGAAGAGGGAACCCCCGTTACGAAGGGCTTTCTTACGTCCTTGTTCGATTCACTCCGGAGTGATATACAGGAACTCCCCAGGGACATCTCTCAGGAGGTGAAGGAGCTGCGAGGGGAGGTGACGTCCCTGGGAGAGCGGGTTGCACAGATGGAGGATGGAGAGATATCCCGCGGCGAGTTAGTGGCGGGCCTGCAACAAGAGTTTGGCCGACTTAGGGAGAAGCAGGACCGTCTACAAATAGCGGTGGGGGACTTGGAGAATCGCTCAAGAAGGCATAATATCCGCATTAGAGGAGTGCCAGCTGGGGCAGAGAAGGAGGATATTGGTGACTTTGTGGTGGCGCTGTTCCGCTCGATACTTGGACTGGAGGAGACCAGGGAGATCACGCTAGATAGAGTCCATCGAGTGGGCCGTGTTGGTGGTGCCGGAGATCGGCCGCCAGACATTTTAGCCTGTGTACACAATTATGGACTTAAAGAGAGCATATTGCAAAGGGCTTGCAATCTCCAGCAGGTGCACTTCAGGGGGCACGCGCTCCAACTGTTCCAGGACCTTTCGGTTCGGACTCTGCAGCGGAGGCGAGAATTTTAACCCATCACAAAGCACCTGAGAGCACATGATGTGTCTTATTCTTGGGGCCATCCACTCCGCCTTGTCTTCTGATGGGAGGATCAGCTCAGACAGGTGAAATCACTATCAGAGGCATATCGGATCCAGCATCTGGAGGGTGACAGCCAAGAGCTGGGAGGAAATCTCGACTTGGCTGACAAGGACCACCCGCGTTGGCGGCGGAGGGAGAGACGGAAGAAGCAGCACTGACCTACGGCTGTGGAACAGATGTCGGAACGGCAGTCGGCGTTGAGCACCGTGGCCGCCGGGACCAGTGCGTAAAAGAGAAGTGGCCGAGGAGAGCTGAACAGTTATGGGTCATGTTGCATTAGGCTTTGTGGCACTCTAAGAGGGGCCAGTGTGGCGGGGGCGATGGACTTGGCTTGACGAACTTGGGAGGTTCAACGGCCCTGTTGAGACTTTGCCTCCATGGAGATGTGTGTGAGAGGTTCTGGTTTGCTGTAAGCACCCGTTGTGCGTATTAGTTTTTTGTTGATGTGCTTCCCTGGGATCCTGGTCATTGAGTGGAGTAGCGAATCGGCCCTACTGTTCGGAGGGGATATGGTGCTGTCTTGGGCTATGGCTCCCCTGCGCGGCTTCTCCTTTACTGAGCGTTTTTCCCCACCGTTTGCATGTTTATGAAGTGCATAAGCTTAAATGTCCGTGGGCTCAACAGTCCGACTAAGAGGCTGGCGATCTTATCAGGCCTTGAGAGGTCTGGGATCCATATCTGCTTGCTACAGGAGACACACTTATTGCATAAGGATATATATCGTATGCGCTCACAGTGGTTCCCTAGACAATTTTGGTCTTCGGCTTCCACGAAACATGCTGGGGTGGCGATATTACTTTCTAGGTCTTTCCATGGGGAAATAGTGGCCAAGATACACGAGGTACAGGGGAGGCTTCTGGCTATCAGAATAAGGCTCGGGACTTTTATCTTCACTGTTTCTTTTTTGTATGCTCCTAATACTCTGCAGGAAGCCTTCCTGAAGCAGGCTATCTCCCCAATTCTACACTCGCCGGATGGAGCCATCTTGGTGGGGGGAGATTTTAAATGGTGATGGATAATGAGCAAGATCGCTCCGGCCACCGTTTCGGGCAGTCCAGGGCGTTGACAGTGGCGGGGCGCCAGTAGTTGACTGAGTGTGGTTTGGAGGATGTGTGGAGAAAGGTGCACCCCGTGCTTAGGGACTACTCCTTTTACTCAGCAGCGACTAAGACATATGCTTGGCTGGACTTTTTTCTGGCGTCGCAGGAGATTCTCTTATGAGTTCAAGAGGCTACGATTGAGCCTCGGGCTCGGTCGGACCATGCTCCTATTACTGTAGAGCTCACTGTGAAGGTGGCCCGGGTGGGGACTCCGGGCTGGCGCTTTAGAGACTCGCTGCTTCAGAGTGGGGCAACAGTAGAGTCGCTCTGGTGTGCAATCAGGGACTACTTGAGTCTTAATGATGACGGGAACACCCGTTTAGCGATGCTCTGGGAGGCCCTGAAGGTGGTAGTGAGGGGGCAGGTGATTGCGCTGTCGGCTAGAGACAATAAGGCACGGAGGGAGAAGAGGGCAGAGCTGGAGCAGAGGGTGGCTGCACTGGAGCGCTCCCACAAGTCCACTGAAGCACCCAGAATCTGGAGGGAGCTGGAGAAGGTGAGGCAACAACTGAAACGTCTAGACTGGACAGGGCGGAGTACGCGATAGCACATCTTAAACATAAATACTATATTGGGAGCAACAAGTGTGGGAAGCTTTTGGCGCATCGATTGCGTGCGCAGCGAGAAGCGTCGGAGATAAAGTCGGAACGGAAGCAAGAACAAGTGATCGGATTGCAGAGGCGTTTGTGGAGTTTTACCGGGGGCTTTACGCGGAGGAGGACAGGGGTGGTGTAGCTTTAGACTCCTTTCTGGATGGCATAGCAATTACCCCTCTTGGGGAGCGAGAGTCGTCTTTATTGGACCAGCCGATAAGGGCGGAAGAGGTCTTTTCGGCGATCTTGCGCCTAAAGGTTGGGAAATCCCACGGTCCTTTCTATTGACGCAGAGAAGGCGTTCGATAGGGTCCATTGGCCGTATCTCTTTAAAGTGTTGGAGCGGTTCGGACTGGGCCCAGGCTTCATGCCGTGGATCTGTTGTATCTACCAGTCCCCCAGGGCTGCGGTCCGAGTCAATGGTACGCTTTCCCTGCCGTTCCCAATCAAGCGAGGGGCGAGAGAGGGGTGCCCGCTTTCTCCTCTCTTGTTTGCACTATACATGGAGCCCCTGGCGCAGCGCCTGCGGGATAGCTCTTCAGTCTCTGGCATAAAGTTTGGTGGCGATCATCATCTCATCACCTTATATGCAGATGATGTGATCCTTACCTTGGCGGAGCCCGCAACATCACTGCCGGCGCTTATGGCGATACTTGATGAGTTCGGTCGGGTCTCAGGATTCCAGGTGAATATGCTGAAGTCCCAGGTCCTTGGTCGATTCTTAAGCCCGGAGAAAGAGGAGGTGTTGAGGGCCCCTTACCCCTTTCTTTGGTCGTCCTCACGGCTTTCTTACTTGGGGATTGACCTAGCGCCTACTGCTGTAAAGACGGCGAGCTTTAACTACACGAAGTTAGTTCGGGAAGTGAAGTGGGACCTAAAGGCCTGGGGGAGACTAAAACTGTCATGGCTGGGCAGAGTGGCGGCGGTAAAGATGACAGTTCTGCCGCACATACTGTATGTGTTTCAGGTGCTTCCGCTGACCCCACCTCCCCGGACGATAGCGACTCTTCAAGCAGCGATTATGAGATTTATCTGGGAGGGTCGTCCGGCGCAGCTCCCGCGGCGAGTCCTGTGTCGCTCCAAGGGGGAGGGGGGGCTTGCGGTTCCCTGCCTTCTGCGATATTATCAGGCGACACAGCTGCGTTTCCTTCTAGAGTGGAGTCGCCCACTTACTGAGAAACACTGGTGCTTTATGGACCAGGCAGTGGCGGGCTCTCATATATGGAAGGAGCCCTGGCTCCGGCGTCGGCACAGGGCGGGGGGACTCTACTCTTCCCCGATTACGGGAGTGACGTTGCGCGTATGGGATGCAGTGGTGGGCCGGTTGGGGTTGACGACGTTTCCATCTCCAATGACCCCATAGGTGCGAATCCAGACTTTGAACCGGGGCAACGAGGAGAGGGATTGCGATGCTGGTATGAGGGAGGCTGTAAAAGTGTAGGGAGCATTTTTGATAAGCAAGGGGTAATTCCCTTTGATCAGATGAGAGACTTACGGCTTGATGGAGGCGGATAGGATGATGTATTATCAGATTCAGCACTGGGCCCTGTTGCCGGCTAAGAGGGTATTAATGGACAGACCGTTAACACCGTTTGAGAAGTGGCTCCTGATGAAGAAGGATGATAAACGAGTAATTTCAGAGCTTTACAGGCTTTTACAGGGAGAGGGGCGCCCGCCTAAAACTAAGGGACAGTTGAGATGGGAAAAGGAGTTGGAAAGGGAACTTTCTGACGATGAGTAGGATAGTATCTTTTATAGAATACACCACACGGCCTATAATGCAGCTGGGACAGAGACAGCATATAAGGTGACCTCTTACTGATACTACACCCCAGCAAGGATGCATGCATGGGACCCCACTAGATTTAACCTCTGTTGGAGGGGCTGTGGGGGGAGGGGTACACTGGTGCATTTGTTGTGGCATTGCCCCAAGCTCCATATATTTTGGGAGAGTGTTGTAGACGGGGTTGATGCAGCGTTCAACACTGCGATTCCTAGATTTCCTTCGTATATCTTGCTGGGTCTGCCTAACCCCCTCACCTTCCCTCTGCGATCACTGAAGGGGTGGCAGATGGCCTTGGCCCTTAATGCGACGCTGCAGCTGATCCTAGCTTTGTGGGGCACAGATAGAGTACCGACATATGTATCTTGGCTGCAGAAACTGTGGTTCATTCTGGCGATGGAGAAGCTCACCCTGGCCTCTCAGCAGCGAACGGGCGACCTGTGCATGCTGTGGCGGCCGTTCCTCCAGATCCTATTCACTGAGTTTACTGAGCTCACATGCCCCGCGTATTTGTGAGTACTAGGGCTGACCTGAACTATTGGGTGCATGCCTGACTGACGGGATCCTGTGGAGAATGAGAACAATGAGGTGGTGATGGGGCGGGGACCGGAGAGATGAAGGGCCGGGGTCTCTCAGGGGAAGCACTGTTAATGTTTTATGTTTTCTTTGTTAATGATATGTCATGTATTACAAGTATGAGATTTGATTTGCAACGCTACGGACCTTTCTGTAGGGCTCAATTTTTCTTTGAGTAGCATGGATGAGTCTGATAAAGGGGCCTCCTGATATGGCCACAAAAGGGACGATCTCATGGGGACCAAGGGAGGGTCTCTTAATAAGGGGTCCTGCAGCGTGTTTATCATATTGTGATGTGTTTTGTCTATACGTTGATATGTTTAAAACAATAACACAGATTTGATCCATAAATAAGGGAATGCAAGGGGTCTAAGGGTTCAGGGATGAGTAAGGGTATGGAGAAGTATTGGGTTTTTTCAGCCTATGTAGTGTCATGGGGTAGTGAGGGGTTTAAGAGGTTATTAGGGTTAAGAGATGGGTTTGGGTATAGGGTAGAGCAGGCATTGAGGGCTTTAGGGTTCATAAATAGGGATGAGGTAATAAGGCTTTTTTTGGCTACAGGGTGTGTGTATTATGTGGTTTTAAGGTTCAGGGTATAGGAACAGCAAGTGGGTTAGAGTTTTTCTAGGGTTCGGCAATGTTTCAGGGTACGGCTTGAAAGGGATTTTTAGGGTTCCCAGACGGGTTAGGGTACAGGATTGTAATAATCAGGGCTAGGTAAGGGTATGAGGAAGTAAGAAAGGGGGTTTTAAATGTTCAGGTATGGGTAAGAATATAGGGTGTTAAGGTTCTTTTAGAGTTCAGGAATGGGTAAGGATAAGGGGTAATAAGGGTGCTTAGGTTTCAGGAAGTGGTAAGGCATGTTAAGGTTTTTGGGGATCAGGTAGGGGTTAGAGGTAATAATGGCTTTGATGATTTTTTAGGGTTTATTGATGAGTAAGGAAATGTGGAAGTAAGAAATTTAGGGTTTTTTAGGGTACAGGTTAGGTGAGGGTAAGAAGAGCTCACTTAGAGGGGTTATTTACTGAACCAGTTTTTGTTTGTCATAGGATTGTGTGCATCTTTCACCATCTAACCAGTGGTTAAGTCCTTGGACTCTCCCTTTAAAATAAGTAAAATTGGCATACTCCTTATTGGCACATTGAATTTACTTAAAGGTCCTAGTATATGGTATTACATGTACTCAGGGCCTGTAAATTAAATGCTACTAGTGGGCTGCAGCACTCATTGTACCTACCACTAAAGTAGCACTACTAAACATGTCTCCAGGCTTGTTCCTGTAGCCTGGGCATGAAGTTTTAAAATGCAATTTTGACTTGGCAAAATGAACCTCTTGCCAGGCCTAAATCGTCCTTTTTAATAATAAGGCACCCCTAAGTTAGGCCCTGAGTGCTCGTTGGAGAGGGTGCATGGTGCTTAAAAAGTAGGATATGCATGTTAAATTTTTGCTATATCTTGGCTGTGAAAACCTCCACAGTAGTTTTTCACTGTAGCATGTCTGGCTCTCCCATACAACAACACTGGCTTCCATTATAACAACGTTTAATGTTTAGTGCATAATTTTAGTTTGGGAGCAGCTAGAAAAAGAATTCAAGGAATCATTTTAATAATAATTTAAAATCCAAGTTGGATTTTTAATGTTACTATTTAACAAATTACAATTTTAGAAAGTTATTTCTCTGCCTAAGTCAAAACAGCCTTTCTGCCACTGTCACCTGACTGCTGAATTGCTCCCCTGTGATATGATGTAAATCATTCCCATACAGTAGACAAAATACTTGAGTGTAACTAGGTGTTATAACTTCTTGCACAGGAGGGCCTGGGGAGTGTGCCTAGCACTTTACTGAGCTTCAAAAGTATTTAGATGAATGGGTTTCACATGGACCAAAAATCACTAGTTCCCTCTACTCAAAAAGAACATCTACAAACTGTAGAGCAACTAATAGTGCCTTGGTCTTACCTCCGGTCTTGCCACTGAGCTATCAAGTTAAATCAGAATCTCGATATTTCTGTGCATCCCTGGCCAGTAGAACAGAACAGAGGTACCTTTGTGGCCCAACAACAGTAGAAAGTTCTTGTACCCTAGTGGAACAATTGGCCTTTTTGCTGACCCTTGGCCCAAGATTCACCGGTCCACTATACTGCAAGCCATAAAGTATTCATAGAACCCCTTTGCTAATGTGTACCTGGGTGTCCATTGAAGTGCGACAAGTGTAGGGCACTCAACTTGTACCTTGTGGAATTCCATCTTGGTAGGTCCTCTGGCAGCAAACACGCCCTGCAGCTTTTGCAGCTACCCAGACTCTAACACTTGGTCCACTTCATGTATCTCCATCTCTCTGTATGGAGTGGGGCAGTGGATGCCAAAGGTAGTGCCTTCTCAGAGCCTGCACTATTCAACTTGATACCTTGTTTTGGTCTCTGGTTATTGAGAATGATCCCATCCTCATCTCAAGACTGACCTAAAAACTGTACTCTTGACAACACAGATGATGTTGTCCAAGCCACATAGGCATCAGGTCCTATTACTAAACCAGGAGCAATGACATTATTGCCTAAGAGACCTACAGTAGCTCCTCTCTTTTACCCCAAGCATAGCCATGGCTGAGTTACCACTGATTTCTATCTCCACTCAGGTAATTATATATCCTCTCCACTGGTGTCTAAACCTGTGCCACTGCCACCAGGGAGCACTACTTCCTCTCAATCATGTTCTTGAGACAGACAGAGCAAATCAGAGCGAGAAGTAATGCAAGGCAGCAGAGAAGCAGAGCTATGATCCAGCGTGGAGCAGGAGAACTGAGCCAGAGGCTCGGATTTCTCTCCCTGGCGCTGAGATGGGGGCATGGGGCTGGACATCGAGACCTGAGACTGGGAATTCTGGCCCTCCTAGGTACGCTGTCTGAACTGGTCCAGAACCCAGGGCCGATTGGTCTGATTAGGCCAACTGAGCAGGGCATGCGGGTAGGGTGGAATGTGCAGGCAAAGGGAGCGATTCAACCCACCACATCGCTCTTCACACCACCTTCTGGCAGCTCTCTAACGTGCCATACTCTGCATACTTCCCCCAACAACTGCAGCCCACGCCCTATGCTTCCTTGTTCCCTTTACCTCAGTCCATACCCGTAGGCCTCAGAGGCCTGACCGCTGGGCTCACAACTAATCATCACCTTGTCTCCACCCTCCATTAGAAGGGGAACAGGCGCAGCCAGCACATCTGCCACTGCAGCGTACTGGGAGAGCACCAGAGTCATCAGGACCAGGACACCATGCAGGGGTACAGGTGAGAGTAACTGCAAGTGACTGAAAAGGGAGAGGTGGATCCACACATTCAGCGCAGTGTTTCCCAAAGTGTGCGCTGCGGCACCCCGGTGTGCCATGAGAACTCACCAGGGGCACCTCGCACTTAGGAACATTGGAAATAATTTCACTGTAGTATGAAAGAAAAAGACTTGCAGTGGAAACATATCACACATGATGGGTTTTACAACTTACATCGTAACATTGCAAAAACCTAACATTTATTTACACTGCAATTCTTTTTCTTACATATTACCTTACGGCTCCATTCTAAAGATGTTACGTTTAGAATGGAGCCGTACGGTAGAATGAAAAAAAAAACAACCACATTGCAAATAAATCAAACTTTTATGGTTTTTGTAGTGTGCATTTGTGGCCCCTAGTAACCAATGTGGGAATGCAATGTAGGGGAAGTATGGAAGCCACACCTCTCAGCGTCTGGAATGGTTTGGACCAGCGTGTGATGCCATGTCTAATAAATAAAGAGCACTTCAGATTAGGCAGGGCCAGGGCCAATCAGGACAGTGATGGAGTGGTATTGCTGTCTGTGTTCTGCAGCTATTCAGGAAAAGCAGGTAATCATGAAATCATATAAATGCCAACATTTAAGAGGAAAGTGGGAAGTTTTAGAAAAATAATTGGGAGAATGTATTTCTTCCATTGAGGCCTGAATCGGGTCTATTGTTCTGTGTGGGACTTGGAAGTGTGGGTAGCGCTGCAGGATCCGATATCAAAAATGCTAACATGATTTAGTTTTAACCTGCCAGAAGCAAGGAGAAAGTGTTCTGGAAGGGAGAAAAAGCATGACAAAAATGTTGAGCAATGGCCTTCAGCAGTAGGTTACTGGCAGTGTGTACTCTAAGTCACTCAAGACAAGTCCCTGTCACAAAAGCCCTTTATCAGCTTCATCCTAATTATTTTTAGGGTTAAATATGGAAGTGCTCTCGAGCCCTGGCTCACACACCCCCACCCATAAAAAAAAAAGTGACATAATGGGGAGCCATGGCCAATGGACAATAGGTCAAGGGAGCCACGGGTCAAAAAAGTTTGGGAACCACTGATTTAGTGGGTATAGCGGAGGCGGCCAAGACAGGTCTTGGTGCAGCCAGCTGATTCACACTCTCCTCAGCTGCCTTGGTCTACCTCTACTCATCATCAGATTTTGGACCAATCACTGGCCACTCGCCACCCAGTACTCTTACCCCAGCCACTCCACCAGCCCCCCCCCCAGCCCAGGAACAAGATCTGCGTGCTCCTGCCCCTCTCCCATCGCAATAAGGTTCCAAAGCATTCTGGCAGTTCGGCAGATCACAGGAGCGGTGAGGCTAGGTCCTGAGACATCTGCATCAAGAAGCAGGCAGCACAACAAAGGGACAGAGGACCTGCCACACTTACTCTGCATCTGTGAAAAACTGAAGGGAGAGAGAACTTATCTTCTCAAAACACAGTTGAACTTACGAGGGATATGCATGCGGAGACAGGCAGTGCTAGCCTGCTTTGAGCCAGAGGATCCGTTACTCAACTGCAGGCTGGTAAAGTTTCTTACGCTGGTAGAAAAGAAAATGCCAAAAGCCAGCAACATACACCCTCTGCATTGGCACCTGTTATTGAAGTGGGAGGCCTCTGACCTATAATATCGGAACAGGGCCTATAAGCACTTCACCTTAAAACAGGACTACCCCACCGACACATTGTTAGAAAAACCCCTCTTTTTTCTCACACACATAGCACTTTGCACTTTCCTAAGCCTATCATACAGGGACGTATGGCATATTGGTACTCCCGGTCTACAGGAGTACACAGTGACATTCTGCTTATATATAGGACCATTCACCGACTGGTTACACAATTTTAACAGGTATTATGTAGTTCCCTAAAAATGCATCTTTTAATCTTGTTTTTTTTTATTGTATTTCTTTTTCTTTTTGTTATGCTTTGGTTGTATTGTACTGCTTTTAATTACCTATGCAAATAAATTATTTACTTACTTACATAGCATTATGAGCTCTTGTTTGACTCACAACAGGAAACTTTCTCCCATCGTCAATAGCTTCTAACACAAACCCAAATCAAGTTTGGTATGTGATTTTGTGTGTGATTTAAGGCATCTGGGACCAGATGTATCAAGCATTTTTGCATTTGCAAACGGTGCGAATGTCTGTTTGTGAATGCAAAAATGTGTTTTACAATGTATGAAGGGCATTCGAGTGGGAAAATAAGAAATCGCAAAAATAGCGATTTTTTGTGAATGAGACACGAATTAGCGTGTCGCAAACAGCGTATCGCGAATAGCGATATGATTTACCGAATCGATTTTTGCAAAACACTTATTGCGATACAGAATAGCGAATCGCAGATAGCGATCTCCTAAATTGTGCCGCTATTTGTGAGATGCAGATTGCGACACACAAAAATGCATCAGCAATGCGATGTAGCAAAAAAATCTCAAATAGCGATTATTCACAGAATGACTGTTTGCACATGCAATTTCCCACAAACTGAAACCAGGTGGTTACCAGGTGCAACCTATATAAAGAGGCCCAGAATGCCTCAGCCCCTTTTCCACAATGGCTGCACTCTACGTCATGGCGAGGAGAATGAGGATCTTGGCAGGTTTGAGGAGAGAGAGGAGGAGACAGGAGCGCATTTCAGATTGCGCATAACCCTTTTTGACCAGACTGAGGAGGAAATTTATGGTAAGTACAGGTTAAGCTCAGCCATGATACTTGACCTGATAGCTGAGCTACAACCCATGCTGCAGCACACAACACACAGAACCAATAGCATACCCACACATGTGCAGGTATTATGCTCCCTGCACCTACTAGCCTCAGGGAGCTATAAAGGGGTCACAGCAGCAGCTGGAGGGGTATCACAGAGTGACCTCTCTAAATATTTCAACTCATTTCTCAATGCCATGCTGAGCAGAATACAACTGTGCATAAGATTCCACAACACCCCGCAGGCATTACAACAAACTAAAGTTAATTTTTACCAAACAGCACATTTCCCACATGTCCTAGGTGCCATTGATGGGACACATGTAGCAATCTGTCCACCACCGGCCAGCAAGTATGTGTATCGCAACCGTAAAAAACATAATTCTATGAACATACAGATGAAATGCAATGCCTCCTACATCATTACCGATCTTGTGGCCAGATACCCAAGGAGCACACATGACTCCTACATCTTTTGCCACAGCGGGATACACACAAGACTGCTAGCTGGGGAGTTTGAGGAAGGATATCTACTAGGTAATTTGATAGTTCAGAATAATGCATTGATGTAAGCATGATGTCAGACAACAAATGCACTCATTTTACTCTCTGTGCATTCAGGCGACAGTGCCTACGCAGTGAGCACCTATATGCTAACGCCCTACCTGAGCCCTGCCACTCCAGCAGAGAGGAGGTACAATGCTGCACATAGGGCTACCCGCAATGTGGTGGAGCGCACCACAGGGCTGCTGAAGAGCCGTTTCAGGTGCATCCATAGGAGTGGAGGTGCACTACAGTACAGCCCTGAGACAACATGCAAAATTGTTGCCACATGTGCTATCCTGCACAACACAGCAACAACCAGGGGCATACCAGTGGAACTCATGGAGCCAGACTCAGATGACGATGATGATCCCTTACCACCCCTTCTGCCAGCAGACTGGACCAGTGCAGCAGAAGGCACGCAAAGACGTGCTGACATCACGCGCTACCATTTTTGATGTAAGTAATGACAAATCCACTTCAATAATATGTATTTCAGTAGTTAGCATCTTCATTACCTTGACTTCGGGTAAACAATGTATCATTAGGACATAGCTATTCACAATGGGCAGACATGAACTATTAACAGTGTCACACTATTAGCATCATAGCATGAGTTTATTTCTACATATTTAGGTGGTCCCCTGTAGCCCTCAACATCACTTCTTACGTCCACGTACTCCACTTGAGTGCTCAGTGGCCTCGTTGGCACCTCTAGTAGCAGGTTCACCTGCAGTATTGTGTCTGGCACTACAACGCCTCAGATCAATCACAGGGACTGTCAGACTGCTGAGGCTAGAGAACTCCTCACTGTCACCAACACCAAGTTCGCTGGTTGTGGCACTGTGTGCTGTTTGCATGGCATTCACTACATTGGAAATTTGCACCAGTCCCTGTGCAATGTCCCGCCTGCAATGTGCCATCTCCACCTGTGTGTCAACGGCACTCCATGATATCTGGGCTGTTGAACTTGCAAGCCGATTGACTGATCTACAGAAGCTATCAAACTTTGCCAAATATTGGTGATGGCACCTGTGCTGGCTGACTCGCTCCTGTCGTATCTCAGTGCAGAGTTCCCAAATGGCCTCTGACAACTCCTTGGTGTTTTTGGCAAATCTTTGCTGTCTCTCAATCAGGGTCTCCAAGTGCTTGTTTTGTAACCCCATATTGCTAGACAAACTGTCTGTGCAGTGACTTCAAATGTTTGCATTGCAGGCGCTGTACCTTCAGCATGGAAGCTTCCAGGCTGCCAAAGATTGATGGGCCCACTCCTTCTTCTGTGCCCTGTCTGCCTGCATCATGGCGCCTCCTTAGGGTAGTTGACTGACGCTGGTGCAGGGACTGTTGTCTTCCTGTGGGACTCGCCTATGGTGGTGGTGTGGGTTCATGTTCTAGCATCTCATCTGAGTCCAGGTTGTACTCTGGCAGTGGTAACACCCTTGCCCTGCGTCTAGTTGGAACAATACTGTAGGAATCACGGGATTATGAGTCTGACTGTGGCTGTGTTTCTGCTTCCCCCACTTTTTCAGATCCTGCAGCAGCAGGGACAGAGTCATCTGCAAGGACAATGTGCAGCGTGTCAGTTCTAGCATTTGTCACAGATTTCCACAGTGTTGCTTTAAATGTACAATTAAATTGTGTCATCCTGAGTCATTTGTGGTGTTTCTCTATATGGCTGTCCACTATCTTGCTATTTATGTTGTGTATTCACCTTAGGGTTGTGTATTACCACTCCCATAAGGCACTGTTGTGTTGTATATAAAATGTGACATGGACTACTTTTCATTGTGCATCAAGCTATGTTCTATTCCCTAAGGTGCATGTGTACATGTGGGGATACACATAATCACTGTCCTTACCTTTGCTGGTGCTGGGTGTCCCTGAGGTGTCACTGTCAGTTACACCACTGACAGCTTCTGGCAGCAATGTGGACTCCACCAGGTCTTCCATAGGAGTGGACGGTGTGTGGGTGGATGGTCCGCCTCCAGTGCTCCTAGCCTCCCTAAGCCTGCTGCCACCCTCTCCTTGGCACGGGACCGCAAGTCGTACCATTGCTTGCGTATCTCCTCCACAGAGCGCTGCGCAACACCCGCTGTGCATATTTTTGTCTGGATGTCAGACCAGAGTTTCTGCTTCTCACTCTCAGGTACTTGGAGTGAGGTCTTGCCAAAGAGTCTATCATGGTTCCCAACAACCTCCTCAATGAGCACCTCCAACTCTTTCTCACTGAATTTTAGCTTCCTCTTCCTGTCTCCCTTCTCCTTCCCATTGCCAGCATTGGCCATGTAGCAGTTTGATCCTGGCTTCCTCACAATGCTGACTCCCTGGTGCTGGGCTGTGTCTCTCTCACTGCTCCTATGGGTGTGGCTTCTGGAAACAGCATGGGATGACTCACTTCCTGCTTGTGATGTCATCAGGCTGTTCTGGTTTGCCATTCTCGCTATTTGCCAAAGTTTAAGAAATCGCTATTAGCGATTTTCAAATTTGATACATTGTGCTTTACATTTCTAAAATTGCGATTTCTTAAAATTCGCAATTTGGAAATCGCTAACTGGAATCTTGATACATCTGGCCCCTGCTTCCCTCACACAAAAGCCCATAAGCAAGTAGATTAAGTGCAGCAGGGTCTCCAGTCCCTTCATCCACACTCAACACACTAGCTATGAAGGTCTTTCATCTGATAGTATCTCTTGCAATAACATTTCTTGTGACTCTCAAAACAAAGTACTGCCTTGGGCGTTGAAGATTCTTCCTGTCCTCCTTGTGTTGTTCCCTCACTTGTAATCCAATTCCTTTTTTGTGTCTGTCCTTGGAACCATGGTAATTGACCTAGCCCTTACAATCTGATTTGGAAGCACTCTGCAGAGCATCCTCTCTCCCTTTTGTTTTAGAGCCATGTGGCTTGAGCTTTTTATTTTCCCTGGTAGCATATTGCAAGCTTTTTTGTGTCCTCCTTAGTGAGATCTAGCAGGTATTGCCTACTTGAGATAAGGCACTCCTCCTTGAGTCTTACTGCTACTATTAACTGGTGAAGGGAATGAAAATCCATGGCTTCCATCACCCTCTACCACTCTGCCAATCAAGCAAACTGTCCATATATTCAGATTTGAAATGGTATACCATCTGCTCTCTTGCTATTGTTAAACCTTTGTACGTACTGAACGGGCTTCAGACCAAACACTCCTATTAGAGTCTCTTTCAACAACCATGCTTGCAGTATTTGGATAGTGCTTTATTGTCCACTGTGGGGCACTGGAGTGCATTTTCAAATGGGAGTAGCCTACATCATGGGGTAGTTCAACTCTGAGCAGTGTCTTGGAGGATGCGTGAAAGAAAGGCATGCAAAATATAATTGAAATAGCTTCCATTTAAAATTTACTTTGCAGGTCTCATCTTATGTTTCATGGTTTCTCTTATGCTAGAGACAGGGGAAAAATTATGGATGTACCTAAATTGTCTCTGGAAATAGGTACTCTTTTGTGGGGAGAGGAGGAGGAGGAGGGCTAAAAAAAAAAAAAACAGGCAGCTAAACAGGATAAAAAATAGCCAAAGAGGTTGTGGGGTGTTGCATGCATGTACATTAAACATGTGTACATTAATCAGAGAAGATATAATAATCCTTATGACACCATGTGAAAGGCAAAGACATTGTCAAATTAGTACAAGGATGAGTAATGCCCAAGAATAGGATTTGATGACAAAAGAGATAGTCATGAACCTTTTCCTTACTGTGATACAATGGTGTCACCCGCATAGAAACTACATGTAATGTTTTAATTAAAGATTTAGAAAAACTTAGAAAAATGTATTTGGCAGAAAACAAGAGTTGTATTTAGAATAGAAAATAGGATTAAACATTTGTTTTGAATTTTGAATACTAGTTGAATGTCATGCTGCAAATCTGTGATCTCCTTTTATACAAATAGTGTATTAACTGTGCAGCTAAGTATAAAGTGAGGTTTTATGTTTTTGTAACCAATAGGGATTATTTGGTTTATTTTAAACATTAATCGACCATTTTTGTACTACTACCTTAACATTTTAACAACTGTGTCATCCTGCGTAATTGTATGCACAGTTAGCTGACCATGCGCTCGTTTTTAGGTCCAGCATAAGCATTCGACCTTGTGTATACTTTTAGTATACATCTTATGGCTTAAAGAGATTTCATTTGTTGGTTGTAGTGTCCTTTAAAAATTCTTGCTCGCTAGTGGTCAGTTCTGCCTTTTTCTACCTCCTTTTTCTGTTTCAGAGCAGTGACCAACTAGTGTATTATTCCACTTTGGTTTCTTTATCTGTTGCTGTGACGGACTATTTTTGTAATCTCTTTGGTGCTTCCCTTTCACTGTGGGTGTTTTAGGATGGTAACTGCCTGCGTTTAATTGCAGTATTGCGTTTCTCTCATCTCCTCCCATGTTGCTGACATTTGTTTTGGCTTTATTCCAGTGCTGTCCTTGTTTACCTCTGGGTCCTCAAATAAGCTTTTTTTATAAAAGAACCAACAGGTCATTTAGCTCACTGCTCCCGAAAACCACAATATGCCCTTTCTGATAGAATGTAGCTAAACCTAGAAGCAATGATGTGAAACTTTCTTAGCCTTGCATCGCATTTCGAGTCTCTCTCTCCAGGGCCCCTCCCTGGCAGCACTCACTACATCTCAAACAGGGCAGTGTTTATCTCCTTTATTGGGGCCATAAATATTCTCAGGCTGCTCTGCTCAATGAAATGTGAGGCAAGAATGCTTGAAAGACCTTTGATTCTGTTAAAATAAAAAGAAAATACTTTTCCAGCTTCATTTTCCAATTTCTGTTCAGAGGTTTACAGCAGTAATGCAGTCATCTTCTTGTCTCTCTTCACGGGCTTGTGATTTCTGATGTCAGTAGCTGCCAGTGACCACCAACACATGGCAGGAAAAGATGAAATTATGAGATGGGGTTGACCAACTTATGAGGCATGAAAACTCCAGCTCTCAGTTTACAATGCCAATAGCTCTAACTCAAGAAAATGTGAGACCTATTGCATTGAAAATACTTGTTAATAACATGGTACCTCCTCAGCGTCAGCTTCAAGTACTGACACTTCAGGAATGAAAACCTCCTCCTGAGGCAGAAAAAACACAACATTTTAAAACAGCACTAGAGCCTGCTGCCAGTTTAGCAGATACTGGGCCACAGTAGACATCAGAAGTCAAGAATAATCAGCCTAGGCTGCTTAGAGCTGTGGGAATCAAGTTCAAGTCTTGGTGTCATCTCAACATCCTGTGATTTTGGGCAAACCGCTTAATCTCCCCATTGCCTACAATTCAACACCTTGAGACCCTCACAGGTGATTTGCTGTGCTTTACAAATCCTGGATTTATTTATTTATACAAAGTAGGGGAAGAAGCACATCACCATCACTGAAAGGTTTCTTACAAATAGTCTCAGCACATAGCAGTTTTACATAATCTAGTGTAGGAAGAATACGGAGTATGATCCCTCCTCTTTTTACAGATGTGCAGGGAACACTTGACAGACACCACTGATCTTCAGAGAAAAGAATATAGTGGTAGCTGGGTAGCTGTAGGAAGTGGCCTTCATGTTTGAAAAATATCACGACCCTTGATGAAAGAGGCAGCTGAATGGTGATGTGAGAGCTTTGTGTCACTACATCGAGCCAAATAGTATTGACCTACAATATTTCATCCACTAAATTACTTACAATCTCATCACCTACCACATCCTCACAAAGTAAATATTGCACTATAATTCTGAACTCCACCTGTACTTTCCTCATGGGTAATCATAATGGGCGTTACTAATAGAAATTGAAATTCTACTTTGCCAAGATTTAACTATGAAGGGGATGGAATATTTTTGTTTTTATCAATTGCATGTTATATCTTGACACCCATCTGGTAGAACACACCAAACGAACACAGCGCCAAAGTTTCAAGGAAATGAGTAAAACTCAAGGAAGTGAAGTACACTGCTATATAACGTGCTCTCAATTTGGAGAGCATGAAAATGAAAGAGGAGCTTTTAAGTGTCTACAGCTCCTCCAGTGTAACACAAAAAAACCTGGGACAATTATTTACATTATGCGAAAAGCACCCATATGTATATAGTATTATACCAGGAAAGGGAAGTAAATTCTGAAGGCCATGTTCTCCCCACCCATGCTATGAGGGAGAAGAGAGAGTATCTGAGAACTTGATCAGGTGGTTCATAGAATGTTGCAGTTTGTAACTCTAAGACACTGGCAGTCACTGCATGCAGAGTGGGAGATATTAATTACAATGTGGTGAAAATGCTCTGTGAGGACCTTGGAATCCAGCAAGGGTAACCTAATGAGAAATTACAGGTGCCTTCAATTGTAAAGACATTTACTGGCAATATTAGGAAAGCAAGGATCTTAATACATCAGTCTTCAAACAATACATATAAAATACAATTCCTATAAATACAATAAAAAGAAACAAACGTGGAAAACTCTCTACAGTAGAATCAGAAGAGCTACCTCAAGTGGTATAAGAAATCGTTTTAGTTTAAGGAAAAGTGAACGATTGATATCATATATAAGTAAACACAGATCTGAAAATGCAAACGTGTATGACTCAAGAAAACATTTGAAAAGGAAAGTTTTAATATTTTCCTAAACATTAGCAATGACGGATCGATTCGTGAAATTCTGTGGAAGGTTTCAAAGACAAAGGCCAAATGAAGAAAAGATTGGCTTCTAGTTTTAGACTTTGGTAAGGAGGATTTCCCACAAACAGATATGTGCAGTTAACAGGGAGCACCCACGAGCAGAGGTTCGAAGCTTGAGGTCAAATATTCTCGTCAAACTAGAATGGCCACATTTTAAAATAAGCAGCAAAACTTTTAATACACAGTAAACCTGTAGCTGTAGCAGCCTCGATTTGCGTTATGAGGGAACAAGAAAGGTAGATGATGAACCAAAAGTCTATATCTGACTTGCTACAACGTGAAGTGTTATCATGGAGTCAAGTGCATGTAAGGCAGTTCAGGCTTTTCATAATGAAAAGGTCCACATACCACCCTTGTTGCTGTTATCTCTTCCAGTGGCCTATCCTGATTTTTCTATGCAGCTGATACTCAAATCCTTTCCTTTTTCTCTAGAGCATAATTGTCTTAACACTGAATCCATCTGCCCTTATGTTGTGCAACCATGGATGCATTTTCATTATTTTCACCTCAACCGTTTTGAAAGGCATTAAAAGGGAGTTTCTCAAATTCGAAACATTCCTATTCACTCCATTGTTTAACACACTCCTCAGCTTCCTTACCTCTGTCCACCTCTGGGCACAAAATAAGACTGATCTTCCTTTGCATCTTCCTTTACGCCTGTATCCCATGTAAGGGCATTCCAACTTCACTATAGCAATGCTTAGAGGAAGGTGATATATACATTTAATGTTAACAAAATGAAAGAGAGTTGTTGGAACCAGTCTTCAAATACAGAAATAGAGACAAGACAGAGACGAAAAGCCACAGCCACATGGGGAAATTCAATGCACTGCTATTTAGGACAATAGAGATAGAGAGCAGTAAATATGAGAAAAAAGAATGCAGACAAGAATGTCAGATCTTGGTTGGCTAAGCTTGAAATTGAAGGTGCTATACATCTCTCAATGTGTCTGAGAAAGGTAAGATTGATCAACTGGGTACCAAAGAGATAGTATAGAAAATTGAGGGATATGTCTATGTCCAGTATTTAGATTTAAAGATAGATGATTTTTCCAGTGAATGCATTCACAATATAATGAAGACCGAGTGGAGAAAGACCAATTAATTTCTCCTACGGTGATGTAGGATAACTATCATCATAGGCTGCAGAGGGCGTGTCAGACACCAGTTGCTGAAATGCAGGATACATAGAAAGTGAAAGAGACCCATCAAGGAGGACAGTGTTTTTAATGAATTCTTGAGACATGGTGTTGAAACATCTATCTTTCTGAATCGGAGGAGATATGCAGACTGTATGCAGTGCACTATAAGTGGCATATTCAAGTCCATCAGAAAATAGCATGGTTAAATGACATTCTATAGAGCTTCTGAAAATATCATACCTTAAAATTCTGGAACTCGGTGTTAAGCATTGCACAGAGAGTGAAATGTATCCATTTAAACGACAGAGCATAAGTTGTTGACTGTAGCGCAGAATGTGCTGCGAATCAAGTTAAAGAGAGGACGTGATGAATATGTCTAGATATATCAAGTGCAGAGCAGATGCCCTTGGATGAAGATTTTAACCATTGAACTTTGAATAGTATATGCTGTAACACAAAAGTAGCAGAAGACAATTTATCTTGAAATAAACAAATTAATCCACGATAGCTGTTGCTTATCCCAAACTACATATAGTCTCAATCACAAAACTGAAAGTGGGAAAGTTGAAATATCTGGTTCAAGGATTGGAACATATCACTTAATAAACAAAAAAAAGTACATCTTGCGTTAAGAGTTTGTTGGAGCGACCCCTACTTTACCAAGGATGTGCTTTAATTATTCCTGAATATATTTTAAAGCCAGTGTTTTAAAGGAACAAGGAACTGAGGTGAAATGACATCGCCACATGTTAAAAGTCTTTTTTCTAGTAGCGGATTAAAGGGATTTAGGGGTGGGAGAGTTGGGGAGTTCATGGGCGGGCGTGCTGAAGGTTAGTTTGTGCTCGGTTATACCTCATTCTTCTTGCCAGGCAAGACAATGTCAATTAATGCACAAAATCGAAATTACCTAGATGTATGATGACATCGCAGAGAATGAAAGCTGGGAGCCTGGACAATTGATTACACTCTTAACATAACCTGTAACGCTCATATGAATGATACATGTTAAAATTGATCAATTTTATAGATTGTTTAATATACAAATGAATAATTAATATTGTGTGCCATAATACATATATATATATATGGATAGGTGAAAGCCTTTAACAATTAAAAGGAATTTCATTGAATTAGGTGCCTTAAGGTCTGGATATGAAGACCAGCTCATTTGTTGGTATTTTTTAAAAAGTGCTAGGAGAAGATCCATTACAGTGCCTAAGGAAAGTTTTGTAAAGAGACTGGGATTGAACATGAAAAATAAATACACGGACTATGGAACGTTTCATAAACAGCGCTGTACTGCCCATTTATCTGATCGAATTTTATGAGCATAAAATTATATATATTTCACTAAGAGGAGTTTAACATGTGTGCGGTTCACAAGCAAATTTGAATTTTTAGTATCTGCCCCTCTCCCTTAAAATACAGCGTATGTTTTTTGCTGCACATCATTTAAGTACAGATCTTTTGAAGAGTGCGGAGATTCTTAATCTAATGACATGACATTAACCTTCATGTGAATTACTTTGAGGTACAAGAAAATGAGTTGATTAGACAAGTACTCAAAAGCAACAAGAATCCGGTGACATATGGAGCAGCACGTATCCCTGAGCATCCGAATGAATCGTCTTTTCTTTACTTCGGGTATTACATATTCTAGTAATATGGGTGCTGCATTTGTCCCAGGGACTTACAACCTGCTCACCTTGTTCTGTGACTAAGTGCGCAGCTCATTAATGTCAAGCATTCGGATACAGAGAGCGTCTAAGATCATCAGCCCTAAATTCGGGCGATATTTCAATTAATTTATCGTGAACGCACGAGAACCCCGTGAACGAAAGAACACAATCCGCTACTGTTTGCGTCGCTTGTGTTTTTTGCATTATTATTTAAATACACAAGCAGAAAAACGAGTCTTCACGTCCAAATTGCACATCAGGTTGCATTTCGAAAAGCACAAAAAGACGATTTTCCTTTTCAATTAACTACACATACTGTTTCAAAATTGTGCTTAATTACACAAAATTAGATTACACAAGTTACGCACACACGTATTTGAGACCAACATACATGACCAAGGAAAAAGCGCTTGGCATAACTAAAAACCATAAACTATGCAAGTTAGACACTTTCAAGAAAAAAAAAATCTTCCATATATATGCAACGCTATAGGAGTTCTCTGAGGTGGGCACTATGGTGCTGTACCATAACTGTTTACAGAAACAAGCCTGGATTGATGATATCTAACTGATGCATTTCCAATCTCTTTACATAACCATGTAATAAATCATGTATGATAAGGCAGAAGTCAAATGTTACTCAAAACAATGTACACATTGATCAATCAGAAGATAAAACATTGGTTCATAAAGTACACACTACCCTTTGCTGACCAACAGAAAACAAATTAAATTGTGGTTGTCAATGACAACTGCTTCTTCTGACAGGCTACTTTATCACATGGCGCTTTAAGAATTGGAGAGGAAACGTGTTTTGAACTGGAGAAATGCCAGAAAACGTGTTCCTGGCAGAGGTAAGGACACATTACGGTAGATAGACCTGAATAATTGCAACATTATATCTTAAAGGTCAAAGCACCTACTACAATGCTATATGCTTGAAAATACTCTAGTCATGCATGTCAATTCACCACAATGCAGTGGGTAGCGGAAGTGACATCACATGCCCTTTAGCCTCCTCTTTCACTCACACATGCATACTTACACATGCACACACATAAATAAACCTTCACCTGCAAGCATGCACACAACATACATTTAAAAATCATTTGTATATACTTACCTCAGCTGCCAGGGAAGGTCACATTCCAGCTAAATAAACTCCGTTTTTATAACACTACTATTGAAAAATGAGAGAGAGAGTGTCTCTCTCTCTCCGCTCCACTCCACTATTAGATTATTAGTGTAATAAAAAATTGACAATACAATTAAGAGTGCAGCCCCAACTTACGTTGCCCGTATGCCACTGCCACTGATGTTTGCCACCTCCGAGGTCAGGGGTCGCATAGGCAGTGCCGGGGGTCGCATGGCGACCCCTAAATGACGTCCATGACTCTAGTGATAAATGAAATATAAAATCGTACTCCAAGTTGTAATCAACTGAAAAATGCAGCCTGTTTGAAAAAAACAGGTAGCTTCCACTGATGGTGGGTGCACACAAAACGTAGAAAAAGAGAACCAAACAGACAACTCAGACTGGGAAACGTTTCCCTCGTCCACGTCCTTCAACCTCTTAACACAACGAACTGGAACTCATAAATTGGACTAACCTAGTAAACTCATTAGCGCTGCAAAGTGGATTATGAGCAAAAGGCAACGCTATAAGAAAACATCAAATGAATAAATAACTAAACGCGTTGACGATATTGAACATCACCCGGCTGGCGTCTTAGATGTAATAGCAACGGCGGCTAACACTTTGGTTATTTATCACCTCAATAATCTAGAAAGAATGCAAAGAATTGAAGAGAGTAACATAAAATTGGTAGAAATCAAGAGCAGTTTCATGGGATAGTCTGTGTGCAAGACCTGTTGTGAAAAAATAAAAATGCACTGGAAGAGGAGGAATAGGAAAGAGGTTAAATAATAATAAAAACAGCTAATCCAACAGGCTCACTCAAGGTGTTGATGTACAACTACATGAAAGTCCTTTGACCACTGAGTCACACGTTTCATGGCTGCTGCACATTTAGAAAATTTAGGAGTATCAATACTTCTTTATTGTTGAAGAATGCATTGCTCCCTTTCGCCTTTTAGAAAAAAAAGTAGAAGTAATCTGCTATTTGTCTGAACACAAAACAAGCAACATCATTTAAAAATATATATGTATATATTAAACCGCAGTCTTCCTATGGAATCGCTGGCCTATGTGGATAAGCAGGTGAATGTGTATGTGTAGAAATTACAGTTATGGTGTCTCTGGCACATATATGCTGTTAATAAAAAATATATAGTGCAGTGGCAACATTATAAAGAGAAAATCCCCATTATTTCTAGACTTGTGTCATTCTAAATTGGTTCACGTTAACAGGAATCCTTTATCCTCTCGCTGGATTATTGATAGTTGGCTGTGACTGACAGGTAACATATTTGAGGGCATGTTGGTTTCACTACAGGCTATTTTACACCACACCATCAAATATAAAAGGGGTCTGAACACATTGCAACGCAGAATTGGCCTCTGCAGAGCAGCTACGACTAGTATGATTTAACTTATGCATAATCATATCTACATTGTGCATTCATGCGCTCCCCACGTGCATGGACTGTGCTTTGCCCACAGTATCACCAAAGGCGAATTGTAACCTCCATTGTTATTCAATGTTCGCACCCAAATCCTAGGAGATGTGGCTAGATGCTACAGAGAAATAGTATCCTAGCGCTACAATACATCATCCTTAATACTTGAGAGCTCGTGCGGATCAGGGTTTCCAGGTTATGCCAAGCAGGCGTCAATCAGTTGATGGCTATCGGCTATTACATTCATCATGGGAAATGCACGGATATTTGGAGGGGGATTGGTGTCAAGGCTGTGTGAAAGAATAGAACAGTGTGACATAGGTCTGCCGTGTCTTTTCAGTTTGCTGTTTTATGTGATAGAATCATGTATTATGAATTTTTGTTTCACTGCTCATCTCTGTAGTACATTTATGAAATGATGTACACTTGCTCTCGGAACTGAGAACTTTTGTTGAATTAAGATGACTTTACAGTAAAAATGTATTTTCACACTATGCTACAAGTGTTTGCTTTTTGTCAAATTTCGAGGTGTGCAAAGATTTCCTTTCTGCCAGTTAAGTTTTGTTAAATTTGTAATATATAGCCTTCACAATGGCTGTAAAGCCCAAAATTTACCTTTGCTCGAGAAAAAGTTTTTTTTACTCATTAAATAATATTTTTTGCGCAGGGCGAGATAAGTTTCAAACTTAGACCAATCCAAACTGGAAAATACGAAAATAACTTATTTCAACATGCACAGTATGTAAAATTGTTCAAATTGAACTGCACAAGGTCAGAAGACTAAGAGGAAAATTTAGAGCAGGCTTCTCCAGCCGCTGGTAGCTTTCTTCTGTGTGCAGCCCAGCCTACTATATTAGAAGCGTTTGCTTGATTGCATATATGTATACCAAAATTGAAAGGTGTGTTAGAGATAAAAATGCGTGTGTTTTCAGAAATGATAAGCTGTTGATTGAATTTCTGAAACCTACTTAAAGCATCCATGTGATAAATCATGTAGCGTTGGGGACGATCTCTACTAATAGTAGTATTACTTTGGTGCAAGGAGCATTTAAGCAATGGCCGTTTTGTATGTCCCACGTAAAGACATTGTAAATTGACAAATGCTTTTTCTTTACATTACTAATGGCACTCCTGAACCGAGGTGATCACTGCAGGCAATTTTACATAGGATGCCAACGAACCTAATCTTGTTTGATGTGGGCACTATTGCACCACTATTGAAAGGGTATGAAGAGAGGAACACGTGGGGAGACAGACAGATACAGGAAATGCGTCAAAGATGCCCCAACATACAGGGAGGACACTCCCATGTACATTTCAGTTTTCACCCACTTGGCAAAGTTCATTTTCTTCAATAGAGCGGGCACAGACACGACTCAACCGGAGATACAGGGATCTCACCAGAGAAGGCAGGGATCTCTACATTTGGCAAGATGACTCTGCTACGGCTAGCAGAGGCCATAGGCTTTACTGACTTGATAGGTCAGTGTGCCACCTGCCTCTGATCTAAATTGCACCCCTCTAAGAGTCCTTACTGATTCGAGTGGTGTGCTAATAGTATATTGGGCATAAAGCCCTGTGTGCACTCAACTCAGTATCACAACCCCGGTTCAGAATATACAGACTAGTTTTAGCCAGATAAGCCTAGCACCAACTGGGCAAGGAGAAAGTACACATGCACTTTTTGCAATGTTCAGAATTTGCAAAAACGTGCTATTACTGCATTTTTCCCCATTTGTAGGTCCATAAAGTCCTAGGCTCTGAATCTGCGCATCTGGTAAAAACTGAACTCTATGGTGTTGCCATTTATCAGATGTGCATATTGCACCATTATGCCCCTCTTATGACGTAGAAATTTGAATCAGGGCATAACTTGTTTCCTGCAAAGTATAATAATTAGACCCAGGTGAAATTTCCTTCATGCAGGAGTAATCTTGCCTAATTTCTGGCATTTCATGTTATAGATGTGACATGTAATGCTAACGGTTATGCCAATATGCCACATTGTGTGAACAAGATTTTGTTTAGGTAAAGTTCTTATTACAGGGGAGGGCAGAAACTATGCGAATAATGCTTGAACCAATAAGTCAATTCAAAAATTAATTTGAGTTGAATTTTTACCAGAAGGGACAATTCAGGTAACTTCTTTAAACATGAAATGGGCCTTTAAAAAAAAACAAAAAAACATATATTTATGTTTAAGGGGAAAATGCCGCAGGGACTGAAGCTAATGAGACGCCTCCATGTTCTTTGTTGAATCTTTGGTTCATTTGTATTCTGCAGAAAAAACGTCATTAATCCTCTGTCTTTGATATCTGCTGCATCTATCACCTTTGAAATGTCTGCATTTTTTGCTTTTGAAAATCAAGTTGGTTCAGTGTAGTCCTTTGTAAATTGTTTGATGTTTGAGGGTAAACAGCATCTTTTCCCTATTTTTTTAAATTTGTGTAGATGTGTGATGTTCATATTGTTTGTTTAGTCAGCTTTAAGATATTGATGTACTTTTTATTGATTTTTCACATTCTCACTGTTGCTGTGCTAGAGATATATGTTTTATCATTTTAAAGGCTTATGGTAGCATTTCAAATTTAGATAATTTTATGTCTGCACGTTTTGCTTGGAAGCTGGAGTGGAGAGGATGCTGTGAGAGTTGTTGATTAGTACATATTATTTTCACCATCACATCACAGTTAAAGAAAGTCCACTCACTCATCTTCTCCAATTCCCACTTTATACGAAAGTGATATGGAGTGGATCTATGACTCTTGCCATGGTAGACGAGTGAACAGGAAGTTTCTAGAAAGCCTACTTAGCAGTGAGCAAAATGAGCCTCTGATTGTTAATGTCGAGAGTTGCCATAGAAGTACAAAATACTTCTATTCAACCTGTTCCTGTACCCCACCTGCCTCTATCGTAAGAACCAAAACACCAACAATCTCTAATGCAGACACAACATGTCCAAATGAAATATAAACACAGCCTGGCTCCTCGCAAAACATCTAGCTCTACAAGGAAGCCGTCCTCCCTGATTTCTTCACACGTAGGCTGAATGAAGACCTCATTGCAGTTTGCACTGTTTGCCTCAGGAGCAGGGCTTGTGGGAAAACAGGTGAACATTAGGGTACTAAGGTAAATTTTACCCTTATAATGTGCTATGCTCAGCAAGGAGTTTTCGTCCCACTGAACCCCTAATCAGGTTTCATTGTACAATGAGAATCTGGACAGGATGTTTGCGTTTGACCTCCTCCCTATTCCTCTGATGGAAGGAGAGGGGTGTCAGGAATTTGTGGAGGCCCTTTGTCCGAAAATGAAGGTCCCAAGCTGTACCTATTTTTCAGCTACTGATAAGATCTAACAGTATCATCAAGTGCTGAGATTTGTTTCTGAAACAACAAAGGACATGTGTACCAGTTTTGAAGCTACAGACTAAGTGCATCACTGCACAATGGATCTCCTTCCTGGTGGTTAAGCAAAGGTTATCTGCTAATGTTACTACCTCTGATGGCTTGCAAGGTATTCATTGTTATGCAGCATTTGCAATTTTCTTCATTGAGAAAGTCCACACAGCTGTCAACAACCTAGAAGAATTCAATACCAAAGTCTATAAATGGCATTTTATTTGTTGTCAATGACATTGGCAGTAATAATAGAAAACCCATTGCACATGAAAGATCTTTCAGAATGCTAAATTTAGCTCATTGCATTAACCTAATTATGCAGGGATTCCTTACAACTGTAGCCCACAATTTACTGGGCACCTATCACAGGATATGTGAATATTTCCGTCATTCCTGCAACACCCAGATGCAGTCAAGAACCGTTTAGCACTGTTAGAAATTGGCTCTCTGGTTCGCAGGGGTATGAACCCCATCTAAGTAGGGACCACAATTCTAGTCCAGGTAAGGCATATGCACAAGCTAAATTAGCCCATACTCACTCTCTGGTAGCTTGGCACAGAGCACATAGGCTTAACTTAGAAGGCAATGTGTAATGTATTTGTGTAACACTAAATTACAGTAATGCAGTGAGAGACACAACAAAAAGACTCAACACCAGTTTAGACTTAGAGAATATTTATCTGAGTAAAACAAGACCAAATCAACGAAAATCCATTGAGTAGATCCTGAGATATTAAATTTTAAAGATTTAGGTGAAAACAGCACATAGAAGTGCAAAGTGCCAACTGTGGTTATCTGGTCACGCTGGACCAGGTCAAAGTCATAAGTTCAGGTCGACCACGATGGAGTGAGTGACAGCTACAGGGACTCACTTGGCCCCGCTGAACACAGCCTTTAAATCCTAGTGTACGGTCTGAGCGGTGTTGTTTTGCAAGGCTTCGCGTCATCTAGTGTTGGTTTTGAGAAGCGATGCAGCGAGGCTTTGCGGGCCTTGCCCCCATTTTGCATCGATCCTGAGGAGCTGTGCAGCAATTCTTTGCAGGGCTTGATGTTGTTTCACAGCAGTTCCAATGAAATCCACATTGCACCAGGGTAGACTTACAGATGGCAGAGTCCAGGTGCTGTAGCAGGTGAGTTGCAGCAGTCTTTGATGTCCTTGAGATTGCAGAAGATCAGGGGCAAGCCAATAAGCACTTGGAGATTCGTGGTTGCAAGGATGTAGAGAACAAGTCCAGTCCTTCTCAATGCAGGACAGAAACAGCAGGCCAACACAGCAGAGCAAACAGCCAAGTGACAGTCCCTCCTACAACAGCAGCAGTAGGCCAACACAGCAATGCAGTTGCAGAGTGGCAGTCCCTTCTGGCAGCACAGCAAACTTTCTCACTGGCAGAATGTCCTTTGTTCCCATAGAATCTGATTTCTTGGGGTTTGGGGTCCAGTATTTACACTTTGGTTCACTGGTTCTGGAAGGTAGGAGAAGCTTCCAGAGGGAGGCCTTTGAAGTGTACAGATGCCCTGCTTCCCCTGTCCTGGTTTCAAGCTGGCTGGAGTGACATTACAGGGTTGTGAAGCTCTTTTGTGGGTGGGCAGGACAAGTCTACTCAGGTATACGTAAGTAAGGCAGTGCTAAGCTCTGCCCCCATCAAGACAGTCAATGGTCCATTAAGGCCCATTAAGACCCATCAAGTCAAACCTAATCTCCCTTTGTGAGTGGCTGACTAGTGGAATGCACTTTTTAAATATCAGTAACACAAAAGGTGCGTGGCACTCCTATTGACTTCAACCTGAACCTTTGTGTGTCACAAAATAGCTACAGGTGTATCCCTTCCAATTTCATGATTCCCGGTGATCTCAAAGATTTGAATAAAGTGGTCTCAGTTAATGTGATATACTTTATCATCAGCCACCTAATCCCACCCTGGTAAGGGAGTCTGCCCTGGTAGGCATTGTTCCTACTTCTGTTGGTGCAGAGGATTTATGTTTTGACCATTATATAAGATTAAGTGAGAATTGCTATTTAAATAATAGGATTCTGTCATTTTGAGTTGTTTTACGGCTATGCTGAATGAAGAAATGCTTATATCAAATGGTAATCAAATTTCTTTGTGAATTTTAAAAGTTATACATGTTTTATGTTTTGTTATCACTTTTGTGTTGTCTTGTCTTCTGTTGCACCTGGTCTTTGTGAGTGGTTGTTGTTCCATATTTGTATATTTGTTTTTATTGTATTATTTTGTTTATGGTATACTTATATATGAGTCAGGCTTCTATTTGTTTAAACTTTTTGTCTTGTATGTGGATATTTATAAGAATTAAGACATTTTGTTTTCTTTTTGTACATACACATTTAATAAATATTATCCCTGAATTAACCTATATGAGTTTTTGTTTTGTATTTGTTTAGATAGGTTGAATATTAATTGTAGCTCATTTTCTCCTTGTTTGTACTCTGGTAGAAAATGCTACCAGGGCAGACTCATCCTCAAGTGGGGCTATCCTGAGGGAGTTCTTAGAAATTATCTGACTAGACAAGGAACTCGGGTCCAGATGCAGGTACAAATATTTAAGGGTAAACCACAGACAGTGTCCCGTTTAATTAGGGTGGTATCCTTGATATGGTTAAAATCACTCCATCAAGGAGTTACCTGCTGGGTTATAATGCATATTGTGCCCACTTTGTGCTCCTATATGTACTACCTGCCGACATGTTTCTGCCCATATAAACTGTAGCCTAAAAAAGGTCTTGGGAATTCCTTAGGGCTGAAGTCAACTACCTAGACATAAGAGAATATCCTAGGAAGGTGAATTATATATAACATTTTAAATACACTGCTCCTTGATCTTTGGGGTTAGGTAGGGCCTACCTTAAGGGTGTCTTACATGTAATAAAAAGGAAGGTTTGAGGCCGGCAAGTGGATACACTTGCCAGGTCGAAATGGCAGTTTAAAACTGCACACACAGGCCCTGCAGTGGCTGGCCTTAGTCATGTTTAGCGTGATATAGTAGTGGGTGGCACAATCAGTGCTGCAGGCCCCCTAGTAGCATTTAATTTAAAGGACCTGGGCACATGTAGTGCATTTTACTAGGGACCTATATGTAAATTAAATATGCCAATTGTAGTTAAACCAATATTACCATGTTTAGAGAAGTGAGCACATGCACTTCAGTACTGATTAGCAGTGGTAAAGTGCCCAGAATCCTAAAGCCAACAAAACAAAGGTCAGAAAAATAAGAGGAGAAAGGCAAAATGCTTGGGGATAACCCTGCAGAAAGGATTATTTCCAACAAGCATGCTAATAAAGTCCTCATAAAAAGCCTTCCAACAGGCAGCCCCAACTAACTGAAATGCTGCAATGCCTGTTTGAACTCTACAGGTCTATCATTGATTATGTGCTACAAAGGAGAGGAGATGCAATTGATAAAGCCATGATGATGGAGGTTGACAAATAGGTGTGAATGACTTTTGAGATTTTGACTCAGGACTTGGCAGAGGTTGCACCGTGAGCCAAATCTTTGCATTATTCTCATTGCTACAAGCCCATTTACGTAATATGGAACAATTGTATACCAATATGAATGAAGTAGCAGGTTGCTTGGCCAACACCGTACTCCTTAATCTTGGTACAAATCTCAAGCTGCAAATAGCAATTACGTTCTCCAGCAGTACATCTATGTGACTATGGCAGATCCACAGTAACAAACAAGGGCAAGATGTATTTTTTCTTATTTCAGCATTAGACTGCTCAATTTATCAGAATTTCATCGTAAGGGATTAGAAATGAAAGTTTCCAATTTTGGGTGCAAAATGGAACTTCACTTTGGAGAATGTGGTTGTGACTCATGGTGACTAGTCAAGAACCACCTTACGGCTGTAGTAGCAGCACCCACCAGTGTTAAAACAATTACTATTCTGGGACACACCTGCTTCTAGATCAATAATACTAACAGCATAATTTCATCCAACATATGCAATTGGTTGTTTTATGGCAGTTCCATGACTTAATCAAGCACACAGGTGCAAGACACCCAGGAACAGAAAATGCCAAGAACTATAACAATAGAGAAAGTTGTACACTTGGATGACCTATCGGAATTCTACTTGGATCAAGGAACATTGACATGGAAACAAATAAATATTGGCCGAGCTCAGCAAGCTATCAATAAATAATTTTCTGTCCTGTAGCCAGTGTATACTCTGAGCAGGTTTTCTGTGCTGCTAGTGTAATTGTCACACTTAAGGCTAATCCTTCTCATCAAAATGTACAAAGAATGACAATCAAAAAATGTAATCCCTGAAAATTATGATGTTCCAGAATACGAGTCAGGGATAACAATGATTTCTCAGTCATTTCAAAGGGTGGTCCAAGTATCCTCCAGAAGAAGATGAGCTCATCATTATGAATTAAAAAGAAATGTATTAACAGAACAAACATATCTGCTTAGGAGAAAGAACAGATAATAGGAAAATAACTCATTTTTTATATTCGGTATGGCAGGAAATGTAAATACACTTAAATGGGCCAATGTGCACAGCACAGACTGAGTGATGGCAAAGAAAGAAAAGTAGCTCAACATTAAGGTCAACTGTACACAGCAATAAGCAATGGTCTCTAAGTCTCAAGACACTTTCCATCCCTAACGTTTTATTCCAATGCTTGGCTTTCATTGAACATTCAACTGCACTTATTATAGGAGTTACTTCCATGAAAAATGAGCCACATTAATAAATACCACGCTTGGAACAGATGACTTGTAGTAATTAGTGAATGTCAAATATTGATTCATGTGACGGATGGCAGGGGCTTATGCATTTAATATTAAGGGGATCATTCTGCATGGTTGCTTTTATGTGTCTCTGGGATTGTTACTTGGTGGACCTTTCTTTAACTGCACACCAGCACCTCTTGGTTCTTCGGAGACCTATCAACTGTAAGTTACCTTACCTCTAAGTATCAGTTTTTTTTCTTTTTGTTGTTCTGCAGGTCAGTTTCTTTTTGGAGTACAATGAAATCTGCATGTCTGTCAACTTTACCTAGGAGAAAGACCCACTGCTATCTACCACTAGGTCAAAACCTCAAAGAGGTAACTGTATGCACTTGAAATAGGTGGTTTATTTAGAATAACGCAGAGTATTAGCTTGAGTGGCAAATCCTAGGCAATTCATTTGTAGCCATGAGTGGTATAGCTAAACTTGACTTTTTTATCATGTTGGTGATCAGTCATTTAAGGTACATGTAGCTAGATTTCTGACTGCTTCAGATGTTACTAAATTGGTCTTCAGTTAATCATATACCAGCTATACTTTTATTGTTGAATGTTTATATAACATGTTTATCTTAATGTTGGCCTCTTCTTTTCTCATTCAACAGGTATTCTTTTCTGCAAGGGACCACCTTGGTGCTCCTATTCTGTGATTAACCCCATTCCAAAGACGGACAATGCCAGAATGCAGTTTCAAATTTTTTATCCAGAATCAATTTGTATTTTCTCATTATTATAAATATTGTTGAACTCTGTCCTCAATATTGTACACTGCAGTCCATGTAACTTACGGGGCTCTCTGTGGGGTAGTAAGTACTGTTTGAATAGATTAACTTTACTGCTATCTTCCTGCGATGATATGCTTGGCCAATGAAGTGGCTGAAAGCTTTGTCTTTCACTCTCTCTCAGTTTTTCCCTAATTCCCCTTACCAATGCATCATTTAAATTACGAACCCTCAGCCACTCAGCTGTGAGATCTATTTTGCTGTAATTCACATCCACCATGAACAGATCTCACATCTGACTGGGTGGGTGTGGTGCAAGCAATGCTAAACCATTACAGGAGATTACAAACGTTATACTGTCATCTATACTATTTCCAACTCAGCGGTTCAGGAAACATCATGCTATAAACAAATTACAATATTGAACAGCCTGTTTTGCGTGAAATGTATCTTTGCGTCTATTTTGGATGTGAGGTGCTAAAATGGCATTTCACATAACAATGTGTAATGCCATAAATCCCATAAAGGAAATTAGCAGCATTTCACCCCGACTTAATTGTAATGCAAGTAATGTTGCTGGTGTTTAAAAAGGTTATGTCAAATTGTTCTTGTTGCAAAAGTTACGATTTTCATGCAGAGGTGAAAAAGTGAGAAACTTGGTAACCTTCTTACACCTTCAGTAAAAAAATGTAAGATATTGAGATTATTTGGGCTTCTTCAAGAGACAGAGTGGAAGTAGAGTAAAGTCCTTCAAGTGATAGCAGAATAATGCTATTTCAACAGCTCCCCAAATATCCTTCATCCAGCCTTAGCATCACGTTCACTAGTCCGTAGTATGCAAAACACTCTTCACCAAAACACAAACCTTCTGTGAAAAGTATCTGATGTCCTTTAATCAGACAAGAAATTGACTCGAATCTTGTACAAGTCCCCGGAGTCCGTAGGGTTAGAAACCATGCTGCAGCTTTTCTTACAAGTGCCCCAAAGGTCTCAATCTTCCAGCGACCCTGAGGGCACTATTAGTCTACATGCCAATCAAAAAGACATTTAAAGAATTGTGATTACAATGACTGGGATTGATGCTCGCACTTAGAATGGGCATTCGACGGTCTACTTCTCATCAATTTCCCCTGTACTTCGTTTTCTTTTACCCGCGTTGTTCGTGGCCCTTGTACAAAGATAATTTAAGTATCTCAGATCAGAATATGTTTGCAGCAGTATATTGGTCTTTAGTACATTCGTGAAAATAGCGCACAATACCCCGAGGCTATGCCTGCAGCTCCCAATGCTTTGGAGATTTTACTGCAGTGGCAGAAGAAACGAGGATCAGGAGCTAATGTATTTCTGATTTGTTTTAAGGCCATTACACGTGTTAAGAGGCTTATAGAAAAAAGAGGAAACGACAGAAGTCTAGGCAGTTCAGGGCCCTAGTAGCCGAGAAGCCCAGAGTGAGGGTGACTGCTTTGTCAAAAACAACTTCAAGAGGATGTTTCATGACTGAAGGCGGGGGGAAGGGGGGGGGGGGGCAGTGTATAGAAAAAGGTGGGGCGCTGCCAAAGCGACCGATGGTAGGTCATAATATATTTCTTATTCGCCTGAAAATTAGAAAGTAGTAGGCCGGCGAAGCATGAAAGCGCGTCAATTTACCGGAAATGTGTGCATGCAGACAAAAAGATGCACCGGGGTTGTAGAAGATGAGGGTTCAAACCAAAAAACTGTACATGCATTTGTGACGCGAACTCTCTTGTAGGGAGGTCGATTAGAAATATGTGATTCTGCCGACGCAGCATTGTCCGTGTAACCATGGATTCACTTGCCCCATATTCCACCATCTGCTGCATACATTGTAGATGTCTCCAATAACACTTTGTAGCATAAGTGGATCAAGTTATTTAAAAGAAATGTGAAATACAGGGCGCAGAGGGTGAAAAGCTTTTTGATTAAGTTAACTTGTCACCTTTCACATGTTGAATTAATTATTTCTGACGATTAAGTAGAAATAATCAGGAGAAATACAATCCCATAAAGTGCCTCATTATGCCGTATAACCCGCCTTTTCGTAGTGCATATTTTTGTGAACCTTAACACATAATTTGCTCCTCCGATGCTCCACAGTTCCAGTGGTCTACTTTAAATTAGGAAAAAAACACCTAAAATACTGTTCGAGGAATTGTTGTAACAGTAAATCCTTTTCGGGAGCATCAAAGGTAAATGGGTTGATACAAACCGTAAACAGGTGTACCAGGCACAATTGCTCACAGAAAATGACAAAAGATGCACATTCGCTTTATCATAAGGCGTGTAAAAGTTGGCCTTCCCCTTTGTCAATTGTTTCCAAGTTGAGACATTTACGGAAGAGGATTAGGGCAGCCACACTAGAAAGATGGATGGCCAATGGCGCAGTCAAACAGCGACCTCCCGTAGAGCCACAGAGAACCATGGTTTGTCAATAACCTCAGTGCAAGGTGCAATAAATAAAAAGGTGCCCCTATGCTTGCGTTGTGTACAGAAAGATTTCTACACCTCCCTGGTAGGACATGGCTTCACCAAAATACTCTTCTTGTATGTGCTACAACACATAATTTATATTGGGAAAGCTGAAAACAAGAAACGAAAAAAGTAGACAATTGTATGTCACCAAAAACCGGAAAAGAGATTGGGACTTTCAATCTTTTTTATGTATGAAGTTAACATGGCATAAGCAATCAGCTTTCACTTAACTCTGAATTAACATTTCAAATTACAGCAGGTAAATCCAGTTTCCCGGGAAAACACAGAAAACCATGAAAAACAACTGCTGGCAAAAGACACTGAAACAAAGCATAGTGAACAAATAGTACATTAACATTGTCATAATGTGACCTCGACCTACACATCCTACACTTCACGTGACTGAGTAATGGCACAACAAATCAGCTACTCATGCTTCAAAATTCTGTCAAATAATTACCATTCAGTTTGGGCAAAACTAACAACTAAGGTTTAAGTGTTAGAATTCAATTCAGTTGAAGTTAAGCAATACATAAATATTATTATAAAAACTGGTTAAGATTGCTTCTATAAATACACGTTTTATTTTAATCCAGCTTCTAACACGTATCACGCTATCAACTCAATTCACAAAATATAACTAGGTCGGATGAAAAGGAATGAAAGCGATGTCTATCTGTTCTTTCCAAGGAGGAGATCAGCCAGTGTTTCTCAGTTCAAGAAAGATGTGCTGCTTTAAGCAGTTGAACAAAATGGCAAGGTGATTACGTTAGACCCCGCTGGGAGATTCATTGTATACAAAATCACTGGCACTGCTCTTATCCACCGCAAGTTGTTTATCTATTAGCTTCCCAGACAAACCCAGCTTGGAGAGGGTCCATCCAAAAACATGATTTTCGCAAGCAGGTGATTTTGCTTAGTAAGTGCTCTTTGGCCAACTTCACAGCTCTGCAGAATTTGTGCATGAAGGTGATCATTGTAAATTAGGATTAAGTATATGCATTGTAGGAACCCATGAAACAAACTTCAGTAGACAACCCCGTGATTCATAGTGTTTTTTGAAGGCCAGCCTAACCAGTTTCATTTCCAGATACTTGGGTCAGAAGGAAAGTTGTGAGATGGTTGACAATGTTAGAATAGATTATAAATCTAGGAGACCTTGTAGCACCGAGGGTTTGAATGGACCCCTTGTATTTTTAATGTATTTGTTCTTTCCAACCTGTGCCAATGAATTGCTGGATACAAAACAAAACTGGAGAATTTTAAGGAATGTTCACATTTATATTTTAAAAGTTTCAGATTTATTATGGATTTCTGATCCTATAACCTTTGCATAGTGATGGTGTAATTACGTAGGACCCTCATGTAAACTGATTTTTTTTTAGCAAGAATAATTGCAGGTTGATGACAATGGTTGAGCATGGGTATAGGGTAAGAGGTATTTGGTTTATATTCCCTGGACACATTTAGGAAATTGGGTTATTGGTTGAGAGGGGAGACACCCTGTTCAAGAAGCAGCCATAATTCTTGTCAGGGTGAAACAAACAAACCCAAAGTTAACCTGTGTTCAACCTTCTGGTAACTTGGTGCGAAATGAGTCAGGCTTATCTTAAAGGCAATTGGTAAAGCATTAATGCAACATTTAAACAATAATAAAACAAAAACACAAAACAATAGAAATCCCACACCTATTTAGAATCAGGTAAAATGTAATAAATTATTTTACACCAAAGTAATAAAAATCCAAATAGTATAACCAGAGCTATACAGTTTTACATGTTTAGGTAAAAATATTGCTTAAACACACAATGGCCAACTGTAGTTATCTGGTCCCACCAGACCAAGACACATTCATAAGTTCAGGCTGATGGCAATGGAACACATGCTGGATATAGGGATCAAGTTAGGCCACTGATCAAAGTATCTTAAATCCTGGTTGCTGGGTATTGCGAGATAGCGTGCAGAAGATGAGTTGTGCAGCAACTGCTATGATGAGCTGCAGCTGTTTTGCGAGGTCCTGCATTGCACAGCAGCAGTTCACAGGAGCTGTGATGAGAGAGCCGGCGTCTAGGATGAGTCGTGCAGGGGCATGTCTGAGGAGATGGGGTGTTTTGATGAGAGCTCCTGCTTCAAGGATGCGTCACACAGTGGCAGTTAAAGATCTGCAGGGTCCTGCATCAGGGATGCCTCAGCAGTTCAGATATAGAACTGTGAGGAGGTGCATTGCATTAATTCTTCTAGGATCACAGTTGGGCTGGCAGAGCATTGTTAGACACATTTCCAAGAGTCCAGGACTGGGGTAGTACCATTTTGGGGGGTAGAAATCAAAGCAGGCAGAGTCCCAGCGCAGGGTTCAAGGTGGTTTTTAACATTTTCCTGTCCCTTAGGAGGCAAGCCAAATATCCTGTGGAGTCACTCCAGAGGTCCTAAGTTAAAGATGCAGGATCAGTCCTACTCTCTATGGAAGCAGGGCAGCAGGGCAGCAATCCTTCTGGCAGCAGAGAAGCACAGTAGTCCTTCTGAGTCTTTCACACATCCCGAGGTGTACTGAAGAGTTGGGCTTGAGGGTCCACTATTTATCTTTGCTGCCAGCTTTGAAGTAGAAAATGTTTCTTGAGCCAGAGGGCAAAAAAGACTAGTGTGGAACCCTTTGTGAGTAAGCTGTGGCAGAGTCTTCATTATGTGCAAGTGTGGTATGTGACACCCCCCACATAAAGTTAGATATGGCCCATCCTGCCAATACCTATTCCCCCTTCTCTCACTGCCTGGGAGCAATACAGGAAGATAAACCGGTAGCTACACTTAGCCATGTGACCTAGGATACAGGCACCAAATGGTTGGGACAAGAAAATGCCAATTTTATAAAAGTGTCATTTTCAGAATTGTGATTTAAAATCCAACTTTACAATTAAATTACAATTCTTTAGATAAACTCAATATTACAACCAGCTATGAATTGAAGGCTTTCACTTATTAAATGTAATGAGTTTACCCAGTCCTATTGGAGAGGTAGGCCTTGCAGTATTGAAAAACAAAGTTAAGAGTTTAGCACTACTAGGACATGTAAAACTAAAAAGTACATGCCGGACTTTATAAATACACTGCACCCTGCCCTCTGGGCTGTTTAGGGGCTACACTAGGCAGTATAAAGAAAGGGCTAGGCCTGGCAAAAAGTTTATATTGACAGGCCCAAATGGCACTTTACATCTGCATCAGTCATTAGTGATGTCTCTGACCATGTCATGAGCAATGCAATATGCAAGGCCATAAGCAGTGCAAGCCCCCCATTATAATTTATATGAGCCCCACGGAGGTGGTGGTCACTGGGGGCCCCCTCCTTTATTTGTTAAATATGTGTGAATGCCCCCAAGACGCGGCCCACATGTGGGCTTTGTTATGAACAAGAGCAAGAGACTATGCTTGTTTTTTTTATTTTTGCAACAAATTTGCAGTTTTTTTTTTTAAGTGCTTTTTTGCACTGGCGGTATCCCTCTGGGAATTAAAAACCAAGGCTTGTGGGTCAGGGTATTTCTAATCTTCTTCTTTTGCTTTTTTTAAAAGTTTTTTTGTAGGACTCTGCCGAAGCCGAGACCCAAGATGGCTGCCAACACTTTCTGGTTGAAGTGTTGCCAGCCAATCAGCGCTTTCCATGTACCTGCACAAGCTTGTTATTGTTCGCAAAGTTGTTGCAGAGGATCCGTGACCCTAGATATACAAATTTGGATTCCCTTACATTGCTCAACAACTACTGAACAGATTTACATCAACTAACAAAAAGCGCAATCTGTGGAACAAAATATACCTCTCTGCCAAATTTTGTGTTATTCCTTCCAGCAGTTCGGGCAGTAGTTGTGTTCAATACTCCTATGGGAATTAACTTGGGACATGCATGTTAACTGACCTCCCCTTTTTCTGAGCCCCTGCTTGACTGATCACCCTGAAGCTTTCTATGGGCAACAAGAATTACCCGCACACATTTTTTGGAAAATTTTGTGAAGATCTGTCAAACGGCGCCAAAGATATAGACAAGTCAAAAAATGCTCTTCCTACTGAACTATGGAAACATGGCAACCTCCAGTAGGATATATATATATATATATATATATATATAGTATAAATGTTATTTCACTTTGTTCAAACTTATGAATTCAATACACAAAAAATAATTTTTATTTTTAAAATATTTCAATTATATGCATAACCAACAATACAGTTTATTACAAATTAAATAAACATGTTAGTGGGTATGTGTACATCTTTAAAACGTATTTAACAATTATTATCTAAAATTAAAATATTTACTTTTTATTATTTAATACACTTAATTTGAGTAGTTAAAGTGCTCTAACATTCTTCTGTTCAGTTTTATCTCTATTTAACATTTATGTTTGCATTAAATGATTCCGAATATGTTTTAAAAATAATAAACGTTTTTATTTCCCTAATATTTCCTTCTGAGAGATTTTCACAAGTGTGATGGAGATCTCCAACAGGTTAATATTTACTAGTAGTTTATTTACATTCAATTAATATGTCATAGGAGACCCCACTCCCTTTTTGGATGGGGTGGAAATATGGAAGTCTACATTTAGACATAACTCTCCATTCAGAAATGGCGAGTAGCAAACAATAAAAGTGCAGTTACTCATAGGTGGAAGGGTAGTTGTACAAACGAGCAAGCTTGCACCATATATATTTGTCTTTGTGAACAGGGCCCATGGTAACTAGTGAGATATTCATCATCATCCAAAAGAACGGTCGACATTACTGCAGTAATAAAGAATTCAACTGTAAGTTTGCTAGGAAATGTATGCGTTCTCAAAATCCCTGCAGCTGTCCTAAGAAAATATTCAGAATGGGCAAGGTATACTGAGGCTTTCCTCGTAGACCACAGGAGGCCTGGCACACTTCCAGTCTCAGAAACAAACATGAAGGAAGGGGATTTGCTTCCCTCCACCGACACATTCAAGCAGGAAGTTTCTTTTTAAACAAAGATACTGTAGTCAGAAGCTTGGGGGCCCCACTCACAATGCTCTATTTTCGTTATCTGCTTCCAAGCAAAGCCTCAAAGCCAGGGCAACATTGCCCCCGGCATAGTCCACATCGCGTTTCCTTCAGACTGGCAACGTTATTAATATGGATAAGGCGCCGCACAGTGCTGTGCAGACATGGAAAGAGGCTTGCTTTGTAAAATACTTTGCCCCAGTGTGATTTAACCATGGACACTACTAACGTCTGCGATACAGCATAGCTATTCTTTGTGTGTTGAATTTCTTAGTGTCTAGCTGCTTGTGCAATCCCACCGAGGGCGAATGAGAAATGGAAACGTGTTTACATTTTCCACTGGCCTTGAAGTGAACAATTCAATTACATGGACAATCACAAATCTCACCGCAATCTAGGAGGAATCCCTAATGAATTAATAATTGAACTGCAACAACTTCAAGAATTCTTTTTTACAGCAATAAGGCATAAAACGTCATTTCATAGAGAAAGGCACAAACTTGGTGATTGCTCTTTTCTCCCTCTTCTTCACCTCTGGCATCAGAGCAGCTTCACCTTAAGTTTTAAAGAATAGCATTCTTATTCACCAACATCTATCAGAGACAGTTTATTTTAGGCCTCATTCTTGGTTTAGTAAAATGCGAACGTCCTTTGGCATGTCATGCTGAGATTATTTCAACCTGTGCTGACCTGGAATTGAGGAAAAATTACTTCCTGCAAAAGGATCATTTTATCTTCAACAGAAGGGCTCTTTTAGGGTCAATATATTTGTGCTGAATCGGACTCGATAAATAGATTTTGGACACTCACTACAATAATAAAAAATAAAACAGAAGAGTTTGCACTAACTTTGCATGTATCCTTCTCTGTGTTTGCTGTTACTGTTTTTTCCCTGTGTGGTAATCCCTGTTTTCCCTGTATTTTTCACACCTTCTTACTACATTCCCTTTGTTCTCTTGATCGGGTGTGTTGTTTTCTGGCTTGTTACTCTAGATTGGGTCGTTATTTAGCAAGCCTTTAATATTTCAAAACTAATTTTGAAAATTATCTATGGATCACCATATATCTCCCTAATAGGATTGCTTTCAGTATTTTCAGTATGCCAACATAATGGTGCATAGCATCAACTACACCGAATAATGCTTCCTTTCGAAGTCACATCTGCAGCCAGAGACAGCCCAACCCGGTCTCTAATATATGAAGCGAAAAAATCCCTTCTCTTAGGTCTCCTATAAAAAGAACACATGCCCATTGTGCATACGAGAAGAAATGGAGCAGGTATGTATTGAAATTAAGAAGAACAGCGTTTGGTGTAATGAACATTATCATGATGAAACTGCATAAGAGCATGCTCACTTTTTGAAATATAACTTAATTCCATATGGATATACTCATCCAGATCTTAGAGCAACAGCCACCACAAACTGCAGTAATACATTTAGCCAGCAATTACAACCTGCCTAACTATTTAGATGTTTGTGTCAGCTTAATCGAAATCAGGATATACATATAGTAGTTATATGTGATAAAATAATCATGCAGTACATTATAAGGATATTGCAAGTTACAGAGGAGTTCCATGGCCATTTATACGGTCACGGGTCACTTTCAGTGCTCGAGTACCTTATAGGGTGATATTGTGCTTCACAAATCTGCATAACATAACATGAGACTTGCAATAGCTGTATAAAGTGCAGCAAAGGGTATTTTATTTCTTATAATACATGGTCAAGGCTTAACCCTTCCAGCAAAGCACTTAAGTCCCTTGTGTTGCTCTTTGGTGTGAAACAGATAGGATGCATGTAAATATGACAAATACAATTGGAATCTCTAGTGCAAAATTAAACACTTCAAATAACAGTTAGATTATTGTTTCATAAAGACATTAGAATCAGTTTGAGCCTAGGCAGATTAAAAAAAAAGGCTGTAGCTCAGAGTATGTAGAAACATGATTCTATCTTCCCTATAGTTACCTAAACATGCACAAATAAACGTCTTCTTCCTGCTTATCGCTGTTCATCTAGAAAAGCAGAGCAGAATGAAAATCCACACTTCATTTTTTTAAAACTGCACTTTTAAAGATGCTCTGTTACCTGTCATTCGTCTTAGCTGCTAGCTCTGGCAGTTGGCTTTGTGATGTCAGGAATAAATTGTAATGAGTTATTACAGTTAAGCGGCAATGCCATCTAGTTCTGGGTTAGTGTCAACACCAACCTCTGTATGAAGTTTTAATTTGAAGTATGCCATATCAGTAGAATTTTAAATGGTGTGTATGATTCTCTTGGAACTTCTCTCACATTCATGTGACCATTGAAATGAAACAGTTTTCTTAGTCAACTCTCACAATAGAGCACTAACAGTTGCAAAGTCATGTATATACCTTGAACAGTAACTGGCCATGCCAAGAAATTAACATATCATAGAAACATCTTGTGGGGAATCAGCATTTGACAGAGCTCATACTTTTGCAGGATCAGGTGTCGTACTCCCATCAGAAAAGATACAGCCATAGAATTTAAATTTTATGCTGTCAAACTCACACTTGTCTGCATTCAAAGTCAAACCTGCACACTGAGTTAACAAAATACTTGTGTGAGAGCTCTATCATGCTTCTTCTCCGAAAACGAATATGTCATTGCCCTAATTAATCACATTCACAACAGGATGTACGAAACATCGAATAACGTCTTGAAAAAGTTCTGCAGATGATGACACACCAAAACTTACAATCTTGGCAGATGGAACACTCCATCACAAACAAGACAGATATTCCGTCCACCATGTTGCAATTTCCATACAATATAATGGAATCATAATACGACGGACGGGATAGCCTTCACTTCTGTGATGAAGTAACCCCCGTCTACCAAGATCATAATCAGACCCTAAGCCTTTTGTATCGAAACAGACCAACGTATGTAGAAAAAGTTGTAATACCCCGGTGGCCCCCAACACTCGGCAGGCCCCCCCACCCCTACAGACCACGCACAAAACCTTGGTGTCATCCATGACTCAATGTTCACCATGACCAGACAGGTCAACTCCTTCGCCTCCACCTGATTCCACACCCTCCGACTCCTACAAAAGATCTTCAGATCAATATCAGTGACTGCCGGAAAACTGTGACACACGCCCTAATCATAAGCAGACTTGATTACGGCAGTGCCCTCTATGCCGGAACCTCCAAGAAGAACCTGAACAAGCTGCAACAAAATTCAGAACACAGTCGCCAGACTCGTCTCAAACATCCCCTGCTGAGAACACAATGCTAAACACCTGAAAAACCTCCACTGGCTCCCCGGCGAGAAGAGGATCAACTTTAAACTCCTCGTACATGCCTACAGAGCACTCCACAACAGCGGACCCAGCTACCTCAACCACAGCATCACCTGGTACTCCCCTTCCAGTCCCCACCGCTTGTCCCAGCCATCGCTCACCAACGTACAGTGCATAAAGAAGTCCTCTGCTGGAGGAAGATCTTTCTCATACCTGGCATCAAAAGGTTGGAACACCTTACCTTCTCACCTCAGACGGTCGCCATTGCTGCCTCAGTTCAGGATGGATCTCAAGACCTTGCTGTTCAAATGATCTCTGAGAACACACCCGTCTGCGCCTTGAGACCCTATGGGTGAGTAGTGCACTCTAAAAATATATGATTGATTGATTGATTGTGCGGTGCCTTTGAAGTGATGGAAACTTCAAAAAGAGGCCTTTGAAGTGCACGAGTCCCTGCCCTTCCTGCCTGGTTCCAGCTTCACTACAGTGGGATATTCAGCCCTTTGTGTGGGGTCAGGACACAGCCCATTCAATTGTGTATTCTCCTCCTTCCCATCCTTTCAGGGTGGAGGGCATCAGGATCTTGATGGTCCATCAGTCTCATCTAAGCTCCCTTTGTGTGTGGCTGTAGGGAAGAACTCCACAGCAGCCCAGTTGTCACCCACCCAGACATGCATTCAGAGACAGGTAGAAAGCACTAGATGATTTAAGGTAAGAAAATGGCAACTTTATAAAAATGCCATTTTCAGAATTATTATTTAAAATCTGACTTCAACATCAGTTGTGAATTTAAATTGTGATTCCAGAGACAGCAGACTTGGGGGTCCCATCTCAGCCTTATTGGAAATGACATTTATAAAATGTAATAAAGAAATCCCAATATTAACCTATGGGAAAGATAGGCCTTGTACTAGTGAATAACTAATTTGTGTTTTTCACTACCTGGACATGTAAATCTTAAAAGCGTGTCGACCTTTTTAAATACCATGCACCCTGCACTTGGAGCTGTACAGTGCCTACCTTGGAGGAAAATTATCTGTATTAAAAAGGAAGGCTTGGGCCAGGCAAGAGAGTTAATTTGCCAGGTCAACATGACAGTTTACAAATAAACAGACACATGCCATGAAATGGCAGACCGAGTCATGTTTAAAGCGGTACTGAAGTGGAGGGCACAATCAGAGCTGCAGTCCCACCAGTAGAATTTAATTTACAGGCCCCAGGGCACAGGGAATTATAAGTAAAATAAATATTCCAATTGTGCATAAGCCCATGTTATCATGCTTTAAGCATAGAACACCTGCACTTTAGCACTGATTAGCTGTGGTAAAGTGCCAAGAGTCCAAATGCCAGCAAAAACGAGCTCAGCAATACAGGAGGTCAGAGGGCAAAAAAGTTAAGAGAAACCACCCCAAGGATGCCAGGTATAACAAGCTGTAATTCGTAATTGAGAAGGAACAGATATGTCATATCTAGTAAATATGTATTTGTAATAAGAAGTCCTCTTTGGTGGTAAAGTCTGATTTATTGTTACAATAAGAAGTTGGCATTTTCCTGCTCTTAGCTCTGTGTGCCTGCAGCCTGTCTCCAATCCACATCTGGGCTGGGTGACAGCTGGACTTTTTGCATTCCCTCTAGCCAGCCACACACAAAGGGAGCTTAGGTGTGACTGATGGGCCATCAGCATCCTGATGGGCCATCCTGGGCAGGATGAACGGGATGGGAGGGAGGAGCTAACGCTTATACCTGAATAGGCAATGTCCTGCTTCAACATATAGGGTTGTAAACGCCCCTGTAGTGAGTCTGGAGCCAGGGCAGGAAGACAAGGAGACACTCCTACTTCAAAGCCACAACTGGGTATAAGTATGTGACCTCTGACCTTACCAACACAGTACACTTCTGCACCTGTGGATACTCTGCTAGGAAGAAGGACTGCTGTGCTGCTACAAGAACTGCTATTTTGCTGAACTGCTGCTTTGGAAGAACTGGTATTCTGCTGTGCTGACCTGCTGCCCTCCTGACCTTGGGAAGAAGAACTGGACCTGCAACTTCAATTTAAACTGAGACCACAGAATGACTCCAAAAGCTTGCTGGCTTCCCTCCTGCTCTTCTGATGTCTCAGGGACAGAAAAGACTTCCAACTCATCACTCATAGTTTCCTGGACCCGCCTACAACCAGCTCATGACCCCAAAGAGGTGCCTTTCAGGTCTTGGGCCCTTGGAAGTGGGGTTGGGCTCTTTAAATCACAATTTTGGGCTCTTCGTGACCGTGAATGGGCCCGTTCACTCTCGAACCATGCCGCTCACCCAAAGGATCAGTGTAAGCAGCCGCAAGTTCATCTATCTGCACAGCAAGCATCGCCACTCGTGACCGTGAGGCTCCTGTGTGCCAATTCGCAACACCAGGCCAACTCTTCACACCCACGGATCACTGTCAGTGATGTTCTTGGCTCAATTCTTGAGAGGGTAAAACTTGAGCAGAACTTGCCTGGCACTGTATCCAACCAGTGCCCCATTGTTTTTGGCCTGAACTTCTGGATTTAACCTGGGATTGTGCGATAGCCTCGGTTGGCGCTTTATGCTTTTAAGTTTATTCTTTAAAAATTCCTATCTTGACATCTATTTATTGGATTTAATATTTTGGTCTTGTTTTGCCCATAATGATCAAATTTTTTATTCTAAACTGGTGTGGAGTCTTTTTGTGATGCTTTCACTGTGGTATTGTTTGAAGTGTTGAACAAATACTCTATACATTGCCCCTTAAGTAAGCCTGCTTGCTCAGTGCCAAGCTACCACAAGGAGAGCATGAGTTCAATTATATTGTGTACCGGACTAACCTGGATTAGGCTTGTGGTTCCTTATTGGACAGGGTGCATACCTCTGCCAACCAGAAACCCAATTTCTAACAGTAAATCGCTGGCATTGAGTCATCAATGATGGATGTAAATTCCATGATATTATGAAAACAAGATGGGCAATCCGTTGATGTTTCGGTCTCAAAATGTTTTCATCCAGGGAACCATCACCAGGACCAAGGGAGTTTGAAGCGCAAACAAAAAAAACTCTAAAAAGACAAAACAAACATCCATTGAGCCACCAGGAAGCTGGCAACAATGTGCTGAAAAAAGCAAAAGATCTTGACCATCATGAAGAGGGTTTCACCTTCTGTAGCATGCATGGGTAAGGTAAGTAATGTATATGCTTTAAAAAAAACACTTGTATCTACAGTGAAACCTGTGAAAACGTGTTTAAAAAATGAACTCACTAGACTCCAATTAGAAGTCTCAGAGCACATATCATCGAGAAAGTATGGATCAAGCCATGGGTCTGAACTGTAAGTGAATAGTTGTCAGTTAGGACTAATAACTGCTCTGAAACCCGAGAAGTGCATTAGACAACTGTACCTCCTACATACACGGGAGGTTAGAGGAAAAATCTTGCAACCCAGTATCTTAGATATAGAGTGAGATAGGGCTTCGCCATCTGAAATAAGGAAAGAGTTGTTAGCTATATTCTGACTTCAGCATGTATATTGACTAGCACAAGCAAACAAGTTGCTAGTTGAATTTGGACACACTAATGGATTGACAACTAATCAGTGAGCAAGACCTTAATCTCATCAACATATTGAGTCCGAAGGCACAATTGCTATCTCCACAGGGACAAAAGTTGGAAAGGTAGCTTGCATTAACTAACATCATCAAACAATAAAATACAAATAATATTCTGGTGTCTAAGTAGAGAACAACCTTGACTGTGTAAGTCATCATATGTTTGTCAAGTGAAAAACTGTGAGGCTGTATACAGTCCTTGCCAATTCACAAAGACCAAAAACTGTTTAAGAGGGAAACCATGCTTGTAGACTGCCTCTCACTTGAGAATTGAGGCGTCTTCGTTAACATGATTCCAACCTGTGCGTTTCATCATAAAACAAGTACTTGTGAGGCTGGGTAGATAGAATAACTGTGCTTTTTAATTTAATATGGTTCTAAGAATGCTCATCGGGTAGGGAATCAGTATGTGTCCAAACATGTGTTACAAGATAGCCAGCTTACTTCTACTGAAGATATACTAATGAGGTCACCAAACACAAGACTGGTGTGCTGTATCTGCCATCTTACAGGAGAAAGAAGAGTTCTAGAGCAATGTAAAAACATGTCGGCCATTTTAAAGTGGACCAAAAAATTAATTTGAATAATCAAAGGTGCAAAGATATAGGACCATACCCATTAGATGTGAATCAACGGTTAATCCAGATATATTCTAAGATATAGCCAGCTCTCGCTGATGAGAAAATTGCTCAGAAGGACGCCGAACGCTAGACTGGCTCAATGTGTTGGCAAATTAAATAAATGTAAGAAAAAAACATTATGAAAGTATGTTGGCCCTTTGGTCTGAGAATTTAAAGAATCAACATAGATAGTGAAACTATACAGATAGGTGAAGGACTAAGTGAAAATGAGTCCAAGGGGGATAGCCATGTAAAGTAACCCATAGTTAGTAAAGGACAAAAAAAGTAATTGATTTGTAGATATCACATGCATGAAAAGATGTGTCAACTTATAATCAGAACGTGAGATGTTAAATGTGGCCCAAGTAGTGACTTTCAACGCTGGAACAACAATTGCAACAAAAGGCTTAGTAAATTAATTGAGGATTAAATACATTTGAGTTGAAAAAGCAAAAGACAAAAATACAGCATAACTTTATAAAGTTGCAAGAGTTTGCCATTCAATTGAAACATTCAGCCCTCTTTTTACACTGTTAAGCCTCCAGATCCAACATTTTCCTTTGATTTTCAAAACTTGATCTGTGTTAGAGCCACTAATTAAAGGTTTTACAATGTCAGTAAGTCACCCCAGAAAGTCTATTTCAGTATGTCTATGTTGTTTGAAGTGTTTGACCAGTGGAGCATGCTGCACCTTGCATCTAATAAAGGATTGATGTTGCATGATACAATTCTTTATTGGCTGTGAGGTTTTGCCTATATATGGAAGGCCACAAGGACACTGGATACAGTGGTTTACGTTAGAGGTATTGCATTAGAATTTTTTTTTTATCTCAAAATGTAAACCACTGGGAATACCCCAGTTCTACCTTAATTAGAGAAGAGAACACAAGCACTGTACCACTTGGGAAAGTGCACAGAGTCTTAAGGCCAACAAAAACAAGATCAGCAAAAATAGGGAAGGTGAAATGGAAATGTTTGGACCACCCTAAGGCTGACAGCTCTAATAGTAACAAATCTCTTTCCATTGGTCATTTAAAATGCATTTAAAGGTATTCAACACAATGATTTGTTAGTAAAATTCTCTGGCAGCCTGTGACATTTTATGACTTAAGAAGTACACAAAACATTGATTCCAATTTAGAAAGACATATGTCTGTATTTTTATTACAACAGAAGTGCACAGAATTTTTTTTAGCGAAAGAATTACATTACATTCTAGGTTCTTATTAATACACAGCTTTCACTACCAAGTTGGCCTTTCAGTGCTTAAAAACACAAAGTGGAACAACAACAGAGAATGCTAGAGATGGTCCATTCTTCTGTTTAAATTTCAGTTTCATTTGAAGTGACCTAGAATTCTTTCAATTGAAAGGAATATAATTAACATAATTCCAGAAGTGGTTGGGTGTAATAGTGAAGACTTAGACACTTGGATTGTACATCCACATTGTGGGTAGTTGTGGAGTAATTCTCAAATTCTCCTAATTGTGACACAGCTATTAGGGCATATTTTTTAAGGAAAGACAGAGAAGCAAATGGCATTAATGATGAAATCACCTGCACCCTTCTAGCCTCATCTTTTGCATTGATGTCCATAATTAGTGACATTATGTCCAATGTTGTGTATGAGAGTGACTGATTCGGATTATTACCACCCCTTAGATTACATCAAATCAAGAAATGAATACAAAAATCTCTACCATTACATAGTACAGAGTCTGTGAGTTTCTAGAGCCCTTTAATTGGTTCTATTTGAGAGACCACTTGAAAGGGATATTCACTTTAATATCAACTATAATATAATAGTAATCCAACTCTATATTCCACAAAAATCAAAACGCATGCTTTAAACTGTTGACGTATTTGTTTTTCCTGACTTGTTTCTTGCAGTTATCCTTTTACTTCTGCACTGCTTGTACTTGCAGAAAAGGAGAGGCCTAGTTTATGACAAAAATGCATGACTCTCTGTCAATATGTGCTGTAATGCTTTTAGTAAGACTACCAGGAACGCATGAGCTTTTTTACTATCTCTGCTATTGCTTGGGCTTTTATAACCAAGCTGGAAAGCCAGTTCAGCCTCGGCTATTTCCTTTGAAACAAAGTTGTTGAATATTCTCATGAAATCCTTGGCAAGCAATTTCAAACACAGATGTCTCCTACTCTCCCCAGGCTGAACTCAACCTCTTTATTAAGGGCTACTGTCTCATGCATGTCGTGAGTCACGCTGCATTATCCAACATGATACCAACTTTTTTTTAAAATAGCTGTTATAAGCAAAGACATTGGCTGAACTTAGCACAACCGTAAAATGCCGTTACTCAGTAGTAAATGCTCCCTTTCATTTGGATAGCTGTTTCCAAGGTTACCTGATAAGAGGAGGTTTCGAGTTTCTATCCAGGTAAAAAGTTCATCATACATAGCCTGCTCTTCAGCCTAAACATTAACCATTGGCAATTCATGATATCACCTTATATTTAAGAACCAATTGCTCCACAGGCTGCACTTTGCACAATATGGTGTCCAGTTGTAAAGGTGCAACACACAAAACTGATTTTTACCAAGAGGAGGGTGCCACAATATATTGGTTACATCTCACTCTATCTTTATTTGTAACCTAAGTACTTGTTGTTCTTAGAAGAATGCAATCAATAACACTAAAATGTGCTTTGCCAATCAGAATTCCCTGTGTTCAATAACTGTTTCATCGTGAAGACTTCTCATTCTGCAGTTCATTCTCTGAGACTGACAAGAACTCCAGGACCACTTACAGCCATTACACGCCTATTTGGGATTCCCCGGGCACCCCAGAGTGCTTTACAGATATTTTAGCATTACCACTTAAAAAGGCAGGGGTGGAAAGTTGGGGCGATCTCCCTCGAGATGGAACTTTGCTTCCATGGGAAGAGTTAGTAGGGATAACAAGCGGATCCCTGTCTAGGTTGAAGTTTTTGCAGATAAAAGAGTGGGAAAAAGGAATTAAAGAGGGTCTGGGGGTGGGAAGTTCATTGGAGGATTCTTTTTTAGAATTCGCTGTTTCTGTCCCTGTAAAGAAGTTGGCGGTTTGGTATTGGGAAATGGTAGAAATGTCTGATGGGAATTTCACACTGCAGACGGATCTGTGGGGTAATGATATGCCCAGGGATAAGGTTGGTGTATGGTGGAAGAAGTTGTTGTCAATTCTTTCCGAAGTAGTGAAGCCAGCCCTGTTGAGGAAGAATCATCTTTATATTCTACACAGAGCTTATATCTCGCCGGCGAAACTTTCTAAGTTTAAGAAAGGAGAAGTGGTTAAATGTTTGAAATGCGGTAGTGTAGGAGCAACAGATGTTCATATGTTTTGGGATTGCCCCGCTATCCGTTTGTTTTGGGAGGAAGTTTTTGGTGATGTATCATCTATGTTTGGCTGGGAGATTACTGTATCGCTCCCGCTGATTATATTTGGGCAGCTACAGGAAGAGGGCATAGGGAGTAGGGTGAGTTATGCTAAGCTTAAATTTTTGTTTTATGTAATTTTGTTGGGTAGAAATGAGATTTGCAAAAACTGGATGAAGGACTCCCCTCCGATTTATATGGACTGGCTCAACGCATTGTTTCGCATTTCGAACATTGACTTGAATACGCAGCGTACTAGGATAAATGCGGAACTGTGGTTGCCTTTGTTAAATTGGGGGGGAGTTTTATGAATTGTTTTATGAATTTTTTAGAAATTTGTTGGTTTGAAATATTTGAAATTGGCTTGTTGTTTATTGTCCAATGATTATTCACTGCTCGCTACTCTTGCTTGTCTGTTAAAGCGGACCGGGAGACATAATGGTGCCCCCTGGCTTGGGTCCCTCTCTTATCTAGAAGGTGAGAAGGGTCTACGGACAAAAAAAAAGAGAAAAGAAAAGAACTCCAGGACCACTGTTTCACATCTGAATGATTGGTCACTCCCTTGTTTAATGAAATCAAGAGTAGTCCTGATCTTGAAAAGTTGGTAGGGATAAGAGTGGACATTACATGGAATGCCATCTATGGAATGAAGTGATATCAACTTTTACCTTCAATGGAAAGCATTTCAACATGTAAGCAACCTCACCTAATGATCATGTACTGTAGAGGTGACGATTTAGACACAATTACTAAAGTTGTTTTATCTACTGAAATGTTAGAAACATTTGCAACATTGACACATCCCTTTCCACACACAGTTTCAATATATTCAAACATTTGATAAAGGCAAAAGTGGAAATGGTCTTGTCAGTTTTGTTAATAAATTGACAAATACCATAAGCATGTTATCAAAGTTATTTGTGCTTGCCTACAGGACTACAACATGGGATCAATCTACCACAATATCCATTTTTACACGCCTGAAAGTTTTTTTCCATAGATGGAGTTCATTTCACAGCAAAAGGCAATAGGAGCTTCCTAGTTAACTCAAAGGAATAGATCTTATTTTATCTCTATGTCATCAGCCATTACATCATGAATATAAACTTCCCCAAACCACCTTTTCATTATAGTTACATGATTTTTGTCTAAAATAATTTTCAGTTGTACTTGGATCTGTGAATCCTCCATGAAAGCCAAGCTAAAACTCCATTATTCTCCTTGGTGTCTATTTCACCTTCCTCGTTGACAGAGTTTTACAGTAACAAATTTGGGGTTGCTGTTCCAAGCAAAGTTCTATTCTCCTGCATTGTTTAATGTGCTTTGGGATTTTTTCAGTATTGTGAAACAGAGTTAAAGATCTTGCATCCTCTAAAGCTTTGTCTTTGAATTTGTATGTTTATGTAATTTATCCATGTATATTGGTTTGTCTCTAATGACTGTGCCTAGCCCACATCAAGGGGTCAACCATAATGCATACTGCTTTTAGTCATGTGCAGTGGAGGTTGGCAGCTGAGCCTGGACTGTCAATAAACAATGCTCCTAATACTCCATGGACATCTAGCCCTTATTGCATATGGATTTCAGCTGTTGGTGTACTGAGCATGGGCTCTGATTGTGCATAGCTGGGGTTGGCCTCAGGGCATGCACTTTCATCAGTCACTTCGCCAAAGCCACCTCAGTCAATCCCCATTGGCTCTGACCCATCCTAGCGCAAGCCATCTTTTCAGCAGCCCAATCCCTTTGGCTGTGCACAGAAAGGGTGGGACCTGTACCCAGCCTATCACAGGCAGCCCACACGGCAGCCTCTGTTTTTTTCTATTTCAATTTCTTAGTATTCAGGGATTGTTGTCTTGGATTCACCGATCTTTCTCAACTTTTGGACCAATCTTTGAGCATTTATTAGATTTGAGAACTTAGTTTCATATTTGCTAAACCAACACAAAGGCCAGCAGAGGTCCATGAAGCATGCTGAGGGATTTATAAAGTTTGTGCTGGGTTTGCAGTTCCCAGACATGGTTTATGGTACTCGAGCATCATGTTGGGTGTGTAAAACCCATACTTGCGGTTTGAGTATGCAGTAAAAGAAAGCAATTTAAAAAAATGTATGCCCTGGGTCCTTTGTGGGCCCCAAAGGGGTTGTGTGCGTGTCTGACCTTATTTATTTACTTATCATTAGGTTATAAGGGGACGCGTTAAAGGTTCAATGGACCTTTTGCCCGTGCTTAGAGTAGTTCCCAAGATAAGACTCCGTTCCAATACAAATCAATGGCAATACCAATCAATAACATCAATAATCTTGGGAATCAATAATTTCCACGCACCAGGACCCCCTTGGCCTTGAATAACCACACCTTTATGTAACAAGTTAGAATGTTTATTTCCCTTTATTAACAATGCTAATATCACGTAACTTAGTCTCAAAATCAAATGATAAGCATACAGAAACAATACTGGTTGACCAAATCTTCTAAAGAATCTCAATTTAATCAAAGCTTGGATCACTACACATTCTAGAGTTACAGTACAAATCAATAGCAAGAATAACTGCGCAATAGAAATGGCATATATTTAGATTCAGCAAAGAAAAGACATCAACTGTTGTTAATATTCAACAAGCATCATCAGTGAGTTTCCTAACTAACCTTCTGATTAAAATACCATGTTTGGGCTTCATGCAAATCAATTTAGTCAACACAAATTTGGAAAACATCTAACTTTGGCAATATCACAATTAGCAGTTGGTACCAAAAAACTAAAGCAAATAGACATAACAATCAGTAACCTCGTCTTATACCATGTCTCAGTTTGGTTCAGCAAGCTGCAACTGTCTTTGTCAGCTGGACATCTGTTCAGTCAGCAAAGCATTGGAATTCAGCAACAGAGTTCAAGATAGAAATATCTCAGGAATGTACATAATAGAATGTCGCTTCTCGATAAAGATTTAGGGGAAAGTGAGTTCTCTCCTTGCGGAGCAGTCAGACTTAGTTAGATTTCCTAAAACTACTTCCCACGTTGGTGTTGGTCAAGGAATCATACGTTTATGTTTAGTCCAATGAAAGTAGAACCTCAAATCTAAGAATTTACTAAACCATTGTTCACATGTCGATGATTGGCTCCTCTTCTCTTGTTCCCATTGTTGTGCTTGTCAGGTAACAAATTTGTATCATTTTATACTCCAGTCTGTGCATCTATGGTTAGTTCCTGGGAACATCGCCTTTACACACACTAGGTTTTACAAAGTATCATTAGCTAGTACAACATATTCTAGCAGGCAGTTCTCATGGGAAAGAGTTCTATCTACTAGCATTCGGTCATCACAATGGAAAATTGCAATTTAATTCTGTAAGCAGCCATTTTATGATTTGTCTAAGTAATGCAACTTGACATGAGGCCGTGCAACTAGGCCCAAGATCTCGCTAAATTAAGGCCTCTGATTAATAAAGCAAATACATAATACATGACTATTAATATGACGTACTACTACAACAATCCACACATGAGCATGACATTTCACATTAATAAGTCGTTAATAAGTACACTTCGTAATTATTGATGGTCACTCAAGTAGGCACATTTTCAAAGTTGTGTATTATTTCTCTATGTTAACTCATTTTCTATGCAGATTTAACATTCAGAATACATGAATATTAATTAGTAAAATTTCAGCGTTAACAGGGTTTGGGGATCAGACTGTACTTACTGTACCCCCTTGTATAGCTTTTTGGTAAGATGCAGGGACCTCAAACAGCGGTACCAAATTGTTTCCCAATGTTGCAGCCAATCAATCAGAGGAATTCAGTTCTCTGAACTTGTCTCTGGGTTCACAGAACCAAAATGGATGACAGGAGACAAATCTCCCCTGTTCACTCACATTAGAGTATTTTTATTTTTTCTATTTTTGGGTTATGAACGAATGGTCCAAATATCTCTAAAATATACCCTCTTCAGGCCCTGGCAAGCGTACCATTTAACTGCTAATTTATTGAAAACTTCAGAACTATGGGCCAGATGTAGCAAAGGGTTTTTCCCATTCTGTGTCAATGGGAAATTGTGTTTGTACATGTGGCCCTTATTTACAACAAACCAAACAAATGCACTTATCTTAACCAAGTTTATTTGGAATTGAACAGCAAAAAATTTCAAGGATGTAAATGGGAAATTTCATTCTTTTGGACCTGCTTGACAGGTTCAAAACTTGCAAGACGAACCCAAAATGGATATGCTCTATCCTCTCGTGTTTCATGCAGATTCGTCAAACAATGCCAGTGTTATTTGAAAAACACGAATGCACAGACTCTCACTGCCTGTGTAATATATATCATCATATATGGATGTGGTGTTAAAAATAGTCCCTAAAATTATAGTCACTGGGGCTTATTTGCAGAGCCATTTTGAAACACATATAGTATTCTTTTACATATTCATACATGCCCTTTGAAAATTGGCCCGAAAAAGTATAAAATGAGAATTAGTACAAACATAAAGGGCTGTGTCCTCTTTTACCAATAGGGATTTGGTTATTTCTGGGCTGATTCACAAAGGCATATAAGTATACATAAAAGAGTACTCCTCTTGTACTAATTTCCACTTTTGTGAATCAGCCCTTACTTTCAATAGGTCAATGTGAATATTTGATAATCTGGTAGTACACAAGTGTAAAAAACTGGGTTATTACTTGCTAAGGACTATAGTACTTACAAAGGAGAGGTGTTCAAGTTTCCCTTTATCGGAATTCAAGTACCCTATTGTAGCACTTGGCTCACTCATTTTAGTTAAGTAGAGCGGCCTAAAGCCTACTCTTACTATACACACACACACACACTAATAAATGCTACACATTAAATTACAAATATATTCAATCAGGTAGATGGAAATACCTTTGATGACAACTGCCTGTCACGTGACATCTGCTAGTGGGTCCTGAACCCGAAAAACCTATAACCACAATACCTACGCTAGATGCACTATCACTCTAAATGGGGGTATCATTATCAATGTGGAAAGCCTACTGACTTTTGCAGGGTGTCACCACATTAATAAAATCAAAGTACATGGAATTCTTCAACGTTGCAACATCATTGAAATTAATGGGCATAATACTAATATGCAGAGCATATTATAGCTCACCATTGCAACATCACTGAAGTTGAGGAGGACAATAAATATATTAATTACCTGTAATAAACATATTTACTACTTGTAATAAGTGGAGTCAATGGGCGCAATACCAAAATTCAATAACATTCATTATACTGTAAAACCTTGTGTTGTTAATTATCAACATTGTCAATAAAGCAAATAATTTAATGATGTGTTCCAGTGTCTTTCCTTTACTTACAATAAGCTGCTACTGCAGCCCCAGACCTCACTAATAGAGGCCCCTACACTCCTAAGCCTATGTGAAAATCACAGGCTCTAGGAATGCTTTGAAAACTAAAAATATGGTTCCCAGTGGTATGGCTATAACCTCCTTGGAGACTTAGGGTGAGCTTTCATGAACATCTTCAGGGGCATATGTCTGATGCAGTTACTGTAGCCTCCCTATAACACTAAAACAATGTTGATGGTGTCCTTGTCCTACTTGGGGTACCAAGCACATATGCACATTTTTCAGCCACTATAGAGTCTTAAGGACAGCTCCTTTACTCTGGAACTTAAACTTGCTGCTTCACCCCCTCAGAGGCCTCGCACCACATATCTTCAGAACTGGGTACTGGTGCTCACTCAGGCACCATGTGTGGGTCAATGTTGGTTACTGCATGGGGACCCATAAACACACCGTGGCCCTCGCTGGCTCGCCACTAACCTTAAGGGACCAGCACATCAACCAGCACACTTTCTTCTGCTCCCTCCTCAGGCAGTAGCAAATAATTGGTATTCGGCTCCTGTCTGGAGCCACCTTAGCACCATAGTTTCTCCTGCCTCTCCTAGCAAGGGGCAGATAAAAGTGTGCTGGTGTGCCCACCATACCAGATATAGGCACAGGGGTGGAAAATGTACCTGGAATCTGGTGTGCTTGTGTCCCAGGGTGATATGGTGCCCACAGGCATTGCTGAGTTGCATCAGGCATCCGAGAAGGGGGTCCCAGTGGCCAAAAATAATCACAAGATGAAGGACACAAGCATACACCTTCTCTAGGAGAATATATGTTTTAAAGATGCACTGATCCCCAGGGGTTTGGCCCACCCAACGGGAAAAAGACAGAGACATAGGAAAGTACCTAGCTCTGTTCTCTACCTGCATTCTAAGGGGACCAAGATTCAGCGAATATTTTCTCTAGCCCTGTAAGGCAATGGGACAATCGTGGTTTCATTTTGAACCCAAGCACTCAGGAGCATTTGTAGTTGGGCACTCTGGGCTCCAAAGTGCACTCTTTATGGGTAGCATGCTTTTTATTGTTCCCTGCACAGACCTCCCCTCTGCTGGGGCCCCAAGTGTTCTCTCCTGCTTTAGTGGTATCTTTCACAGCTCTTCTTCAGCTTGCTAACAGAACAGCTTACCTGCTGCATTCCCCAAGTACTACAGTTTCCTAGCTTCTTGGAATGTGCCAGTTTTAGCTAACTCCAGAACTAGTCCACATACATTCTGAGGGAACCTGTCAGGGTCCTCTAGCAGGTCATTCTCAGGGGACTGTTCCTCAGGAGGTATAAGGGTGCCAGTGCCATTGGCCCTGAGGAATGGCCCATCATAGTTCTGAGGCCATCTACAAGAAAAGTCCTGCCATCCAGCTTTGCAGTGGCATCAGGTGGCTTCACCTTCCTGGTAGGCATTCTTTTGACATTGTCACTCCAAAGTCCATTGGCTTCTAATCAGTTTTTCCCATTAATGTATTTCTTGTGCAGGGGTTTTTAAAGTGGGGGGGGGGGGAAGCTCTAGAAGCCAAGCACCCCAGGCCAATCCCAGGGTGCCAATTCATCACTCTATCCCTTTTAGAAATTGGACTGTTTATTGGGAGCAATCACACCCACTGTCTGGTGACCCCTCAAATTTATTAAATTAACATGAGCTCAACCCCCTGGAACCCTTGGCACGGAGCAGACAGGTTTACCTTAGGGCAATCTGTAAAGTATTTATGCAATGCAAAAACATTAATAAAGTCAAAATGTAAAACAATAAAAATCCCAAACTTGAATTAGGAAAATGGAGTAAAATGTAATAAAAGAAATCTGTGACAAAACTCCAAAAAGGGGAAACAGAAATATGATTTTTTTAAGTTGTAGTTGGAAATAATGTAAAGAAGCACAATGTGCCAATTATAGTCAGTGGTCGTAGTAGATCAGGCACTAACCACAATTTGATGCTACTAAAGTACATCAGTTGTCAAGGCTTAGTGCAGCAGCTGTAGGGAGAAGGGCTAGTGCATAAAAAAGGGAAAATAAACATTTGAAGCCATCTCCCTTCCCTGGCCAGTGATACTTGACCTACTATATTTTAGCACAGTAGGTTGCACTGGTGATGTGAAGCTAGAGGGGTGGGTCAAGTGTATTACCAGCCCATGAAAGAAGGGTTTCTGTTGCCACCTCCTTTCTTTTGCTGCTGCCATCCATAAGAACCCTGCGCTGGAGCCAGAAGATGAAAACAGGTAAATTGTCCACCAGCCCCTCCCAATACTCAGTTGGACAGAATCCCTTGTTGGGACTGATTGGTCTCCGCAGGTAATTTACAGTGGGGCTACAGGAGCAGCATTCATGCATGCCAGGGATAGGTTCCAGGTAGGCCACTGTCTTTGGGGGGTGTGGGGAGGACTATTTCCAGCCTAATCCCTGTGTTGATATCAATGCTTGCCGGGGCTGATTATATCAGTATAATCCCCCATGTTTGCATGTTGATATTTCCTTTGTTAATCACTATATGACAATCTGACTTCTTATGTTCTTAGCCTATCAATCGGGGTGTGTGTGTGTGTGTGTGGTGGAGGGAAAGGGTGACAATATGCACAATGCATACAAATTGTGAACCTTCGTATTTATAGTCTATCAAACTGGTTTCAGGTTTCCACAGATATCCCAACCCCTACCTATGTGTCGTAGATTCTTATAATGCACAGAGAACATTACATTTCATAAAATCAAACACAAGAGATTATTTTGTACAGCTCACACCTTGAACTCCCCTATTTAACAGTGGTCTGATATTTTGAAAATGACCAAAAATGACCTCAAGGAATCACTACAGTATTTCACCGAGCCCTCTATAGTTTCATTATTGTATCTAAGAGCACATTGATTCAAGTATATGCGCTGTACAGGACATAAAATACTGCTCCACTTTATGTAATAAAAGTCTAGGGAACGCATGGAATGTATAAGGCAACTGATCCAAGAAATATTTCCTGAGTAGAGATAGGTCCTTGTGATGCAGCAGTGCTTTTGATAAGTTGCAGTCGTATTCATTCTTTCTTTTCCACTTTCAGCAGACGCAGACATTGTACCAGCATAGGACCTGAAGTGGAGAAGTGCCAGAGTTGAAGCACTACACAGGCCCAAGCATTTACTACTGGTGTGTTTTGTGAAGACTTTATTATATGCTAAAGGGCATTGCTCATAAGTTACCTACATGGAAATACAACTCTAACAATTACATTGTGTTCTCATGCTTTCATCTTTGCATATTAAATAAATATTTACTGAGTATAGGTAGGTCCTTGTGATATAGCAAAGCTCAATTTGCTTCCAACATGCATTTTTGTACCTGCAAGCAAGGATGCACAAAATCCTGCAGAGCGAAGAGTTTGGGGAGATTCTGCAGGAAGTGAATCAAAAAAGTGCTAATCCACAAATTGTGCAGAGTGGCCATTTCCATAGTAAGTGTAATTAAAGTAAATCGAACTGCAGAACATCTAGCATCCAAATCCCATTTGAAGATTAAAGAACCTCCTAAATTTGAAGGTGCAGTGTATCAGATAACCCCTCCAAGCAACAATGACCCATTTAAAATTAAACGTAATGAGGAAAAAGATGTTGGACATGAGTTTGCTCGTGTTTTAGTGCAGACCGACACCAGCTTGAATCAGGCTGATAGTCCCATTAGGGATCTGTTTTACAAATGTGCACCTGCAGCCAAGATTGTCCCAATATCCATACAAATGCATGCAAAATACCTACTTGATGTATTTCATACTGACAGGAAACATATTACAGCATTACTCAATGGTGATGTAAAGATTTCTCACACATTGTGTGAAATCTCAGAGATGCGTGGAGACCCAGCAGTTACAATATTATCACATTTTGTGATGCTGTAATGGTTGGGGGTTGTTGGACCTGGCTTTTTGACGGGGACATCCCCAAACTTTTTGCCTCCTTCCTCCTATTTTTTCTGACCTGTTGTTGTTGGCTTTTGACCTCTGAGCACTTTACCACTGCTAACCAGTGCTAAAGTGCATATGCTCTCTGTGTAAATTGTACTATTGATTGGTTTATCCATGATTGACTATTTAATTTACCTGTAAGTCCCTAGTAGAGTGCACTACATGTGCCTAGGGCATGTAGATTAAATGCTACTAGTGGGCCTGCAGCACTGGTTGTGCCACCCACCTCAGTAGCCCCTTAACCTTGTCTCAGGCCTGCCATTGCAAGGCCTGTGTGTGCAGTTTCACTGCCACTTCGACTTGGCATTTAAAAGTACTTGCCAAGCCTAGAACTCCCCTTTTTCTACATATAAGTCATCCCTAATGTGTGCCCTAGGTAACCCCTAGAGCAGGATGCTGTGTAGGTAAAAGGCAGGACATGTACCTGTGTAGTTATATGTCCTGGTAGTGTAAAACTCCTAAATTCGTTTTTACACTACTGTGAGGCCTGCTCCCTTCATAGGCTAACATTGGGGCTGCCCTCATACACTGTTGAAGTGGCAGCTGCTGATCTGAAAGGAGCAGGAAGGTCATATTTAGTATGGCCAGAATGGTAATATAAAATCCTGCTGACTGGTGAAGTCGGATTTAATATTACTATTCTAGAAATGCCACTTTTAGAAAGTGAGCATTTCTTTGCACTAAAAACTTGTTGTGCCCTTCAATCCACGTCTGGCTAGGTTTAGTTGACAGCTCCTTGTGCATTCACTCAGACACACCCCAAACACAGGGTACTCAGCCTCACTTGCATACATCTGCATTTTGAATGGGTCTTCCTGGGCTGGGAGGGTGGAGGGCCTGCCCTCACACAAAGGACTGCCACACCCCCTACTGGGACTCTGGCAGACAGGATTGAGCTGAAAGGGAACTTGGTGCATTTCTTAGAGACTCTTTGAAGTCACCCCCACTTCAAAGGCACAACTTAGTATAAAACAGGGCCTCTGCCCTACCTCACTAGACACTTGCTGGAGAAGAAACCTGAACCAGAAACTACATCCTGCCAAGAAGAACTGCCTGGCTGCTCAAAGGACTCACCTGTCTGCTTTCTACAAAGGACTGCTGTCTTGCTGTTGCCCTGCTGCCTTGCTGAACTCTTGTCTGGCTGTGAAAGTGCTCTCCAAGGGCTTGGATAGAGCTTGCCTCCTGTTCCTTGAAGTCTCAGGACCAAAAAGACTTCTTCCTTTCACTTGGACGCTCCGTGTGCCGAAAATTTCGACGCACAGCTTGTTTCGCGGCGAGAAAAACGCCGCACACCGACGCTGATCGACGCGACGCCCTCGGGACGATCGAGACTTCGACGCACAACCTCGCAAGGACAAAGCCGCCCGACTTTCCAGGAGAAATCGACGCGACGCCTACCGTGAGTGCGAAACTTTGACGCACGGCCTCGCAAGGACAACGCCGCCCGACTTCCAAGGAGAAATCGACGCGACGCCTGCCGTGAGACCAAAATTTCGACGCACGGCCTCGCAAGGACAACGCCGCCCGACTTCCAAGGAGAAATCGACGCGACGCCTACCGTGAGATCGAAACTTCGACGCGCAGCCCCGCAGAACGACGCGCAGCCGGAAAATAAGCAGGAGAATCCACGCACAGACCCGGGACATCTGGTAATCCCCGCGATCCACAAAAAGAGACGGTCTGCGCGCCGGAAAACGACGCCCGACTTCCCCGCGTGGAAAAGAACGACGCAAGTCTGTGTGTGCTGAGAGGAAATCGACGCACACACCCCTTTTTCCATGCATCTCTTCTCCTGTGGCCCTCTGAGGAGATTTCCCACCAGAAACCAGGTACTCTGTGCTTGAAAGACACTTTATTGCTTTTTAAAGACTTAAAGACACTTAATATCACTTTTCAGTGATATCTTTACAAATTCGTATTGCAACTTTGATCGTTTTGACCTACAATTACCCAGATAAATATTCTATATTTTTCTAAACACTGTGTGGTGTATTTTTGTGGTGTTATACTATGGTGTTGTATGATTTATTGCACAAATGCTTTACACATTGCCTTCTAAGTTAAGCCTGACTGCTCGTGCCAAGCTACCGGAGGGTGAGCACAGGCTGATTTTGGATTGTGTGTGACTTACCCTGACTAGAGTGAGGGTTCTTGCTTGGACAGAGGGCAACCTGACTGCCAACCAAAAACCCCATTTCTTACAGGGGTCCTAGACAATAATGGCTGATTTGAATGTTTAAGAAACCTGCAATTCAGTTACAACTACAGCATTGCTCCAGAATGTGCTTTACAAGCTTGGTAAAGACTAGAGTAAGGTTGTGTGCATCGGCAACGCTTCTGTTAGTTACATGGGAAAATTGTATAAATAGCTATGACAGATGAGGGCTGAGTTCAAGGCCTTTTCAGTTAGGGATCCATGCCATCTACTATATGGCATTTTGAATGCTGCTTTAAAATCTTCAGAACTAATGAACAAAACATTTCACTTTGTTGTATATTTTGGAACACTCTTTAGGAGTGCACATGAGCTGAAAAGAAAATATTTCTCCTTTTGCAACTTCTATTCCATGAGAGACGAAGTGATCCCTACGGTTTCCTTCAACGTGTGGTTTTCTGTTCTTGAGGCAGTGAATGCGATTGTCTTCATGTAGCTAATGCTCACAGACTTTCACCCGAGTGCTGATGTGACAGGCGAGAAATATGAAGACCTTAGAGTAGATATTGATAGTGAAGTTAAAAAAAGTACGGTCTACTACACCTTTCGCTGTTTACAAGCAAGCATGACTGCAGCAGTTGACATCATAAAAAAGTAGAATCACTAAACACATCTACCAAGTGTTCAATATAGTTGGTGTAGAAGTAAACCTTATGCTTTAGAAAAAGCTGGGACATACTTTCAATGACCGTGGCACAGCAACATGCTCACTGTTGCCCCCGTGAAGCAAAGAATTGTGAATATATGTTCGAAACATCCTATGTAACAATGCATGATAAATGGCAAGCTATGATGTGTCACAATATCCCATGGAGAATGTCCCTTGATGTCAAAGAAGCATCTTTATGGTAATGTGTGCATGCTCTTGACCCATTCGTAAAGCAGAATTTGCTTCAGATTTTGAAACATATCAGTTAATTGATGACTATTCAGATGACTGTGATTGTTTACGTAGCCAGTTCTGTGCATACGTTGGGGAGCCAGTGCCTAAGATTAGCCAGCTTCAGTTACATGATTATTGGCCTGGAGTGCAACAACAGTGGGCTGAGCTTGCACCTTGTGTTTTGAGTATCCTTGCGCTGTCGGTCTCCAGTCCCAATGCTGAGAGGTCTTTCTCCCAGCTCAGGGTGATCATGGGGAGGAAAGAAAAGGCAAGGATGAGTCATGATTCACTTAAAAAGTATTGCATGGTGTACTAAAACTAATTTGACTTGTAAGAGCGCAGTACATTTCCAAGATAAATATTATGTACATTAAACCAGTCCACTAACAATTCATTATTGTATTCCTTATAAAAATGTATTCATCCTGTGGTGAATAATATCAAAACTGTATATATTGTGGAGTTTTGGTGTGATAAGCTGGCATTGCAATAAAGCATTTCTGTAAACACTGGAAAAACATGATCTCTGCACTATTTTTTCAACATCAAAGTGAATAAACACTGATAAACTGATTTTGGAAAACTCTGGAAAATACCCACTGGAATGTAAACCGTAAAAACAGGACAGACTAGTTATATATAAACCCTGCAGATGGTAGGACAAAAACAGGATTTTTCATCAGCTAGATGGGATACGCAACAATTGTCTTGGCATCCCCTTCTCTCCATTTCAAGTGTTACATGTGGCTCAGCAGACTTGTCAGGCAGGATTTCACTCTGTGCTGTCAAAAGGAGACCCACAACCCCCACTCTGCATATTCTGTGAGGTTCAAAGGAGTCATCTATGCTAATTCAGATCAGTCTACTGTTTGCTCCTGGGAGACATTTCACTCTTATTCAAAGCTAATCACCGGTTGTGAGGTGGCAGAGGAGTATCCTAGTTACCTTTCTGACATTTCAGACAGGCAAACGTTACTTTTCCTTAATATTTAATAAAACTCTAACTTCACCACAGAATTGGATTTTAACACCTATTAAAATTGTTGTTTGATTATTTTCCTGAGACACAGGATTGGGATTTTAATTTGTACTCTGATTTTCTACTTAGTACAGCTTGGCCTGCCACCTTGAAAAATAGTTTTGGGTGCTTGTCACTGTAAGGACATGTTAGCATTACATTTCTACATGTCATACTTTTATATACCATGCACTCTGGACTGCAAAGACTACATAAGGGTGACTTGTTAATATTTAAATGGGAGGCTTTTACCTGTCAAAAGGGTTTCTTTTAAAGTGCAGTTTTCACACTGCTATAGAGAGGCTACAGTAGCAGGCCTGAAGCCATGTTTACACTTCCACTGTGGTGAATGTGACAATAGAAGCCCAATAGGCATTGTGTATTGTGTTATGAGTGTGGACATTTATATGCAAGCATATATGGCCCTGTGGTAACACATAAAACACAATAGTATTGCAAATGACTGGCGGTCCATAGGATAATATGGGCTGGCACCCGGGCAAACCCCAGCACCACTCCATGATGGCCCAACCAAATTCCCTCATGTTTGGTGTCAAACACGTGCTTTTTAAATCTGAACATGATTTTTGTGCCCGGTATACCTAGCATGTACGAAGGTAGCATCCTCATGGGATACCTACTGTGTTGCCAGCTTTCCCCTGCCTTGGTGGGCTTTCCCAAGTGTCTGCCACCAAAACAGAAGTCTGATCACATGCTGGACAGTGTGTGCAGCTCCCAGAGGTCAGGACAAAGGCATGTGCAGGAATGAGGTCACATCTCCGCCTTGCCGGATAGCTAGTGATTAGACCTATCATGGTTGTGAGCTTCAAAGGCTACACTGCTGCTGCCGGAAAAAGGAATTAGTCCCCTACTTGAGGACAAATCTCCCCCTGCCCCAGGCACCTTCTGAGGTGTGCTGGCAGGAAAATTAGTCAGGAGACTGACAATTCTCCAAGGCTGACCACACCTCTTGGGTGTGCCAGCTGGAGTGTACCATGGCAGATGGCCTGTGCCATCTTGAAAAGGCTTAAGAATAGTGGGTTCTGGGAACTTTAGTGATGCACTCACACCAGATATGGTCACCTCAGGGGCGGATTAGCCACAGGACTAGATGCCCATTGGCTACTGGTTGTCATACCCCTTGACACACCTAAATCTATGATTTAAGGTGCACCTCAGATCTGCTGTGAAACAAAAAGACCCAACTCCATTACAAGAAAGGACTCTACAAATAAGAGGCACATTATATGCACCTGTGGCAGCCACTCTGCACACTAATGGAATTTGACTCACTCCAGACTAGAGACTTGTTCCAAAAGGAATGGGAACCCATCTGAAACTGAACTCCTTCACCAGAACTCCCTAGGACTAGAGGGACTAGTCCTATGACAATGGCAGCACCTGTCCGAACTTCTATGACCACCAAAGAACTGACCACTGGGCCAGAAGCATGGTTGCCCAAAAGTAACTGGCTAGACGCCTTCAGAGAACTGCAGACCAGACCCTCAGCGAGGGAAACTGCATTGTTTCCCTGGTCCTCTGGAAGAAGATTCCTCAAACTGCTGTGCTTGCCGGCACCAGGGCTTGTTGGTGGTCAGCCTAACTCTTACCTACTTTACTGGACTCTCCAGGCCCAAGGAACCATCATCAACATACAACAACCCACCTCAGTGGCTTAGTTGTCCAGTCTTTGCATCTCCTTTCATCCTGCATTTGCACGCCTAGTAAAGTCAGCACCCACGGATCCCGTTCAGCACTCCGGACAGCCAGGAGCATCCCTGCACCCAAGTCACCTGAGTGTCGTCGAGCTGCTCAGCCTGGTGAGTCCTGATCTGAGGCCAACTCCCAACTTAAGAACCAAAGGGCTTCACTGATCTCAACCTGCAAGGTACCCTTTGCTAAAGTGTCAAAGCCAAATCCGCAAGTCCCATTTATCACCAAGGACAGCCAGCATCACTCTGCATGCCAGCCTCTCGAGCCAGGTAAAATTGTACTGACTGTTGTTGCTTGGTCTTTTTGCCCGCAAAACCTTAACCCCAGGTGGGTTTCACAGACCTCACCCCACAAGTGACCGATTGCATACTGTGTTTTCTCCCATTGACTGCAATGATAGAATTTGACACCTCTGCAAATTACTGATTCATTTAATGCTCTAAAAATGGATAACTACGGTTATCTGCAGCATATCGACTTCATTTTTGTGTCTCAATTAATATAAAAATCTGCTCTATTTTTATAAATTGGTTTCAGCTTTCTTTTAAGTCCTGTCAATTACTTATCATCCATGTCGGTGCCGTGAAAGGCTTAACAATTGTTCCTCTAAGTAGCCTGACTGCTCTTTGCCACTCTGCCAGGGGAGCTAAGGTTTACTGGTGTGAATCTGAGGTCCACATCATGGCATTGTGTTAGTATTACATGATAAGACCCTCAGTCATACCACATAATGCTGTCACTTTGCTACAAATATTGCTTGGCAAGGATAAAGTGCACAGATTTCTAAATTCAGCAAAAATATAGTGTTGCGCAAAAGGCAAAACATTCAAGATCATCATGCAGAAAAAGTGGATTTCCTACAACTCCTGCCCCACTCATCCTGCACAGCCTCCTAGGACATTTTAAGAAAGCTGCTTTAAGTGGTCCATGAAAAGGGAGTGTCAGTTCTGCCCCCACCTCACACAGTGGCCTGATCACTTCACACCAAAACTTGAAAGGGAAGCCATTGTTTGGCCTCAAAGGTCTGGCCTTCATGATTGGTTTCCTTGGGCTTCAGCTTTCCCAACCCAGGTGCACTGTAAAAATATATTGGATATATGTAGATTCCCTTTCTACTCTTTACTTTACCAGGAATTGGTTCAAGCACTGTGGAGAGGACATTTAATCCTCCTGCTTGCCAGGAATATGATTATGAGCGGAGTCAGGGAAATATAACAATTCCTAAAGTGCCATAAAGAGTGTAGATATGATAAAAAGGACTGCAGATCTATACAAGGGATGCATGTTTATCCTGAGATTGATACCTCATTAGACTATGTAGGCCTAAGTGGAGCAAAACTACACATTGCTGCAGACTTCGCCTATAATGTGTTCTTTAGTTAAGTACCACAGATTCAGTAATCACTATAGAACTGCACAATGAATGTCCACTTATATTATAAGGCCTACCCTAGGTTAGTACTAAACCTTGAAGGGTCCCTTGTGAGGCAGGCTACCTGTGAGCAAGTACTGGGGCTGCATAAGTTAGTAGTCTCATATGCGCATCCCACGCACATGCACACACACATTCTCACATCTTGGAATGTAACCAGCCCACAGCCTCTTACCCTTGTTGCACAGGTGAGGCCTTAACTTAAAAGGCAGGCACACAGTTGGTTACCACTCTCAATATATATACCGTGAACTTACCATGAGTGAGACTCAGCGGGTGGGAATTATTCACAATAAATATACAAAACCAAAAACTGAGTAGTGAAAAGAAAAAAGTCCATTGAGATTAAATGGGCAGAACCCATTTGCTACACTCACTGTGGATATGTTTTGCTTCACAGTGAGCAGCAGCACGCCTAGAATTCTGCCATGGTCTAAAAAAAATGTTACGTTTTACTGTGGGGCCCCACTAGACTTGCTTAAAATAAATGTTTCTTAGGAATCCATTTTGTTCCATAATGGTCGTGGCATGAAACAGAAACAGAAATGTGAATGATGGTATACCAGTAAAGGCTTGCATTTTAGTTTTAGCAGCCTTGCAACTTCATGGAATTTATATGTTCTTTATGACTCCAAGCTCCTTTATTTCTCAACTAAGTTAGCATTATGTTTTGTGATACAAACCAAACAAATGTTTCTCATTTGCTACAGTGACATTATTATCTTTTATAGGATTCTAAGGCTTTCAAATGTTGTTGGCCGTATTTCAATCTGCTAGCCTCATATATAAACTCCGGGAAGCAAGGCAATTCCTGCTGTGGTAAACTTACTGAATCAAGCGGGAAGACAGCATTATAGTACCTCTGTTCCTGCTTTACTATTTTGTAATTGGAATACTCCACAGGGACTACACTTCTCCTCATCAAACCCAGTGAATTAGCATGGTAATCCTCGTGTTTTGTGTCATGTCTTTTAGTCTGACATGAGATGATCCGAATGATCACATATCAAGAATGAAGTGCCTAATCTGCACTATATTAGCTAACTGAAAAACTACGCATATCACTTTAGGATCCGCTAGTAAATTAAGACGCAAGTATCTGTATTAGAATGTACATTTAGAAAACAACGCATCTATTGTGAACATAAAGTGCTGCTTAAACTTCCTTCAACTATAAATTTCCCCAGAATTAAGACTCGCAAAGATTTCTGTTAGGCCTGCAAAATTTACGGGCAACATTTTCTCCTCAAATCAGTCCCCTATACACATCCTTGCCTCCAGTTTTCAAGAGCAATACCACAAATTAATTGTGTGAAATTTGACAATTGCGTTTTATAAAAACGTCACAACAAAGGTAGGATATTGCATTCCACTAATCAAAATTGTCTCAAAACGGCTTTGTTTAAATATTTTATTGACTGAGAGTCTTGAACAACCCAAAAAGGGCTAACTCTGACTGTGATTTAGCATATGGGTCATGTGCTTCTTTGGCCACGTGTGTCAATTTAAAAGTAGAAAGGCAAAGTAATTGGTCAATGCTTTCAAGCAGCTGACATAATATTTATGAACAGTTTGATCGTTTATTTTTTCAGATCAGATGTCATAAATTGTAAACATTCTGGACCCTGTGGGCTCATTTCACTAGGATTATGCTATGATATACTCTTGTTGTACTCATGAATTAGGAGGTAGACTTTAACAGAGTACCACAAACGTGACTAAGAGACAGATGTACGAGGATGCAATTTTGCATTTCTTAAATAGCGACTTCATAGAAATCACTATTTAAGAAATTCAAATTACTATGTACAATGAAACTGATTTCCTAATAGCAATTCCTACAAAGTAGGAAATGCTGTTAGGAAATCAGTATTAAGAAATCCCATTGAATTTAAGTCAAGGGGCCAGTTTTGCATTTCCTTAACAGTCATTTCTTGTTAAGAAATGGTTATTTAGGAAATCCAAACCAGGGATGGCAATAGGAAAAAGGACCCCTTGGTGCACCTGTAGAGCACACATATGGCTAAGTGCATGTTTGTGCTCTGTTGTTAAAAAAAGCACCTCGGGTGCTTTTGTGAAATTGCACATGGTCACCACCGACTTCAAGTCGGTGGTAATTGCATCTCCAAAATTCTTAAATTGCATTTTGGAAATGCATGGTAAATCAGAATAGGAAATCCCTATTTACATTTCCTATTCTGGGAATTGCAAAGGGTAGAAATAGCAACTTGTGACTCCTTAAAGGGCTTTGTACATTCCAAAAGTCCAGTGTGCATTTTTTAACGCCCCGAAATACTGATTCAGACTGTTAAGCAATGCAAACAGGCTTCATACATCTGGCCCTAAGTGCCCTGTGTGCCAAACCCTTTGTTCGCCCACTTCATTTACAGAAGGGTGAACATTAAGTTTTCCATCAACTGGTCCTCCGTTGGATCTGTTTATGAAGAGTATCTTCCTCCCACCCTGCACTGCAAGTGCTGTCATAGGGAGGACATTCCACAGCCACCACTATTTAGGGTTGGCAGTGTAATGTCTTTTTTCTGTTCATCTCCAGTAGGAAAAACCTGGTCGTGAAGTGGCAGCAAACCGCTAATGACACTTACTCTGAGTAAACTCTGAGGGTATGGGGATTATTAGTTTTTTGTTTTTTAGAATCAAACTGCCGCTTTTATAATTTGTTTCTTAAAAAACAAAAGCTTTGAAATGTTTGGTGAACAGCCTTCAAAACCAAGATGGGCCATTCCCTAAACATTTGTAAGTCTGAAAGGAACTGATGTGACAGCAAATCCTTTCAGAGTACATAGATGACTGCTTTCAAGTTGGTCATCTCTAAAGTTGGGGAACAGTAGTCCATCATGGTGTTGAGGTAATTTCCTCCACCTTCCTGGCAGACAAAGTAATATACAGCAAAACTTTAATCATGCCCTTAATCTTGAATTTCTTGAGTAAACCTGGAGTACCCCAATTGACTCCTTGCATTTAAAGTGTAGCCAGGGGTACTACAAATGTAACACATACTCATACCAAAATCATTTTGAATCAGGCATTCAATCTGCAGACCTTTCCATTAACAGTACATATGAGGATGACAAGTTATTTGATGGTGCTAGGCTCTATAGAATATAAAGTGTAGTGAGGAGAAAGATGAATGTACTGTGCTTCATGGAACTGCTGTCCGTTGTATCCACTGCTCTCTTTGCCTCCTCTTGCGTGTTTCACCATCCCCTACTCCTTTTCCACATTTCCCTTTCCAAGCTATATTACAGAGAATGGTATAGGTAATAGTCCAAAGCCTACTAGAATGTCGATATGTTGATATTCTGAAAGGCAAGGCCAATTAAAGTTAATAAAATATTCTATCATTATTCTTATATTGGGCAGGTCTCCATTTTCGCATCATGTGACGTTTCAAATCTTAAGTTAAGTATCAAGAAAATAATAGGTTTTCTGGCATTCATGCTTTGAGGTCCTGTCTGCTCAAGGAGTTAATGAACTTCAGAGGCAAGTATCATGAAGAGCTGAGATAGCTCAGCACAAGGACGAGTGCCTGAGTTTTTATTTTAGGATGTCTAAAGTTCATACATATAACTGGGAAATTCTCCAAGTTAATGCATGAACTTTGGATAGCGCAACTTAGAAACAGAAAAAGGCAATCCTGCTCACTCTTTGTGAATTGTGCTGTCTGAATTTCATTCATTCACTTTGAGAAATTCTGAGCTATACATATTAGCTTTACACATCTCAAATATAAACAAATACAAGTGTTCAGCTCTTTGCTGAGCCGCATCAGCTCTTCATTACATGACTCCAGAGTTGGTGTGCCTGGAGTAATAATGTTAGTGACAATCACTCATATCCCTGTGGTAATGGGTGGAGTATATTAATCAAGGCTTAGCACAGGTGCGAGGTTCCAAAAACTGATGCAAACAAGTCCAGAGCCTTGATAAACTATTTAACTTCCCACATTTATCTTTTTTTTTACTCTGGAATGTCATCTAAATTTAACACAAACAGCATTTCACACTACATATTATTCCTTTGTGTTAAGGGGGCTTCCATGGGTGGCACATGACCATTCCCATAGCAGAACCCATTAATTATGACACACACCACACATCTGCTAACACTTGAAGATAGGACTTTGATCTAACACATGTTCCTCCTTGAGGCAGGTACAAAGTAAGAGAAAACACTTAGGGACTGATTAGTCAAGTGGGAACCGCCAGAAGACCGTTCCGCGGTCAAAAGACCGCAGCGGTCATTCTGGGTTTCCCACTGGGCTGGCGGGCGACCGCCAAAAGTCCGCCCGCCAGCCCAGTGGGAAACACCCTTCCCATGAGGAAGCCGGCTCCGAATGGAGCCGGCGGAGTGGGAAGGTGCGACGGGTGCAGTTGCACCCGTCGCAAATTTCAGTGTCTGCAAAGCAGACACTGAAATTCTTTGTGGGGCCCTCTTACGGGGGCCCCACGACACCCCAAACCGCCATCCTGTTCCTGGCGGGCGACCCGCCAGGAACAGGATGGTGGTATGGGGTGTCAGAATCCCCATGGCGGCACAGCAAGCTGCGCCGCCATGGCGGATTCCCATGGGCAGCGGAAAGTCAGCGGTACACCGCCGGCTTTCCGCCTCTGGCCGCGGCTGTACCGCCACGGTCAGAATGCCCGGCGGAGCACCGCCAGCCTGTTGGCGGTGCTACCGCCGACCACCGCCCTGGCGGTATTTACCGCCAGGGTCAGAATGACCTCCTTTGTTTCTTCAGACTTTGTATGTATGCTGACAAGCAGCAGACAAGCAAAGAGATTGCAATTTAAAAGTATATTTGGGTACAGTTTTTTCTACTGAGGTTTTACCTTTCCAGTACAAAACGTATGCTGGACATTACAAACACACACTTTTGCATTATGGTGAAAACTTGTGTGACACAAGGGAGTCTAATGGTGAGCCAGCACTTGAAAAGTGAGCAGCAGTGCCAAATCTTTATAAATAATAAATTGTACTGCTCGCTTCTGTGTATTGCATCATGTGCTCCTTGGCTTTGACTCAGTTTGGGACACACAGTCACAAAGATGACAGATATTTTGTCTGCTGTATCGCAAGTGCCATAGGATATACTGCTATTGTAATATGGCAGACTGGATATCCGCCCAGGTTGTGACAGAGTCTAAATCAGGTCCCTAAAATGCAATAGCTGCCGTTGAAATCTGTGTGCCACATGCCTTACTGTGATAGGAAACAATGGAAAACCATAACAATTTTCTCTATTTAACCACATCAGAATTTAGGGTCTTCTGGCTCACTATTTATGCTAAAATAAAAGCAAACAAAAAAGTGTTATTTTTATCTCACGTTTCTAGCTCAAAGCGGCAGTTAGCAATCATGATTGCTATAACTTTGGTCAAATGTAAAAACTCAGTTTGGTCCTTTTGGTGTTTTAGGATCAGAAGAATTCACAAACAAAACTACAAGTGAAGGAGGCTTATAGTCAACCACTTCAATATAATGCACTATTTCTGGTCCTCTGTGCACATCCGATGCCCAAATTGAATGAGCTTGCTGACAGTCCTGACAGGGCATGAGAAGGACAAACCAGCAGTGTGCTATTTTCATGCAGTTTCAACTGATTCTAGGGTGCTCACCTGTCAGAGGAGACAAATATGTGTCTCCTCCTAAAGACTCAGTGAGTCGCAGGAGCAGTTTTTCTCGCCTCTAAATCCACAAATACCTATGTGGCCAGCCCTGGGGGATTTCTCTTCACAAACATAGGCACACCTGCCATTTTGAAAGGCGACAGGTGTGCTTCTTTCTTTCAAAGGACTACATATTCAGAACAGTTGTGCTCCTTAATGTACCCCCATTATTTGGTCTGCTATTTGCATTCTCCTATGTGGAAAAGTAAAAATTGAACATCCTTTTGCCTCAGACATTTATGTTCCCTCAGTGGCTCCTATAACATAATAGCATACTACAAGTTTCCTTTGTGCATAGCCATATTTACTTTGTCACAGCATTTTTCTGTTATTGTTACCAACGTTTCACTGAATCGATTTAATCATTTACCATCTGTTGCTACAAGATCCTACCAAATACTTTATATTTTTTGCACTGCCTTACTGACATTTTTCGCACACATTTTTAAATTCTGATTCTGTTTCCTCACAAAGGAATATTTTTTCAAAGACAGAATTTGCCACGATTCCTTATAACATGGTCCACTTATGACTTCCAACCTCAATGACTTCCTTTCAGGTTTTTCAAAATGATATTGCCTCCAGGGTGTTCAATTTTTGCATTATTTTCCTACACGCCCACTGGGAGCCAATAATCCTTAAGAACTTTCACCTTTTATGCCTATGGGAAAAATAGGAAATCTTAAACTTTCTAATTCTCCTCATACTACTCCTTTGTCAGATTCAGACTCCAATTGCAACAATATGGAAGACGCTGTGGTCCAAAAATCTGAGTCCCACTCAGGAGCCATTTCGAAAGCTGCTTTATTAAATAAATTGCCAGTGAGTTCATATAAAATGCCTATAAAAAAAGATCTTCTATCACCAGTGAAATCAATGCCAACTTCTATAGATCTGATTTTAGAGGAAATCCGTGCATTGAAACATTTTATGGAACAGACTGCAAAAGAATTGCAACATTTGGATGATAGGGGGTCTTCACTGGAATCAAGTTTTGCTGGTGGAACAAAACACAAATATTCTTCAACTTGCAGCTTCATGTATTTCACATTTGAAGTCTGAAATATCCTAAATCAAAAAAAAGATACTGAAGCTCTTGAAATTAGAAAATGTAGGAATAATCTATGCATATATGAACTCCCTGAAAATACAGAAGGCTTTAATCTTTTCTTCCAAAATTGCTTGATATGTCACTGACCACCCCCTTAATATACAAAGGGCACACAGATTAAGTTCTAAAACCTCTGCAATGTCACGAGGAGTCATTCTATTTTTTTCAGCAATATACAGACTTACTTCAAGTCTTGTCTGCGGTTAAAACCAAAAGCAAAAATATATGGGCTGGTCACAGACTATATTTTCCACAAGATGCTGCTAAAGCTACAGCTGATCTCCGGAAACACTTTTTGGGAATATGCCACCAATTGAGAGCCATAAATGCTACATTTGGTCTACTTCATTAGTACATATTCAAAGTAACATACAATGAGAAGACAACCACATACGATGATCCTGCCACACTTAAGCAATTTTACAATGACATGGAGCAGAAGAGATGGACACTTCAAAAATTACTTGATCCTGGGCTTGTTTTGTCAGTAGTTTCCTACTTATAATTATTTCATTATAAGATTGAAAATATTTTCTAAGGGTATTGCTGATATAATGTTTTTTCTCTTAACAATGTAAAGTTTATCTCACCATTGTTTCTGTCTTATATCACAAGTATATGTCCTCATGTTTTGTTCCCCTCATTTATCCTTTATGTGACGTCTTCATTAAAATTGCCACCATCCCTGTGTTCTGTTGACTTCGACTGTTGTTGTCGTTGTCATCTTCTGATGTTGCCATCCTGCCTCTTGTTTTTTTTATTTATCCTCACACCTCTCACAATCTCAAATAGATTATCTCTTTTTCAGTAAATCCCTAAGGCAACATATTTTTCAGTCAGAAATAGGGTCAATATTGATTTCAGATCATGCACCAGTTTATACAGATATTGATAAAATACCTTTTTCACTTTATTCAGAAAAGAAGCCCAAATCTAACTAATTACTTCATCAAATTACAAGAACTCGAATATGACTACCACCACTCTAAAAATGAGACCTCACTACAACATCGTATAGACGCTAAGCTCACCTTTAACAGATTAACTACAAACATTGTTTCCTCTTATTTATTGAGGAGCAGCACAAAATATTAAGGGAAATTGCTAATTCTTTGAAGATCAGAAGAGACAGAATTAGAATAGAATCCTAACAGGATACTACAGGGAATATTGTTCAAGAGGATAAGGATATTCTAAAGGATTTCTTTTTACACCAATCTACATTCTCCAGACACTCATCCACTACAATCAGATTTGTCTGCATATTTTCAATCCATTGCTTCCCACCCCCATACAGCATATTGATTTAAACTCACTGGGAGCAGATATCACACTTTCAGAAATATTCCATTCAGTCTCTGTACTTTATAGAGGAAAAACCCCTGGACCTCTAGGTTTCACTACTGAATTTTATAGCCATTTCACAAAGTCTCACCTCCCTAAACTTTTACTTTCATTCGAAATTTTTGCTAAAAATTGCACTTCTCAAGCACCTTTCAGGAGGCTATGATTTGTTTGATCCCAAGAGGTCACAAAGGTCCCACACTTTGTAAGAATTACTGTCCCATTTCTTTAGTTAATACTGATTATAAAATATTCGAAAACATTTGGCACTGTGAATAAATCCTATCTTACAAGATCTCATAGGTCCTGAGCAGTCAGATTTTTTAAAAGTCGACTAGCCTCTGACAATGCTCAAGTCCTTGTCAGGGTGAATACCTTAACCCACTAAATAAAAGTTTGCTAAATCATCAGAAAAAGTTATCCTCAGTGGTGGAGAATGCAGACTTCTTTGGCTCTCTTTGGCCCCCTCAATCAGGGCCATCTCCCTATACCCTGACATCATGTCAATGGTAGAATGATGCTAGCTTTATCTTTGTCTGACAGCCTATAGATTTTATTCTTGACAGGCATGTCTATGTCATGAGAGCATCAATCAGTAATCCTTGAGGTAAGTAAAAATAGAAACTCAAACTGCCCCAGCAAGTGGTGACAGCCCGTCTATTTTTCTGGGGTCAGGTTATTCGAGTGGACATCTGCTTCCACTGACCCATCTTGCACTGTGACACACAGGATGTCTGGAAGAGGTTCACTCTTCTCCTCACCATCATGTGTCACCAAGAGCAGTGTGACTTCAGACCTCTGAAAGTTGACCTTGAGATGGTTAATGTGTAGGATCGTTAGGGGGTTCATTGATGTCGTGAGGTCCACCAGGTAGGTGACCTCTCCTTTACCTGATAAGGCCCAGTCCATCAGTCCTTCAAGGACTAGAGCTCCACAGGCTCCATCTTCCACAACTTTTGACCTGTATGCTACTACACCAGACTCGCCCTCTTGCTGTACCAGTACTTTATGACTTTCTGACTGGCCTCCATGTTCTCAGTGGCCTCTTTTCAGAAGACCTTCATCTAAAACTAGAGGTTTAACATGTAGTTCAATACACTTGGGGGGGAGGAGGGGTAAAAGGTTTCTGCTAGCTTGCTCCCACCCCTTTTACAAGACAGAGCTCCACGGAGGGGATGATTGAACAGATGTTAAAAGGGACTGAATCCTACTCCCTTCTGAAGCTCCTCTCTCAATGCAAGTAACAGTCAGGGCACGAGGACATCCAATTATATCTCAGGGGGTATGATTGACCCATAATGATGCACTTTGGGGTCTTGTTCAATCTTTCAATGAGCTTTTTGGTCTGGGCTTAATATGGTGTGCAGAATTTGTAGGTTAGTCCACACTCATCCCACATGGCCTTCGTATAGGCAGACATGGAGGTGGTGCCCCTGCCAGACACAATCTCCTTGAAGGAAACCACAAGGGTAAATATCCCCATCAGTGCCCTCACCACAACACACAGACACCGTATGGCCAGGTATGGCCTTGTGGTACCTCGTGGCATTGTCCAACAAAACCAGGATAAACCTGTTGACTAAATGGCTTTGGGATTCAGAGGTCCAACACTATAAATTACTGCTCTTTCAAAGAAAAACAAGGGATGAAAGGAAGCTTTACCCTTTGCTCCTGACTTGCCTCTGGCCTGCCAAGTAGTACAGGACCTGCAGAATACATCGCATGGGGCCTTATCAAGGCCAAACAGAAGTGGATGACCTGTCAGTCAAAGGTTTTGGCCTGCCCCAGATGTCCTGCCAGGGGGATGTGATGAGCCATTTCCAGTAGGACGCCCTGACAGCACTAGAGGAATGCCAGCACAAGGGTTGCTCTAGACTCAGGAACCTTAGGCTCACTATTCAGGATATCGTACACCCTGTTAAACTTGTCAGTCTTAGGATGGTCTTCCCCGAAACCCTTTACCTTTATCCTCCTATTTTTGTTGAATTCATTTTGTTGGCCTTAGGACTCTGCACAGTTTACCACTGCTAACCAGTGCTAAAGGGCTTATGATCGCTCCCTAAAACTGGCTTACACCTAATTGGCATTTTTTATTTAATTGTAAATCTCTAATAAAGTGGTATAACATATAGGCAGAGATTGTAAATTAAATGCTCCTAGTGGGCCTACAGTATTTATTTCTGCCACCCACATAAGCAGACCCTTAAAACATGTCCCAGGTCTGCCATTGAAGCCTGACTGCAGTCAACCTGCCAATTCAACTAAGCAAAAGAAACCCTTGCCAAGCTTTAAACTGCCCTTTTATTATATATAAGTAACCCTTAAGGTGGCCCTGGCTAGCCTAAAGGACAGAGTGCATTACAATTAAAAAGTTGAACATGGATGATTACATTTTACATGTCCTGGTAGTGACAAATTCTGAAATGCCTACCTCCCCCATAGTATAACATTGGGTTGCCTTCATACATTTAATAAGTGCTCACTTGTGATTTGAAACAGGTAAACATTTCATGTTTGGTAGCTGAGGAACTGTAATGAAATTTGCCTTTAATGGTAAAGTCAGATTTCAAGTTGCAATTTTGAAAATGTCACTTTTAGAAAGTTGGCATTTTCCTGCCATAGTTATTTGGCACCTGTACCTGTGTCCCATGACTGGGTGCAGTTGGCAGTTGGATTTTGTTTACTACTTACAGACAGCCACACAATAGATGGATTAGGTATGCCTGAAAGGACCATAACTGGCAGGATGGGGTGGAGCTGGGCACAGCCCCATTCGTATTTTAACAGGCTGTGCCCTGCCTTCATACAAAAGACTTGTCACTACTGGATTTTTCAAGAGCTCAGCTTGGAGCCAGGGCAGGGAAGGCAGCAAACTTCAAAGGGACTTTTCTAGAAACTCTAGAAACTTCTAGAAATCACCAGGTATAAAAATAGGATTAGGCCCACTCTTAAGTTCACTTTCTGGACCTGTGAAAGGACTCTTGGAGGACTGCCTGCTGCTCTGGGCTGCTTGGTACTTTAGAATGCAGCTTTGCTGCACGTGGAAGAACTGCTTGTCTCCGTGAAGATGGCTCTGAACCCTCATGGGCCTGCCCTGCTGCATGAACCCTGTTACTCTTCTTGAATCCAGGACTACCAGAGTGACTATACTAGTTTATTGGCTGGCTTCCTGATCAGAGCCTTGGTGGCAGAAAAGACTTAAACCATTCTTAACCAGTACATGGACCCAGTCTGATTGAATCCTAACTCCCCAAGTGGTGCCCCTCCAGTCCTGGAATCTTGGTTGTGGTGTTAAAGCTGCCCAGATACCCAAAATCCTATATTGGGACCAAAAACCGAGAGGCGATAGGGCTCAACCTGTTAATCTATCTGCTCAAGCTCCACTGCTGGTCATCTGATTTTGTGCCAGTTCCCACTACATTCTTCTCAACAGCAGCAAATCCTGTTCAGCAGTCCTTCACCAAAATGGTATCCAGCCTTGTGGAACTCTCATCAGCTACAGCTTCTAACTTCATCCCGCTGGAGATTTTTGACTTCCAAAAAAGTGAACAAGTCAGAACAAAGAAATTGTTAGAAATGGGGTCTTTGGTTGGCAGTCAGGTACCCCCTGTCCAAGCAAAGACCCTCACTCTAGTTAGGATAAAGGAGAATCACTCTCAGTTGACCCCCCCAAAGCCTTTGGTAGTTTGGCACAAGCAGGCAGGCTTAACTTCAAAAGCAATGTGTAAAGTATTTGTACCAACACAGAAAGTAACTCAGTGAAAACACTACAAAATGACAACGTAGGTTTAGAAACATAGGGAATATTTATCTAAACAAAACAAGACCCCAATGACAAAAATCCAACATACACAAGTAGATATATGAATTCTCAAAAGAATAAGCGTCTTAATCCCTTGAAAACATTGAGAATGCTGTTTTTACACAAAGTACCTGGTTAGCATCACAAATAAAGCTGCACGGGTGAGCCTGCATCGGTAAAGTCAGCGATGCGTGGACTCCTTACTCGCAAGTGAGGCCATGCGTCGTTTCCTTCTCCGGTCGGGTCGGCGATGCATCGTTTTCCTCCTGCAAGAGAGCGATGCATCGATTTCCAGAATGGGCACCTCGGATCGGAGATAAGTCGGGTTGGCTTTGACGCCCAGGGACGATGCGCGGAAAATCCAGTTGCACGGTATCAGCAAAACCGCACTGCGAGGGGTTTGTGTCATTATCAGCCTCCAATCTTTCAGGCGTGAAGCCGGTGGCGTATCGTTTATCAGCTGCGTCACGGAAGGTGCGTCAAAAATTTGCCCACACGGCGGTCTGTGTGTGTCTGCCAACTTCACCTTTCGAGGGCCCTGGAACTGGATAGGGCAACATTTGGCATGGCAGGAGTCTCAACAGAGAGTCCAGGTGCTGGCAGGTGAAGTCTTTGATGGCCCTGAGACTTCAACAACAGGAAGCAAGCTCAGTTCGAGCCCTTGGAGATTCTTCTCAAGCAGGAATGCACAACTAAGTCCAGTCTTTGTCCCCTTTCACATGCAGAAGCAGCAACTGCAGGATACCCCAACAAAGCACAGTCACAGGCAGAGGCAGCACTTCTCCTCGGCTCTTCAGCTCCTGTCCTTGGCAGAGGTTGCTCTTGATTCAAGAAGTGATCTGATTTTCTGGGGTTTTGGGTCCTCTTCTTCTACTCCTTTCTAACTTTGAAGTACGCCTGCTTCAAAGAGAAGTCTCTGTTGTTTACAAGATCCTGCCTCGCCCAGGCCAGGCCCCAGACACACACCAGGGGGTCAGAGACTGCATTGTGTGAGGGCAGGCACAGCCCTTTCAGGTGTAAGTAACCACTCCTACCCTCCCTCCCAGCACAAATGGCTCATCGGGACATGCAGGCCACACCCCAGCTCCCTTTGTGTCACTGTCTAGTGTGAAGTGCAACCAGCCCAACTGTCTAACTGTCCCATACAGGACACCCACAAACAGGCAGAGTTACAAAATGGTTTAAGCAATAAAATGCCTACTTTCTAAAAGTGGCATTTTCAAACACACAATTTAAAAAATAACTTCACTAAAATATGAATTTTTAAATTATGAGCTCAGAGACCCTAAACGCCACAGTTCTGTCTTCTCCCAAAGGAAACTGCACTTTAATAATATTTAAAGGCAACCCCCATGTTAACCTATGAGAGAAGTAGGCCTTGCAACAGTGATGAATTTGGCAGTATTTTACTGTTAGGACATGTAAAATACATTAGTCCCACCTTTTACATACACTGCACCCTGTCCATGGTGCTACCTAGGGCCTACCTTAGGGGTGCCTTACATGTATAAAAAGGGAAGGTTTAGGCCTGGCAAGTGGTACACTTACCAAATCTAATTGGCAATTTAAAACTGCACACACACACAGTGCAGCGGCAGGTCTGAGCCATGTTTACAGGGCTACTAATGTGGGTGGCACAACAGTGCTGCAGGCACATTAGTAGCATTTCATTTACAGGCCCTGGGCACCTCTAGTGCACTGTACTAGGGGCTTATTAGTAAATCAAATATGCCAATCAATGAAAGTCAATTAAACATGCATTTTATATAGGAACACTTGCACTTTAACACTGAATAACAGTGGTAAAGTGCCTGGTGTAACAAAAACAGCAAAAACAGAGTCCAGAATACTTCAACAACCTAGTAAACAGAGGCAAAAATTTAGGGGGAGACCATGCCAAGGATTCCAAGTCTAACAGAAATATTTGTGACTTGTAATGGTGAACTGCCTTCTCAGTGAACTTTTCTTCAAATGTCTTCTAAGTCCGTAGGGAAGCGCTGACACGGGCCAAACCACATTTTGTATCAGACTCGCACTTCATATGGTCAGCCATATTTATTTTTTTGACCCAGTCTTGCATGACTGGATGCCCAAGGTTGGTGCTTTGATCTTTTAGGCACTAGTTTTTACCTTGCTTTTTAAATTTCATAAAACTGGTTATACTGATAGGATTTTTGTTGTTTTGATATCAAATAACTTCTTAAAGTTTACTCTATTGTTACTTGGTGTGGGAATTTTCCTGTGTTTTGTGTTCACTTTATTGCTATTTGAGGGCTGCATAACCACCTTACATATTGCCTCTAAGTTAAGCCTGACAGCTTTTTTGCCAATCTGCCAGAGGTTTTACCAATGGTTAATTTTGTGACTTTTTTTGGCTCACCCTGACAGGTATTGTGGTTGTTGCTTGAACAGAGTCAACACCCCATTCAACCGAAAACCCAGTTTCTCCCACTTCCACTAGATAAAGTGCCCAGGACAGGTATTCGCACATGGCTGGGCTTGTCACCATATGTGACTACTTCCCATTAAACCCAATCTTCTTCTGTTCAGGATTGAACTGGGATTACTTCCTCTAGAAACTCCTTTGAGGTTCTTTGGAAAACCTCTGGTATCCCCTGTTATTTCCTCCTTCTGTTGTTGGAGACATTACTCACCTTTTGTGGGTTTCCCACCTGGTACCTTCTTTGACACTCTGGTACTAACTCAGAAGTCAGCCTCCTTTGCAGCCTCTGTGGAAACAGTGCACTTTGAATCTCCGCAAAGCAATTACTGCACATGTGTTCTCTCATGTATAGATTGTACAGCCTATCATTGTCGCTGCCCTTCAACCATCTATTTACCTTACTGGAGTAACCTGTGAAATCCACTCAGGACTGGTTAGACAGTTTCTGGCTGCCCCTAACCTTCAAGCAGCTTTTCTCTGCAGCAAGAACAAAGCTGAAAATAAGGGCTTCTTTCATGAGGACATGCCTCATCCGGTCAGCTGTACCTAGCACCATTAGGCCTGGTCCTGGTATGTGGCATATGCTTCCAGAGACTACCCCCTAAATCCTCCTCTGGGTCTCTGTGCATACATAAATCTACCTCATAGACCTCAAATAGCTTGTCAATTTCATCCCCACCACAAAGCTAGGCACCAGGTATTTGGGGATATGGACATTTTACCTCCTCTACGGACATCTGTATTGCTGCCACCATCTTCCCTGAACACTGTGATCCTTCTGGCTTTCAGTTCCAGCTCATTCTAGCTCATCTCATGTTCCAGCAGAAATTTATTCTCCTCTAAATCTAGCATTTTTTCCCCCAAAGCTCACCCAGAGTGGCCAGTTTCAACCTCAGCTTTTTCTCAGCTTGACGGTCAGGTTGTGGGATGACACTCTGCTCCTGGCAGGGTAGCTCACTTCTGAGGGCCTTCCTCTTTCCTTTAGGGACATCATATAGAGTTTCTCTTCTTCCACCTCTTTCTCATCCTCCTGTTCTACACCATCACCCTCTTGTGATGTAGACTGCAACATGTGAACCCCTTTTCAAGCTCTGAGGGCTATCTGTTACTTCTTAACTTGGAGGCTTACCTCAGAGGCAATCCTTCCTCTGGTAATAATGTCACTTTTCCCACATACATACAGCCTTGGTGTTCTCCAAGATTTGCAAAAAACAGAAATGGCAGTGGTCAACCGAACGTTGTGCGCAGATAGAGAAACCCAGGAAACATGTCAATAACACTGTTGCTGCATTCCGCCAACACCACAACATGGGCTTGATAGGGATGGAATACATTGAAACGATGGAGTCCATTTCACAGGCGGAGGCAATAGGATGTTCCTCAACAACTTAAAAGACTGTATCCTGTTCTATACTGTGCCAGTGCTCTGACTGTTACGACACTGGGGTAAAAGTGCAAAAGAACATGGTTGGTGGTATGGTGGGTATTTTGGACTCTGGGAACTGGTGAATGGATATGATTGTATTGGCTTTAATGAATGGAGTTTCTCAGGACTGGTTCTGCTCCTTTTCCGGCGCTCGGTAAGAACGGGTCCACTAGTTGAATATAGGCCTCGGTCCTGCACAGGGATGACTGGCCCATAGGGCATCTAAGCAGTGGCTGAATGGCTCATCTAAAGTCGCTTGTGGGCATTTTTTTGTTGTTGTTTGTGGACCAGTTTTATGTGGTTTGGTGGGAATTTTTTCCCCTTTTTTATTTTGATTTTAACTGTTATGCACAAATGGTTGTGGTCTCCCGCACCTTGTAAAATACCAACAGTGTCTTTACAATATTATACTATCCTGTTTTGCGGACCTACTTCTTGTAGATATCGGATTGGCCAATGAAGGCCAGTTTCAATTTGGCGCCCAGGCCTGCCTTCTGTCCTCGTCCTGGCACTGCTAAAAATAGTCAAAGCGACCGGGAGAAGATCGCGCTTCTGCTTATAGAAACCTGCTCACAATTTACCATTCACCCTGACCATGAAGTGGTCTGGCTTAGGCTGGTGCAGCTGAGGCCTGTATCAGTGTCCAGCAGCCCATGTGCTACTCTATCCTGTTCAGTATTGACCCTCGAAGATGTTTGATGTTTCTTGCCATCAGACTGTTACAGGAGAAAGTTTTAGGAATCATGGCTGGAAATGATGAGGTTTTGTATGTCCTGGAGCGAATTGTCCTGTGTCCAGGGGCGTAGCTGGTTCAGTATGATTGGTGGGGTGTGAACTTCTGATTTCCCAGCAGTTGGGCTGTGAAAACATGTTCAAATACTTTATATGAGAAGCACAACATGAGGAGGGCTTGGGGGCAGTCAAAAGAGGAGGGCGGACTGTTGAGAATACTTGACATTTTTTCAAACTAATCAACATTTTCTAAGGCCTTCAAAATGGAGACAAGTGTTTTGTCAGTGTGGCATGTAAAAATCCCAGGTGAAATCAACACTCTTTACTATATCAGACTGCAAGCACGTGTACCAAACTATTTACAACAACATTAATTTTTTAAGGTACACATCTGCATGTGTCTATACATTAGTGACCCAAATCTGTGGTAATCATTTTATAACCTCTGAGGGATGAAGGGCAACGTCCACTGAAAGGGGATGCACCTATAGCGTTTAATGCAAGTTGCATGGGCACTGATCCTGCTGTCTGTCCTACAGAGGACACAGGTGGGGAGGGATGAACTGAGCAGGATCCAGTGAGACTGAACACACCATACACGAGTGTCCAATGATCACCAATTCAGATGTTCTCCTTCAAGAAGGTATCATGGTGCCGCTAGGTCAATGAGGGAAATCCTAAAAATGAACTACGGGAAGGATGAGATAATGACGAAAGCAGAACAGTGCATTGTGGAGGGATTTAAACTCTTGATGCATTGATCAAAGTTCTTCCGACTTCTGGGAAAGATTTTGAGGTTAGAAATCAGAGGCAGTGATATGTGAATGAAAACTTTTTAGGATTGGAAACTGTATAATTTAGTAAGGTGGTCAGATTCACTTTGCCCTGCCTAGCATTAATAATCTGTAGAGCTGTATAATCCACAAAGTGCAACTCATAAGCAGCTTCCAGTAGCAAACGTACCCTCAACGTGCATGTCTGGTAATAAGCCCTCAGCGAGAACATCAACAGATCAGCGTCCAATGAAAGCAAACGTTACGTAGAAAGACAAACTTTCAATGCATGTTCGTACGAGCACCAGAGGCACAGAAACACGGGCTGCACACAATACAAAACCGGTCTGAATGACAGGGACCAGTCACACTCCAATTGCTCCATGAGTGGTTCTCCAAAGTACTGCATCATGCGTTCACAAGACAGCTGCTCTGGTGGGAGCACTTTCAGTTCTCCTTGTTGCGGCGGGATAGCCATTGCGCAGAAAAAGTAGCAAGATGCCACCTATTATAGCCAAAGTTATCGGAAATCCCCTGAAAATACTGGAGAATATTAAGTGGATGGCTGAAGGTCTTAATCTCTGCTGATGACCTTGCAACCTGCAGCGCATTGGTCTCGCATGCAGATGTGAGCGCCACATGTTTTTGAAACAATAAAGACTTGAGTCTGCTCAACTTGTCAAAATTCACATTTGAAGTAGGGCTATGGGGACAAACTTCCCTCTGTCTTGTAGGAGGAAAAAGTATGTTCGCGCAGCATATAGTAATCTTAGAGACCAAAACAACAAACTATTCTGGCTCGCATCCCACAACAGTATTCACTTTTGAGGAGGACATAGCTGCCATTTGAGAGCACCTGGAATGCATATCTAATCAAGGGGATAGGGACTCCCTTCAGATAGCAAGCGAAGTTTGCTGCCGAAGCGTTACACACCTCGTACAAGGACAGCTGTTTACAAACCAGCGAAGGGCTGACAGAAGTTTCGCATTCACTACCACTAAGAAAGATCTCTCTCATGCCACTGAGACATTTGTACGAGAAGGGTAGCTCCTGCACCTCATGGATGTGACTATCTCCTAGCCTTTCATACCTGCCTACTGGAATGTGTTTTAAGCAGGACCTGAATTGAAGTGTTGAAATAAGCGGATCAATAACCCCATGTATTAATCACTCAGCAGATGTGGTATTTCAGCCACAGTAAAGGGCAACTTTTCCAATTTCTCAATATTTAACATGACATAAGTCACTTACTTCTTAGCCATTAGTAGTTGCTGTCGCATTAAATTAAATGTGAAAAATATATCCCTTGCGCTAACGTGTTACCAGGGAGCGCGACCTGCCTTCAGTGTTTGTAATGTCCAACCCAACTGCATAATGAGCCTTAGTTGACTCTGTACATGATGTAAAGAGGACATATCACTTTGTATTATGTCTATTGCAAAAGAAACGATATTGTTTAAGATGTATATCCAGTCGGACAGGGTATTAATCCTATTATCCACAACATCTAATGCCTTCTGTAAGTTTTCTGATCTATTTGCCTTAACCGGGCAGTGGATTCTTGGTGAGAAAGCTTCCAAATTTCACTATAGACTACATATAAGAAGAGCTTTCTGTGATGTTTTCTGGGGCCTAACAGGAAATCCTGTAAGTTAGTGTTATTAGAGAGAAGACTGAGGTGTTGTTTAACAGCATCTGGTGAGGAACTCTTCAACCATTGCTGGCATATTTCCCTACATTGTATGTTGTTGCTATACCCTCATGTTCAGATGACACATAGCGAGGGTCTGGCCTACTTGTTCTAAAACCCCAGTGGAGTTTATAAAACATTTATGACACCCGTTGATATCTATTGGCCACAATAACCACCTGTCGGGACGTGAAAGTGAAGCATTAAGCGTGCCATTCTAGACCCATTCATCGACCTGATCGTCAGTTGCATTTATATATACTTTTGCCATTTATACAATTTTGCAGGAGCAGAAATACTGGGCACATTCAAATCCTTAATTTTTGCTATGCCTAAACAGCTTGTCTGCTGTATAATTTCATTTGAAAATATCATTTGAACAGGTATCAGCCATGCTCTAAATAAAGGTTCCTTTCCCCTTAATTGCCATTTTTTTTTTACTCCCACACACTTTTTAAGTCAATTGACTTCAACCAATAATCATAGCCTTCTATAGCCAACCTGGAAACAAAGGAATCTCAATAAATTAATGTTGTATCTGTCAATAATATATGTACATTTTCCATCAGTGGCAATTTGAAGTAATATGACTCAGCATTTTTAGCATTGTGCTCAGAAAAATATGCACATTTTTCAGAATACGTTTGAGAACTCCCTTATGGTGGAGTTGGACAATGTTCCCATTGTGTGTAATTAAAAATAGTCTTTGGGCTACTCGCTCTGTGAATGAAATGGTGTCCATAATAATCATAGCAAAACATGTCACAATAATTCTCTTTGGATTGATAAACATCCTCACTTTCAAATTAGTAAAATACTGCAAATCAGTCATCATAGAATCAACTGTTTTCACATCCCAGTCATCAGAAACAACTCCGGGGATTATTACATCGTTCATTGAAAATGTAAACACATATGGTATTTGAATGACCTATGTGGGGCCGTATATATCAAATGTGACTTCCTACCAAACAATCCCACCAGGAATTGGTATAGCGGAAATGTTCACGAAAGACAAGTCTCTGTGGATCTTGTGAGACGAAAAATTGGGTTTTAGGACCTCATCCACCAGTTCAAATGTTGATCTTTCAGGAAGGTAATGACCATGTATTAATGGATTTTTTTTTACAACAAAGACAGTCCAAAGGAGGAAAACTAATACAGTCAAGGAAAGCCACAGATAGTTCAATGGGAAAATAAAGTAATTTGTTTTAAGCCAATTTATCAGCTTATGTGTTTTTGGCAATTCAGATGTAGAAGAGGCAAATGAGTCTGAGAAAGTGTTGTTGATATCAGCAAAGTATCCAGAAACAGTTTGTGCAAAAGCTGGAGCCGTATTTGTAGGAGGAGTACTGATAGGGGTCTCCCGTGGTGGTTCACTGTAAATGACGCCATCCGTCTGTGTAGAAGTTGAATCAAATCGATCAGCAACTTATGTGTTGTTGGTTGTAACAGATGTTAGTGGAACTAATGCAAGATAATTTTCCACCCTCCCCAAGCTCAGAGAGGTGCAGGGGTTCCTGCTCAAAACATGTAGAGGGACATCTTGACCAGTAGTGCGAGGGATTCAGAAACTACTGGTTGCTCCTCTTGGTCTGCTGTGAAGGATCGGCCACATGGTGTAACTTGACATTGTCAACAGATCCAGAGAGTTTTTTTAGCGCCAGCCAATGGTGGTAGAATGATAGTTCTGGTACCGTGTATTCCCAAGACTGGGACCGGTGCACGATAAAAAGGACCTAATTCCTTTTTCACAGCAACTTTTTCACATACTAGATACCCAACCTTTGGAATCCAGCCGGTGGATGTTATTGGTACATCCTTCATTCCTGTGGAGGCAGCACTGGCAGAAGCGTTGTTGTCACGGAACTGTTGTAATTCCTGCAAGACAGTGACACGTTCATGTCAAAAGGTGTTTCTGCCACCTCCACTCCAGGACCATCATGATCTGGAACATACATTTGAGTTCCAAACAGGCACTCGTATGAAGTACGACCCCCAAGGGACCTTCTAGGCAGATTGTTAAGTGCTCTCTGGACTTCATAAAAGTGATTAAGCCAACTACGACCCGTACCTAATACTCTGGCTGTTAAGGACTGCTTTAAATCACTGTTTTAACGCTCCACAACACTATTTCCCTTGGGATGAAATGGAGACGAGTAATGGAGTTGGACCCCTAATGAAGCAATGGCGTCCCTGAATATCCTTGAGGCAAAGGCAGGGCCCTGGTCTGAATGGAAATCAGCAGCTGCATATGTGCAGACAAAGACTTGCAAATCTTCAAATAACAGTCTAAGCGTCAGCCGAGCATTGTGGCCACAGCCATAGAAATCTGGAGCAAGAGTCAACAGTGACTAAAATGTATTTGTATGCACTGTCCGGTGTTAGGGAACCACAGTGGTCCAAGTACACACATTGTAATGGTTTGCTGGAAATTAGGAGGAGTGTCTACGGTGGGCGGTTGACGAATGAACCCTTAATTTGTTGGCAGATGTCACAACAAAAGACATACTGCTTGGTCTGTTTGTATAGACCTGGCCACCAATAATGTGCTTACAATAATGATATTGTAGCCACCACACCAGCATGGGCATATGCAACCCCTCATGCTCTGTTTTAATCAACTCTGCTCTTATGACTTTATTGGGAATTACTCGAACTCCCATGCCTGGTATTTTTACTTCTGCATTAAGGAAGCCTCCCATTCAGTAGGAATATTTAGTGGGAAATGCTTTTGGATAGGGCGTGCCTTCTGCTGTGGCTTTCACAGCAGCCCATATGTCATCGTCCGGTTTTGTTCCAGAACAAGTTACTGCAGCAACAGATGCTGTACCTACATCAGCCAGTATATTTCCAGCAATGTGTATTCCAATGCACTGATGTCCACGTGTATGTACAACATGGACATTTGGTAGAATTTCCTTTAGATACGCTACTTTCCCTCACAGAAGCTTGTGTTTGATGGTGTTGCCTTTAGAATCTCTAAACCCACTCTGGCACCAGTAATACAGGCATTCATTGTAGGACTGCACACAATAGTACATATCACAGACAATCAGTGTTAGCGGTGCAGGATCCGTGTGTTCCAGTGCCATCACCAGAGCCTTTAGCTCTGCTAGTTGTGCTGCGCAATCTGCTAGGGTCTGTGTGAATGTATGCTGAGGACAACATTTATTACCCTCCATGTCGCCACTTACGCATGCACAAGCAGCAGAGTATTGGTGCTTTGTGCCTATTGCAGGCTGTGCTGAGCCATCGGTGTACATGACTCTTTGATATTGATCAATAGGCAATGTATTTGCTGGAACTGGGTATCCTAGTTCATATTACAAAAATGCTTGAGTTTGTAATTTTGGGTTGAAGATATAGTTAACATCAGTGGATGTCAAAGATGTTGCTCATTAAATCTAAAGTGGATGTAACGCTTTAGCGTTTGGAACGCTGGCTTTTGTAACAGCCTCAAGGGCTGGAATTGGAGTTTCGACAATAATGCATTTCCCCTAGGCTAATGGTCTTTTCTCAGTGGGAGCAAAGTGTTGTTCTGCTACTGAATACAAATGTGATTTGCATGCTATCTGGACTGTCTCACCCTCATTGAAAGTTAAATAGGTGAAACCAATGGCACCAGCTATTACTCTGATGACCAGATGTTTTTTATTGTCCTTTGTGTGTAAGTGCTGTGCTGCAAACATGTCTGTTTACAAAGCTCTGAGAATGCGTGTGTGTTTGAATGTCCCAAATTTATCGGAGAAATTAGGACATATAAAGTCATAGAAGGGTTTTATGCGTGATCTGGAATGTTCTGCCAAAATTTAGGAAACCCAATAGGGATTGAAGTTTTTTTGGAGGTTATAACTGTGCGCATTTTTCTAAGATTTGTGGCGCTAGGCTTTTTCCTTCACTTGATAATTCGTATCCCAGAAACAGGACACTAAGGAAGGCTATTTTTGTTTTTTTGAAGTTGAATTTATAGCCAAATTCGGCAAATCCCACAACAATGCGGGCTACCCATCTTAGATGTTGCAGCAGTTCATCATCTGTGAGATAGATATCATCTACATAGGACAATGCTTCAGGGTCAATGTGCAATATTGAAGTCACACAAGGCGCGATCAGTCCTGGACTGTTCTTGTAACCCTGGGGTAAACAACAGACGTTCTTCTGGGTGCCTAGTGCACTGAAACTTGTTAAGTTTCTACTCTGAGGCGCTATATTTTGGCAGAAGAAACCATTGGAAATAGTCAATGTTGTTTTGTATTTTTGCGCACTATGCTGTTCATGAGTGCTGTGTGAGTTTTGTATAGCATATGTGTGTGTATGACTATTTAAATGTCTTTAATCTAAGACTATTCTGTACGAATGGTCCGGTTTAGCTACTGGGAATAAGGGATTATTAATTGGTGAAACACAGGGTTCGATTATGCCCTGGTACTCCAGTTGTGTGAGGATTTCCCTCATGGGAGCATTAGCATCATGTTTTATTAGATATTGTGGTTGAGGTTGATTTTTAATTGGAATTAAATGATAGGGGGAATCTTAATCCCACCCTACGTGATTGCGATATAATGCCGGTGCCTGCGCCAATACCCAATCGATGGCGTAGGATTCTACAAGCACATCGGGGAAAAAGGGGTGAGAAAGAAGGTTTGATAACATCTTCCCCATATGGGCAAGTACGGACAAATTCAGGTGGCCAATCCCTTCGGCCAGTAGAATATCATATATATTTACGACACAATCCCAAAGGATTACGTTGATTGTGCGTTCAATATCTCCTTCTAACTGTAAAGTTGCTTTGTACACCCTTTGAGGCGTGGAGACACACATGTCCGCAGTTTCAACTTGTAAGAAGTTATCAGTTGCTTTCACCTCCAGATGCTCTTGAAGATTTCGGCGAACTATTGTGACCTCTGGTGTGCTGTCTAGGTGCTAATGCCCACTTCTTGTTCTTCAAAACAGCCCTCTTCTTGAGAGGCATGACGAAATGCAACTGCTGTCACTTTTTTCTTTTTGAATTGGGGTTTTTGTTGGGGAAGATTCTCTTATTTTTTAACAGAAACTTCTGTAGAGCGTTGTGATTCCTGTCTCGGTTTCACTTACTCAGATCTCCACTCTGACTGCCCACCTCTCTCACTGCATTTTTACGGAGGGTCATGAAAGAAACTAGATTGGCATGTATCAGTATATTGATATCTGTGATGCGTTTTTATATTATCTCTGTTCCTGAGAATTGTATCTATTCTGTGGGATCTCCGTATGCAGAGATTTTCCCCTTTCTTTTTTAGATGTTTGTTGTTTTTTATCCCAGTGCTTCATAGAACCCCCAGAAGCTTGCTTGGTAGAATCTTTATTAGATTTACCCTGAAGTTGTGGTTTTGTAGGTCTGGCCCGCAGACTATCTCGACCAATACTAGAGTAGGTCTCCGCGATAATCTTTGGCAGCTCGCGTTCTTGATCCTGTGGAGGAACATCCTTGAGCCGCATGCGCACTGCTAGTGCAACTGCTTCCCTTTTAAGGTTACTTAATATAATTGAGGATACTGTGGCAAAATTGCCCATTAGTTGCATCCCCAAGTCCAGGGCCAAGGCAGCCCCTTTTTCATCTTGAATTTGTTTCAACACGTCCGGTAAATTGGCAAGTGTTGGTGTACCATCTGTGGTAGTATAGAGCGTGGCAAATACCATGCCCCAAGCATTACAGTTATCTACTCTGGAAATCATGCCAAATGGCAAGCACATATTTAATATTCTATGCTTATCCTGAGGTACCGTATGGGGAAATACTGCTTCCAATGCATTTATTTTTTGAGCTAACCAAAACGGAATCTCTTCTCGTTTGGCGGGTACTTTACCCATGATCGAATGTACAGTCACAGGATTAATGCCTGGCGTTCCTGGATGTGGTTGCGCCAGAGCAGCACGTGCTGGGTTTGTATTTAATGTTTGTATTACAAACTATACTAATCATACTAAGCCAATTATTATGTACTTGATAAGATAGAGGTATTTCTAGATATGCATATGCTCTGTATTTTGGAGGTATGTTTGCAGGTGTATAATGATGAAATGTATTTGTGTTCCCATCAGCTGCTGGAAATGTGACCCAAGAATTAAAAAATTCTGTTCTATAGGCTCATCTGGATGATCCTTGACAACAAATGTGACTAGACCCTCACGGGCCATTAGGCCACGTGCCAATTAATGTGCTGTCAGGGGTGATCGCATATTGACTGCAATTGCTACCTGTTGTGGGTTTGCCATAATGAATGGTGAGTTTTGTTCAGAGATAAGCACACCAAATGGGGATTATCCATTTAGAGTTCAAGCTCAAACAACCTACAGCGTTAGTTAGGTACTCCCTACTTAGCTGAGGAGAAAATAATCTCAATACCACGGACATCTCCGTATATAGTGCTGAGGTGTCTTTGTATTTAGTGAGACAGAGATACTCAGGTGGACCCGAAAATTAGTGCCTGACCAAACGTTGGTGGCGCCATGTTGCGTAGGCTCTCATTCTCCTAATGGGACTACTGGATTTGGGTGGCAGAATCACTTGCACTGAGGGAGACTGAGCCTGAACCCACTATAGGTGACACCTGTCAGCCTAATCCGGGTTATGTTCCTGCTAACTAGCAGTGCCTCATCTCCACCCTAGAGCATGGATGATTGGCCAACCAAGCGCATGACACAACTGACTCCTCAGAGAAATCGTGGTCACTCAGATCTCATCCGTTTTTCTCAGTTACATTAGTCTCACATATACAAGGATAATAAGAGGCAGAATGGAATTCAATAAAGTTTTATTGAAGTAACTGCACCTTAGATAATAAAGCATGTACTGCAATAACTAGGATGATGAAACATGACAGGATTAAAATTGTGACAAGGGGAGTGAAGCATAAAAATAACGCTACCATATTGTCATTAGAATCATTAAAATAGCTCCTACCTAGACCACATAAGAGCACAGCATGTTAAACTCTAGTTCTGCCCTTCAGGATCCCCTGGGAAGACATCATCCCTCATAGCTGAGCAAGAGGCCTGTAGTCTACATAAGCAGCTACAGTGGAACACTCAGCAATCACCTTGCAGTTCTGGTTATCTGGCTGGAATCTCCCTCTAACGTACATGGGTCAAAGTAGTGTTTTTATAATAAAACAGCTGTTGTTCCAAGAAAGGATCCCTACATAAGAGTGTGTATGTTTCTACGAATACTAGATACAAGGTGTTACCACATTTGCCGGCAACCTGTTTTACTGCAGCCTTGAGAAAAGCACAGAGTGAAAGAAATGTCTTGTTTAAGAACAGAGTGCTGGCCTAGGCAAAGAACAGCTAGATAGAGAAAATAAAACAAGACCACAAATGTGGCTATTGTTAAAATAATGCACAAAGCTGAATAAAATATATCTAGGTTAAAGTGCACAGCGGCAGGCCTAGTTCGCTAAAATAAGTGTATGAAGCTATACTTAAAATGGCTACACAACTGGGTTAGAACTAGGTTTCTGTTGGCTGGTAAGGCTATTTAAGCCTAGGGCTCGGCGCATCTCAGCCTGAGCATCTATGCTAAGAGTGGAGTGGACAAGGGCAGCTGCCTGATGATCGGACGTAGGGCCAGAAATGCAGCCCAATTTTCCATTTACCAGAAAGGAACTTACTCCCTTCATCCATCAACATGCAAACACATTATCAGCAATGGCATTCAACTCCTGCATCACAAACTGACCTCATACAGATTGCAATGTTTCTTCAATCAACACAAAATGTCATATACCACACCTATACACATATCCACCACAACTACAACAGTAAAACACCTTCATTCTCACAGCAAACACAACTCTGTCCATTCCTACTAACACAACCCGCCACCGCCCACACAACACAAAACCACCTTATACCTTACTTCCATCCATCCAGATATGCACTCCCTGTTCATACAAACCAATAGCACTATACTCTATTTGCTCCATTCAGACTCCCTTTTATAATGGCAATACCTAAACCCAGACTTTCAACACACCATCTACAAACACCCTTCCCCTCACTTCGCCCATTACACACAACCCTACAATCCTCACACTCCACTCCACCACACATATAACCTCTTCCAGTCATCATAACTAACACAAACTACCCTGACACACATCCATCCCCTCTTACACACATCATACACTCATCTCCAAAACATCAACACCCACTGTAATACTCTATCACTCACTAGCACCAACTCACATACAAACCCTTCACAGAAAACCACTACATCAATACAGACCACACACATCAGCACATCAAACCAACACAAACTTTCATTATACTTTCTCTCACACCCACTCCCACCCTCATGACTACACAAAGACAAATCCTGACCAATCTCTACCCCTACATTCTCACTCTTCACAAACATCTACCATAAGCACCCCAACACAGCAACATTCATTCACCCGCCTCTCATCCATTGCACAATTTAGAGCCTTACATTATGATCCACATACATAAGGATCAGAATGATGGTCCACGTTTGATACTTACTTACAGTAAAGAGAGTAAAGATATTATAAATATTTTGAAAAAACATTGGAAGATATTGAAAAGTGATCAAGATATTGCAAAAATTGTTGGTGCAAGGCCTCTAGTAGCTTACAGAAAATCACGTTCACTTAAAGATATGCTTGTTCATAGCCATTACAATGCACCCATCAAAACTAATTGGTTGAATAATGAAATGGTTGTTTTTCATAAATGTAACAAATGCAAAGTCAAATAGCTAAAAATGTGAAGACTGTTAAGGATCGCAATGGGAAAGAGGTCCAGATTACACAAGGAATCACTTGCAACAGGCAATATGTTGTGTATTTGATTGAATGTAAATGTGGCTTATGGTACATTGGTAGTACCATTTGTCAACTTAAGAAAAGAATATTGGAACATGTAAGAAATATACAACATAGAGATTGAACTATACAGCTGCAAAACATCTGGTAACAGAACATACTAATGACTGAGGCACAGTATTACAGCTTAAAGATTTTTTGGAGCTACTCTCCACCTACATTTGGGAACTACCCAGAGTTCTCACTTGTATTTTGTAGCATAATTTATGCGTCACTCTAACCCTGAAAGGGTCTTGATTTGGTTTACACTGGATGCTCCCTTGTGTCTGGACAAAGCTGAAACCCTCTGAAGAGCTCTAATGAGAGCGAAACACGTGTCAGGGGTTGCTTTACACATTCCAGGTTGGCTTGGATATTATTTGACCAGTCCAAAGCTGTTATACTGTGCCTGGAGTCTTAAATGGCTTTTGACATTTTACAGCTCGGCGAGGATGACACTGTGTCAATCCTATGCTTAAAGATTTTGCTGTACAAATGGCAAAAGACTTTGGGGGTTATTACAACTTTGGAGGAGGTGTTAATCCGTCCCAAAAGTGACGGTAAAGTGACGGATATACCACCAGCCGTATTACGAGTCCAATATATCCTATGGAACTCGTAATACGGCTGGTGGTATATCCGTCACATTTGGGACGGATTAATACCTCCTCCAAAGTTGTAATAACCCCCTTTGTCTCTATCTAGCTCGGCTTGGATATCACTATGCTGATCCTATGCTTAAAAACTTTGCTAGATAAACAGACATTTGAGGTGAGCAAATCTAGAGTGTTGCTGGTGTTGTAGAATGCTCTTTATTGGAGCTACTCTCCACCTCAATTTGGGAACTACCCAGAGTTCTCACTTGTATTTTGCATATATATATATATATATATATATATATATATATATATATATATATATATATAAATAAAAATAATATACATGTACTCTTGTAAGCTTTATTTTGTCTACCCATCACCATATGTCATGTCTCTATCAATCTATCCTCCATCCCACTCTCTCATCCCAAACCCATTCTACTAATTTCATCTTCAAAATAACCCTGCATAATTTACCTCCTTGTCAACATCTAGCTCACCCAAACCTCAGTTTACTGCCATGATCTCCCAAACAACCCTACTAAATTCGCCCTCATTTATCTCACCTTTGACTCATCCAAACCCCTCCAGCTATTATGATCTCCCTAACCCTTTCCACAGACTCTTCCCTCCTCCATCTCTCTTTTACTCATCCCAAGCCTCATCCTATTTCTATAAACTCCCAATTAACACTTCTGGATTCTTCCCTCATCTCTCCCTCCATTACTCTAGACAACCCAACTAACAAACTCACATATCTTCTGCTCAAATTAACTCATAATAATATTTAAACTGTACTCATATTTCCCATACTAATTCACCACTAATTCCTCTTGGGTTCTGGAGTAGTGTGCTACTCGCTGAAAAGCAATTCCACGCCTCATCAGGGGTAGTCAACGCTATATAAATACTATTACAATACAATACAATACAATGAGTAATTATCATCTACACATCAGAAACACAAAATCCATTTTCAGAGCCAACCTTTTTCCCCGAAGACCGTTTCTTTTTGTTTGAACATCCGTTTTTTAAACATTTCTCTCTCTGAACCACAGATCTGCCATGGAACCCTAGCTGAATAAGTGATCTGCCTGTTCTATTGTGGCAGGATCTGCGATTGATCTGCAGATCTGATTTTGAAGTATGTGTGTGTGAGTGAGTGTAAAAGTGACTGTGCGGGTCTGTGGATGGGTGTGCAAATGGCTGCATAGGTTTGCAAGTGGCTGTGTGAGTGAGTGTGTGTGTGTGAACAGGTGTGTATGTGTGTCAGTGGGGTGTGTGTATGTGTGTGTGTGAATGGGTGTTTGAGTGTGTGAATTGGTGTGTGAGTGGGTGAGTGAGTTTGTGAATGGGTGAGAGTGGGTGAATGGGTGAGTGTGTTGATGAGTGTATGAATAGATGGGTGAGTGGGCAAATGGGTGTGTGAGTGCTTGTGTGAGTATTGGGTCTGTGAGTGGGTATGGTAGTGGTTTTGTGGGTCTGAGAGTCAGTGTGTGAGTGGCTGTCTGAGTCACTGTGTGGGTCTGTGAATGGCGGAGTGGGTGTGTGGATCTGTGAGTGGGTCTTGAAGTTGTTTTATGGGTCTGTGAGTGGGTGTGTAAGTGGCTGTATGGGTGTCTATGTGGCTATGTGAGTGTGTGGGTGAATGGGTGTGTGAGTTGGTGCGTGTGTATGAATGGGTATGAGTGGTTTTGTATGTATGAGTGGGTTTATGTGTGTGAATGGGTGTATGAGTGTGTGAGTGGATGAGTGTGAGTGGATGAGTGTGTAAGTGTGTGTATGAATGTTTGAGTGGGTGTGTGAGTGGCTGTGTGGGTTTGTGAGTGGGAGTGGTAGTAGTTTGAGGGTGCATGAGTGTGTGAATGGGTGTATAAGAGGGTTTGTGAGTCTGTGAAGGAATGTGTAAATAGTTATGCAATTGGCTGTGTGGTCTGTGAGTGAATGTGGTAGTGTGTTGGTGGGTCTGTGAGTGGGTGTGTCAGCATGTCAATGAGTGTATGAGTAGATGTGTGAGTGTAAATGGTTGTGTGAGTGGCTGTGGTTTTGTGGGTCTGTGAGTGGGTATATGAGTGTATGAATGGGTGTGTAAGTGGCTGTGTCATTCTGTGAGACAGTGTGAGAGTAGCTGTGTGGGTCTGTGAGTGTGTGTGATAGTGGTTTTGTGGGTCCGTGAGTGGGCTAGTAAGTGGGTATGTGAGTTTCTGTGTGGGTCTGTGAATGGGTGTGGTAGTGGTTCTGTGGATCTGTGAGTGGCTGTGTAAGTGTGTGGATGGGTGTGTGAATGCATACATGAGTGCCTGTGTGTGATTGTGAATGGGTATGGTAGTGGTTTTGTGGGTCTGTGAATAGGTGAGAAGGTGAGTGGCTGTGTGGGTGTGTGAGTGAGTGTGGCAGTGTCTTGGTGCGTGTGTGAGTGTGTTTGAGGGGGTGTTTGACACAGGTGTATGGATAAGTAACTAAGTGTGCGAGTGGTTGTATGAATGTGATTTTGTTAGTGGGTCTGTGCATGGTATTTTGTTTTAATTGGACTCTGGATCCGCAGATCCATCGAGGATTGGCAAAGGGGGCCACACTGAGCACCGCAGTGTATCTACACACACACACACACACCAGAAAAAAAAAACATTTTTGGGCAATCTCTTGCCCATGAGGGGTCCCTCGCAGACCCTCCATCAGTCCCCTGGGTTACAGATACTTCTATCCTGATGCCTTATATCCTATTTTATTTACCCCCTCTCGGGAACAGTGTCCTGATTCACAAACTGGTGGCAATAACTTTCCTGTCAGGTTGCGGCGAGCAATCACAGCATTGCTGTTGGTGCATGGATCCAGGGATCTACTGGGTTGGATCTGCAGTGGATCTGTGTCTCTAATATTACACAAATGTTTTTTTCTTTAATAAGTCAAAAAATACAGAACAGATATGCACAAAATTACAAAAAGAGATCTTTCTGGACCAATATCGAGCTTTCTGTCAAATTTACTGTAATACCATTAAGCGGTTCAGGATATAGTCATGTCTAAAATTTCTATTGGAAATTACATGGGGAAAGCATATCTTGAGAACCCCACTTTTTCTATAGAAAAAGTGTTTTTTTGTTTCGCTAATAAATTTGGTGCCGCTTGACAAATCTTCACTACATTTTTCAAAACCTCACATCAGCTGCTGTGTGGAAAGTTGTGGGTGATCCCTCCAGGGTGAGCCGAGAAAAAGGGCGGGGGGCAAAGTGCATTTTCCCTATTCATTTTTAAATAGGGATTTTGAACAGCAATAGAGCCAAAACTAATGGGTGGAATTACACAATATTTGGCAGAAAGATAGCTCTTGGTCCACAAAGAGCCATTTTTGTTATTTGATGCAAATCCATTCAGTAGTTTTTGAACAATTGAAGGAAATCCAAATTTGTATGTATAGGGACACAGATTTGTCATGAATCTAACGCGTAGCGTTGCGGCTCCATGCGACAGAAGAAATCATTGAGATTGACTGGCCACAACCTGTGGAGAAAGTTGCGGCCACCATCTTTTCAACTGGTGCACAGCCAGGGGGTATGGAAATAGGGCTGTAAATAATAAAAGGGGTCAAGGTAGAGGTACTCTGAACCCGTGAGGTTCACCAATGAGTGTCTGGATGACTCCTTATGAGTTTGAAATAGTTCAAAACTCTTTTTTTCCATGATCGTGGAGTCACAACTCCATTGCATCCCCCTGTGCGGCCCATTCCATGTAACATCGCTACAGAGTTGGTGAAAATACAAAATCCACATTCATAAACATGTGCTCGCTGACAGGCGCACAAAAAAATAGAAATTCACAGAAAAAAACTAAGGTTACTGGGACGTTATAGTTAGGAAGTAGAATTTAAAAAAACATAGAAATTCACTTTAAAAAACCAAGGTTTACAAGGATGTTATAGTTAGGCTCACATTTTAAATGTGCAAAACCATTGAAATTCACCTGTTATAGATAGTTATCTAAAGTAACTATAACTCATGTCCTAAGGTAACTGTAACTCACGCCCTCGTCATATGCTGCTAATTACCCCACAAATTACGGCACTCATGACACCTCTGATAACATCAGTGATATTATCAATGTGATATTTGCAGTAAAACATTTGACAAAAAAAAACTGTGCATGGCGCAGTCAAGAGTTACAGTTACCTTAGGACACAAGTAACAGTTAATTCAGATAACTCTAACGGATGAATTTCTGTGGTTTTGTACGTTTAAAATGTGAGCCTATCTATAACATCCCTGTAACCTTTGTTTTTTCCATGAATATATATATTTATATAACTATATATATATATACAAACATATTTTTTTACTAAAAAGGCAAAGTTTAGAGTAACATTATACTTAGTTGAATATGTCAGTGACAAAGTTAAAGTTTTGAACTACAAAAAACAGAAATTCACTGGTTATATTTAGCAGAGCTAACTGTAACTTGTGCCCCTGCCATGCACTGTTTAAGACATCACATCTTACATCACACGACGTGGTCTAGCACAGTTTATGACATCATTGATGACATCCTAAATGATATCATTGCTGACATCACTGATGACATCAACCAAACTTCTTTTGTACACATTAGTTTATAAGCTAGTATGGTATTAAAGGCCTGAAAGTAAGCACAGCATAGCACAGATTAATATGAAGCATCATTATTGCCATCACAGATACAATTCTCTTAGGTGCAGCAAGCATGTGTTACGCACAACATTGACCCTCTACCATACACTTTATCAGTAGCCAAGTTCACATTAACAATCAGCCACAGATATATGGGAAAACCTTATTGTACATTTGTTCGGAGAAAACTAAGTTCCTCAAGATACTCAATGTCTCTTCCAAAATTAAGAAACCAGTGTGGACAGCCTTTCTCTGTATCAAATCTCTCACAGTCACCAAGCCTACATTGAGAAATTAAGATGATAAAAGTAGAAATGTGTGTACTATCAACAGTGTTTAATCTATGAAGAGAGTTTACTCTGTACCACACTGTTTACAGACAGTGAAACTCTAATGGAAAATACACCAAAAAGTATTAGAAACTATCTACTAAGAACCCTGTAGACTCAATGCAAAACATGTCTAAAGAGACAGTAGTAACCAATGTCTCAAGGTGCTAACAATCATTCTACCTTCAGCCTTCATACTGTGCTGAAAATGTTACAAATACACCGCCTTCTAAAGCTAAACAAGCACAAGTAACTAGGTTAGAATCTGGTGCACACAGTATTTTATGTTATGTAGAAATTATCATGCAATACCTGAAAGCTGTTTGTGGCCTTTGTGGCACATACTGGACATAAGTTGTCAACTGTCATCTGCACACAGGTACTCTTCAATACAAAGATGTATAACCTATTCAATAACTCTACACACCTATGGTGCATTAGAGCACCAATTTCAGTAGGAAGATACTCGAGTAACAGTCACATTCACAAAATTACACCAGACATGGTCACTGGAGGCATTACCTTTTGGTCCTTAATGTAGTGGTAGAGTAGAATGTGCACTATACATTTACCTGATGGGGTAGCAATTACTAATTATCTAGTAGAATGTACTCCAGTTAGGTAGACATTTTGCGCACCACTGTCAAATCTTCCTGGATAAATTAGCAGGTGAGAGTCCATTCTGGCATTGATGCTCATTTCACCAAAATTATACCTCAACGGTAAACACTTACAAACATAAACATAGCAGGAGCCCCAGATGAAGCTCCGCTTCTGTAAAGGACAAATCCTGCCAAATTATTGAACGTATCCAAGGGAAACCAAGGGTGTTTTCTCTGGAATTCAATGTTGAAAAACGACTGTGGCCAACACCTTCCTTGCACGACAAAGGCTGCCCGTGGCCCGGGGTTCGGTGCTTTGGAGGTGGTTGGCTGCAGCCAACACCCACTGTGCACTGCTGAAGGACATTCATGGTGAGAGATTAGATGTCTATGGGGGTTGGCCAACTCCCGCTGCGAATGGCCAAAGGCCATTTATGGCCCGGGGTTGGATGCCCGACAGGCCCTGCAGCCAACCCCCACTATGCACAGCTGATGGTTGGATTAATGTACAGTATTTTAATATTACCTAACTTTTAAATATCTTACAAATTCACTGAAAAAAACAAAAGTGACAGGGATGTTATAGTTAGGAAATCAAATTAATAAAACCTTAAAAATTCACTAAAAAACTAATTTAAGAGAGTCATTATGGTTAGGTTAAGATTTTACAGGGACACAACTGTAGAAATTCAGCAGTTATAGTTAAACATTTCTAAAGGCACTTTAACTCATGTTCTAGGATGACTATAACACTTGCCCTCACCATGCACTGGTACTTACCCCATATATTACTTCAGTAATAACATCTTCTATGACACAATTGATAATATCACAGCAACATCTGAAGTGAAATTAGTGTTGAGAAAATTGTGCATGGTTTGGTTTGAAATGTGTGGGCAGTACAATTGACCGATTGTCAAATGATTTGGATGCAGTAAAGGTACATGTATTTTTTGGATAATCACCATTGATGACAAACAGAACAAATAATATCTTTACAGGAAAACTAAAAATATTAACTAAATAATAGTCACTAATAAAAAAAACTCAAACCTCATTAGAAAGCAGGTATGTGACACAACTGCAATCAACAGAAATGTTCAGTAAACAAGCTATTTGAGGGGGGCTTCTTTGAATTTTAAATAACCAGTGTTAGCTATGATAAGCTTACTTTGTAACAACCACAAAGTACTGATAAGGGCTTCATTTTGAAAGAAGATACAGGAGAAGCCCTTGGCCTTTACAGAGAGAAATGGTGAAGAATACTGTCAGGTGCAGTATAAAGTTACAACACTATTTTTCAGTTCAGTCATCTGAGGCAGGATTCCTTTTACACTACAACACTGTCCACCATTACTGTCCATTGGTAAATGTTACTGTCCATCCACGAAGATGGGTGAGTGCATGTAATAAGGACCTTTAAATAATTGGCATTTTTTTTAAAGAAAAGTTGAATACAAATACTCACCAAGTCATGTCATTTCTATTCACCCTAAAACGCTTTTTATACTTATGTTTTACATATTCACTCATATAAGAAATTTCAATAGCTCGTACTGTAAAAGGTCTTACTTTTAAGTGGACAACAGTTACATTAATACCTTGACCTAATAGAAGTGGTTTAGTACTATTTATAACATAATGTAATACATTTTTGTGTGCATAGTTTTGTTAGCAATGTTAAACTTTTTTTTTATTGTTTAGAGTTGCTTTTTGATTTATACCAGAAAATAAATTTATTTTGGATGCTAAGTGGGCACCATGGCACCACACCGCGGCGCCCAAATCAGAAAGGTAGGCTTAGAGATTTGGTCTAAACTGAGACCAAACATCTAGGTTTATGACTTTGGCAATTCACAAAGGGCATTTATGAGTAGTGTCTTTAGGTCCGCACTCGGGCGGACCTCTGCCCTGAGTGCACACCTAAAGACACTACTTCTAAATGCTCTCTGTACATCTCCGAAGTCGTAGATTTAGATGTTTGGTCTAAGTTTAGACCAAACTTCTAACTTTACCTTTGTGAATCAAACCCCATATCTGCGGAATAGCATTTTATATATGTTTTGAAAACTTATCTGAGCTAAAACAAAACATTTTACATTTGTTAAAAGAAGGCCTTTTCACATAGATGGAGCTGGGAAGTTGGGGTGTGTGAGGTCACCAAGCTTTCTTTAACAGCATTCTTATTTATGAAGTTCACAAGCTTTGAAAAGTTGGAAACTTGTGAAAGAGCATAGCTTGACTGTGCCACTACGTCTCTGGGAAAAGAATGTGCAAGGGTGATCATTTTCTGATGGTCACAAGCTGGTGGTCACATTTTGTATAACATTTAATATGTTTCATTTAATTCCTTCATTACAAAGCATACGAGTGTAATGCATCATTGTATACAGCATATAATTGTGATTTAAGGAGGGTTTAGTTAGTGAAAGATAGAGACCATTTCCTATCCTTAGAACTGAACGGAGCCTTCTAAGGTACAGACCTCACACTTTTATGTGGCTTCATGCCACCACACCTGTCTTGACAGAATATTCTACTGATTTGCTGTTTGCAGACCCTTCTGGAATACTCCTAAAGTATTAGAATAGTTAGGGTGTAGTTTAAATGGTTAGGCAGGAGAATTTCATTCTAGTGACCAAGAATCATATTATTTTTCTGATCTTTTGCATTGTTGCAATAGAAGTTTTAGTCTTGTATATGCTAACCCGGTTTCACATTGTGCGATGCTTTAATTCTCCTTTCTTTTGAAAGGCCAGTGTGACCAAGATGCGAAGAGCCACTTTTCCAGGTTTATTTTAAACCTTGATGCCCTCCTAAAGAGCTTCAACTTTTCCAAATAGCCCAGAAGGGAGCATGTGGGGTTGTCAAGAGAATCTAAGATTTCATCAACCTAATGGCTGATTGTATGCATGTCCCCTCCAAAGCAGACCCTGGTGATTTATGCGCCATCCCAGACTGTGCCATTGGCTCAATGTAAAGGGTGAACAGCTTGGGGGACAGTGGGAATCCTTGCCGCATCCCCCTGCAAATGGGGACGGGATCCAATGTGACGCCATTAACACTCACTATCACCTGTGGCTCACTGCAGCCACTTCGTATCCAGCTGCAAAACCTACTTCCAAATCTGAAGTGTCACAAGGTAATGAGGCAATAGAGCCAGTGCACCCGATCATATGCTTTCTCAGCGTCAACCACCAGGACCATTATCTACCGTCAGTAATGTTTGGCCTTATCAAGCAGGTGCGGAGTCCTATAAGTGTTATCCCCACATTGCTGGCAAGGGATAAAGCACGCCTGAGCCATATCAACTAAAGACGACATAAGGGGTTTAAGGCGAGCTACTACAATACCTGTGAAAAGTTTAGAATCATCATTTATCAAAGAGAAGGGGCAGTATGAGCTGCACTGCAGTCCATCCTTCCCAGGTTTTGGGAGGACAGTTATGGATGCCTTGCGCATGGATTGCAGATGGATGTCTGAGTTTGCAAAGGAGTTTAACAACCTGGGGAGTTGCAGGATCAACACCTGGAAGAAAGTCTTATAGAATAAGGAATTGAAGCTGTCTGGGCTAGGGTTTTGAAGAGCTTTCAGGCCAGCAATGGCGGAGATGACTTACTCTCTTCAGATAGGTTTATCTAAGGACTCACCCTGCTGCATAGGCAGCCAAGTGGTGTGCGCTCTTCACAGGTACTCCAGGCAATCTGCCTCTCTGCATCTTGGAGTTGTAGAGGTTCTTATAGTCCCTGATCCATGCACAATGTCAGCATCACCAATCACGTCAGGGCCATGTGGTGCTCGAAGAGCTTTCACCCTCTCTGTCTGGCACTTAGGACACAGTCTATGAGCAAGCTGTCTGCTCCATGTCCCCCCTGTATAGAAGGTATTCTGGAGTAAGAGGAGTGTGTAATCTGCCCTATCTTTATCCAGTTGCCTTAGTTGTGACTCCATATCCTCAAGCTGATGCCAGATCCTGGCGGTCTTGGTGCACTTAATAATCAATTATAGTTCTGTTATATTGATTTGTATAGTGCACTAATCACCTGAGAGAGTATCCAGGTGCTTGGGAAGGTGCCTAGGTTTGTGGTCCCGAAGGTGCTTATACAAAGGTCTGGCAATGCAGGGTAACAGTTAGAGGACTCTGCATCTGCTCAATAATACCAAACATTCCTGATGGAAGGCAATGCTCCTCATGGTTGATGTGGCACTGATCCTGCCTTGTTTCTGTGCCCAAGCCATCGCCATCCGTAGCTCGCAGAACCGGCTTGACTCTCTTTGCAGGAGGTGGGCTTCAAGCACTGTGACTGAGTACACAAGGCCTGTGCTCTGTTCAGGGCCTGCTCCTTTCTCTGGGCCGTGTTGTGCTGTGCAATCTGACCTCAGCACAACTAGGCACGCCGCCAGGAAATCAGCAGGTCATTCACCTACCCTTACCATGTGACTCATAGCCCAGGAGTGCGCAGATTTGTTAGCTGCATATTTTGACCCTTTGGATGAGCAGTTTAGACTGTGAGTGAATGGAGTGGCTGGGTCGATAGTTTCACTTGGCTGCAATCTAAGCTACACCCCTAAGCAGTGATTTTAAATAGATTTGTAGATAGTTAGGTACCACTTAAAAATGTGTAGGTCTAGCCTTTGTCAAGACATTTCGATTTTACTAAATGTATATGTGTAATAATATATTTACTTATGGGGCTTTCAGACATCTCTCTTCACCAATTCAATCACATTTTTCTTCCAACCACTACACCTCACAGTATGAGGCAATAGATCAGCCCACTTCAGCCATTGGCTAAAATCAATGTGAGTGACTGCATTATGCCTTTTCAGAAGGTAGTTTCCTTCAGTTGGAGGGTCTAATATAACTATGTGTGATTTTTGAGACAATCTTTATTTTCAGCAATTGATGAGGACTCAGCAGCTTCTACAACAAGAATGTTTGGTAAAAACTAAGACAGAACAAGCAAGCATTCTTAAAAGCAAAAGAGTGGCAGCCCAGACAAATTGACTTTGTAAATGCTTGTTTTCCCACCTGTTTTGCCTTACTCTTGGAAACGTTGTATTTTCCCTTTGCCCAAGGTACTTGCAATGCTCAAATTCAAAAGCATTGCATATGCAGTGGTGCCATCTTCATGTAAGTGAATTACGCAGGGTCTGAAGTCATTCACTTGAATGTTTTCAGTAGATGCGTAGAAGTTTTGTCTGGGGATTTGCAGGGAAATGCAGTGCAAATAAGATTAATGTTCAAACACTACTAATATGATGATTATTCCTCCTCTTTTTCAATGTGTTTTCCACATTTTACAAGGCACTTCATTTACACCTGAATTCCTGAGGTACGGGTGGTGTAGAAAGTTTGGGAGAATGTACCAATACTGCGAATTGTCCCAGATACATGAGGTAGATGAAAAAGCATTTCAAGAGGCAAAAAACGAAAAATCTTACGTCTCAAAATCTCCACCCTCTTCCCGTGCCTTCACAGATCAGCCAATAAATCGAAAAAGCAAACTGCATAGACTACATGTTTATGGTGTAAGGAAAAGATGTACATCAGTAATGCTATTGGATAATGTACTTTTGCATTTAATTCTTGGCGTTTAGAAGTCACACATGGATAGCAAAAATGCTGCACAGGTTTACAGCGCTCTAGGCAAACTCGTCTTTTGCCTTTGGAGTTCTCCCCATCAGAGAAAAGAGGCTCTTTTCAAAACATTTGCTGTCACGATTAATCTTATTGCCATTCCCGATGACTAAGTACGAAAGCTTCAATCGTGAACCAGTCAATAACCGAAGATCATGCCCAAAAGCTACGTACTCCCGAATGTACACTTGTTTTAATGAATTCTTCATCTTAGCCTTTTCTTTAAGTTTTAAGTCCAAAACAAATGAAGAAAAACAGCAAAAAAATAAGAAAATTTACGATTGACCTCTTCTTGAGGATGGCATATTACCCTATGTGTCCGGTGCATATACTCTGCAGCATTTTAGTTGCTATATGTTATATTTCTTTCACCCTCGACAAAACTGTGGCGCAATTCGGCAGCACAGCAATTCTTCACACTAGTACATTTTTTTTACGTTATCATCGTCAAACAAATGCAAGGACAAAGAGGGCACATTGTGGAAGAAAGGTTTAAGAGCCTAATAAAATCCCGATCTTTTACTATGTGCTCAGAGGGTCCAGAACATGGACTAGGGTGGCCTGCTTTACTGTATAAGGCTCATGATTCTTCAATTAATTCTCGCAGTGCTCATCCTGTTGAAAAAACACTATAGGATTTGAATAATATTTCAGCGCTTAAACTGACTTCCATTTCAGTAAATTAATTTTTGATATTCCAGATCGGGGAAATGAATATTGAAGTGATGAATAATTTATCAGGGCCCTAATACCTTTTTAACAAGGTTGAAATACAAGCGCTAGAGAAATGGAACGCCGCTGAAGAAAGGAGGTTAATCGCGGTCTAAGCCAAGCCACTTAAAGGCGCGGGAATTTGCCTTGTCTGGTTTAAATAGCCTGATACTCCTTTTATAGAGAACAAGGAATAAGGTAGGTGAATTCAGGCCTCATTCTATTTCAAAGAGGGAGGTGACTGGAGTCTCTGAAGCTCAAACACTCACAGCACCTAGGAAAAGGGAGGGCAGGCAGTAAATGAAAAATACTCAGGCTAGAGGAAGATAGCAGTCTTTAATGATTTGGAAACTGTTGCCTGAGTGAGAACATGGATATTTGCTGAATCATATGTGAATTCTTTTAAGACAGAGTTTTAGAATCACTAGCAGAAAGAAATGGGGCATCTTTCAAAGAGAGCACGCTCGCAAGGGGAACAATGGGGAGGCTTTAAAGAGGACTCCTTAAAAGCGATGATAAGGCTGATAACTGCTTCCAGAATGGAGGCAGCAATCTGAAGGAGCTCATACAAATGGATTATTACCGTAAGGCGAAAGGAGAAGAGATGCGTCTCAAACGCGGAGAATACATTTCTATCCATCTATCTGTCGCAGGCCAACGAAGGGGGTAAAGCAAAAGACTTGAGTGACCTTAGAGGAAATGAAAAGTATGTTTGAACATTGGATTTGTTAGAGGAGAACCAGGCAACTTAATGGATTTTCCAGTAATGATGTCTAGATTTCTGGGATTTTTCTACCATGTGAAGTTTGACTTGCCATGGGTCTTCGTTCGGATATTAAATCGTTTTTTAGAGGGGTATATTTACATGATATGGCAAGGTAAAAAGGGCTGCACTTTTCAATGATTTTTCTTTTTTAAAGACTGCAATTTATACCATGCCTGCCATGCTTATTCGAAATGGAATCTCCATGGTGATGTAATGTATATAATTATAATAATATTACTACTCTTTTAATCTGAATCCAAGACAATTAGAAATGACAAGCACATTTGTAACTGTCTGCATGTCTCACACACAGTGATCAGGAGGCGAACTGCACAGAAGAAACCTACTGATTTCTCTAACCTGCCTTCTTTCATTTTTACACGGAAGAAATGGCATTGCAAATTACTTGCATTAATTCATAAATCAGGATTTGAAGTTTGGGAATTATGAAATTCTTGTCTAAATTACTCCATCATTGACATGGAGAATCAATCGCTCCCAGCAGCCATACACACTGGAGAAATTCTTTGGAGTTCCTTTTGTAATCTTTCACTCATTCACCACTTCGTACAAGTCGGACAGGAGTTATTCACCACCAGCACATTAAGATATTGCACTTACCACCAACACATAGTTAACTGCAAAAATAAGAATGTTGTAGGCAAGATATCCCTAAAATACAATAGATGACAACCAAACGACAGAGGCGGAAGAAGACATAAAGGCACTTTAATTTTGCACACTCTTTCTTGGAGAGTCAAATAATTATAGGACTAATATACAAAATACTGGTTGCAAATTGTTTGAAAAGGAGTTTTGTGACCAGTCTGGATTTTTTCAAACCTACCTATGTACTAATAATTCAGTTCACAAAACTCTCATTCAGAGTAGGTTGCAATCTCACCTAAGTAACGTATGAGTGGATTACTATGTGATCCCCTTTCAATAAAATAAGCATTCTTTCATTAGATGCCTTAAAGGAAATTTGGCTGCTTTAAAAAAAAAAAAAAAGTTTACTTCACATTCACAAAGGGAAAGGGGCCATAAGGGGCTACCGTCCTTTTTTCAAATAGTCTATTACCTCCTCTTGAGGTGTCAGTAACTTTTCAATTTTGTGACTGGAATTGCAGTTGCAAGCCATTGATACATAAGGTAACAAAATATATTTGAAAGGGATGCCCACAAGAGGCTCCTTCCAAATAGTGATTTGAAGGCCTTTTCAAAAACAATGTACTGAATCAAATCAAATCATAAACATTTATAAAGCGCACTACTCACCCGTGAGGGTCTCAAGGCGCTAGGGGGATGGGGTTACTGCTGCTCGAAGAGCCAGGTCTTGAGTTGCCTCCAGAATGAGAGGTGGTCCTGGGTGGTCCTGAGGTTGGTGGGGAGGAAATTCCATGTCTTGGCCGCCAGGTAGGAGAAGGATTTCCCACCTGCCGTGGTGCGGCGGATGCGAGGGATGGCGGCGAGAGCGAGGTTGGCGGAGCGAAGTTGACGGGTGGGAGTGTAGAAACTAAGGCAACGGTTGAGGTATTCGGGTCCCTTGTTGTGGAGGGCTTTGTGTGCGTGGGTGAGGAGTCGGAAGGTGATCCTTTTGTTGACGGGAAGCCAGTGCAGGTGTCTCAGGTGGGCAGAGATGTGGCTGTTGCGGGGTATGTCGAGGACGAGGCGGGCGGAGGCATTTTGAATTAGCTGCAGACGTTTCTGGAGTTTAGCGGTGGTTCCTGCGTATAGGGTGTTGCCGTAGTCCAGGCGGCTCGTGACGAGGGCGTGGGTCACAGTCTTTCTGGTGTCAGCGGGGATCCAACGGAAGATCTTTCGGAGCATGCGGAGGGTGAGGAAGCAGGAGGATGATACGGCGTTGACTTGTTTGGTCATGGTGAGAAGTGGGTCCAGGATGAATCCTAGGCTGCGTGCGTGGTCTGAGGGGGTTGGTGCAGTGCCAAGGGCCGTGGGCCACCAGGAGTCGTCCCAGGCGGACGGGGTGTTTCCGAGGATGAGGACTTCCGTTTTGTCTGAGTTCAGTTTCAGACGGCTGAGTTTCATCCATTCTGCGACGTCTTTCATTCCATCTTGCAGGTTGGTCTTGGCGCTGGTGGGGTCCTTGGTGAGGGAAAGTATCAGCTGAGTGTTGTCGGCGTAGGAGGTGATGTTGATGTTGTGTTTGCGTACGATGTCGGCGAGGGGGCTAATGTAGATATTGAAGAGAGTCGGGCTGAGCAAGGAGCCTTGTGGGACGCTGCAGATGATCTCGGTGGGGTCTGAGCGGAAAGGTGGGAGGTAGACTCTTTGGGAGCGGTTGGAGAGAAAAGAGGTGATCCAGTTCAGGGCCTGTCCTTGGATCCCGGTGGAGCGGAGGCGGAATATTAGGGTTCGTGGCAGACGGTGTCGAAGGCAGCCAAGAGGTCGAGGAGGATGAGGGCGACTGTTTCTCAGTTGTCCATCAGAGTTCTGATGTCATCTGTGACTGAGATGAGGGCGGTTTCTGTGCTGTGATTGGCTCGGAATCCGGACTGAGAGGGGTCGAGTAGGTTGTTGTCTTCAAGGAAGATGGTAAGTTGCTTGTTGACGGTCTTCTCTATGACTTTGGCAGGGAAGGGGAGGAGCGAGATGGGGCGGAAGTTCTTCAGGTCGTTGGGGTCCGCTGTAGGTTTCTTCAGTAGGGCGTTGACTTCTGCGTGTTTCCAGCTCTCGGGGAAGGTGGCAGAAGCAAATGAGCTGTTGATGATGGTCTGGAGATGCGGGGCGATGATGTCGTCGGCTTTGTTGAAGATGAAGTGTGGGCATGGGTCCGAGGGGGCACCGAAGTGGATGGAGTTCATGGTGGCTTTGGTCTCTTCCGTGTTGATGTGAGTCCAGCAGTTGAGGGTGATGGCTGGGGTTGTAGGTTCTGAGGTGGTTGGCTGGGTCTGGTGTCCGAAACTGTTGTGTAGGTCGGTGATCTTACGATGGAAGAAGGTGGCGAGGGAGTTGCAGAGGTCTTGTGAGGGCGTGATGGCGTTGGCGTTGGTGTTAGGGTTGGAGAGCTCTTTGACAATGTTGAAGAGTTCTTTGCTTTTGTGAGTGTTCTTGTCCAGTCTGTCTGTGAAGGAATTTCTTTTGGTGGCACGGATCAGTTGGTGGTGTTCGCGGGTAGCGTTCTTGAGGGTGGCCATGTTATCTAGGGTGTGGTCCTTGCGCCAGGCTTTCTCGAGGGTGCAGCATTTTTTTTAGATTCCTTGAGGGTGTCTGTGAACCAGTGAGGTTTTTTGGTGTTGGTCTGTCTTGGGAGGCGTCTGAGGGGAGCGAGGTTGTCTGCGCAGTTGGTGATCCAATGCGTGAGGCTGAGGGCTGCATCGTTGGGGTCGGTGGAGAAGGTGGGTTAGTTGTCGCTGAGAGTGGAGAGAAGCTGTTCCGCGGGGATTTTATTCCAATGTCGGCATGGGATGGATTGTGTGCGGAGGTGGCGAGTCTCGCGTCGGAAGGTGAAGTGGACACATCTGTGGTCGGTCCAGTGTATTACGGAGGAGTGGCTGAAGGATACGTGGTTGCTGGCGGAGAAGATGGGGTCGAGCGTGTGTCCGGCGATGTGGGTGGGGGTGTTCACCAGTTGCTTGAGACCGAGGTTGGCGAGGTTGGCGAGCAGGGCGGTGGTGTTGGGGTCGTTGTTCTGTTCCAGGTGGAAGTTGAGGTCACCGAGGAGGATGTAGTCCGGCGAGGCAAGGGCGTGCGGGGAGATGAAGTCAGTGATAGAGTCGTTGAAGAGGGCGCGTGGTCCAGGGGGGCTGTAGATGAGAGTTCCTCTGAGGGTGGTCCTGGGGTCGGTGTGGATCTGGAAGTGCAGGTGTTCGGTGGCGAGGGGGGTGTCTTCGGTGTAGGTGGTGACTTTGATGGAGTCCTTGAAGACGATGGCGATTCCTCCACCGACTTGGTTGGTGCGGTCTCTCCTGGAGATCTTGTAGCCATCGGGGATGGCTATGGCGATGTCGGGGGCCGAAGAGGCATTCATCCAGGTCTCAGTGATGAAGGCGACATCCGGTGGAGTCCAGGAGGTCCCAAAGTTCAATGACGTACTTGTGGACGGAGCGTGCGTTGATGAGGATTCATTTGAGGTGGTTGTTGGAGCGTGTGCTGGCGTCCGGGGTGGTTTCGCGGTGGAAGGTGAGTTTGCAGGTGTGGCAAGCGAAGGGTCCGTGGGTACGTTTCGGGTTGGCTTGGAAGCAGGTGCTGGAGCGCCCCGGGTTGAGGGCGTGGAGTCACAAATACTTTTGCAACTTGGTAAATTGACTTAGTACATAGGAAAAAACATTTAGTAGCCAAAATCCACTAATTCAGTGAGTTGCAGGGATTGCCACTATGAAAAGGTTTGGTACGTCTGGCTCTATATTATGCATAATCCACTTTAAGTGTGCCATTAGGAGAAAAAAAACCTCAACAACAAGCAGCCAATCAATAGTTTCTAAAGAGTCTGGCCTAAAATTGGAAAGTAACTTCCTGCATACTGCTAGCATTCTGTCATCAGTTGAATATGCTGGAACCAAATTTCAAATATTGTGCCCCCTTCACAAAAAGTCTAAAAATTATGGATGGAAATGTGTTTCTCTGTCTGGATGTACTTTTCTGACTCCCTAGAATTCACACGCTTTTTCAGGAGTAGATCTGGAAAGCTGTGCCAGGTGCCGGTTTCCAGGCTTACTTATGAGTACCTCAAGTGACAATCAAAGTGGGATCCTGTTTCTGCTGTGTAGAGTTCACTGGAGCAATGACTCTGCCCAGGGGGAAATGATCTGTGTGTAGAAAAACACATTTTTTGGTTCAGAGCGAATATATTTTTCCTCAGAAAGAAACTGTTTCCTCTACACCCCCCCAAATCTGGGGTGATCCATTTCCCTTCCCACCTTAAAAAATGATTTACACCAGCACTTAGCTGAAGTTAAGTACAAATCTGTACTTCCAGGAAAGTTAGGGGAATGAGGGGAGTTTGTGAATATCCACAAATGTATTATTGTGGATCTTTACAAACTTCCATGGAGAGCCAGCCCTTGAAATTTAATTTTCCACCCTTTGAATGGAATTTGAAGGCACTGAGAACTCTGCACTAATGGTTAAGAGCTCTGCACACATACATGAGTTTACTTCTGCCAGGAATCCATTTGCAAATTTGTGGGACACAGAAAAGAGGTAAATTAGTTTGCAAATGTACACTTCTGACCAACTTTATCTTTGTAAATATGACCCAGCATGTGTAAATTTGGTTTAGCTGTTTTTGAAAAATTCTAACCATCATCATTTTTCATTTGAAGCATCAAGCCCATTTTTGGTCTGGTGTTAGCCAAGGTCTTTTGATTTTACTCAGATGATATATAATACTTACATATATGGGCTTTTCGCAAGCCCTGTTAATCAGTTGGTCAGCTGTTGTGTCTTCCACATATTTATTCCACCCACAACAGCCTACATCATGGGAGTGTGCAACAGTTCACTTCAGTTGCTGGCCATACTCTCATTCCTATGAAGCTCATTCCCACACAAAGTTGTTCCCTTCAGTGGCAGGAACTACCATGATAGTGTACACTTTTTAAACCAAAACAATATTTGTACTTATGTCTATTTTTTTGTTTTTATTGGTGGGGGCAAGCAGATTGCCCAAAAGTAAAAATCTACAAAAACCAGAGCAATACAGCACAATAATCGGCAGATAATTTCTTTACTGGGGGTCAATGGTAGTCCACCGTGACAAGTAACAAGACAACTATATTGTTAGGTTCAGATAAAGGTTTCAGTAATTTAAAACCTTACTCAAACTGGTAGCTATGGCTCAGAGCACATAGGCTTAACCCAGGGAAACATGTGAAGCATTTTAAAGTACCAAAATGGTAAAAACAGAAAAAACATGATGCAAAATCCCACAACAATTTCTAGAAATAGAGAATAGTTTAATGAGCAAAAGGACACAAATATAATAATAATAACCAGAGCTGTGAACATTCAAAGTTTCAAGTAAAAATTGTGCCACATAGTGCAAAGCACCAATGAGAGTCAATGGTTGTGGTAAATCGGGACCTAGATGTGAGTTTAGACCCACTGTGATGGAGCACAAGTCAGACACTTCAATCAGGTTAAACCAATTTGGAGGGTTTACTTTTAGACTTAAAGTCTTATTTCAAATTTTTTGGATGTGTTACTCTGTCACAATGGTTACGGATATCCTGTCCACCAAAATCTAAACCCCATAAGATATAATAGGATTGAGATTTTGGCGAATGGGATATCAGTCACTGTTGTGATGGACTAAACCAGCCACCGATTTCTAAATCAGGCCCTTAGCCTTTATTATGGATGGAAAAACACTCCAACAGAGCAAGCCAGCAGCCTGTATCCAAAGATGGCTCCATAATATCGAATAGGTAGTGGATGAGGTCCCGTTAAAGCTGTTGGGTTTGGCAGAAAAAGAGCAAATTGGGAGGAATCTGTTTTTCATGCCAAGAGAAATCTCGCCAGACAGATACTTTTGGCACATTCCCTAATCAAGATTCCTACCTTTGAATTTATTCCCTTTTTTGGAGCTTGGAATACTCCAGTGGGGCAAGGCTGCAGACTGTATTAGAAGAGGACAAGACAGATTACCTTCTCGGTGAGGTGCATGCTGAATTAGATTTGCTGCTGCAGAGAAGCTCTGAGCAGAGTAAACCGGTTTCTTCAGCCCAGTGGCAATTCACATTAGTCAGATCAGCAGGTTTGTCCCAGTCCTCCAGATGTCTTTTATCTGACAAGTTTTCCAAGACCCAGGTTTTTCACAGATGTTGGGAGGAGTGCACTTTCACACAGCCAAAGGTCCCAGAACTGCAGGAATGGCAGTTGGGGGTCAGGGCAGACAGCAGAGGCCACCTGCAGGATTTAGGTCAGGTCAAGTCAGTACTTGTCATCTGGGGTCTTCATGAACAAGGCCTCATGCAGCTTCTTGTGGTCCTATGGCTTACACACTATGTAAGCCAACTGACCCCTGCAGTCTACCTCTTTCTCCTGAGTGCAAGTGGGTCTGCCCTTCAAGTCTCCTCACACATTTTAAACCAGAGGGTCCCTAAGAGGGTGCTAGAGGATGCCACATATATGCCTGGCACTAGCTTGTGGGTGACTCCTGACTCCTTAGTAACAGATAGTGAAAACGTTTCCAGGTGTAACCCTACCCACCTTTGCAAACGTTTGAGTGTCCTGCTCCAAACAATACCACAGTGCTCCTCTCTCACTAAATCCAAAATGGAGAAACCCTTCTCTCTATGTGCAGAGTCTATGTGCCCAACCAAAGATGTGGTCATGGTAAGGAACAGCACTCTCCTCACTCCAAACAAGGGGGCAGCTCTCTCCCACTGGGTTTGGTTCTGCCTTACTGGGAGGACAAAAAAGTGGGCATGTGCAGATGTAAACTACATCTGTGTGTGACAGAGGAGGCCCTCTGAAGTAAATTAAGCTCCTATGCACTGCCCATCTGGTCTTCTTGAGAGACGAACAAATCACCTCCCCTCAACAAGGCCTTTTGTCTCTGCTCTGGGAGCAGTTTTCAAACCTCATCAGGGCTATTCAACAGCGACATGACAATGCAAATTAACTTTCAGAAACCTCACGTGGGGAAAATATAACTTTCTAAAGTCCATGTCCCTCCTTATTTTTTGAAAATCCAATTTTACTGTTAACATGAACTTTTAATTAATATTAAAAAGGGTTTCTAGCTGGTGCCTAGCTTAAGATAGCAACATTAATGTTTAATATTGATTCCCAATGTTTCTCTATGCATCAGCCTGCTTTCCAATAGTGTAAATAGCTTTTTAGTGCTATTTATTGTCAGAACATGTCAACTTAAAATTTCTATGTGTCCTACTTTTAAATACCTTGCCTTTTGGATTACCAGCCCTGCAAAGTTGTGACCTAATACTATTTAAAAGGGAGGTTTTCTTCTGTCACAACTGGTTTATTTTGGCATGTGTGTTGCATTTGTAAACTGCAGCTGCCAGGCTGCTCTGGTAGGCCTGGAGTCATGTTTGCCTAGTAACACTACAGGATGGCACAGTAGCGCTATAGTCCATAGGAGACATCCAACTTTGTATGCCATAGGTGTACTTTGGACTCCATAGACTATGGACTCATAGGAAAGTTAAAGAAGTCAGTTAGGCATTAGCTAATCCAGCGTGTTTTAGGGATCAGAACTCATGCACTAGAGTCTGGTTAGCAGGGTCCATGTGCACACACTCAAACTACCAAGAGGATCATTCTACAAAAATGAAGGTGACCACGCAAATACAACCACTTTCTCACAGTGGGCCATTAAATTACAAACAAGTTTCAGCAGTTATCAGAATTATAAGTGGTGTGATGTTTATTGCACCCAGTATTATCAGGTGCAATACAAATTGAACCCATCATGAAATCTCTGCACGTTCAACCTTCCCATATTTAGAAAGGGGGAAATGCTCAGTATTTACTCTGACATGCAAATTGTCATGCAGTGAAGACCAAAATATTTATTGCATCCAATAAACTTCGAACACCTTGTTCTCTGATTTTTATAGCACATGAGAATGCTTACTTGCAACCAGGTCTTTAGTTTCTTCCTCTTAGCTTTTACATCCCAAAATCTTTCTTGCAGTCAAGATATCTTTTATGATGCAAGCAACACGCGTATACAGAGTAGTCACTTGTGGGTCACTGAAACTTTCTAGCTAAAGGGGGGTAATACATCTCTTTTAGACAGCTTTCCTTAATCACCATAATTGTTAATTAATAATGCTCCTAGCTTTAAGTATGCTTAAAGTGTAATAATCAAAAGATTCTCCTACATCATCCAGAGAGAAGATGACATGCATGATTGACTGATATAAGCAAACAGGTAGAGATCTTAGTTGTGTTTTCTTCATCTGGGATGGCCCAAATAAAGCAGAGTTTTGCAAACAGGCTTGGTAGGTCTCCATAAAAACTTCTTATCAGTTTGTTCTCTGAAGTAAAATGTAAGCTAACTCTTAGAAGAGACATAGGAAGATTATTGTTGGAGACGACTGGGGAAGTTTCCTGATGAGGGCATAATAGAATTTCATTGCTTTTCTAAACCTTTTGAACAATGAGTTGCAATGGATATCAAGAGAAAGATTGTTACAGAATAAGTGAACTCAATGCTTATCCTTTTTGTTCTTATGGAGGTAATCAGGGCAGGTTTATTTGCAAATTGCTGGTATTGAAAAGGTTTGCAACTGTTTATTATTAGCTAGAGGCAACAGAAGGCTGGGCATGTCAGTTTTGGGTTTGTAGGTCAAGAAGATAATGTTGCAATTTTTCTAGGTCTCTGAACAACATGCTAACTGGGGAACAAGCTGAGTAGCTCAAACAAGATATCAATGGTTTTATTTGTATCCTGTACTGTTTCTACTAGGGATGTGTTGGGAAGAGATTGAGGAGGTTAATCCTGGATAGGTAGTTAGAACAAATAACATCCCTAGTGATATTAACCTTTGCAGTCAGAACAGATAGGTAGTTAGAACAAATCACATCCCTAGTGACATTAACCTTTGCAGTCAGAACAGGTGAAGTGCCTTAACGGGTATGAAGTCAGGTAATTATCACCCAAATAAGTAGTGATTTCATTGATGTGTTAGCGCTGAGATATCATGTTTTAACAGTGACTTTAAAGCATGATGGGCAAGTTGATGGTATTGCAGATGTCTAATGAAATGGGACACTGATGATTTTGAAATAGGTGAAAAAGCGGTTGACTATTTGAAAGATTAGTGGAGGGTAGAGAGGCATTATTGACATAGGTGATGTGGGCAAAGTTTTTTTCCATTCTTTAGTGGGGAGTACCTGAAATAGGTTTCTTTATATGCCCAAAGTGTTTAGAAATCAGCAGAGTGTTTAGTCTGGACTGATACTGCTAGAGTGAACTAAAGCACAAAATATGGCAAAGGAAAGAATGGAGAGGGAGGGCTGTAATTTCTTTTTGAATATTGGCGGATATTTCAATGGCCTGAATATTCCATGTTCATAGTTTCCATAAACAGTACTTGTTTGTCTAGCATCACAGAAGTTCTGAGATGAATTTGGCACCCATATTCTCTTAAATGTGTGGGATTTATGGTGCCATAAAAGGCACAAAACAGATTGAGGAAACACATCTCTAACCTGCATCCGCTTGGTCAGGTTCACTAGGGCAAGTGTCCTACTTTTTCCTGTCACCACTGCCAAGAAAGTTAAAATGTCATAATGTGCACTAGGTCTAGCGCTTTAAATAACCCAACCCCAAGGCTATAATCTGGATACAATGCTGTATGCATTTCCTAAATCTGCTTTTGCCACTATCAAAACATTTCCACACACTGCTGCTTGACTTGTCAACGAGGTATGAATTACATGCAGGATGGCTTGTGCCAAACAAAAATCCTTTCTCTTAAGCTATTCACTTCCCTATGAGAGAAAATGCACATTATAGCAGCAAGGAAAAAACAAAATAGGGAAATTTACAAAAATCCTAGAACTTCCCAAAACTAAAAATAATAGCTCCTTCTACAGAGTTTGGTCGTGTCAAGCACTGAGACTATGGAGCTAATGAAAATGTCCTCTTCAAATGCTGTATTAAAGACTAAGGGCCTGATTGATTTATTGGTGGAGAGGGCACTCAGTTGCAACAGTGATGGAGTACCATCTCTGCCAGTAAAGAGGTCCCCACCAAATTTACACTCAAACAGATCTTAGGGTTCATTTTTGGTGTAGACTACTGTCTCTGCTGTGCAAAATCACCTCTGACGGCCTCGGTGAGTAACGACCATCAAAGAAATGGCTACATGTCTGCCCACTCAATTTAGAAGGGAGAACATTTTTTTTTTGCCCCTTACTGACAGGTAAACCCTGGTGGAAAGGAACAGTACCACCATTCTAATGCCCCCCTCACCATGGAAGAAGCCTCCTATAGCAAGGGGATCATTACTTCTTTTTCTTTTCATAAAGAAAATCCCTTCTCATTATTTTTCTTTAAGAAAACAAGTATACTGTTTGCTGGATGGCTGTGTCTTTCCTACACAGCCATCCAGCGAACAGTAAAATGTGATAGAGGAACCACTCTGACTGTGGGTCCTCCCTATGCCTTTATAAATGACCACCTGCTAAAAGGTCATTTATAACTCTGACAGCTGGAGTATTCTTGGTCTGCCCGAAGTAAAGTCATCCGCCAGACCAGTGGAGAATATTCCATCCATCAGACTACAAATCAGGCACTA